>NC_087345.1:89844187-90469187 GCF_030014295.1 Loxodonta africana
TTTCTTCAAAGAATTTTATAGTTAGAGCTTTTACCTTTAGGTTTTTGATCCATTTTGAGTTAATTTTTGTATATGGTATGAAGTAGAGATCCATCTTTCATTCTTTTTCATGTGTATATCCAGTTGTCCAGCATCATCTGTTGAAAGACTGCCCTTCCCCACCCCCACGCCCTGTTGAATTATCTTGGCACCCTTATCAAATGTCAATTGACCATAAATGTGTGGGTTTATTTCTGGACTCTCAATTCTATTTCATTGATCTATGTTTATTCTTATGCCAGTACAACACAGTCTTGATTACTGTAGCTTTAGAGTAAGTTTTTAAATCCTTCAGCTTTGTTCTTTTTCAATATTTTTTTGGCTATTCTGGGTCCCTTGCATTCCCACATGAATTTTAGGATCAGCTTGTCAATTTCTGCAAGAAAGGCAGCTGGAATTTTAGTAGGAATTGGGTTAAATCTGTAGATTGATTTGGAGAATTTTGCCATCTTAATAATATTGTCCTCCATCCATGAACACGGTATAATCTTTCCATTTATTTAGGTCTTCTTTAATTTCTTAAAACAACGTTTTGTAGTTTTCAGTGTACAAGTCTTGCACTTCTTAAGTTAAATATATGCCTAAGTATATTACGCCCTACATGCTTTTTTTGATGTCCTACCTGCTTTTCTGGCCTCATCTCTTTCTATGCTCTCCTCACCCGACCCCCAACACCCCAGCCTGCTCTCCAGACATGAAACTGCCTTCAGTTCCCTGGCTCAGCCTTCAGGACCCAGCTTAATCCTGGCTTCCACACAGCTTCACACCACCATTCCAAGTCGACCAAGCACACCCCTCAGAATTCCTATAGCCCCTGGATTTCCGCCTTCCTCAGTTTTTTGAGAGTGCCTATTACCGCATGAATGCTTATCTGAACCACCCCCAAACAGTAAACTCTATGCAGGCAGGGATGCATCAATCTGTGCCAAATGATTGTCCTCCTTACCTAGCACACCATTCAGCACCTGGTAATTGCTTTAAAATATTGTCTAATAATTATTATACTCTAATTATTTCATGGATGGTGTGGGTCTGGCTCCTTTCTCCATCAGCACAGGCCTAGGAAATGATCAGTTAGGATTGGGGATAACTGCAGTCAGTTTCCCTTCAGTGCCCCACACTTCTCTGGACACTACATCTGCCCACAAGTGCCCACGGCCCCAAGGACTATTCCTGGGAGAATTGGCTAGACCAGCCAGTAAGGAAGTTGGGCGCACACCATGTTAACACACGGCTTTCTGTGCTACTTAATCCTCTCACATACTGTAGGCGATAGATGGCCAAGAGGACGCATAGACTCCCCCTCATCACCTGCTTGCAAGTTCCTGGGGCTTCTGCAGAATGACCCCAGGGAACTTGAAGGGTAACATCACCCTCTCTCTTCTCAGTGTCTTGACAGTGACAGCTCCCATCACTTTCTGGAGCAGTTGAAACAAGGAGATGATGCACGTGGGCACTGTCCTTGGGAAGCTTCCAGGCTGAGAATTGAAGAATGAACCCAGACAGACCCAGGGACAAAGCCAGGCCAGAGTGCCTGTGGACATGCACTGTTAGATGACGACAACAGTAACAATGGCTACTCTTTGTTAAGCACTTGCTAAGGTCAAGGCTCCAAGTTAAACCATTTATAAACGTTTTCTCATTTTTCCTTAAGTTAGCTTCTGGGGTAGCTCTCTGGGGTAAAACAAGGTATAGTCCTTGTTTTACAGATTGAAAGTGGAGGCTCAGAGAGGTCTAGCAAGTGATAGATCTGGAATTCAAACATAAATCTGCCAACTCCAAAGCCCATACCCTATCCAACCCATTTCATGGCCACCCCAAA
The DNA here is from genome assembly GCF_030014295.1 of Loxodonta africana. NCBI lineage: Eukaryota > Metazoa > Chordata > Mammalia > Proboscidea > Elephantidae > Loxodonta > Loxodonta africana. The sequence goes on from NC_087345.1 coordinate 89,846,049, forward strand.
CTCTAGGTGGGAGTTTGTCACTTCTCTTCCAAAAAAGTCTCAACAGTTGCCTAAAGCTTAAAGCCCAACTCCTCCCAATTGAGGCTTTCTCATGATCTGGCCCCTGCCTGTCTTTCCATCATCATCCCCACCCACACTCACCACACCTTAGATTTCAATCTTGCCGTGTTCCAAGCTTATTCCTCTGAGCCTTAGCGTCTGCTGTTCACTCAGGCTCAAACACTTGCCCCATTTTATAGATGAAAAAATGGAGGACCAAGAATGTTAAGTAAGTAGCCCAAGGTCATGCAGCTAGGAAGCAACTGAGCTTGTTTAGAGCCCGGGTCATTACAGCATCAAGTAATAAAGCTTTAATTTGTCTTACAGACAATTAGAGGATGGAAATTAGCAGGATGTGCTCCCAATGGTGCAGAAGAAGGTAGAGAGAGATCAGGCGGGTTCCACAGTAGAGAAGGGCCAGGCTGGGTCTTTTGGATGGGCAGGATCTGGATGGGCAGACAGGAGAGGGGAGCACATTTTGGAAAGGGAGAACAGCATGAGAAAAGTACAGAGGCAAGAGAAAAGAAAGTGGGGAGAGAAGAGGGCTCATCAAACTAGGGAGGCAATGTGACCCATGCTATGGCATGGGAGTCAGGAGACCCAGCCGTGTCCCCAAACTTACTGTGTGACATTGGGCAAGGCCTTCCCCCTCTGGAGAATTCCTGTGTATAAATGACAGATCGATGACCCTAGATGGTCTCAGGGTCCCACCCAGCCCTGACACCCTAGGATTCTAATTGTGTCTATTGTCATGGGCCTTGAAATGCAGACTCTGACCCAAGACCCACTGGCATGAGGCCAGGCTAGGGCACTAAGGGCAGACTGGGGCCAGCAGCCAACATGGTGCCTCTCTGGGAACACCTGGGGTAGCTCCAGTTACACCCCAGGCATTGTCCATGCAGCCCTGCTCTCCATGCATCCGTGCTATACTCATGTGTAGACTCCCTGTAATGGGCCAAGTCCTGTGGAAGCTGGAACACAGGAGTGAATGAGTCAGAATAGAATTGTCGACTCTGGGGGGAAGGAACAGTATATACCCACCACTAGCTAAAACCCTAGACCCCAGTTCATTCTCAGGGAAAGGGGAAGGGAAAGGGGGTCCTTGGAGAAGAGGCAGAGAAAACTTTCTGGAAGTAAAGGTGGAGGTTGTCAGGATTAGAATAAGCCATCTGCCAAATTGGAGGACATTTGGGGCACAGGAATGGTTCCCAAGCAAGATAGCACTGTGCCCAAATAGAAGTACATTGCAGACCATCAGCAAAGGGGACAATTCTCCTCCAGGTGGCTGTGGTACAACAACACAGACATTGCTGGAGGTTGCCCAGCTGGCAGGGGCAGAAAACACATCGCTGAAGACTGTGGATACACATCTCTGTACACACGCATGCACACACACACACACACCTGTACATAGACCCTTTAATCATGCAGTTCACCCCCCATCTCCAGACTAAGCCCTTCAAACTGCTGTCCCTCTCTAGGGAGCACACCTTCACCTGCCAATGTCAGGCAGCCCTGGGAGTCAGAAGTTCTCGCTGGCTCACCTTGCTCACTCTTGCTGCACTTAGGATGCTCTTGCTTCCTTTCTGACTCAAGAGGAGCCAGACAGAAACAGGCCCACCCACCTCTGCCTGGCTGACTTCCACCCTCTGGAACATGCTCTCACCTCTTACCTTTCCTGCCTGTTTGACCTCCAGCTCTTGCCCTCAAGAACCCTACCTTAGTCATTGCTGATCACTAGATGAAGGACTGAGTGAGCACTTGGGGGTGAACTTCCAGCCCACTTGGTCCACGAGTAGCCCCACCCTGCTGGACCCTCAAGATTTATTCCAGAGTGAGAGCCTCTGGGGCAAATACCAACTCCTCCATTTCCTAACTGTGAAACCTAGGGTTGAGTTTCCACATTCTTCAAGGTCAGGAAGATTGCCTGAGACCTGCCTGCAAAGCACTTAGCATGGAGCAGGACAGAGTAACTTATTAATAAAATAATTATTGTCCTTAATTTCAACCCCCCATTCTCTTATCCCACCAAGGTCCCTGGGTGGCGAAAATGGTAAGCACTCAACTAGTGGTTGGTGGTTCAAGCACAGCAAGCAGCACTGTGGAAGAAAGGCCTGGTGATCTGCTTCTGTAAATATTACAGCCAAGAAAACTCTATGGATCACAATAAATAAATAAAAACTCTGTGGAGCAGTTCTACTCTGTAACACATGGGGTCACCATGAGTTGGAATCGACTCAACAGCAATGGGTTTTCTTTTACCCCACTACCTCATTTTTTGAGTAGGAACTCCTTCATGAAGTCTAATCTCAAGCCTTCATGTCCTAACATGAGCCAATTTTCCACTGTTGGTGGAATCTAGGGACAGAGATGAAGGAGGTGGCACGGGCTATTGGAGGAGTCTCCTCACTGGAAGATGATGGGGCCAGGAGGGAGATTACAGAGGCGCCAGGCCCGGGGCTCTGCCATGCACCTGCCATGGCTCTGGAAAGATGGGGGGCCTGCCAGCTTATCCCGCCCCATGATCTCATGGCTGCATTTGCCAGGAGCTGGCTCAGGGAGCAGATGCCGACAGCAGGGCCTGGGCATAGAGCCCAAAGACAAGAAGGCGGGAAGGCGGCCGAGTACTAACAACAGAGCGGTCCCCACGAGGCTCAGATACAAGGTCCCTATGGGCTCCACGCATGGCCTTTGGTTAGTGCCCCACCGTCTCTGCTCCTCCTCCCAGGTCCTTCCCACTGCCTAATAGCCCCACTCCCCAAAGAAAACAGATAAGGGGAGGAGAGCTCCCTCTTCTACCCAGGCCTCAGTTTCTCCTTTGCATCTCTCTCAGCTTCTCCCCAGCTGCTGGCCCTGAACAGGGTGCTGTTGCTTTACAAAACGGAGGTTGTGCTGGGCAGGAGGGAGGTGGCCACATGCTGTCATTCCTGAGATTGCTTCCTGCTGGCATCTAAATGCCAGTTATAATGCGACAATGAATCCCCAAATGGATGCCTCAGTCCCAGTTTCGGGGAGTCCCTAGAGAAGAGGACAGAGCAGGAGTCAACCGAATCCCAAAGTTCTTCCTTAACCCCTCCTTCCTCAGCCAGCCCCTACCCGACCCCCAAAATGAACCCATTCACCCACCACAGAATCCACCACTGGGGTCTAAAGACCCCTCCACCCAGCCCTGGCTGGACAGGCTGTGGCTCCAGAAATCCAGCACCGAAAGACACGGAAAGGCCTCTGCTCCCAGGGTGAGGAGTCACCTGCATTCTGGGGTCTCAGTCAAAGCTCCCGCTGGACCATCGGGGGCTGCGTTTGCCCCTTGATACCAAAGGAAATCCCTCAGCTTGGCCTAGAGCCCTGCCCTCAGGGCACTGTTTCTGACCCATCTCACTCTTGTTGCAGGCCATCAGCTCCAGCTCAGCTAGACAACCATCCTTCCCCAACTTCCTACACGCGCCCCTCTCTCCCCACTGGGAGCCCCCACCCTGGCCTACTCAGTTCAGCTTCCCAGCCCTTCCTTACCAGCCACCTCCTCTCATAGTAGGGAACCACCCTGGATCAGTCCTGTCTCCCTCCCCAAGCACCACCCCAGCACCAGGGTCCAAGGTATGTCTGTTGCTTCCCTTGGATGTGCCAGGCTTCCCCACCTCCAGGGAACTCCTCAAAAACCAGGGCAGCGTCATATCCTCAAATCTGAGTCCACCCCTGCCCCCCTGCCTGTCCTCCCTCTCCACTCCTGGGCCTCTATGTCCCTCTCTGTGAAGGAAGGCAGTGGATTAAGGGCCCCTCTAGCTCAGGAAGAAACCTTGGTGGTATAGCGGTTAAGAGTTCGGCTGCTAACAAAAAGATTGGCAGTTCAAATCCACCAGGCACTCCTTGGAAACTCTATGGGGCAGTTCTACTCTGTTCTCTAGGGTTGCTGTGAGTAGGAATCAACTCGATGGCAACAGGTTTTTTTTTTTTCTTCTAGCTCAGGAACTCTGTAGATCTGAGCTTTCTTTCTACTGCCCCAAGCTCTGCCCTAGACCCAGGCCCAGGCTCAGGCTCAAGCTTTAGCACCAGAGGCAGCCAAGCAGGAAGGCAGGCTGACTGTGGGAACAGACCACTCTCCCGGTGGGCTCCCTTGAGAAGGGAGGCCACAAGCCTTATTAGCATCCCCATTCCACCTCTCAGAATCTCCTCACCCTCACCTGGGGGAAAACTACACTCCTCCTTCTTCTCTCTCCCCAGACATCCCACAGAGAAGACCCCTGAATGGGTCACACGTCAAAACTGGGCCAAAAATCCCTGGAGAAGATCTGACTCAAGACCACACATTACCATGTCATTGTCAAGTGACACCAAATGGGCTGGGCAGGCATGTGGCTGGACAATCCCCACCCAGGAATCAGGGCAGATTCCCAGGGTACCAGGTCACTGAACTGGGTCTCTGGGGTGGGGCTCCTAGGGCCTGACTGATTCTGGAATTATGCCGCAGGGGTTGCTAGGGGCCTACTGCTTCCTCTCCCTGCCTCCCCCCCGCCCCCCACCAAGGGTAACCTTGTCCCTCCCCAACCTGTTCCATACCTCTTCCTCTGGGAAGCATTCTCTGTCCAACCACCCAACCGTTTGCTTACTCCCTGTCCCCTCACTGCTTAGGCCTCTTTTCACCCTGTATTCTATTTGCCCTTGTTTATGTGTTGCTTTGCAAATGTTCTCTCAAAGCTACACCTTCCATGGTCAATTCTAGCTTTGAGAGTCTTCATTGTCATTTAAGCCCATTTTGCTGTAGGATTAGTCCGTGCTGGTAAGGAGTACCAAGGAAGACTCTGGAATCACACCATTCTTGCTGTAATTCTTTCCTTTGATAATCAAGCGATCTCACCCCCAACCATGATCATTTTCCTCAAGCTCAAGTTCTTCCTTTAATTGTCAGAGAGGCCCCAGATAAGGTTGTATCTGGGGCAGGAATCTCTGGGGAGTACCTGGAAGAGGTCAGTTTCTCTGTAAGAGGCGCTTCTCCCTTGGGAGTACTGCGAACGCTTCCAAGACCAGATTCTCTCCTCCTGGCCTCTGGAACCAGCCTGCATGGTAAGGCTGTGTCCCCACCACACACAGGTTTTTTCCTCAGCCACAGGATGCAAGGAGAGCCTGGCCTGGGAGGGAATCTCAGCTATTGCACTTACTAGTTTTGTAGACTTACCTAACTGCTCTGGACCTCAGTTCTTCTATCTATAAAAGGAGCACAATAATAACAACACTATAAGAGGGTGGTAAGGATTGGAGTTGATGCATGTAAATTGACCTGTACTGTGCTTGGCAGTAGTGGTATCTATTGTTGCCATGGTGCCCTGGTTTCGAAGAACAGGCCTCTGTCACCTCCAGGCCACCATTGGCCCTTAGTAAGGCCCCTGCTGAAGTCCCTGGGTGGTAAAAATAGTTAACACACTCAGCTGCCAACCAAAAGGTTAGAGGTTTGAGTCCACCCAGAGGTGCCTCCAAAGAAAGGTTTGGTGATCCATTTTGAGAAATCAGCCGTTGAAAACCCTGTGGAGCACAGTTCTACTCTGACGCCCGTGGGGCCGCTACGAGTTGGAGCGACTCCACAGCAATTGGCTTAAGGCCCACGCTGAGGGTGTGGCTGCTGTGGGGAGGTGCTGGGGGAGGGAAAACACTACCCCCGGGTTTCAGGGCCGAGATTTCTTCAGGGCTCGCCACTGGTCAGCTTTTGTGGAAGCCTCTTCTGTGCCCTCAATCTACCCCCAGGGCTGGCTGGTGTCCAGCGTTGTAGGGAAAGGAGCGGGGTTCAGGGACAGCTCGGCACAGCACTGGAGCTCATCCAGGCCCAGGTCCCAGAGGCCAGGCAGGCCTGGGAGGCCTTCCCTTCCACTCTTCATATCCAGCACCACCCTTCCACCCTGCCAGCAGCTCCTGGGTGTCAAAGGACCTAAATGCCAAGCATGAGCTGTATCCAGGCAAATGGTGAGGGGACCGCTGAAGTTTGTGGAGGCAGTAATGGGTGGGGTTCCAGCTGGGCCTGAGTCATCCCATTTGGAAGCCCACCCACCAGGACAGCATCCATAGGTGCTTAACACAGGCTTCATGGGGAAGAGGAGGAGGAGCAAGAAGGAACCAGGGAGTCCCCACACCCCTCCTCCTATCTCTGCCCAGGGACAGTGGGTCAGGTGTCTCCAGTCTGTCACCTCAACCCACACTAAGACCAACACAGAGATAACAGACACATAAACTCATAAAACAATATTTTGAAATGTACTAGGATAGTTTTCTATTCTAACAACCCTCTAATGAGTCATAACCGACAGCCTGAGAAATACCCACTGTATGCCTATTAGACAAGCCACAGTCCTGAGCTGCCAAAGGTGGGCCCTCCCACCAGAACCTCACTGAATGAAAAGCCAGGACACCTGGGGCATTTGTTCCTTCCTTCCTTCCTTCATTTCCTCATTCACGGGTGGTGAGACAAGTGCTGAAGATGAGGAGCCGTGAGAAGGATGGTATGTGCAGCCCCCCTCGGCCACAGGCACTTACTCTATCACTAATCCTCAGGACTCTCAGTGCACCTGGAGTTGTCCTTCGCATTTTATTGGTGAGGCAACAAAGGCTCAGAGAGGCATGCTGTGTGCCCAGCAATGTTCTATGTGCCTTAAATACAGAGCTGATCTAATTCCTAACAGGCACTAACGGCACTGTTGTCATCGTGTTTTGCAGAAAAGGACCCTGTGAATCACTTGCTCAGGGTCACATAGTTAGTTCCAGGAGTTCATTCATTGACTCAGAAAAACTTTTGTGAGCTGGACTGAAGCAGGCAGGGTACTAGTCTGATCTGCATATCTTGACAAGCTCACAGTAGGAGGAAGCACACACATAAATGGGAAGCATCAATAGGATGGAGCCGATGACAGGTGTGAAAGTATGAACCAATGGCTGTGGGTTCTCAAAAAGGCGGCCAGCAGCCCCTCTCCAGCTCCTCCCCCAGAGTCCAGAAGCCTATTTTAACTTAATTTCAGTCATAAAAGTAATATTGGCAAGGGCCATAAATGAGGCTTCAGGGCCTGCAGGGTGGCTTACCCTGAACCCTGGAACCTCTTCAGAGTGCTGCTCCAGACCCCCAGGGATGGCCTCGGACCAAAGCCTCTTGGGCACAGAGAGGCCTGATCAGGGGAGCCATTTTCATTGGGAGAGGCCAAGAGAGCTTGAGGGTTTCAGGGTGGGAAGGCAGACAGGCTTACTGGGCTGATGCTGGTCTGGCTGCTGAGGGTGTAAGGAACCTTGTGGGGAGGGGCAGCAGGGAGTAGCTGCAGGCCCAAGGCGCAGGCAGCAGCCACCCAGCCCTGCCAGAGACAGAGGACCAGGCTCAGACCTGGGGCTTCCCGCTCAGGCATGCCTTCAATGTCTTCAGTCGGCTGAAAGTCCCAGCCCACAAGGGACACCCTGAGGGCTGCAGGGAGGGCTGCGACTTGCGCTTTCCCCACCCTCACTGACATTCCAGCCGGAAATGTGTTGAGTATGTCAACATCTCTGGGCCAGAGGGCTGAGTGCTCCTACGGCTCCTAAATAATGGGGCAGAAGCCAGGTCATTAGGCAGAGGAGACTCGTCATTAGTGCGGGTGATGCCACCGCTGCACAGACAATGGCAAACAGTCATTAGTGGCTGTGTCACAGGGTGAGGCAATGCTGGTTGGCTGGGGGTGAGGGACAGCGCAGGACAAAGAGAGCCACCGTTCTCCCAGCCAGGCTGGGAGTGCACACACACACACACACACACACACAGAGGCATTCACAGGTTCACATCCACAGGACTGAGTAGACACACATTCACTCACACACACAGGGAAGCAAGTAGACACACTCACACATCCACACACACTTTCAAACGGGATTAAACAGACACACTCATATGCTGCTACATTCACACACACAGAGGTGTGAGTAGACACAGTCACAAGGGCATGAGTAGACACACACACACTCACAGGGGCATGAGAAGACAGATTTACATGCTCACACCACACAAGGACATGAGTAGACATAATCACAAGCTCACAAGTTCACATCCAGGGCTGTGAATAGGTACATACTTGCCCCTTCACAGGCTCACATGTCCATACACTCACACACATTATAAATAGATACACTCACACGCTTATACACTAACATGTTCACACACTCATATACAGGGACATGAGGAGACACACATTTGCACACATGCTTACATGTCCACACACAGGGTTATGAGCAGACACACTCATGTTTACACGCACAGGAGTATCAGTAGAAATACTTGCACCCTCACCTGCTTGCACACCAGAGACGTGAGTAGGCACACTTGCACACTCACACGTTCACACTCAGGGACGTGAGTGGACACACCGTGCAGAGAGATCCACGAGATTGAGACACCCTCCCCCCAGAGGGGCCCCAGAGAAAAGAGACCCACAGAACTAGCCCCCATCCCACCCTCTTCCCACATCAAAGGACCCAGCAACCAGGACAGAGACAAGCCAAGCCAAGCAGAGAGCCAGCCAGGCTGTGAGCTCCTTGAGGACAGAGACCACATCTTTTCAACACTTTAGCCCTTTCTTCACACACGCAGCACTAAAGCCTAGCACAGACCTTGGCCCACTTGAACCCTCAGGAGGCAGACTGCTGTAGGCATGTTCTAAGAGCTCTTGACCCCAGAGAGCTAGGAAGGGGATGAGAAGGAGGGTATCTGAAATCCAGACTCTGTCCCAGTTTTGAAGCTTCTCTCATTCTCTTCACCAACAGGCCTCTATGTATCGAGCTGGGGGGCCTGACTTGCGTCCAGAAAATGCAGGCAGTGGGTGGGAAGAGAGGCAGCAGAGGGTGGTGGGCAGACCTTAATGATCACACAGGTAAGGTAGAAAGGAGCAGAGTGGAGGCTGAGTCCGGGGTTCAGATCCTTACCATGTCACTTATTCGCTGGGTATACGAGTTTTCTATTGCTGCTGTAACAAATTACCACAAAGTTCAAGTTAATTATTATACAGCTCTGGAGTTCAGATGTCCAGAGTGGGTCTTGCTGAGCTCGCATCAAGATGTTAGCAAGGCTGCATTCCTTCTGAAGGGTCTAGGGAAGAATCCATTTCCTTGCCTTTTCTAGCTTCTAGAGGCTGCAGCATTCCTTGGCTCATGACCCCTTCCATGTTCAAAACCAGTATCTGTCAGTCGAGTCTTTCTCACATCCCATCACTCTTCTGCCTGCCTCTTCCACATCTCAAGGACCCTTGTGGTTACATTGAGTCCAGCAGGTCATCCAGAATAATCTCCCCACTTCAAGATCCTTAACTTAATCACGCCTGCAAAGTCCCTTTTGCCATGTAAGGTGACATATTCACAGGCTCCGGGGATTAGGACACACATGTCTTTGTTGTTGCTATAGTTGTTAGGTGCCATCAAGTCGATTTCAACTCATAGTGACCCCATGTGACAGGCTAGAACTGCCCCCATAGGGTTTTCTAGGCTGTAATCTTTATGGGAACAGATCTCTAAGTCTTTCTCCCGTGGAGCCATTGGGTGAATTTGAACCGCCAACCTTTCGGTTAACAGCCAGGCACTTAACCATTGTGCAACCAGGTTATATTTTGGGAACCATTATTCTGCCTACCACACTGGGTAACCTTGGACAAGTCATTTAACCTCACAAAGCCTCAGCATCTTCAGCTGTAAACTGAAAATAACTCCTACCACATAGGTGGTTGTGAGGATTTAGAAAGCCACGTGGCTGCTGGAGGCACTGTGCCTAGGAAGTTCTCAGTCAGCATCACTGCCCTCACCCCCTTCAGATCCTGAGGACAGGTAAAGAGAAGGGTGTGCAGGGGAAAGGTAAGCAAAGGACCTCGGAGGCTACTGGTGGGGGGGGTGGTCTGTGCAGTCTTGGGCAGGTTGGAAGGGTGTGATAAGGACTGGGAGGGAGCGGGTGCCAGAATCTGTCAGGTTTCCCTGGAGAACTGCTGTGAGGGGCAGCCACCTGGCGTGGTAGGGGCACACACACCTACAGCAGCCTGGCATAGGAGAGCAGGGTGGAGTTAGGGATGCTGCTCTGTTGACTCCTGCCTCCTTCTCCCTCATCTGCTGCCATCTGTGTGCAGGGCCCTGGAGCCAGCAGGCAGGCAGGAGGCCCCAGACCAGGCTGCTAAGTACAGACTGCAGAGCGATGACCCAGGCAAATAAACCCTACGTAGAGGAATCGCCCATTGAAAAATAGTCATTAGTCCCCAGTCTCACCCGGTACAGTTTGCCCACTCAGGAGGTAGCCAGTGGCACCTCAGAGAGCAGCTGAAGTCATCAGATTCCACTGGCTGGTCCTGCTCCATCCAGTGAGCAGCCCAAGGCTCCAGCCTGGCCTACCCCAAGCTTGCCTGCCTACCCCATTGGCCATCCCTCCACCCTGCTCCTTGTGCTCCTCCCTAGCCACCTTTTCCTACCTCTCCCTGGCCCATCCTTACCCCAGCTCTTATCCAACATGCCTAGCCCACCCTCCCAGCCCCCAGCCCCTCCCAGCTTCCTCCAGAACCTCTGAGCTGCGGGTTCTCCGGCTGACCATCCACAGGCCAGCTGCCCTGGAGACTACCCTACAGGCTCCATCCCTAGGTTGACATCTTAGGAGAGGTCCCACTGGGGGAGGGGTGGGATGCGGGGGGCTGTGGCTTCATCTCTGCCCTGCCCCAGGTGCACATCTGACCAAACTCGAGCCTAATGGGGGCTCTGCCAGCTTAGGAATACTTCTTTCTGCTCTTCCTTTTGCAGGGGGAGACTATCAATCTTCTCCACCCAAGGCATTTGTCCAGGGCAAGAGAGTGTCAGGGACCTACCTCAAGCTTCACTCAGGAACTAAGACCCCAAAGAGCAGTAGGGACCCTGGGTTAGAGGCTGAATGTGGAGCTGGAAGGTCTGGGTACAAACCCTAGTCCTCTGCAAAATGAGGGCATGGTGATCCCTGAGCTGCTAGCAGTGTTGTGGACACAAAATCAGGTCATACATGTGAGCACTTTCTGTAAGCTTGGACACTAAGGCAAGCCACTGGGACACAAGGAAGCACTTTCCCTCCTTTTCTCCCTGAGATGCCGTGGGCATGGCCAGCCGTCAATTGGCCATCCACAGGTCAACCGCCTTGGAGACCCCCCCTCCCATTTCTCTGCATCAGGAGCCCCCTCCGGCAGATGCTGGAGGAAGGAAGTAAAAGGATGGGGAGGCAGAAGACACAGGTGCCTGCACATAGTTGTTTTGTTAGCTACCTTCAAGTCCAAGTCAGCACTGACTCACGGTGACCCCACGCACAACGGGATCGGACTGTTGTAATCCATAGGGTTTTCACTGGCTGATTTTTGGAAGCAGATTGCCAGGCCTCTCTTTCTAGTCTGTCTTAGTCTGGAAGCTCCAATGAAACCTGTTCTGCATCGTAGCAACACGCAAGCCTCCGCTGGCAGACGGTGGTAGCTGCGCATGAGGTGCGTTGGTGGGGAACTGAACCCGGATCTCCCACATGGAGGGCGAGACTTCTACCACTGAACCCCCACTGCACATAGTTGTTGTTATAGCTGAGTGCCAGCAAGTTAATTCCAATTCATAGCAACCCCATGTGACAGAGTAGAACTGCCCCATAGGGTTTTCTTGGCTGTGACATTTATGGAGATAGATCATCAGGCCTTTCCCCCAAGGAGCTGCTGGGTGGGTTTAAACCTCCAACCTTTCAGTTAGCAGCTGAGCTCTTAACCATGGTACTACCAGGGCTCCTTCTTCATACAGTATGCCCCTGTGAGTAGGTGTCGAGCACCCTGTGTTCAGCACTGGGAATACAAAGATGAGCCATAAACCACACTAGATGATGTTTCAATTCTCTGGATACGTCCTGAGAGCCCCCTGTGTGCCCTGTGGGGCCACTGAGGACTTCGGACAAGTGGGACATGCCACATGTGGGTGGCCTGTGTGCGGGGGGTTCCCCATCTGGCTGCAGCTCCCCGGGGCTGGCTGGCCCATGGCAGTTGGAGCAGTGCCCATAAGGCTCAGCGTCACCCTGGGCTGCTGCCACCGTGACAGACTTGCAGAGGCCAGACCCTGATCACTTGACAGGGAGCAGAATATGGTTTCGGTCTATTATCAGGGCAGATAAAGGCAGACTGGGCTTCCAAAGAAGCGTCTTAGATGCCTTACCACTCCCTGGCCTCCCTTTGTCAGCCGCTCTGGGCTCCCAGTCCCTCTTTGTTCCTCTCTGAAAGCAGCTCCAGGGAGGGGACAGCCATGAAATAGCTAGGTGTCCTGCCAGGCATGGAAGGGTAAGGAGGTTGGAGCCAGCTGGGCAGCTGACACTGTGACAGGGGGTGGATGGGAAGAGGTTCCAGGGCTCAGAAGGCAGAAAGGATGGGAATTGTGGTGAGGACACCCAGCCACAGCCCTGCCTCATTTATCTTCATATTTGCCTCACAGCTCAGCACAGGGATAGGCACACAGTAGGGACACAGAAAGCATTTCCTGAAAGAATGCAGAAATGTGGGGATAGATAACAGTGGCTGGCATCTCCAGTGACCAGGTCTCATAATGAATTCCAGGTGTGGGGGGACTCAGAGGAGGTGAAATAGGGCCCCCAAACCCTGTCTGATGGGAGGGAAGGAATCCCTGCCTAAGACAGCCATTGAAACAAATCCCAAACAATAAAGGGTACTTGTTGTTGTTAGCTGCCATGAGTCAGGCCCTGACTCACAGCGACCCCATGCACAACAGAATGAAACGCTGCCCAGTCCTGCGCCATCCCCATGATCAGTTGTGGATCAGACTGTTGTGATCCATAAGGTTTTTATTGACTGATTTTCAGAAATAGATCACCAGGCCTTTTTTTCTAGACCTGACAAGACAAGCGGTAGTTGTACAGGAGTGCATTCGTCAGGAATCAAACCTGGGTCTCCTGCACGGAAGATGGGAATTCTACCACTGACCCTCCAATGCTAGAGGCTACACTTTACGTTAATTCTACAAATACTTATCGTGCATCTACTGTGTGCCAGTGGCAATACAGCAGGGAATAAAACAAAGCCCCTGCCATCGTGGAGCTGGCTTTTGCATGTTGACCTGGAAGGACATGGGTTTTTTCGGGAAGGCTTCCCACAGCGAGGGAGCAGCAGGAGTAGCCGCCTGGGTGAAGTCTCTGAGGCAGACACAAAAGAGGTGTGGGGGGAGGAAAAACGTCGGGTATTTGTCTGAGGCCTGAGCAACAAGGGCTGTTGGAAGGAACCATCCTTGCGGGTTGAGCAGCCAGGCACAGTGGGTGGCGCAGACAGTGGGCAGGAGGCCATGGCAGGACCCTGCCTCTGAGCCCTGGCATTTCCTCCTGGGGGAGGCAGTGGATGAGAAGGTATTTCCCAAGGAGCAAAGAAACCAGAGGAAACTGGGCCCTCCTGCCCGTTTCCCTTTGTGCAATCCCTCCTTCCTGCTCCTCTCCACCCAGAAGCAGGCATGGCAACCGCACAAAACGCTGCTGGCATGAACCTAGCACCCACACACCCGGACACAGGCTGGGGTTCCCTAGGGAGGCTCGGCTTGCCCTAAGCCTGGACCAGGGGAACCTACCTCCATCCCTGGGTCTGCATCTTAAGAGAGGTCCTGCTGGGGGAGGAGGTGGATGGAGGAAACTATGACTTGCTCCCTGCCCTGCTCCAGGTGCATATCTGATCAAACTCTAGGCTAATGGGGCTCTGCCAGCTTAGGGAGCAGGGTGTCAGACTGGTTCATTCCAGTTTGTCCCCCTGCTGGGGATATGCTCCCCACCCCCAATATACTGAATCAGAATCCACATTTAACAAAATTCCTGGGTGATTCTTATAAGATTCTGACTCAGTATATCTGGAAGTGGAAAAAGCAAATCCCAGCAGGGGGTCAAACCAGAATGAACTGGTTCGAAGCCCCATTACAGAGGCTTCTTTCTGCTCTTCCTTTTGCAGGGGCGGACTATCAATCTTCTCACCCACCCAAACTGTTTCACCAGGGCAGGAGGGCAAAAGTGTTCCCACTGAACTCTGGGGAGTCAATGGTAGTGTACTGTGTGACACCCTAGGTCAGCCACAGGCCCATCCCAGTCACCCAGCCTGGCAAGGAAGCAGCAGACCCTGTGGGAGGCTGGTGCCCCTTCCCCACCCTGACTTTCATCCACAACCCACCTGGGTTGTGGGGTCTGTGCCCTACACCCGTCCCAAAGCTCTTGATGTCTGGTCCTGTGTCCCAACATGGTATAACAAGCGCTCCGTGCAGAAGGGTGGCCTTCTACCCATTCGAGAAGGAAATAGTCACCAAGCACCCACTGTGTACCAGGCACTGTGCTAGGCATTGGGGCCCCAAGAGAACAAAACCCCCACACAGGCCCTGTCCTCATAGAGCTTCACAGGGGAAGCAGACCCAAACAAGTAAACAACCTACAATTAAATAATTACAGTTTGGGCTAAGTGCTGAGAAGGCAAGAAAGTGTAATTAGCCTATACTTATCTCTCCCTCAGGAGCCCTGGTGGCACAGTGGCTAAAGCACTCAGTTGCTAACCCAAAAACGTCGGCCGTTCCAATCCACCAGCTGCCCTAAGGGAGAAAGATGTGACAGTCTGCTACTGGAAAGATTTACAGCCTTGGAAACTCTGTGGGGCAGTTCTATGCAGCCCTACAGGCTCACTATGAGTTGGAATCGATTCGATGGCAGTGGGTTTGGTTGCAGGCCCAGAGAGGCCAAGCCCAAACCACACCGCTGAGGAGTGGCAGGGCCCAAACCGGAAACCAGGTCCCTGACTCCAGATCCAGAGCTCCTGCCCCACTCCATGCTGCTTCTCAAGCCTACCTTGAACCAGTTGACGCCCTCCAGGAAAATGCAGCCTCCCAGGCCATCTTCGCATCTCAGATGCCTTCTTTGCAGACCAGTGCTGTCCAACAGAGTTGTATGCCGCGATGGAAACGTTCTATATCTGCACTGCACGTGTTTGTCCAACACTGTACTCACTAGTCACTGGTGGCTCTTGAGCACTTGAAATGTGGCTAGTGCAACTGAAAAAGGAGTTTTTAATTATATTTCATTTTAATTGATTTAAACTTAAATGGCTGCGTGTAGCTAGTGGCTGTGTTAGACAGCACAGATCTGGGTTACAGTACTTCTCTCCATTTTAGGGCTCTCAAGTCTTTGGGTGTTTTCAGGCCTTAGGTTCTGTGTACATGTCCAAATCCCAGTCTCCCCACCTAGCTAGATTCTGCTCTGTGCTTAAAGGCTCTGCGGGGAAGGAATGCCAACCCTCATCCAACATGATCTCACAGAACTCCTCTTGGTGAAGTTATTCTATAGACCTGACCTCAGTCCCTATAATGTAATGCTCTGCTGTGGAAGACTTTGGAGCACAATGCTGCAGCCCCTTCATGCTCCCAGCTCCCTCAACTCTAAGCTAAGCCCACCTAGCGCCTGCCCCAACACCACAGACAGGCCTAGTATCTGACAGTCTTGTTAGGTTCACAGTTCCTGGGGGCAGAGCCGTGATCCTGTGTCTACACTAGAGCCCCAAAGTTGCTCATTGAAGGGGAAGAAACCAGATAGCCTCCCAAAAACCCATGTGCATTGTGAGACCAAGTTGGCCACACTCTGAGGTGAGGCCTCCCTGATTCCTGAGTATTTTCTTAGCAACCACACCCCAAATAACCTAACCTAGGGCATTCACTCAGCCATCATTTTCTGAGCCCCTACTACGAGCTGAACCCTGCACTCAGCCCCAGGGATACACATGGTAGGACCAGCCTCCCAGCCTCACCATTGAAGGCCATAGGCACTGTAACAAGGGAAGGGGACAGAAGGCCCCAGGAGGGTATCACCAATTCTACCCAGCACAGGGATGGGGGATGAGGTGGACAAGAATGACTTTATAGGGTAAAAGATTCCATGGCCTGAAAGATGGGTAAGTCAGTGAGTCAGTGTTTACCAGGATGTGGACAAAGACACATGGTACCACTCAATGTGTTCAAGAAAATGTAGCCAGTTTGCTGGGAGTGGGAATGGGCAGGAGCTGTGCAGAGAAGGAGGGCATGGGGGAGATGAGAACACAGAGAGATAGAAGGGCAGCAGGTGAAAAGGAACTTGTTTGACATTTCAAAGAATGTTTAGACCTTATCACTTAGGAAACCCTGGTGGCATACAGGTTAAGAGCTATAGCTGCTAACCAAAAGGTCGACAGTTCAAATCTACCAGGTGCTCCTTAAAAACCCTTAGAATGGGGCAGTTCTACTCTGTCTTACAGGGTTGCTATGAGGCAATAGGTTTGGTTTTAGGGGTGTTGTTGTTGTTGTTGTTGTTACCACTTAAGCCACAGGGAGCCATTAAAGGACTTTATGCAAAGTAATGAAATGCCATAATTAGAGCCTTACTGGATGCCTAAGAGGTCACTGCTCCTCTGAGCTGCATAGCACCTGCACTCAGGTGATGCTGGCTCTTGTCACCCTCCCACACAGTTTCTCACCTCCAGGCTCATGCATTTCCCTCACCCTGAGACACCCTTCACCTCCCTGCCGGGACAACTCTTCCTCTTCTTTCCAGCCTTAGCTCAGTTGTCCTCCTGTGGGAAGGTGTCCCCAATGCCCTCACCTGGGTCAAGACCTTCCCCGTGTCTCCATAGCCTGCCTGACATGCAGAGAAGGCTCAATGCATGTTGTTTTCATTTCTCCATCCCTGCTGTTAGTCCTCCTTTCTTGGCCTTTGTCCTTCCCAAACCTCCACTCAGCTTCCCAATCCCTAGCTCTAGGCCCTCAGAAATTCTTCTCACACCTCCATGGATTCTTCAAAAGCCCAGGCCACCCCATTCACAGGACTTAGCTCCAGGGCAGGCCTCCCTCCTGCAGCCTCACAACAGCCCTGCTCAAAGGGAAGGTCCAGAGAAAGGAGGCCAGGGACTTTCTGGTCTCATCAGGGAGAGGGCACTGACCAGGTAGCCACCATAGGTGTGGACATGCATTAAGGAGAGAGGATGAGAGATGGACTAGAACCCAGGAACGTCATCTGGGAAGGCTTCCTGGAGGAGTGGCCCAGTCTTCCCATCATGCCCTGGAGTGAAACTAAGATTCTCCCCTTTGGATTTCGAACCCTGTCCTGGCTCCCCTGCTCAGAGGGTCCCTGCCTGTCTCCCCAAGAGCTGCATTCCACCCTACAGCCCAAGCTAGCCTGGGATGTACTGACTAGAACATTTGTCCAGCAACTATGTATGAAGTCCCTGCGTTATCTCAGGCCTGCCAGCTCCACAGGCCAGGCCTCAGACCAAATAGGGAGCAGAACAAGGAGGGGACAAAGAAACTAAGACACAGGGATGCCATGCCTGTAAGGCCATCCAGCCAGGCTACAGGGCGAACCCACAGGCCTCTCCCTCCTGCATGGCTGAGAGACCAGGGAACCCGGGGCCAGGATTCTGACTCCAAATGGGCAGAAGACTGCAAGAGGGACAGGCAAACAGGAAGACAGAGAGAGAGGCAGGGCAAGACAGCCAAAACACACAAAGGAAAGAGGCAGATCAGAGGTTGGGAGGGAGTGACTTGAGAAACAGAAGGAAGGAGGAGAGATAATGAGAGAGAGAGTGCTAAATTAAGCTTCCTCTTCCTCAGAAGGAAAACTACCCTTTGCTTTTTTGAGGACCAATCCCAGAGGCCTCTGAGCATCCCAGTCCAAGCCCCCTCCCCATTCCTTACCTCTGCCCTTGCCCTGCCTCCTGGGTTATCAGGATTGCATCCTACTACCAGTTACAGGGGATCAGGAGAAAAGAGGGCAGGCTTAAAATGAAGAGAGGAGGACCTGAAGCTTCAATCTTTGGACCATACAGGTATCAGAGGGGTAATAAGCTGCCCAGATGCCATCTCCAGCCAGGGTCACCCAAGCTGATGTCAGGCCAAGGTTTTCCCCCACCTGAAGTAGCAAGCAGTTTTGCTTGTTAGTACATTCAGGAGGGATTTGGGGACGGCCCAAGTTGCTAAACATGACCTATCCTCCATCTCCTGGCACCCATCAGGCTTCCTGCACCCCTGCAGGGGCTGAATTTCTGGGTAGCTCAGACTCTGTACCAAGGCCAGGAGGGGTCTGTGGTCACTCTCACCAGCTGGGGTAGAGGAGCCCCTGCTCACAGACAGGGGCCATGACTATATGACCCCCAAGGATGACAACTCAGGGGTAGAGGGAGCCACAGGTGGAGCTAAATGAGGGGAGGAGGAGGCAGGGGACAGGGAAGGGGGGAAGGAGGTAGGGCTGGGTGGTTCCAAGGAGTTTTGTTTGTTTTGGGCTTTTTTGCTGGCTGGTCGTGTTTGGCAGCCAGAGCTGTGACTGCCAAAAACACTTCTACAACTGTACCCAAGGGAGACTCCACCAGCCAGAGGAAGAGAAGCAGACCAGGACAGTGTTCCTCCCCCAAGGCCAGAGCCCCACACCAGTGTGTCCTTGATTCCTCCAGAAAAGCGAGGCCACCCCCAACAAGGGTCAGTCTCAGCCCCAAAGATAGGCCTAGCAAAGCCGGACTCGAAGCCAGGGACTTGGCAATTAACCATGACCTGTCAAAACTCAGGGGCTAGCTGAGGCCAGCGGAAGTCACCAAGAAACAGCACTTATGAGAAATTTTGCATTCGGGAATGGTGATGGTTGAACAACATAATGAATATATTTAATGTCACTGAATTGTTGAAGACTGTTGAAATGGCAAATGTTTCATTACCTAAATATTTACCACCAAAAAAAAAAAAATTATGCAGAGGTGTTTATGAGAATTAAGCATCCAGCTAAAAGAAAATTAGAGTGTGGGGCTGCCCTAAACTAAGCCCCAACTATAGAAAGCTGGCTTCCTTTTCTACCCCACCCCACTTTTCAGGAAAGAACCCCAATGGCACAATGGGCAAAGCACTCAGCTGCTAAACCAAAAGGTCAGTGGTTCAAACCCACCAGCTGCTCTGCAGAAGAAAAGACCTGTCAATCTGCTCCCCTAAAGATTACAGCCTAGGAAACCCTGCGGGGCAGTTCGACTCTGTCCTACATGACCACTGTGAGTGGGAATCAACATGATGGCAAACAACAACCCTTTCCAGGGGTCACAAAACTTGAAAAGGCTAAGAGTAAGGGCTCAGAACTCCAATTATCTGGCTTCAAGTCCATCATGAAGAAATTATGTGAACTTGCTCCAGGCACTTAACCCTTCCGAGCCTCAGTCTGCTCCTCCGTAAGTTGTAGATGTTGAGAATGAAAGCGCCTATGTCACATGGTTGTTGTGAGGATTAAAGGAGCTAATCCATGTATGGCATTTGGGGCATACCTGGTCTATCGGCTGTTATTTTGACATGAGCAGGCCCAGATGCCGTTCCTGCCCCCTCCCTTCATCACGGAGTGCAAAGGGGCAGCCGGCATGGAGGCAGGCAGAGCGCTGGGTTTGACCACATGCTGTTAGGGTACCAGAGCAGGATAAAGATGTTGGGAGCCCGAGGCGGGCCATGCAGGTGGGTATTGATTGGGAAATGGACAGCATGTGTCAGAAGTGGGACATACACACCATTGCAGTGACCCAGTCACCCAGAAGTGGCTCACCAAGCCACCCCCAGCATCAGCTCCTCTTGTGCCTGGTGAGCCAGAAATGCCCAATATAAAGGAAAAAGGCCTGGGCCAGAAGCCAGGAGGCCTCGGGTGAGCTGTGTCACTCAGCAAGTGGCTGCCCCTCTCTAGGCCTGTCTCTTCTCCTGGCCCCAGAGGGGGCTGAGATCCCTGTCATCACTGACCACCCAAGTCTGCCCCAGTCAAGCTCTCTCTCCGCTGTGGCTCTCATCCCAGCCTGGGCCTGGAGCCCATCCCCCTGTGCAGCCCAGAGTGGTGTGTCTGGTCCAGGGAAGACACACACAACCACCCACCAGGGCAAGAGGATCTAGAGAATTCAGGCCAGGGTGGGGGAAGAGGCTGGACATCGACAGGAGGCAGAGCCAGAGTGCTGGCAACTCTTCTGATCAACCAGGAAGCCCCTGGATGTGGAAGAGTGGGACCTCAAGAACCAGGGAGGGCAGGGGGGTATGCCCTGGGCTGGCTGAGCTGCTGCCCATCAGAGGCTGTATGGGATAAAAACAGTGTCTCCCCTATTTCTACCTCATATTTCAGATGAAAGAGGGGAAGGAGACAGAGAAGAGAGGAGGGAGGGCTGGAGAGGGGGGAGAAAGAGAAGGACCCCTGAGCAGAGGAGCGTTTCACCGTGCACGTATCTGCCCCAGAGACACAGCTGCTCCCAGAGAGTGGCACCCGGTCTTGGTGGTGTTGTTGTCAGGTGCCATCGAGTCAGTGCTGACTCATAGCGACCCTATAGGGCAGAGTAGAACTGCCCCCATGGGGTTCCCAAGGAGCGCCTGGTGGATTCAAACTGCTGACCTTTTGGTTAGCAGCTGAGCTCTTAACCACTGCATCACCAGGACTCCCACCCAGTCTTAACCACCATTTAGTAAATAAATAAATACTGGGTCCAACTTCATCCCCAACACTTTGTGCCCACGCTTAGCGCACACTACCTCCTGTGAGTTGCATATTTTTATTGCCATTTTACAAACAAGGACAAAAGTCTGCCTAAGATCACACCAGTAGTGAGCAGACAGCTCAGTCTTGAACCCAGGTCTCACACTTCAAAGCCAAAGGCTCTTGTCTCTGACCATCTTTTTCTCTCCAGCCTGTGACAGTGGGCTGCACATAGTAGGTGCCCAATGAATGAGAGTTAAAATTGACAAAAGGAAGGGAGGGAGGGGGAAGAAAAGAAGGGGGAAATAAGCTTGGGAGACTCTTTGGCAACTAGAAAATAAATAATAAAGGTGCTGTTTTCCAATGCCAGGCTGGCACGGTGCCCAGGATGGCTGCCCTACACTCCCTGGAACCATCTTCTTGCCTCATCTTTTCCAGAAGTATGTGAGCCCAGGTACGTCAGCCTTCAGGTATGCAGCTGAGGTTTGCAGCCAGAGGTGCCCTCTCTCTTAGCTTTCCTTGTTGAATCTTCCCTTCCTCTTGCCTCCTCCTCTGCCCCACACCCACCCAGCCAACCCAGCCTCAGCCTCCTCCCCGGAGACAGGTCAGGCTTGGCTGGGGGACCTGAGAACACCCCCCTCAGCCAGACAGATCCCCTGCCCTAGAAAGGGATCCTGACTGGTGCCGGGGGAGGGGTGGAGGGCCACATCATCTAACAGGTTCGTCGGGCTGGGAGGCGCCCCGCCCTCCCCGAGCTAATGAACACTGTACGACAGGTGTTTGCTCCTCAGTCCCCAGCCTGCCCTGGCTTCGACCAGAGCCAGCCGCCGCCCCTCGAAAGCTCACTTGCTCGCTGACTCTTCTAGCGCCCTTCCCGCTCCCGGGCCGGAAGTGCGATGGCTTGCCGCTCTTGCGTCGTTGGCTTCAGCAGCTGTGAGGTGATCCCGGAGGGCGGCCCCCGGCCTGGGACCTTGGAATGGGGCAGCTGTGGGGCCCCCCAGCCGGGCTTCAGCTCCCGCAGCCTCACAGGCTGCCAGCCGATTGGCACCAAGGTGACCTTAAACCCCAGCCTGCTGGTGCCCCTGGACCTGAAGGTGGACCCAGCCATCCAGCAGCAGAAAAACCAGGAGAAGGAGGAGATGAAGATCCTCAATGATAAGTTTGCCTCCCTGATTGGCAAGGTGAGCAGAAGGGGTGGGGGTCCCAAAACTAAAGATTGTCAGGACTGGGCTTGTGGCTAAGCTGTGTGTTCCGGGAGCATCTTGTCCCACCCCTACTCCCAACCAATGAGGAGCCAGCATGGGCCTCCACAGGCTACTCTGATCAAACAGATGGGGAGAGGAGTTTCTGATCCATCCTGGCCTGGGGAGAGAAAGGGGCCCAGGGTGGCCTGTGAGGGACATCTGGATAATAACATGCGGCATGGCCTGGGGTCCCCCCCTCCAGGCATGGACCAGTAAAGAGCACCCTGAGTGTGGCCTAGGGGATGCCCCCACTGTGGATGGATGGAGGCATGGTCTATGGTCCTACTCCAAGGCAGGTGGACAGCAGAGATGACCTCCCAAGGGTCCACCCTTCTGTCCATCCCTGAAGTCCTCAGGTCTCCGACCTCTCGCTGTGCAGCATCTATCCCAAGGCAACGCCGCTCAGCTTCCTGGGGTAGGAAGCCCAGGCAGGGCCCATGGCATGTGGGGCAGCCTCAGGAAGGAGGATGCAGTTTGGGTGCATAAGGAGATAGGAATGCAGGAGATGGATGCTTCAAGCAGGAAGCCTCCTCCTCCTCCTCCACACCCCACCAGAGTAGAGGCAGTGAGTCCCTGGGACCCCACTCCCTATGCTTCCTAGACCCCCCTGCCCACAGCTTGCATGCTGTCCATCTCTGCCTCCAGGGCAAGGGCCACAAGAGCTTCCTAGAGACCCTGTCCACCTCCCAAACCTGCTCCTCACTCACCTCCTCCAAGAAGCCGCTACCGGCCATCCTCCCAGCTCTGCTACCTCCGGCACTACACAAGAACAATAATCATAAGAGTAGCCGCTGTGGTTGATTATTTACTTACTATGTGCCAGGCGGAAACCCTGGTGGCATGATGGTTAAGAGCTATGGCTGCTAACCAAAAGGTCTGCAGTTTGAATCCACCATGTGCTCCTTGGAAACTCTGTGGGGCAGTTCTACTCTGTCCTATAGGGTTGCTATGAGTTGGAATTGAATTGACGGCAACGGGTTTGGTTTTTTTTTTTTTTACTTTTTTAAGTGACAGGCACTGTGCTGCATGGGTGACACATTTATCTCTATTTCCCTCAACAACCTTATGAAAGTAGACATTTTATGCCCATTTTACATATGAGGAAAACTCAACCTTTCTCATCCTCCCAATAAACCAGAGCCATCCAAGCCCTGGCTCAGCCCTTGTTGCAACCTTGGTCTCTGGGATTCTGTGTTCCTCTGCATGTTGCCAGTCTCTCACATTAGGTGGGAGCTCACAGAGAGGAGCAGAGGAAGGGAGGGCCAAAGCAAGGAATGTAACCTTTCTTGAGCATCAGTTTGTGCCTGGTTCTCTGCAGGAACTTTACAAATGTGAAGTAACTGGGCCCACCCAGCAACACTCTGACTGTTATTTTCCTCACTGTGCAGATGAGGGAACCAAGGACCAGAGAGGTTAAGTGCCTTGCCCAAGGTCACACACCTGGCATTTGAACTCAGGTCTGTGAGACACAAAGCCAGTAGTCTGAGGTGGGAATCATTTATTTTCCTCTCCCACTCATGTGCCCATACCAGTTTCTTCATCCACCCTCGGGGTGCCCAGAGTAGGGTATGTTAGAGGAATGACTAACTGGAGAAGGACGGCTGTGCATTGAGGTGAGCATCCCCTACCCCAGCGCTGGCTGCCCAGAGCCCCATACTGCTGCCCTGGTTTTCCCTCAGAAAACAGTTCTGCAGCCATCACCATCGGGAGGCAGGTTCCTGCAGAGCCACCTCCTCTCCAAACCCAGCCTAATCCCTTAAAAGGAATGCTTCACTGAGGTATGTAATTTGGCTCTGATGAGTTGCTATTCTCCCTCAGATGCCAGTGCTGATATCACCCTGTGCCTCTGCCATGGGGACAGAAGAGGGTGAAGGCATGGGGAGGGGCCCAGGGGTCCTAGGCCAGGGGTCCTATGTCCAGGAGTCAGGGCGATGCCCTAGAAAGTCTTCAGCAGGATCAGAATCTCCCACCCCTCAAGCTTTGACCTTGGTATTGGGGTGCCCTTTGCAGTGGGACACAGGGAGCAGTCAGTGCCTGCCATTTGGGGGCCCTGGTTGCTGGGGCACTGCCCCCAGGAGTCCCAGCTGACCTATCCACTCTACAGAGTAGGTCTGTTAGCTCGTGTTGTGTCCTCCCTGTCTCTGTGAGGCTGTCAAGGGCCTGGGTGGAAGCAGGTGGCAGCTAAGAGGTGAAATCTGGAGTCACGTGACCGAGTTTGACTCCTGGCTCCCCGGCTGAACAGCTGTGTAATCTCAGCAAATTGTTTAATCCCTCTGACTTTAGTACACACTGGTGTAACGGACTTGTCAAAATCAAATGGGATAGTTTCTGAAAAGCACTTAGAATACACCTGGTATGTGGTAAGTGCTTTGTAAGTGTTTATTAAATGAATTAATTAAATAGGCCCTGGCCCGGGGAGCTACAAGAAGCCCTGGGGAAGAGCGGAGGGAGGATATCTTTCTGGAGGAAGGGGTGGCTGGACCTTGTCGGTAGGGGGTACAATGTGGGGGGCCTAGAGGTCAGAGGCCATGATGCCTGCAGGGCTGGGGGTTCTGGGCAGACAGGTGGGGGCACTCAGGCTCCACCTCCCCTTCTTGGGTGTCTGAGGCACTGGGAGACACAAGAGAGCACCAAAGAGGAGGAGGAAGGTTCCCTCGAGATGGCCGAGGGGCCCTGGAACAGTCTGGACTCTGCCACTTGCTGCCTGTGTGTCCTTTACCAAGCCGTTTACCCTCTCTGTGCCTCCAATTTCTCCTCTCACTCTGTCTCTGTTTTCATGCCAGTGGAGGGGCTGGTAAACCTGAGCCATGAGAGAAGGCAGTGAGGGGAAGCAGCACCAGGAGGGTCCTCAGGAGAGGAGGCCAAGGGAGGCAGGGAGAGGACAATAACTGGGCCCCTCCCTTCACTTGCAGATATTGCAGAGGGCAGGGGGTATGGAGGTGGGAGAGGAAGGACTGCCCAAAGTCAGCCTAAGGACCCTAGAGAGGGAGCCCAGGAGGAGGGGTGGAAGGCCTGGAGACAGAAGGATGGAGGCAATATCTGTCCTTAGGCCTGAGGGACCTCGGGAGTCACTGGAACTATATCCCCCGCCTACAGGCAGGAAGGCACAAGTCAGCTCCCTGACCAAGAGATTAGGGGTCTTCCTGGGCAAAGCCAACCTCTGGCTAAAGGCCACCTGAAGAATAGGACCTGCATGCCCCAGAAGAACCGCCCCCTAGAGTCACCTGCCTGGACTGCCCATGGGTTAGGGACCTGAAGCTGCCCTTGCTGTGTTGGGACTCCCTTCCTCGAGCAGACTCCCAGCCAGGAACTCCAGCCTGGGCTGCTCAGCTCCCTCCCCAAAGAGCACTTCTCTCCCCACAACCCTGCTCAGGCCTGGCCCTCCCACCACGCGGGCCACAGTGAGCTCTGTGCCTCCAGACCTCAGTTTTCTTATCTGTAAATGGGGAGGCAGATTAACCATTCGCTCTGTGAGTTCCCCCCTAGAGCTGCCACTGTGTAATCTAAGGTGGGGGCGGGGGGAGGGAGGGAAGAACAACCAAGACAGAGAGAAGGAAAAATGAGTGGTGAGAGATCGGCAGCTTTGACAGGTTGGAGGCAATTAACCGGGCACCTCCCAGGGCGCCTGGATTAGTAGCCCTCCCTAAGGCTTTGTTCCCAGAGGGAGGAGCCTTCCTGCAGAGAAGGTCCTGGGTGAGGGATAAGTTGCCATCCCAACCCACTGAGACAACGAGTTCCCCAAGGGCTGCAGGAGGCAGGGGGCTGCCCGGATCCCCCAAGACCAAAAATACCCTCTGGCTGGATTGGCTGGCCAAATACACATTATCTCCCAGGGGGCTAGTGATGAAACATGGGAGATTGAGGTTAGACTGTGGGAAGAACTTCCTGGTGTGAAGGTTTTTCTGCTGCTCATGGGTGGAGGAAGGAGCCTCACATCTCTCCTTTCACTCCCCCTCAGTGTAAACACAGGGCTCCTGCTTGTCAAAAGGTTGGGAAAATGGGGTGAGTAGACTCCCCCCAGCGCTCCCTCTCACCCACACAAAGCAGGGCAGAAACCCTCTTGAACTTCGTCCCTACTGAACCTGTTTGGCTGTGAGGACAGCAGATGGTAGACTTAAGATCGGTTTCACGCAGAACTTACTTGTACAGCTGGGAGTTAAGCAGGGGAATGACAGCCCACAAATGCCATTGTCACATGCCACTGCCCATTATTTCTGCTGGTGTTGTCTATTGTGTCAGAGGGGACTTCCCAAAGTCATCAGAGCTTCTTAGGGGGGAAAAGGAAAACCTGGGGATGTGGGCAGGTCAGAGAAAGAGGGGAAGGCCCCACCAGGCACCCCAATTCAGGCCCAGATTGGGCAGCAGCCATCAGGTGAGCCTTTCTGAGCAGCTCTGCCACCAAGCTGCTGTGCGTGATGTCCCTGGGCCTCCGTCTCCTCCTCTGTAAAGGAAAGGTTCGGAGCAGCTCAGCCAAAGGCTCCTGGCAGCTCTCTGCGGCTGTGACTCTGTGAGCCTGCGCCAGCGGCCCCAGCAGTGGGTCGGAGGAGGCCTGGCCCGGCCTACCCAGTGATCACAGGGAGCGTTATCAGGTTCATTATCACAACATCCAACAGCCTGAGCTGCCCAGGATTCAGGCCCTTCACACCCCAGGGGAGTAGGGACACTGAGATGGGGACTAGATGGTCCCCAGTCAGTCAAGGAGGGATGGTGGGCCAGGACAAATGAGAAGCAGATAAGCAGAGGGCCTCAGTAGTGTGTGTGGGGGTGGGGGGGGGGTCTTCCCACCTATTAGTCCCAGAGGACTTCCAGCTGGAAGCACACAGGGGGAGGTGGGGAGGAGCCAAAGTGGTGGGAAGGAGAGTACCCAAGGAAGGCTGGAGCCTGCAGAAGTTAGGGAGAATAGAGGCAGGGGGAGCCTGACGCTGAGCTGGACTGGGCTGGGTGGGGGGAAGGAGAGGACAGCCTGGTGGTGGTTGTGGTGTGGTCCGTGGGCCCTGGGAGCCCCTGCAGGAGTCTGAGCAGGAGAGCGTGAGTGAGGTGCAGCAGTGCTCAAGAGCCTCCCAGTCTTCATCTGCAAGGCATGAGCCAGCCCAGGAAGAGTAGCTGGGGTCCCAGTGCCCTCAGTAACTCAGGCAACAGACAGGAGGCAGCTGCTGCAGTGGTTAAGAGCAGAGGTACTGTAACATGCAGATAATAATCATGCCTATCCCATCAGATTGTTCCAGGGATTTAAATGAGTTAAGAACGATGCCTAGCGTACAGTAAGTGCCACATAAACATTTGCTAGTATTATTATTCCGAAGCATATCCCCGGGTTCTTCTCCTAACAGTCCTGAGAGGTAGGTAGGACAGTTGATATAATCCCCAACTTCTAGCTGGGGAAACTGAGGCTTGAAAAGGCACACACAAGTCCAAGGTTGTCAGAAGGATTAGCACTTAAGTCCCAACCAGGCCTAGCCTGCCAAGTTTCCAAAACAAGATGAGACCAGGCCCATCAAGGGGAGCTGGAGACGGGCTTGTGACACCCCACATTCCCTGAGGTCTCCCACCCAAGCCCCAGCTTCACATCATTAGAACTCAAACCCAAGGCCCTCTCGCCTCATCTGCCTGGCCTTGCCCCTCCCCTAGGAAACCTTTGCTCATTGGCTCCGCCTCTCTCTGATTCTCCCCTTCTTTCATTATCTTCTGTTGGCACAATCATTAATTGGAGATTAGTACTGAGCGAGGGCCAGGGTGGGTGTGCAAAGATGAGCTGCCACTTCTCAGAGAGGCCCCCTCTGGGGCCCGAGGCCTCAGCTCCCCACCTGGCCACACCTGGCCCTCTCACCGCCACCCTCCTGCTCTCCCAGGTGCAAGCCCTGGAGCAGCGCAACCAACTGCTGAAGACCCGCTGGAGCTTCCTGCAGGGCCAGGACTCAACCACCTTCGACCTAGGGCACCTCTACGAGGAGTACCAGGGCCGGCTACAGGAGGAGCTGCGCAGAGTGAGGCAGGAGCGAGGACAGTTGGAAGCCGACCTACTGCAGGTGGTCCAGAAGGTGGAGGAGTTTCGAATCAGGTAGGCCATGCCCTCTCAGGGCCACCATCAGGAACTGGGCCTGCTGAGGAACAAGGGGCAGGAACCAACTTTTACAGGTGGGAGGTGCGGGACACAGAGACAGAGGAGATACAGAACATTTCTCGACTCCAGAAATCCTTACTGAGGACCTACTATGTGCCTGACAGTATTCTAGATACTACAACCACCACCCCAAATAGTGACCCTTGCAGCAAAGTCAGTCTGTGGCTGGCTCACAGCTAAGCACTGTGCTTGCTGACCCCTGGGCACCACCCCAACCCACATCCCCTGACTCAACCTGCCCATCTTCTGGTACCCATAAACCAGACCTTCCAGCTGGTTTGTCCCAGTTTGAATCCCTGCTGAGAATTTTTTTTCTTTTTTTTTTTTACCCCAGATATACTGAATCAGAATCTACATTTTAACAAAATCCCCAGGTGATTCTTACGTATGACAAATTTTGAGACCCACTGCTCTACCAGTGATCCTCAGAATTGGTCCCTTACCAGCAGCATTAGCAACACCTGGGAGCTTGTTAGAAAGGCAAATTCTCAGCAGGGGTTCTAACTGGACTGAACTGGTTCAAAACTCTGTCATAAACATGCTTGCTTTTACCCATGGTCCCACTGGCCGTGGGAAATTATGTCACTAGCTGGAACAACAGATGGGCTTCTGCTTTGGATATGGCTTTAGATTTTAATCAAGTCTGGGGTGGAAAGGAAAGGGAAGCAGATGGGGTGCAGGCGAGGGACAGAAAGGGTGGATTTTCTTCAAATAAATAAGTGATCCCTTATAGGTAATGTGTGCCAGGCATCGAGGTCAACTTTGGAACTAGAGAGGTGAGGAAAACACAGCCCCAGCCTGCAAGATGCTCTTACAGCCTCCTGGGGAAGACAGACAGGGACACAATCGGCTGGCAAGCAGAGCGTCTCGTGGTGAAGGGCCCAGGCTTGGGTATTGACTGGAAAGGGTTAATCCTTGCCCCTAGCCCTGCACCTCAGTTTCCCCCTGTGTAAAATGGGAATGATGATAGTTGGTACCAATTTAAGGAGGTATTAGGAGTATGTTGAGAGTTCAACCTGGCAGTTATAAATAGCAGTTCTCCTAGCCCCCAGAAGGCTAAAGGACCTGGCACACAGTAGGTGCTTAATGCAGGTTTGCTGAACTAGATTGGCCAGTCTAGAGGCAGACCAGGCACTTGGGTTGCTCAGAGGAGACGCAATCCTCTGACTGGGCAATGGGCAGGGCTTCAGAGACAAGGAGGCTGATGGCAGAGCAGAGGTTGAGCAGCCAGGCTGTGCCCACACCTCTTGCTTGGGCCTGGTCTTCTTGGGAGGAGGCCCCCAGCCAGCATGAGGGGAGGGCAAGGTGTGGCCTAGGTCCTCTCCCACCTGCGGGCCCAGCCTCATGCCCTGCTGACCAGGCGAGGCCCACATCTCTGGAAGAGCTGGGAGTCTCTGAGCCAGCCAGTCAGGGCTGGAGGGTGGGAGCAGGCCTCCTTGGGAGTCCAGGGCTTCCGGCTCTGGCTCAGCTTGCCCACCACATCTCCTGCTCAGGCCACACTCAGGATCAGAGGGAACAGTCATACGGGAAGCTTTCCCTGTTCTGTGGGCCTCAGTTTCCTCTTCTGTGGAATGATCTGGCCGGAACATCCCACTCAACAGCATGATCTGCAGCCTGGCCTGGGCTGGGCCCCTCCCTGACCTGGGGGCCACCTCTCCACCAGTCAGGCCCTCCCAGGGGCCCTAGGGAAACACGCAAGGAATTTGATTGTTCTTCCCAACACCTGACCATGAAGGGCGTGTCCTGTCAGCTCGCCAGAACCCACTGCTCATTTCACTGATACCTACTAGGTCTTTGGCCCTCAAGAGACCAGAGAATGGCAGAGCTGGAGGAGTCCTTGGCTCCTCCTATTATAGAGAAGGAAATAAAGGCCCAGAAAGGGCAGGGGCTTGTCCTCTGTCACACAGCACATGTGCTAAGTCCTATCTATCTGGAAGCCCAGCCAGCCACCAGGAAGGCTGCTTCCATGCGCCAGGCCAGATCCTGTTGATGCGAGCACTTTGTACCTGGAAGCTCTGTACAAATACTACTTGTTGTTTTAATCTGGCTCAGCCCCCTCATTTGGCCTGCTGCCTGGTTTCCATTGCCTGCTACCTGCTTTTACTCTGTTTAGGCTCAGGGCCTCTCTTTCCCTCTCTGAGGAGGGAACCCACTGGCGTGCAGGGAGGAGAGACCGGGCCTAGGAACAGGGCTGGAGGGCTTCAAGGTCTGCAGGCAAGAGCTGGAAGGCTGAAGCTAGCCTGCCCAAAGCTTGAAGCCCCCAGGAGCCAGGAGGCACCAGGCCGAGCCCTGGCGGGGAGGGTTTGTGCCCTGTCTGTACAAAGCGATGAGATCGGCCTCCTCCCAGAAATAAACAACTGGGGGGTGGGGGGGTGACAAGCTGAAAAGGGCCTGAGAATGTGTTTGGGAGCTGGTGGCTGACAGACTAGCAGAGGACTGGGGGTGGTTTGGGGGAGATGGTGTCACCCAAACCTCTATGGGGACGGAGACTTCCAAAGGCTTTGAGCGGGCAGGGACCCCAAGGATCAGCTAGTCAAACCCTTCTGTTTAGTAAGGTAGAAGCAGAGGCCTAGCAAAGGGAAGCAACTTGCCCAAGGCCATGCAGCATGTGACTCAGGGACGCCATGTACAGTTGTGTAAGCTGTTCACTGCACAAGAGCCTCTGGTTGAGAGAGCGAGCAAAGGGCTGAAATCTAGTCATGCATCAAGCCATGCAGACTGGTGCAGG
Organism: Loxodonta africana; assembly: GCF_030014295.1. Classification (NCBI taxonomy): domain Eukaryota; kingdom Metazoa; phylum Chordata; class Mammalia; order Proboscidea; family Elephantidae; genus Loxodonta; species Loxodonta africana. The sequence goes on from NC_087345.1 coordinate 89,876,642, forward strand.
AATGCACACCCCTTGAGGAAGGGAGCCTTTTGCTAGTTCGTATAAACGCTGGATATGGGCTAGCAGGAGCCTTACAGAGACTGGCCCCAAACTGGAACCCAGCATCCTGCCTCAGTCCATTGCTTGTACCATGCCACCAGCTAGATCCTGGAAAAGGGTCCGTGGCAAGGAGGCATGGGCTCTACCCCATCCTACCCAGCACACCTTAAGGCCCAGGGGCAGGGAAGACCCCAGTCTGTACAGGATAGCCTGAGGACCCCTTCAGGCCCCCACATTCCTGGCATCCTTCTCTGTGAGGTGGGCAGCATTTCCCAGAGTGGCTGTCAGGCCCCCTGTCTCCTCCTGGCTCACCCTGCCTATTTTCCCCCCAGCCCCTGGCTAGTTTCTCTCTGGTGGGTCTGCAATTGACACCCTGGAAACACAGCTTCCCCCTCCCCTCCCCAGCCAAGGGCAATTTCAAGAAGGTGAGAGGCTCTGAAGGACTTCAGTGCCCCGGGCCCAAGGCCTGAGGTTCTGCTCCTAAAGCCTCTCAGCAGACAGAGCTAAAAGTAAGTTGGAGAGCAGGCCCAAAGTGATCAGGAATGACTCAGTAGGCCAAGCAAAGATCAGAGCTCAGGGCAGTCAGGACACCTGATGAGAAGGCAAGAAGGAGGGAGAGGGCAGTGAGGGCTACGAGGAGGTTTGGTGCCCTGGAGGGCCGCCCAGATGGCTCACCCCAAGTTCCCGCATCCAGGGTGGCAGAATCTGCTCTCCAGGGAGGAAGAAGACACTAATAGGTGGAGGGCCAGTAGATGAAGAGCTTCTCAGCTTGGGGTTCCCCAGGGCAGGGAATTCCTTGGAGATCCCCAAATCCCATCGGGAAGCCTGTTCCAGTCAGCCCAGCCCTAAGGATTTGTGAAGGAAGTGCAGAGAACTGCCTCTGTCTGCAGTAAGGCTTCCCGTAGTTTCTCTCCAGAACACGAGGGCAGAGGACAGGGGGCTGAGGGCCGGGGCCTGGCATTGGAGAGAACTGACTCAGGGAATACATAATAGTAATGGCTTTGGTTGGTGTGGGGCTCTGCTGTAAACACTTTATGTATTAACTAATTCTCTCGACTTTACCATTATCATAGTACACGCAGTAACTTATCCAAAGGCACACAGCTAGTTAGCAAGGAAGCCAGGATTTGAGTCCAAATAGTCTGGCTCTGGAGCTCCATGCTTAACCACCACACCACAGCAGCCGCCAAACCCAGCTTAAGCCAAACCCTTCTCACAACCTCGGCCTCCTCACCTGCAAAATGGAACCAATAGCTGGGGCTCTGAGGATCACAGGACAGGGTGCAGGTAAAGTGCCCAGCACCAGGTGAGGGTGGTCACTCCCCCTCCAGTCAAGGCACTTCATGGGCATTTTGTTTGCCCACAGTCTCCCTGAGCAATCCCTCTGCCCCCGCACTGTGATCTGAACCCTCAGAGCCCCCCTCAGGCTCAGGGCTTGGATGGGAAGAGTATCTACATCCAGTACGCTGAGTGTCAGAGACCAGTGTGCTGCGGATTCTAGCCTCCCTTAGGGGGCTGCCCTCTAAGCCAGGCCCTGCCCTCAGCTCCTTGGGCAGCAGGCTGGTGGAAAAGAAGGCATTGTGAGGGGGCAGGTCCAGCCAGCTGACCTGGTGATGGGGGACGCTGCCCCCAATGTGAGGTCAAGGACTGGGCCAGACAGGTGGCTATAATTAAAGCAGCCAGTGATTCAGGCATTCACTGGAGAGAAGGGTGGGAAAACAGGAAGCCACAGAATTCCTATATTCACTGGGGCAGGGAAGTCTGAGGCTGGCAGACACCCATCCACTTGGGGCCAAGACAAATACCTTGATTGGAGGAAAAGGATAAGGTCAGGAACCAGGGATCCAGTTCCCGCATCCAACCACATCCTTGCTCCAAACATGCGTTGAACTTGACAAAGGAAGAGGCAAAACTGAGAAGGGAGGGACCCTACCTCTGTCAAGTATTGACTGTACATATTGCATCAGAGGTGGGCTTTGTCACCCTCCACACACCCGCACACACACCTCATAGATGAGGAAGCTGAGGGAGAAGGGTGAAGTCACTGGCCTGAAAGCACAACCAGGGGTCTATCTGACTGCAAAGCCCACACTCTTTCTGTCCTCCCTTTGGAAGGAGCATGATGAGATGGTATCTATCTTCTAGCAAAGCTTCAGTGGGGAGCAGGCTGGGCTGTGGGAAAGGGGTGATGGTGGGAAACGAGGACGTGTGAGTAGGAGGGCCTAGGAGCAGACTTGAGGAAAGGTACAGCCAGTTGGAAGCTGAGGGAAGGGAGGAGATGAGGGACCAGAGTGCCAGAGTGAGCAGGCTGCACAATCGGGGAGGCTTCCTGGAGGAGGTGATGTGGAGCAGAGCCAGGAAGAGGGACAGACACTACTGGGAGAGGATGGATAATCATCAGGAGGGAGTGGGAGTGAGAGGCTGGGAGTGTCATAGGAGACCTGGGGTTGCATACACTGAGGGAAGGGCCACTTTTTTCTAATTGATCCAGTTGAGCAGCAGCCTCAGACTCACAGTTTCTCCCTCCCTCTGCCTCTCTCTCCCACTCCCTTCTCTCCCCTCTTTCTTCCTGTCTCTCCCACTCTTCCCCTCCCTCCCCCTTTCTCTCCCAGGTATGAGGATGAGATCTCCAAGCGCACAGACATGGAGTTCACCTTCGTCCAGCTGAAGAAGGTAGCCTGCTCAAACTGCCCTCCTCCTTCCTCATGCGCCTTATGCCCCCTTTCCCTCAGGATCACCTCCTTTCCTTTGCTGCTGGGTGCCGTCGAATCCATTCCAACTCATAGCAGCCCCATGTGATAGAGTAGAACTACCTCATAGGGTTTTCTTTGCTGTAATCTTGACAAAAGCAGATCTCCAGGTCTTCCGCCCATGGAGCAACCGGGTGAGCACAAACTGCCAGCCTCCCGGTTAGCAGCCAACCACTTAACCATTGTACCACCTGGGCTCCTTACTTTCCTTTACCCCCAAGGAAAGCCCTCAGAGGCTTGATTCCCAAACCAACAGACAGACAGATACAGACAGAGATGCAGATAGATACCTTCCTCCTTTCTCCCAGGGTCTGAACCAGGTCCCATCTGGGGATCACCCCCACTCTCACACAGAAAGCAAAGAACCCCTACCCTACTCCTGCCTGGGTCTCCTCCATTCTCTCTGCGATCACTCACCACTGCCTCCAACTCTAGGACCTGGACACAGAGTGTCTTCGACGGACTGAACTGGAAACTAAGTTAAAAGGCCTGCAGAGTTTCGTGGAGCTGATGAAAACCATCTATGAGCAGGTAAGTAAGTGAGAGGGGGCCAGGGTCCTGCCCAGCCAAGGGCTGAAGGGTCCGCGGGCAGGGAATGCAGGGGAGGGCAGGGTGCCCAGTGGGGCTTGGACCTTCAGCAGTCACTTACCCTTTCCAGCCACAGACATAACAATCTCCTAAACCCCTTCCTGTGTCAACATCAGTAATCCCGCCCTTCACCCCATCACTCATTTGCATGGCAGCTCTCTCAGGGAGAACTTGTGTCTTCAAGTGTGCACGGAACCCTGAGGGTGTTCGGGGAGCCAGGTGCACCTGGGCAAGGATCAGGAGGCTGGCCGTAGAGCCAGGGCCCAGTGGGACTTGCACAACTATTCTTACTGAACTGCCGGTTGCCATTGAGTCTGTTCAGACTCACGACGACCCCGTGTGTGTCAGAGGAGAACTGCGCTCCAGGGTGTTCAGTGGCTGATATTTCAGTTATAGAAAGCCAGGCCTTTCTTCTGAGGTGCTTCTGGGTAGACTTGGACTGCCGACATAGGGCCTCCTTTACAGAACTAATCTCTCTCTAATCACTGCAGCTGATATCCCAGGCACCCACAGTTCTAGCCTTGGAAGGCATGCGTTTCACCATTCCCCATTTGGTTGAGGCAGGAAAGACCTAGCTTCTGAGGGAACAAAAATGACCCAGTTACAGACACAAGAGCCTCCAGAACACATTTTCAGTTGCTTCCTGAGTCCTCCACTGAGGCCGGTGGACAGTGGTCCCCAGGCCCAGTGTGCTTTCTGCTTTGCAGACACCAGGATGGGCCCTGCTGTGGAGGGCTGGCTGCCGGGTGCCGCTCTGCTCCAGCCACTGCCTCCTGGGCACCCTTCAGGATGCCTGTTCTCCTCTCCACATCCTCTGTTTCCTGGGTGAGGAGGTGGAGGGGTGATGCTCCCAAAATACTGTTATGTTTCCACAAATGCCTTCAATTCAGCTAAGAGCAAGGAAGAACCATTGCTGGAGATGGCAGGATTTGGCAGCCTGTGTGCAAACTGCTGGTGCCAAGCTATGGCAATGCAGCCAGGGTCAGAGTGGAGGTCAGTGTCTCCCCCTTGGTCAATAAGTTCTGCTAAAATGGCCCTAGAGGCTGCTGACCATAGCTACATGGCCTTGCCCTGAGGAAAGGGCGACTGGGCTTCATGGCTACGCTTGGCCACACTCCTTTCCAGCAGATTCAGCCGCCAGCTGAGGCTTCTGTGGGACTGAGATCTGTTTGTGGTCATGTGTTGGAGCAGATCAGAGAGAATACCACAGACCTTGGGACCAGTGGGAAGACAGCCCACCCAGGAAAACTGCTATACTGGTGGCCCTGGAAGGTTTCATGTTCCTGACCAAGCCCTCCACAACCAGGTCAAGTCCCATGCCCCCATAAGAGGCTACTTAGGGCGCCATACCTGTGGATCAGAGGTGAGGGGCTCCTCTGCCTCAATTCTCTGTGGGCTGGTGCAGCCCGGGCCAACATTAGCGAGGCTGTTGGTTCAGAATCTGCACTCTGCCTGTTCATCCACTTCTCAACAAGCTCAGAGACCAAGCTCTAAGCCAGAACACAGGCCCTGTAGATGTGGTGTTGTAACTGAAGAAGGCAGAGCATAGCCAGCAATATACCTGGGCATTGCCTGAAGCACACTCACAGAACTTGTTGGCCCCTGCCTCATTAGCAAGGGAAGAGTTACAGACTCCATTTGGACTTTGCAGCCCTTCACTCTGGATCCTGCCTCTGTCTTTTACCAATCTTACAACCTTGGGCAAGTTTTCACCTCTCTGTGCCTCGGTTTCCTCATCTGTAAAACGGGGAGAGAAATAGTACCGTTCTTGTAGAGTTGTGATAGTACCCACCCTGTAGGGTTGCCTGTATCCATTCATTCATTTGACAAACGTGTATTGTGTGCCTACTATGCGCTAAGCATTTGTCCATTATAACAGCAGTGATGGGCAAAGACCCTGCCTAGCTAAGAGGAGACAGGGAATAAACAAGTAAACAAATATCTGAGTAAGATCATTTCAAAAGGTGACAAGTGTTGGGACAATTTACCAGGTGACCCAATAGTGCTGGAAGGAAGGGAGAGCTTCAGATCCCCTAGTCAGGGAGGCCTCTTAGAGGAGGTGGCAGTGAGCTGAGGCCTAAAGTTGGGGAACAGTCAGGCCAGTGGAGATTTGGGACGAAGTCACCCCAGGCAGTGGGGAGAGCTGAGCAAAGCCCTAAGGCAGGAGCGAGCTTGTGATTAAAGGACAGGAAAGAAGCAGTTGTGGCTAGAGCCAAGAGAACAAGGCAGGTAGTCCTGTGAGAGGAGGCCAGAGAGCCTGGCAGGAGTCAGGCCATGTAGGACCTGAGGCCCTGATAAGGAGTTTGGACCTATTTCTAAGTGCAATGGGCGACCAAACTCAGGTGGGTCCTGGGGAGGAGTGGGTGTGCTTTGTGCTTTTGTAAGACTGCTGTGGAGGAGGGACTGTAGTGAAAGCAGTAGGTGCTCAGTGCATTATAACAGGTACCGCTTTGGGAAGCAGCAAGGTGGTGAGCTGGTGTGTTTGAGTTCCTCTCTATGTATCAGTTCAGGCTGAGAAGGCAACACTGACCCTTGGCTAAAAAGACTGCCCACATCCATGGGCCTCCAAGCCTGCGCCATCTAATAGAAATATAATACAAACCACACAGGTAATTTGTAATTTGCTAGGACCACCACCATCTCCAGTTGTCGTAGAGTCAATTCCAGCTCATAGCGACACCGTGTATGTCAGAGTAGAACGGCGCTCCGTGGGGCTTTCAATGGCTGATTTTTTAGAAGTAGGTCTCCGGGCCTTTCTTTGGAAGCACCTCTGTGTAGAGCCAAATCCAAGCTTTCAGTTAGCAGCCGAGTACGTTAGCCATTTGCACTGCCCAGGGACTAATCTTCTAGTAGCCACATTTTAAAAAAGAAAAGAAAGAGATACAATTAATTGTAATAATATATTTTATGTAATTCAGTATCTCCAAAATAAGATGGTTTCAACATCAGTCAATATAAAAAAATTAATGGGCTATTTTACATGTTTTTCTCATACTAAATCTTCGAAATACAGTGTGTATTTTACACTTACGGCTCATCTCAGTTCAAACTAGCCACATTTCAAGTGCTCAATTGCCACACATGGCTGTTGTTGTTGGGTCCCATTGAGTTGATTCCGACTCATAGCAACCCCACGTGTGCAGAGCAGAACTGCTCCGTAGGGTTTTCTTGGCTGTAATCTTTACAGAAGCAGATGAGCAAGTCTTTCTCCCACAGAGCCACTGGCTGGGTTCGAACAGCCAACCTTTAAGTTAGCAGGCGACTAGCGGCTACTATTTTGGACAGGGGAGTTCTGAGCAAAGGAAGCTGCCAGCCACGGCTACCTTAGGAGGAAGACACATGGTAGAAAGTGAGTAGGCCCCGGGGGGCTGGGCACTCTAGTTTCAGTTTTGAAACAGGTACCAGATCAGAAAAGCATTGCTGTACAGGCCCACCCTTGCATCCCAGTAAACAGCCCTCCCCTCTCCAACGCACACACACACATCCCTGGGCCTCTCCAGAGCCCACCAGCCCCTGTGGATAAAACGAGGCCTGGACAGGTTCTGAAAAGCCCCTCCCCGACCAGCTCAGCAGGAGCTGATGAACACGGGGATGCTCAGGGCCTCATCTCCACCCGCCGCAGCCTCCTGGGGATGCTCTACCTCTCATGGCCATCACAGGGCTTCATGACTGACAGCCCTCCAGGGACATGAGGCTGGGGCAAGGACGCTGGCCCGGCAGAGGCTCACATTCCCCCTTAGCATTCAAGGTGCATTCCAGCTCCCAAGTGCATTCGGGGGCCTGACTGCATCCAGCCGGAACGCCGCCTGCCCCACCCGTAAACTCTGGTTCCAGGGAGATTAGCTGGGAATTTGCTGACAATCCCCAGCAGCCGGGCGCACAGTGGAGTGCTGAGCCCTGTGGAGAAGCTGGTGCTGGCACCTGCCCTTGAGTGAGGTGTCTCGAGGATGCTGCTCCAGGGGTAGGCGGCTTGGCCCCTGGACACCCCGTCCCAGCTTCATCACCTTTACCAACTACAACAATACTATTTTTAGTGCCTGTTTATTGAGCACCTACTGTATACCAAGCACTCTGCTTAATGCTTTCCATACCTAATCTCTTTAATCCTCACAACAATCCCATGAAGTAGGCAGTTTGGCACCATTAAGACAGCACAGACTTCAGAACAGCTTGGATTGTGTCAACTTCAGCAGTTTATTTTAATCTCTCTATGTGCTGATTTCTCCATCTATAAAATGGGGAGAATAATAGCACCTACCTCATTGAGTTGTTGTGAGGATTAATTTTGTTAACATATCCTAGAGCACTTAGAACTGTATCTGGCACACGGTAAGCATTTAACAAATGTTAACTGTGTTCAGTTCTATGATTATAACAAGCTCTATAATTATGAGAAAACTAAGGCTCAGAGAGGTTTAAAAACTTGGCTGGGGTTACCCAGGCAACAAGAAATGATGGTATTCAAAGTCCTGTGCCATTAAACACTGCATTTTACTAACAGCACTAAGTTACCCCCTGGAGTTACCTTCTGCCCTGACCTCGGACCTCAGTGAGGGTAGCCACAACACACATGGCACCTCCTCAGACTGGCTCCGAAGGAAGCTGTAAACTGTTCCTCAGCTTCATTCTTGCCAACTGGGAGATGCATGTCTTCTCTAGGGGCCCTTCTCGTGGTGGCACCTCCACACCGCACAAGTCAGCATTGTTGTACCCTCTGCAGCCTGGAGGAGCCAGCATGTCTGAACATGCCTGTGGATGTTCTGAACCCTCCATTTCCTGTGCCTATTTACCAAGCTCCTGCTTACCCTGCCTCTTTCCAGAAAGGATGGGAGACTGCTGCATCAGCTGTCTTTTGCCAATCCTGCTGGCCCTGGTGGGGGAAGCCCTCCCCCCTCTGCAGTATGTCCTGACAGTGCCCTGACCTTTGTTTGGGTGTTTTGTAGTTATTAACTTCCATCAAGTTGGTCCCTGACTCATGGAGAACCCATGCACAACAGAATCAGACTGTTGTGATCCATAGGGTTTTCATTGGCTGGTTCTCAGAAGTAGATTGCCTGGCCTTTCTTCCTAGTCTGTCTTAGTCTGGAAGCTCTGCTGAAACCTGCTCAGCTACATAGCAACTCATAAGCCCCCACTGACAGGTGGTGCTGCACTTGAGGTGCATTGGCTGGGCAGTAACAAATGCTGAATCAGACCCAAGCTAAGAGTACCGTTGGAGGGCTGTATCCAGAATTCCCCACTCCTGCTAACCCTAAAGCTGCATCTCTGAAACTGTCCACGGCCAAGCCCTGACCAGGGTATTGGTTCCCCATGAGAAATGTTAGTCTCGGATGGTAACCAGTGACTGAGTGTTGGGGTGTGAATCTGCAGTAACCACCAACCTTATTCCAGCATGAGTTCAGCCCTCGGCCTGTGTCTGTACAGGGATCTCTGTGGAGTTCATTTGAAGATCAACCCCTCAACCCACTGGAACAGCTGGCCAGTTCAGCAGCCACTGAGCCCAGGCTCTTGCTGATAGAGGGCAGAGGCAGGGTGCCCCCAGAAGTGTTGCAGAGTGCCTGCCACTGCCCGGCTTCCTTTTACAGGAGCCTGTCCTTGTCCGCAAGAGATGCTGGGAGTGGGGTGGGCAGGCAAGCAGACTGGCAAAGGGCAGCCTTACTCGGCAGGCCTCCACAGCGGCCCATGTGACTCTGGCTGACCACCCTCATCCCTGTAGTCTACAGCTCCAGAGCAGTTCAGAACTTCCAACTTCTGCCAGGCACAGAAACTAGGGACTCAACCACAGCCTCTCTGAGCATAAAGACAGGCAAGAGTCGGGAGGGAGCCTGAAGTCAGGAGCCAGGGGTCAGAATTCGGTCATGAGCCAGAACATTGCATCTGGTCTGAGCAGGACCTCAGATCCAACGGGCAGGTGTCAGGAGATACAGAGGAGCATTAATAAACATTAGTGTAGGGTACAATCAGCAAAACCCAGACTGTTCAGACTCCACAAGGCAAGCAACCTGGTTCTTCCAACGAGAAAAAATTGCAAGGAAATAAGAGAGAGAGAGAGATAAATAGAGGGGGCTTCTATAGATCGGAATCCCTGGAGAGCGCAAATGGTTAAGTGCTCGACTATTAACTGAAAGGTTGGCAGTTCAAACCCACCCAGAGGTGCTGTAGATTTGCTTTTGGAAGGTCGCAGCCCTGAGAACCCTATGGAACAGTTCTACTCTGCACATATAGGGTCACCATGATTCAGAATTGACTTGATAGTAGCTGGTTTGAATTTTTTTTTTTTTAATCTATAGATTAAAAGAAACGTAGAGATATATGGACCAATTACAATGTATGAACTTTGTTTAGAATCTGATTCAAACCAGTAGAAAAGAAACTATGAGGCAATCAGGGAAATGGAGACACCCACTAAAGTTTGATTGAAATAAAGGTCAAGGGTGGACTGTGAATGCCAGCAGGAGTACCATTCAGCCCAAGCTCCTGTCCTCCCTCCCCAGGGGGAGCCTCGCTTTCTACAGACTGGGCCCTGAGCCCCACCCACCTCCTGCCAGGCCCCCTCCCTGCCTCTCAGAGGCTCCTTGCCAGGCCAGGCCAGCCCAGTGACTCATTCTTTGCACAATGCTAGTGGGGGAAGCTCTGTTTATTCCCATTTGGCTCCTCCCTCCCAAAGGAGGCTCCGTCCAGGACCAGTTACTGTTCCTCACCTCCAGGGAAGCAGCCTAGGACCCAAGAGGCACACATAGGAAGGCCCCTGTTCCCACCTCCTCCCTACACACCCCTGAGCTTGCCAGCCAGAAAGATGTCAGACTGCAGGTGGGGCATGGTAGGAAGCAGGTTTGGGGCTAGAAAAACAAGAAGCCTTCAGCTTCTTGCCTCTGCCCTCTGAGGCTTATCAGCGGTGGGGAAGGGCAAGACCTCTGGGGTCCAGCTCAGCAGTCACAGCTGGTCCCATAACTGCTTTGTGCCTCAGTTTCCCTCTGTAACTTGGGGCTAATGAGGGTACCAGCCTCGTGAGGATCAAATGTGAGGATTTATGGAAAGCACTTAGCACACACCCTGGTGTGGAGGGAGCCTTTGGGGACATGGTAGATTTTAGCAACTCCAGGCATCTCTGGGGATGTGGGTTGGCATTTTCTAAGCAGCGATGAGACAGAGGAGAGAAGACGAGCGTAGGGAAGAAAAGATGAAAATTTTGTGGCTAAATCCTATTGTTGTTGCCTGCAAGCCCAGTGACACTCCAGGTGACCCTCAAGTCTAAGCGTCAGAGGCAGGGCCTCACCCCAAGCACGTGTACCCATTTTCCATGAGGCAGGGAGTGGGGGTGCATGTCTGTGGGGGTGCATGTCTGTCAGCCTCTAGCCACACCCCTGCCCCCCATCACTCATGGGCTTCCATTCCAACATCTATTTGACAAACTGAGACATGCCATTGGGCCCTGTGAAGATGAAAAAGGCTCTGCCGGCCCACGGGAGCGCCAGTCCCTCGAGAGGCAGAGCGGCACGACACAACACTGTAACTGTGAGCCAGGGACCTGATGCTTCCCAGGCCTTGGGCCTTGCCCCACCAGCCAGAAGGAGGGTGTCCCACCCTGGAGTGGGCAACAGTGCAGACAGTGGGCAGACTGGAGAGAATACAGATGGTAGAGTGGGTCCCTGGAGCCAAGTGTCTCTCCCTGCCCAGAGAGGGAGGACAACAGGGTAAGCAGGAGTGGCCACCTACTTCCCACAAGTCCAAGCTGGGGAGCTATGGTGGGCAGGCATTAATCCTTCATCTCTCCAGGGAGACGTGAAGGGAGAAACTCAACTCTCCACTCCAACTCCTGGAGGTGAAGGGACTGGGGGTGGCAGAGGGTTCTTGTGCCCTCCCCCAGCCCTAAACCCCCCATGTCTGTGCCTGGCCAGGAGCTGAAGGACCTGGAAGCCCAAGTAAAGGACGTGTCAGTGACCATGGGCATAGACAATCGTTGCCACATTGACCTGAGCAGCATCGTGGAGGAGGTGAAGGCCCAGTACGATGCCATCGTGGCACGCAGCCTGGAGGAGGCAGAGGCATACTCCCGGAGCCAGGTGCAGCAGGCAGACCCACAGGCCAGGAGGGCAGCAGGGCCCACAGGCCAGGAGGGCAGCAGGGACCACAGGCCGGGAGGGCAGCAGGGCCCACAGGCCGGGAGGGCAGCAGGAACCACAGGCCGGGAGGGCAGCAAGACAGTGCTCTCTGGGCCCAGGAGGGCTGATCTGTGATGGCTGAGGTCCCTGGCAACAGTATGCCCTGAGGCTCTCTGACAGGATGGGAAAGACAGGGAAGTTGTGCTAGGAGGCCGCAGCAGTCAGCTCACAGAAGGTATGGAGGTGAGAGCCCAGAGCTCATCTGTGCTCGGGTCTGAGGGGTGGTCAAGAGGGAAGCCCGCAACCTGTGGCCTCCAGGAGCTCAGAGTGGTGCTGCTATGCAGCAGTTCTAGGTCATGTGTGGGCACAGCCTACGGGGCTCAGCCTAAGGCAGCCAGGAGGGACCATCGGAGAGAGGCCTTGGAGTCAGGAGAGGAGAGAGGAGGGCTGGTGCCAGAGAGGGGCCACAGGAACCGAAATGGGGCAGTAGGGAGGGGGGCAATGAGAGGAAAAAGAACAGGAGGGGCAAGGGGTGCTAGGAGGGGTGCTCATGGTGACCCCGCCCACACTTGCCCCTCCCCCAGCTGGAGGAACGAGCTGCCCGCTCTGCAGAGATCGGGACTAGCCTGCAGAGCAGCCGCAGCGAGATCGCAGACCTCAACGTGGGCGTCCAGAAGCTCCGATCCCAGATCCTCTCCATCAAGAGCCACGTGCGTTTCTGGAGGACCCACCTGGGGGAGGGTAGAGGGGAGCACACCCACACACCATGAATACTGAGTACAGGCATGACCTGACTGCGTGACCCTAGGCAGGTCGCTTAGCACCTCTATGCCTCAGTTTCCTCACGCATCAAATGGGATAGTAGCACAGCCTCCTAGGATGGTTATGAAGATCACACAAGCTTTGCATGTAAATGTGTTCTGTAAACTGGCCAGGGTCGTTGGCCTATTAGAGGCCCCCTGCCTCACAAACCCCAAGCCCACTGCCTCCCTCCCAGGCTTCCTACCAACTATACAGCCAGAAGGGAGTAGAGGCCCAAGGCCCAGCCTCTAGCCAGGACAAGCAATTGCTGCTCCGTAGGGAAGTTAGTACCAGATCCTTGGGCAACTTGTGGTACTTCCCATTGGCTTTAGAAAAGTGTCTCCTTAGATCTAACTGAACTCCCTCTTGCTTCATGTGCAACCTAGGGATGCCATTGCTCAGCCCTCCCTTCCCATATACACGCCCACCAAGGCCCCAAGTGGGCTACTGACTGAGGCCCACTCTTTCCCTCCCACTCCCCCTTACTGGTCTCTTTTCCTGTCACCCTGGCTGCAGTGCCTGAAATTAGAGGAGAACATCAAGGTCGCGGAGGAGCAGGGTGAGCTGGCTTTCCAGGACGCCAAGGACAAGCTGGCCCAGTTGGAGGAGGCCCTGCAGCAGGCCAAGAGGGACATGGCATGGCAGCTGCGCGAGTACCAGGAGCTCATGAACACCAAGCTGGCCCTGGACATCGAGATCGCCACCTACCGCAAGCTGGTGGAGGGCGAGGAGAGCCGGTGAGGGGCCGGGGAAAGGGAGGGCTGAGGGACCAGCCCCAGACAAAGTTAGCCTCCTTTCCTGCATGGCTGAGTGAGCCTGGCAGGCCTGGGTTCAAGTTCTGGCTGGGCCACTTACAAATAAGGGGCCTTGGCCCAGTTAAATTCTCATTTTCCCCATCTGGAAAATGGGCCAAATGTAAATGTGGCCCCCCCTCACACAGGGGTAGGGAGGATTAATGCGATTAGGCACACAAATGCCTGTGACAAATCAGTGCTCCATAAATCTCAGCTGGAGTCCCTGCGTGGTCCAAAGGGTTAACGCACTCAGCTGCTACCCAAAATGTTGTCAGCCCACCCAGAGGCACCTCAGAAGAAAGGTCCGTCAATCCACTTCCAAAATATCAGTCATTGAAAATCCTATGGAGCACATTTCTACTCTGACATATGTGGGGTCTCCATGAGTTGGAATCAACTCCGTGGCAATTGATTTAAATGTCAGTATTTATACAGAGGAGAGGAGGCCAAGACCCAGAGTCACACAGCCAGGGCAACCTCAGGGCTGGGAACTCCCCTCCACCTGCCAGGTCCCAGGCCTCCAATCCCAGGGGAGCTTAAGCCACAGGGTCCCTCACATCCCACCACGCCCCCTCCTGCAGGATGGAGCTGCCCTCAGCCTCCGCCGTGGTCAGTGCTGTACAGTCCCAATGCAGAACTGGTGAGTCTGCTTACCCCTGGAGACCATGGCGGGAGGGAACGGGGTACAGGGGGGATCATGACCCTGAGGCATCATTTTAAGTGGCTCCCAAACCTCCAGCCCCTCCCTTGCCCCATCCCCTATTTCCCCTGTAGCTGCCTCCAAGTTAGGCCCCTCCAAGGCCCCCTCCCGGAAGAAGAGGAAGAACACCAAAGGCCACGTGATCAAAATCACCGAAATGTCAGAGAAGTTCCTCTCCCAGGAGTCGGAGGTCTCGGAGTAAGGCAGCTGGACCCCCGGAGCCGCAGGTTCTACTGCAGCAGGAGAGACTTAATCTAGACTCAAGAAAGCAGCTTGGAGCCTCTGGGTTGGGAGGGGAGCAAAACCGGATACTGACCCAACAGGAGGAAGAGGGTTCAACAGGGACCACTTTTCTGTGGATACTAGGGGTGGGAGGGGGGTGTCACCGGCTGCTCAGATCCACTCCACATTAACATCTCTCAGTCTCACCCTTCCAGCCTTCTGGCCAGAGGTTTTCCTGGCTGGACCCCAAACTAGAATTTGGGATCAGTTTTGTCTCTACCACCTCCTTCCTCTGAGGCTCCTCCCCCAACAGAGGGCTCTAACCAAGGTCCTTTGACTCTTTTGCCCAACACTTGCCCTAAGCTCATGTCTCAAGCCTTGTCTTGCCGGTGCCCTTGCTCGCCCAGCCCAGCTCCAGCTATGGACTGGGGGCTGATGAGGACTGCGTGGGTACCCCTACCCCATATCTGAAGCTCCTGGGGAGGCTGGGTGCTGAGTACCTCCGACTTTCCTGTACTTCTTGGGCCCGGCAGATACCTGACAGTATTAAGAGTGAGGGAAGGAGGACCCCTAGGTGTTGGGACCTCAGCCTGGACCTCTGAGATCAACCCAGACACCTCTGTCCCCATTCCCCATGGATCCCTCACAGTAGGTCATATTCAGAACTGGACCAGCTGCATATGGGGGCATCACCCCCAGCCAGCTCCCAACACTGTCTCCAGAAGTTATTCTTGCCATGATCAACTCTCTGAGGGGGAGGCCAGATGGCAGCTTGGGACTAGGCAGGAGAATTGCAGCCTCTCTTCACCTCCCTGCCATCCCTGGGTTCGCCACCCCTGCTGGGACCTGAGTTCTCTGTCCTCAGCCCAGGCCCTTTACAGCCTGAACACCTGGCTTTGGAGCACCAGGTCCTGAAAACTCCTAGTCCCAGCCCTGCCATGAAGCCCTAGGCCCATTTCTCATGAATCCCACCTCTCAGGGTACCCATCCTCCTCTCCATTGTCCAGACAGCCGGCCTGCCTTCCTTTACATTCACTGAGGACCCAGGAATGCCCCACACCTCTGGAGTCATAGCTCCTTTTCTAGGGGTGTCCTGCCCTTGGCCCTTCTCCCTTTTCCTCCCCCCATGCCTGCTCTCCCTGCCTCTGGCAGGGCCATGAAGAAGGCACAGGCCAGGCAGGTCTGGGAGCTTCTGAGCCCTTGAGGTCAGGCCGGGGAGCCCCTATGACAGCCTTAAAAGGGCTCAACCAAAGAGAAAAATTCCGCATCCAACAAGATTTAGGATTAAAGTAGGAGTGCTCCTATTTCATCCTGTGTACTCTTTTTACTCTCCTTTTGGGGGTTGCTGGGGGAGCCTAGCAGTTCTAGCCTGTCACTGCACAGCCCACTTCTCTCCTTCCCTCTCTTCTCCCCTATTGGCCCCATACCTGTGCCTCCTTTTCCCTGCCCTGGTCTTTGATTCATTCATCTCATTTTCCAGGACAAGGCGGCCCAAAGCCTTGGTCCCTCCCAGACCTCAAGGCCCTCCAGGCCTGTAGGGGGCACTAACAGGCGACCACCTCTCAGGCTGAAGGGAACCCAGAGGTATATACTCATCCCTAAAGAGGGTGCTAACTGCTGCTTTTTCTCAGGCTATTTATTGGTTTCCAAGGGAGCAAATCCTCAGTAGGGATAAAGATATATAAAGTATATATATTATTTTTTCATAACTTATATGGCTTTTAACTTACTGCTTCCCTTCCTGTTTCTGCATAATCAGTCCTATATATACTATCTTTCTGGATAGATAGCATATATCTCACCACCCCATCTGATTGGCTGACTATCTTGGGGCCATGACTCCTTCTCCCTGCCAAGGGATGAATAAAGTGCTGAGATTTGTCCATGGATAGACCTGTGTGTTTGTCTTTATCTTCCTTCTCAGGACTGGTTGGTCACTGGTCAATGATGTTGATTACAGGACTTTGGGAATTCTTTAATTACGGCAAAAGGGATCTAGGGACCTAGTTATACCTTCAGGCCAATACAACTTGGTCACAAAAATGTCTCCTGCCTCACCAATCTCCAAGGAGACTGTACCAGCACTGACTTTTGTTCCCAGTGATTCCTGACATGTACTGGCACCACGTGGGCTGCCTTATCAAGCACATACATGGGGGATCTCCCAAGTGGTGGCAGGTTCCTTCTCAAACACTTCTGCCCGCCCGTGGGGGTTGGCACAGCCCAGAATATATTCTCATAGGTACAGGCCTAATCCTGCCAAATCAAATTCTAGTTCGACAGATACGGATTAAGGACCTTCTCCAAGCCCAGCCCTGTGCTATGATTGATGCCTACGATTGCTCTCCACCCCTCTGCCACAAGAAGTTCACAGTCATATTGGAGAAATGAGATATTCACTCAAGATAGCCATCCTAGACTTCCTAGCCAAATGCAGAAGTGGATGCTACTGAAGGTCAGAGAAGAGAGTGGCTTGTGGAAGGGAATCAGAGCAGACTGCTTGGAGGAAGCTAGACTTTATGTGATCGCGATAGATAAACCGAAAGAATAGATATCTCAAAAGGAATTAGGGGGTGGAGGGGAGGGGTGTTCAAGCAGATGGCCTGGGTTTGTGTTCTGGCTCACCCACTTACCAGAGATGAGACCTGGGCAAACGAAGCCTCAGTTTCCTCATGTGTAAAACGGAGCAACACCTCACATGGATACTCACCTCACAGGGTGTTGGGGCTCTGATGAGATATCTGTGTTCATTCCTGTCAGGAATGCCACACCTCTTGCTTCTGGCACTCTGAACTGTAACAGCTCAACAAATGTAAAGGATTATTAGTGATGTCATTATCATTATTACAGCAGACATTAAGGATTAAAAACGACTGACTAGTTGGAAGACCCAGAGACAAATGGCCTCAGGGCTGGCTCCCTCAGGGTGCCGCACAGCTAGGGCCCTCTTCTGAAAGTTCAGAGATCGAGTTTATTCGTTTTCCTGAGGCTGCTGAGGGGTGGTGTAGCCTTTTGGAACTCAGGAGAGACTGACAGATAAACCACATAGCCGTCCAGGAAAGACCGAGGGCTGAAGCCAGCTCTTTCTTGAGTATATCCTTGTTTTCTAGTTTATTCATCTCTGCCCTTATATTTGTTATTCTCTTCCTTTTACTTCCTTTTAGTTTATTATTTTATCTTTTTCCAACTTCTTGAGCTGAATGCTTAGATGATTAACTTTTTTTTTATCTTTTCTAATTGGAGTCTTTGAAGACCATAAATTTCCCTCTAAAGTACCATTTTAATGGCATCATTTTCATATGTAGCATTTTTATTATCACTTAGTTAAAACGATTTTATTCTTTGACTCATAAATTATTTAGAAATGTTCACACACACAGGCCATTCATTTCACAAACATTTAGATATCTCAGTCTGTGCCTGGCCTTGCTCTGGATGCTCAAGGGGACATTAAATTCATCTGACATTTATCTCTGACATTTATTTCTGCATCCTTGACTCCTTAATCCTCAAGCAATGCTTCCATTGCTTCAAGTAGTACTTTTGTGCCTCTTATCCCAGAAGATTCTAGATTCCTCGAGGACGGGGATTGTGTCCTACTGTACCCCAGGGCCTTTCACAGTTCTTGACCCATAGAAGGTGTTCAATAAATGCAGAACAAAGGAACAAACGAATGAATAGATAAATGAATGATGTCCCTCCCCAACCAAGGTCTCCTAGCCTAAAAGTCCCAAGAAGGTGAGGGCATGTCTCATTAACTCTGTATCCTCCGTGCCAATGCATTGCCTGACTCATGGAGGGAGGCAGAAGGTATGTACAATGAATGAAGGAATGAACTAATGAAAACAATGATTTCCCTCCCTAAACAAGGAAACTCTCCTGCTTATTGTTGTGTGCCATGGAGTTGATTCTGACTCATCAGAGCCCTATAGGACAGAATAGAACCGCCCATAGAGTTTCCTAGGCTGTAATCTTTACGGGAACAGATCGCCAGGTCTTTTCTCCCGCAGAGAGACTGGTGGGTTTGAACCTCCAACCTTTCGGTTAGCAGCTGAGCTTTTCACCGCTGTGCCAGCAGGGCTCCTTTCCTTTCCTGCTAGCAGAGCTAAACGGTTCTCTGGAGGGGCACAGACTCCAACTCCCCTCCTCGTGCCGAGCTCCCCCCTTCCTTCCTCCTTCCTACTCCTGCCCTCTTGGAGTGATCCAGAGAATACTCCCCAAGGGCACCACCCCTATCCTGGCTACAGTAATGAAAATCAGCCCCTGCCTAGGTTTACTCTCATTTCTCTAACCACCTGTGAGACAGGCAGGACAGGTATCCTTTCCTGAGGCCCAGAGAGGTTGAGCACTGTAACTCTGGTCACCCAACAGATGAGAGGAAGCATTTGGGCGTGGAAGTATTTTTTACTTGCTGACTGCCTACCAGAGGGGCAGAAAAAATGACCAAACCCAGGAGTTGGTGAGGTGGAGACTGAAGGCCCCTGCCTGAAAACCCAAAGGGTGCTTGGGGTTAGGCAGGAACCCAACGGCCAGTGCCCAGCTGCACCTCCAGGCTCCACATAGACGGTCAGGGCTCAGCAGCCTTGTGCCAGGACTATCACGTGATCATGCTGGTGGTTCCAGAGAAACTTTCCTCCCAGGGGGTCCCTTGCGCTGAGGGTTGACTGCACAACTTCCCCTCCTGCCTTCTCATAGTCTGTTTAGGCTGGAGGAGAAAACAGCTAGAGGGGAGGCTTGGCCACGGGCTGTCGGGGGAGACAGAGAGAGAAGATAGAATCAGAGACGTCTGGGCACAGCTCAAGCCCTCAGCAGTGGGAGCCTGCAGAGCATCTGAAGGAAGTTACACACTTAAGGAGGGCTTCCTGGAGGAAGAGGGAAAGGTGGCTTAGAAGAAAGGGCTGGCAAAGAGGAAGGCAGTAGAAATGGCCTAGGAGAAGGGATTGGCGCAGGTTTGCTTCCAGCCTGTGTAGAGAGGGGGCGCTAGGAGTTACCAAACATAGGCAGGGAAGCCTGGATTGAGAATGAGGAAAACTGTGTGTCATAATGTGACATAACCCCTGAGCCTTCCACCAGGATATAAACCAATTGTATGCAGGGACTGTGTCTTATTCAATTGCCCAATCCTGTGCCTAACAAGATGCCAAGCCTGCAGTTGGCAATAACTAAATGCTGGCACTTACTAAATGAAGGCATGAATGTCAGATGTTTGCATCTGCTGAAACAAGAAAGATGAATCTGTCATCAAGGATCTTTTGAATACCTACTGTCTTAGTCATCTAGTGCTGCTGTAGTGGATGCCTTCAACAAACGGAAATTTATTCTCTCACAGTCTAGCAGGGTAGAAGTCCAAATTCAGAGTGTCAGCTCCAGCGGAAGGTTATCAGCCTGTGTCAGCTCTGGAGGAAGGTCCTTGTCATCAGTCTTCCCCTGGAGTAGGAGCTTCTCCACGTAGGAACCCCAGGTCCAAAGCACAAGCTCTGCTTCCGGCATTGCTTTCTTGGTGGTATGAGGTCCCCACGTATCTCTGCCCATTTCTCTCTTTTATATCTCAAAAGAGATTGGCTCAGGACATACTCCAATCTTGTAGATTGAGTCCTGCCTCCTTAACATAACTGCATCTAATCCCAGCTCACCAACTTCATAGAGAAAGGGTTTACTACACATAAGAAAATTACTCCAGATGACAAAATTGTGGACAATCACACAATACTGGGAATCATGGCCTAGCCAAATTGATACACATATTTTGGGGGGACACAATTCAATCCATGACACCTATTATGTGCTGTACATAGGGACATCAAGAAGAGAGGAGGGAATAAAGGGTACAGTGGGATCCCTGCCCTCAAGAGGCTTCTGGTGTGGTGCAGGGTGGTCAGCTCACGGTCCCCTGTCATGCCCAAATTGCCCCTGTTGTGGTTGGCCACATACTCTCTGTGGGACCTTGGGCAAGTCACTTTCCCTGCTGGACTTGTTTCTTTAGCTGTAAAATAAAGGAGTTAGACTTGAGTGGTCCTCCAGATCCCTTCTGTGTTCACCACTATGAAGTTCTCACCACCTGCCCATCCTCTTCCCTACGCAGCATCACTCCCAACTCGCCTTACGGAGGCAGCAGCAACAGTAATTGATACTACGGGCTGTAGAGCAAATCCTGGTTCCAACATGTACTAGCTGTGTGGTCTTGGGCAATGTGCTGAGCCTCTCTGAGCCTCAGAGAGATAACCAGTACCTGCCTCACAGATTTGTTGTGGATTTAAAGAGATGATGCATAATAAAAGAATGTAGCGGTATCTGGCATATTGTTGTTGTTAGGTTGCCCCATGTGTGTAGAGTAGGAATGCTCCATAGAGTTTTCAAGGCTGTGACTTTTTGGAGGCAGATCGTCAGGTCTTTCTTCTGAGGCTCCTCTGGGTGGATTCAAACTGCCAACCTTTCAATTAGTAACCGAGTGTTTAATCATTTATACCACCAAGGGACTCCTGTCTGGCACACAGTAAGTAATTAATAATGATAATAGCAAACATGCTAATTTTTAAGAGCCTTTCCCCTTATCCTGAGTAAAGTTGGGATCTGGCCCCCTAGGGGGGTAAGTGGTTATATGGAAATCCACACCATCCACCTAGCCTCACTTGCCCCCTCCCTGCCTCTCCCCAGGAGAAGCCAGTTGTCAGGGCTCGGAGATCTAGGTGGCAGAAGCTGAGGATTGGAAAGGGTAAGGGAAGTGGCCTGGCCCTCCCTCTTCCCTTTGGGAGCTGACCACCCAGGCTGCTTTCCATTTCCGGAAGGTTACTTCCTGCTCTGCCGGCATTCACCGCAAAACCACTGCCCTCTCCAGGCCTCATTGAAACCAGCACTTCTAAGGAGCCTGAGAGAGCAGAGATTTCCTCTTCTCAATGTCCTATCAAGAAGAGGGGGAAGAAGGGAGGCGTGAGCAGTGTTTCCAAGAGCTAGGCCCAGAACTAAGATCCCCACACTTAGACTCAAATTTCGACCTAACTCTTAGAGGCCCCAGGGCTGAGCCCCAGAGCTGGGCTCCCAGGCTAAGGGACTCTTTCCTCCCTCTCCTCCCCTCTCAGGCAGGAGGCAGGAGCTGGCTCAGCACCTTCCACTGAGGGGCTGCCACAGCCCACAGAGACCTTGGCCCCACCTGGAATCCTCATCCCCTAGACTCGGATCCTTCTGATTTTTCAGATTTCAGCTCACGTGTCACTTCCTAAGAAAGACTTCCCTGAACACCCATCTAAAGTTGTCTCCCACTACTGCCACATTACTTTTTATTTTCTCTTTTATTATTAGTCTGTTCTTATTCCTCACAGCACTTAGCACAGCCTGCTTTATTTTGTTTATTTACTTGCTTCTTTTTGTTGGGTGTCTCTGGTATAAAGAGGTGAGGAGGTAGTGCCTGAAACACTTTAAAGGTTTTTTCTTCTCTAGTCTATCAGATGGGGTCCAGCCAGGAAAAGAGAAATCATACCAGCATTTCACACAGAGAGGATTCAATGCAAGGAATTGACAGTGTGGGTGTTGAGCGCTTAAAGAGCAAAAGGGGGAAGTTGAGGCATTCTAGGGATTAGTAAACCCAGGAAGCAATACCACCCCAGGACTGAAAGAGGTGGTCTTACCCAAACCCACCAACTTAAGAGAGGGACCCAGGGACCTGGTTCTTGGAGGTAGGGGCAGAAGGGTGGGGGAAAATAAATTTTTTTCCTTCTATTGGGAACAGTTGGAATTAACAGGTGGAGTGTGATTGTTCTGACCAGGTGGCCAAGGCCATCGTGTGACTTCCAGAAGGTAGGCTATATGTGCGCCCCAGGTAGAGAATGTATAATAACAGCAAATCCCCTGCTGAAGCCCCTCTGGTCAGAGACAACAAACCTCCCCCTCTGCTTGCTAGCTTTTTCACATTTTGTGTTCTGTTCAAGGGGAGAAACTTGCCCCTCCATGTTCCAGCTAAGGTAGGTAAGTTTGGTGGGTATCACCATAGCCACCCAACTTCTGTGCTGAAAAGAACAAGAAAGGAACCAGAATACCCTTGTCCATCCCCAGCTCTCCAGCCCCCAACAGGTTTGTGCCACAGAGGTTCAGCTGCAGCCTCGAAGACAGGCACCCCGTCATCAGTCCCTACCACCAAGGGATGTGTGCCATCTCGGGCCAACAGTCCATATTTCCTTGACAAACATGTACTGATGCCTTCAATGTTCAAGGCATGCCAGGAGGTGCAGCAGTGAGCAAATCTGCCTGCCCACGTGGAGCTGATGTTCCCATGGGGAAAAGCAGACAAGAAAGAAATGTATTGATAAAAGATACAGTCAGCCAGGTGGCGACAGTAAGTGCTACTGAGAAAAATAAAACTGAGAGGTGCCTAAAAAGTGTTGGGAGTCCGGAGGTGGGGCAGGGGGTGAATGTTTAATAGGAAGGTCAGTGAAACCTCACTGAGAAGGGACCTTTCAGCAAAAGCCAGAAGGAGGTGAAGAAGCAAGCCATGTGGATTCAGGAAATAGCATTCCAGGCAGAGGGAATAGCTAAGGCAAAGACCCTGAGGCCCTGCCTAGCTTGTCTGAGAGCCCACAAAGGAGGTGGTGTGGCTGCAGTGGAAGGCGGGAGCGGGAGGAAGCCAGTGAGAGGTGGCGGAAGCCAGGCTGTGCCCATAGTAGACCAGTGTTAGAGGGTTTGGGGCAGAGAAGCCATCGGGTCTGACTTGTGTGGGAAGAGGCGGAGAGCCAGAACAGTACAGTAATATCCGGAATTTTCTTGGTCCAGCCCTTGACAAGCAATAAAAGAGATCAAGGGCCTTCTCCACCGGTCTCTGTCTTTTACGCCGTAATTGCCATTTTAAAGAACCAAAGTGGGGGCGTGGGTAGTTTTTATTTTGACTGGTCGTAGAACACTTTCCCCCTCCCCCGCCCCATTAGAATGTTAGCTCCCTGAGACAGGTGCCACCACATATGGCATGTTCATCACTGTATGTATCCCCTAGTACCTCAAAAAGGGTGTGGCACTTAGCAGAAGCTTATTAAATATTTGATGAGGAAATATGCAAACGTAGCCATGATGGAGACTCCAGCAGCCTGTAGTAGCCTCATGTGACTCTGAGTGTCAAGATCTGTGCTGGGTGGGCATTTGACAAACGTTCCTTCCATTTCAGGAGCAGTTGAGTGACTTGCCCAGGGTCACCAGAGGCAGAGGTGGAACCAGACCTTGAGCCTGTCTCTCTCCAGAGCCCTTCCTCCCCTTCCTCCCTGCTCCCGGCTGTCCCAGAGGCCCAGCAAACCCTGCTTCACCCAGAGGAACTGGCAGGCCAGTTCAGTCACTTCTGCCTCCAGCTAGCTGACGCTAGGGCCCTCCAACACCAGCCTCAGAGTGCCCGCAGAGCGGGAGGGGGCTGTCCCTGTGTCTGTTCCTCCGAGGGCCTTGGCCTCAGTTGTGGGGGCAGGGGATCTGGGAGTCTGTCCCTCTGGGAAGGGTGTGTCTGTTCGTCGCTCTGGGAGTCTACCCTTCCTGGTGCAGAGTCTCTATTCCCACCCGACATGCAGGGGGGTCTGTGGGTGTGTTTCGGCCCAGCCCTACTAACCCAGGTCTCCTCCTGCCTGCAACGCTGCTCCCGGCCATTCGCAGGCCCCGAGCGCCCCCTGCTGGCTGCTGCCTCGCCTGCACCTCCACCCTCAGCAGAGAGCCAGATACCTAGGAACCTGTGGCCTGCTACCTGAGCCAGTGCAAAGAGCAGTTCCTGGGGCTAGGATTTGACCTCAGCCCTTCTCCCCCACACCTATCAACCACAAAGGAGGATAAGCACTCCTATCTTGCTTCCCCTACCCCTCTGTTCCCTCGGGAATTGAGGAAAGATTGCCTGGGCACACACAAAGATGGGGACAAGACACAGGTGTCACTCCTGTGCTGGGACCCCTGTGCAGGCTCTCTGGAGTGGGGGTGCTTATCCTAAGGAGAAGTGGTAGAGGGGGCGGCATTTGGCCTTTCTGGGCCAGCTCCCTAAAACCCAGGCTGTGCCTCTGACCTCAGCCTTAATCCCACTCACTCATCTGCCTTATTCTTGTTCAATCCCCATCCTTGCCAATTCTACCCCTCCCCCAAATGTCCTTCCTTCAAATCCTCAGAAGTCCCTGTGCTGTCAACAAGGCCAGCATACGTCCTGCCATGGTAGACATGCAAATAGATGCCACCTGTGTGCTGGCTCAGGGGCCTGAGAGGGGTTTGGCCCAGGGACAGGGTAAGGGAGCTGGAGAGTGAGGTCAGCCTTTGAGGAGGCCTCCTGTGTACACACGTGCACCGCTACTACAGACATACACACATGTGTACACAGTATATGCACACACATCCACACATGCACACAGGTACACGCTACACAAATGTGCATGTGC
Organism: Loxodonta africana; assembly: GCF_030014295.1. Classification (NCBI taxonomy): domain Eukaryota; kingdom Metazoa; phylum Chordata; class Mammalia; order Proboscidea; family Elephantidae; genus Loxodonta; species Loxodonta africana. The sequence goes on from NC_087345.1 coordinate 89,901,014, forward strand.
CCGTGTGTACACATGCCTGTGTGTGTATGGGGTACATGAGTACACAGGATCCTATGCAGACACACCTCCTGCCTGGAGTCAGAGACCTTTCAGCAAAAGCCAGAAGGAGGTGAAGAAGCAAGCCATGTGGATTCAGGAAATAGCATTCCAGGCAGAGGGAATAGCTAAGGCAAAGACCCTGAGGCCCTGCCTAGCTTGTCTGAGAGCCCACAAAGGAGGTGGTGTGGCTGCAGTGGAAGGCGGGAGCGGGAGGAAGCCAGTGAGAGGTGGCGGAAGCCAGGCTGTGCCCATAGTAGACCAATGTTGGAGGGTTTGGGGCAGAGAAGCCATCGGGTCTGACTTGTGTGGGAAGAGGTGGAGAGCCAGCCACAGCTCCTTAGATACAAACAGATCCTTAGATACAAAGAGATCCAGGCCCACCATGTACATGTATGTGCACACATGCACGTGCACACACAAACACACATCCATACATGCCTGATGGCAAAACTAGACTCTGTAGTCAGACAGACCTCAGTTTGAACCCTGGCTTTACACTCGCTTGCTTGTGACTTTAGGCATGGGCAACTACTGGAGCTTCAGTTTCTCTATCTATAATAGTGGGTAATAAGGATGCCTGCCTAAAGGGTTGTGAGGGTTAAAGGAGATAATGTATGGAGCAGACCTGGTACACAGTAAGTACTCAGAAAGGGTCTCATCCACCCCTCACCGCAGGTGCATGTATGATTGACTATAAAGTAACCGGAAAGGTTCCCACCTGTGGGTGGAGGCAGTGAGTCCCCGGGCCCACAGGCCCCCAGCACAGGCACACCCCATGTGCACATGCACACACGCAGGGGCTGGCTGCCGCTGCATGTGTTTCTGCTGTTTATGATGGCTGCTTAGCTACCAAGCTGAGCTCAAGAGCGTGTGGGCCCACATGGAGCCCAGCCCCTCCCACTCCAGCCTGTTAGGACAGGATCTGGCCAGATTCCTGAATTCCTGCTGCCTTCCTTCTTCTCCTAAGATACAGACATTTGGGGTACAAAATGGAGGCCTTAGGGACTCACTCACCCTCCAGGCCACCATAGGCTTTTGCCCTGCCAGCAGTGAGTTGGGGTGCTTTAGGGAAAGTCCTTGAGACTGGAGAAGCCTGGGGGTCCTTCTGGGGACTCTCCAGTCTGTTTGGCAGCCCCTGTCCCACTCCATCTCCCTACAAGCCCACGGCTGCTGAGACTGTGCCTTTGGCAGTGTGGGGGCACCACGGTTCCATCATGTCCCACCCCACCCACAAACACTCTCCTCATGGCCTCCTAGGAACCCTAACCTGCTAGGTCATGCCCCATGGCCACTCCAGTGCCTGAGCCTGAAGGGAGAGGGGAACGCTGTCCTGTCTCCAGGGTAGAGCTAACTCCAAAGAACTTCTTGGGGATCAGGGATAGCCATGTGGCAGGTCACCCCTTGAAAGTGTGGCTTCCAATCACCAAGGCCCCAACCCATCAGGCCCCAGAAGACAGACCTGGGACCCCTCCCCAAGCCTGTCCTCACCCCTAGGCAGTCAGGAAGCACTTGGTGGGAGCGCTGCCATTCTTAACAGACAATGAGCCTCTTTTGTCCTCTGAAAACTAAACTGGCTGAGAAGTAGCCAGTGCCACCCAATTAAGCCCCTCCCCTTCCAGATCCCTCCAAAATTGGTCGGGACCACCTCACACCTCAGGTGTTGGGGTACAGGGGGTGACATCCCAGAACCATGAATGTGGCCTACTCTTTCATAATTACAGATGGGGAAACTGAGGCCCAGAGAGACAGGCCTTGCTCAAAGCCACACAGCCTGAGGTGGGCTTCAGCCCAGGAGCTAGGCTTCCTGCTCCCACCCCACCCTCTTGGGAGACAGCCAGAATCTCTCACTCTTTGTCCTGTGTCCTGGGACTGCCCAACTGGTATTTGTGTAGGGGTGGGGGTGGGGGTGAAATAACACACCAAAATCAGCAGATATTCTGTGTTGGAAGGAGGAGATAGCTGTGGGGAGACCTCTTCCCAGGGTCTACCCTTACAGCTGACAGACAGGGTCCCTTCTGGAACATCTTGGACCAGGACCAGGATGTGAGTGTCACTGGTGTGGCTAGAGCCAGGCCTGGGTTGGGAAGGGGAACCCTGAGCATATTCTGAGAACTACACCCCCTCCTATCATCATGGCTTTGCAATTGCAAACCAACCCATAAAATATGGAAGATAAGGAAATAGGAAAAGAGCACTGGACTGAGAGTCAGGGGCCCTGGTTCTGGCCCCTGCTTCTGTCACTAACTCGCTAGGTGACCTGAGCCTCAGTTTACCCATCTGTCAGATAAAAATGGGATTTGCACTCTTCCTCCCTCCCCGGTGCTACCACAGCCTACTCCTCACTGCTTGTCTCTCCCTCCAAATACCAGGAATGTGCCTCCATGTCCACTTGTCTGTCTTAGTGCAGCCAAGGGTGGTAGGGCCAGCAGGAGTGAAGGGGCTGAGCCATCTCCTGCTGCCCCAGCCTTCCTGTACCCCTGGCTTCCACTCAGAGACTCCCGACAGGCAAGGCCAGGCCGAGGCCTGTTACCAGCACACGCTAAAGCTCACATTTCACTTCTTGGCCTCTCCCACTCTCATACCCACCCCCAATCTGAGGGCCACCACACTGAGGAGGCAGCTATGGGACAGGGTGGGGGGATGCTTCATAGGGGACCTGCCAGTCTAATGTGGGAGGTGGACAGAGATGCCCTGAGCCACTGTCCTGAGCCTTTCCTCTGGGTTTACTCTTACACAGCACTGCAAGGTAGAGGTAGAATCATCAGCCTCTTTAAGCAGCAGATGAGGAAACTGAGGCCCAGAGCCAGGATTCCAGCAGGATAGGTGGGAGGCCACAGCAGCAAGGCTAGGGGCCTGATCCAAGCCTCCCACCTACAGGGCAGGTGTGTCTCTCTGGTGCCCGGGGTCCCTGACCTGGAACTCAGGGCCTCTGTCCCTGGCAGCAGTCCCTCCATCCCACTCCCAAGACGCCCAGCTGGGGCTGGGCCGGGAGGGGCTCCAGGTTCCCGGGGCGGGGCTCGGCAGCCTCTGTTCCTGCAGCGCTGACACCTGGCGTCCGCCCGCCCTCGGGCTGGCGTGCCCGGGCAGGGAGGCTGCTAGGGGCCGCCCGGACGAGACGAGACGGGACGGGACGCGGGCGGTGCCGCCACATCTGAGCCCCGCCGCATTCCCGGGCGCCTCACCCGCGGCAGGGGCGGGGGAGCCTCCCAAAGCCGGTCGAGCACCGCCCTCTGCCGGCCGCCACGGGCTGCTGCAGGCCCCGGAGAAGGCCCCACGGAACAGGCGGTGCGGGGCGTCGACCCTGTCCCTAGCCCTGGGGAGGCTCCCCCAAGATCCCACCACCCACATCAGTCACTCAGCGGACGCTTCCTGCTTGTGCCGGGAAGAGGTGGGGAAGGGGGCATTCCAAAGAAGGACAAGGCCATAGCTGTGCTGAGGCCTTGCCCTTCTACCCTCTTTGACCTGCCAAGGCTCTGAGCACCCCCCAATACCTGCCCCCCCCCCCGCCTCCCGCCCCAGACCACACCAGCCTCACCCTCTGCACATCCAGCAGCCAGCAGAAGTGGCCTCCAAGTTTTGGACTCCCCTCCCCAGGCAGTGGGCAAAGCTGAAGTCTCCTGTCCCCTATTCTGAACTGTTCACACACTCCTCCAGGGGCCTTTATTCACACAGGAGCCCCTCCACCTCCAGCTCCCACCCCACCTGCTGCGCTATTCTGGGTGCTCAGCCCTCCTCCTGCCCACACCCTCAGCCTGGTTTTCCCCACCTGAAACATCTTCCAGTCCTTGGCTTACCTATTCTGAATACATACACACACACCCCCAAAAAACAAAACCCTTGAGGTGGAGTTGATTTCCACTCATGATGACCCTCATAGGACAGGGAAGAACTGCCCCACAGGGTTTCCAAGGCTGTAATCTCTATGGAAGCAGAGACTGCCACATCTTTCTCCCACAGAGCAGCTCGTGGTTTCAAACCACTGACATTTTGGTTAAAAGCGTTTTAATCACTGTGCCACCAGGGCTCCTTTACCTACTCTAAACCCATGGCCATCAATCAAGTCAAATCCAACTCATAGGAACCCCTAAGACCCCTCAAAATAACCATGACAAACAACTTATGTAACAATTACAATGGGCAAACCCTGTTCTTATCACTCTAAAAGTCACATTTAATCACGCCCACCCAGAGCGAACCCTGCCTGGCCCCCTGCCACCTCCCCACACACACATCTGTGCACACACTCACTCACACACGTGCACACACACTCCCCCTGGTACTCATCAGTAACCCCACATTCCTTGGAGGGGCTTCTGTGAGTTTCCACTCTGGGAACCCACTGCTGGCGGCTGTGCTTCAGAACTTTGGGCGCCATCTGTCCTCCCCTTGGCCAGAGGCAGCACCCACCCCTGCCATTGTGGCCAGTACTCAGGCAGCAGGTGCCAGGGAAGAAGCATGGGCTCCAGTCTTGGCCACCATACACTGCTGTGTGACCCAGGGCAGCACATGTCCTATCTGGGCCCCAGGTTCCTGAGCTGGTTAAAAGAAGCCATCTCTAAGGCCCATGTCAGCCCTGCCCATCTAGGATTTCAGGGTGGGCCTGGGCTTGTTCATTTCACAATAAGTTCTTTCTTCCCAGTGTCACAGTGCTTTGTTTACAGTAAGTGTTCAATAAATGCATGAACTAACACTTGGCACAGATGGTGAGCCTACTCCAGCCTCCGTCTGAGCCAGGGCCCTGGATGGGGAACCCACATTCTCTGTCCCCCATGCCCTGCCCCCAGTTTCTAGAATCTCCTGGTGAATCCTAGCCTAGGCACAGAGATGCTACTGTCAGTAACCTGGAGGGAAACAGCAACCTGTGAGCAGACCCCACAATCTCCTCCTCCCTCTAATGCCCCCCAGGGCCCAACAGCAACCTGGAGAGAAACAGACCAGGAAAGAAAGTCACTCAGACAAAGAGTTCACAGCTGAGATCCCCCATTATAGCACTAAGAACCAATGGTCCCTGGAGGTTGGACCTACGGGCATTTCCCGCTGGGAAAGACAGGAAGAATCAGCCAACCACTCTTCTCAAGCAAGTGCATGAAAAGCTGCTGGCTGGGAAGAGGGTGAGACCCGGCAGTGTTTCCCCAGGGTGGTGGCTGATGGGAGGCAGCTGTCCCTTCAGTGCAAGCAAGGCCTTTGTAACAATTAGAACTTCCACAGAGTGGTGCCATGGTAGTGAGCTCCCCGTTGCAGGCACTATTCAAGCACTTAAATACTTACTGAGTGCCAACTAATGTCAGGCACTGTTCAAAGCACTGAGGATATAGAGGGAAAACAACGCCCGTTCCCCCATGGAGCTTATTCTAGTAGGAGAAACGGACAATAAATAGGCATAGAAATTCATGAAGGATAGGTGATGCGAAGAAAAATGAAGCAGAGTAAGGGGATCCAGAGTGAGGATCTGGGAGGCTCCTTGGAGGAGGTGATAACTGAGTGGAGAACTGAATGAAAGGAGAAAGTGACCCACATTCAGAAGGTCTGGGGGAAGGCTATTCCATGGTGAGGGAACAGCAAGGACAGGGCCCTGAGGCAGAGCTGTCAGGGACAGCAGGAAGGGGGTCCCTACACCAGCAGACACTGGGGCTAGATGATCTTCAAGCTCTTCCACCTCAGCAAGCGCCCACAGTGGGCCGATCAGGAAATGTGGCCAGGGCAGTGTGGAGAGAAGCTTCCCTGGGACAAGGAATGGCAGCAAAACCTCCCCCAAGCTCCCTGCCCTGCCCTGCCCTGCCCTGCCCTGCCCTGCCCTGCCCTGCCCTGCCCTGCCCACTTTGATGGTGGCCACAGAGGCAGCAGTAAGCAGGGTGAGAAGTCTTGGGGCCCGAGGCCTGTGGATAGGAAAGTCAGAAGGATATTTTCTCTAGGCAGCCTTGCCCATGCTGATGGGGGACACAGGAAGGATGCTGGGGACCAGCCCAGCTGCAGTCATCTGAGATGGGCCACAGAGCCAGGCACATTTCCTGGAGAGAGGAGCACTCGAGGTGTGGAAGGCCAGGGCAGGTCAAGCAGACCAGGGAAGGGGAGTGCAGAAGGCCATCCTGGTGGGAATTCAGAAGGGAGCCTCAGGTTTCTCCAACCCCACAGAGGGGGACAAAGAGAAGAGGATTAACAGCTCTTGTAACCCTGACCTCCAACTTACTGTGGCCTGAGCACTGGGCCTTCTGCGTTCTCCAGAGGATAGGGCAAAAAGAAATGGGGCTAGAAACACAGCAGGAGAGACTAGAGGTAGACAACGGGCAGAACTCTCTGCTAAAACAGTCTGAATTTCAAGCTGGCAAGAGACAGAAGGATTTCCTGCTTCACAGGGCTTTAAGGAAGGGGTACCACCATGGGGGCTTTAGGATGGGGTCCTTTCTGCACTGGGGCAGGGGGATTGAGGAGGCCTTTAAGGGCTACAGAGCCCTGGTGGTGCAGTCGTTAAGTGCTACACATGCTAACCAAAAGGTCAGCAGTTCAAATCCACCAGGCGCTCCTTGGAAACCCTATGGGACACTTCTACCCTTTCCTATAGGGTCACTATGAGTCAGAATAGCCTCAACGGCAATGGGATTTTTTCTTTCTTTCTTTCTTTCTAAGGACCACAGCACGTGGGAATCTGGGAATGGGAGCCTGCGGCTCTGCAAGCCAGCCCTTCTCACGTGTTCGGCCTTGTTTTCTTCACAGAGCAGAAGTTGCTTTGTCAGCCTCCTTGGAAAACCTCTGTGCAATCAATCGCTGGGCTAGGAGTGGGCAGGCCAGAAGGCTCCCTGCACGGTGGAGGGAGGGCAGAGGGAGGGGCAGGCCCAGAGCAGGCCTCCTCCATCAGGCTGGGGGCTCAGCCCCAGCCCCTATCCTGTCCTCGCCTGAATAGGCCACCTACATACACTCACTCACCAAGAAGAACCAGAGCCCCTCAGGCCCAGGCCAGACCTGGGGAAGAGGGTAGCCCGCAGCCTCCCCTAGGAAAGTGGACAGGACTCGGGGGTCAGGAGTCCTGGGTATTAGTCCCAGCCCTAGGCCTGTTTCCCAGGCTCCACAGTGAGGGGCAGGACTAGAGAATATCCAAGTGACACCTCCAGCAGGAAGACCCAGTCCCTCCCTCAGCATGCTGACGAGGGTCCAGGCCCAGCTCTGCCTCCCCATGCTGTCACACCCATCTGTTAACCTCGCTTGGCCAGAGGGTCCTGGTCGAGGGCTGGTGCGAGGGTCAGATTAGATAATGGAGGGGAAAACTCTTTGGAGACATGGAGTCCATGCTTTTATCTTATTTATGAGCCAAATACCAAGATGGGGCAACAGGCACATACAGGTGGACAGCATGGGACAATGCCCAGCACATCGGTCATGCCCAGGGCTAGAGGAGGCATGCCGGGGTAGGCTGTGGGGCTTTCGAGGGAAGGCCAGCCTCCAGCTGGATCTCAAGGAAGGGGCTAGTTGAGAGAGAAGAGGGAGGTGTTTAAGGCAGGGAATCAAGTCTAGAAATGGAGCACCTGCTTTCTAGGGCCCTGTCCTTTCAGCCCTTGTTGCTGGGAAGTTACCAAGCTAAGCCAGGCCACCCACCCAGAGGCGCTTCTTGCGCGGGCATGTAGTTTAACCAGGACAACCGCCTTGAGTCCCAGATCCCACAGAACAGAGAGGGTGGGCCCTGGCCTACAGAGCTCCAGCAGGGAGGCAAGCCTGGGGGAAAAGGCCAGGGCTGTGCCTGGTGTGGCCATGGCCTGTAAGTGTCTGTAAGTAAAGGGACATTCCATGGGGCTTAGGTTGCTCAGATGAATTCATGGCTCCTAATCCACCCCCAAGAGCCCTGGTGGCATAGTGGTTAAGAGCTCAGCTGCTAACCAAAATGTTCGTAGTTCAAATCCACCAGCTGCTCCTTGGTAACCCTATGGTGCAATTCTACTCTGTCCTATAGGGTCGCTATGAGTCGGAATCAACTTGACAGCGACGGGTTTGGGTTTTTTGGTTTAACTCACCCCAAGGAGCCCTGGTGGCGCAACTGTTAAGCACTCAACTGCTAACCAAAAGGTTGGTAGTTCAAACCCACCAGCAGCTCCTTCTGCAATCCCAAAATTACAGCCTAGGAAACCCTATGGGGCAGTTCTACTCTGTCTTTAGGGTTGCTGTAAGTTGGAATCAACTCGATGGCGCACAACAAACAACTCACCCCCAAGGAGCATGGGTGGTGCAAGCAGTTTTCGATCAGTTGCCAACCCAAAGGTTGGTGGTTGGAATCTACCCAGCAGCTCTGTGGATGAAAGGTCTGGAAAACAGCTTCTGCCCAGAAAACCCTGTGGAGCAATTCTACCCTGCAACCCATGGGGTTGCCATGAGTCCAGGGCCTACTGGACAGCAGTTACCAGTAACAGCCCATCCCCTCATTGTACAGAAGAAACTGAGGGTCAGGAAGGACAGGTCACTTAGCCAAGGGCACACAGCTGCAAAGCTCCTGCCTCCCAGGTGCCCTCACCGTGATGGGGAGCGGGGGGAGGAGGGAAAATGGGGGTTCTATGAGATGAGGTAGCGTGTGGAGGGGGCTGTGCTGGGCTCATTGCCGGCACTAGGTGGGCACAACCACAGAAGCTGGTGTTCTGCGGGTGGGTTGGGCAGGCCTGGAGGCAGAGAGGCGGACCTGACCTCTCCCCACCTGGTAGTCAGCATTTATTACCTTATAAGGTGCTGTCTCCTTTCTCTCAAACATCTTCTGACAAAGAACCTGGGTGCAGCTGTGGGTGGAGGGGGTGGGAACAGTTCCTTGGAGCTGCTCCCTACCCCCACCCATCCAGCTGCACCAGGGTAGCCCTTTGCTGGGGGGGGTGCAGCAGGGTCTGAACCACCCCCCTCCTCTGACAGAGAAAATCACCCAACCTAGTGGCAGCCACTGAGGACCCACGCCTGACCTGAGAGCCAGGACCCTGGGTTACTGTCCTCGTCCCTGTGAGAGGGGCTGCCTCAGGGCTGTTTAGGGTCCATGTCCCTTAACCTATACTGCTTCTGCTCACAAAGACCATTTGGCTCCTCTGCCCCCTCTACTCACAGACACACGTCTGTGGGGAAGGGTTGATGTTTTGTGGGGGAAACTACCCCTCCTGTCCTGTCCTGGGTGCAGTGAGGCCTGGCCCCCTAGGGAGGGAGCTCCCCTTGTCCAGAGAAAGTTACCTGCAGGGCCACATCTAACTCTATCCTCAGAGGACGTGGAAGGTCCCAAGGACCCAGGCCTGGTGGCTCTGAGGGGCAATAGGGCTGCTCAGCTACCCCTATGTTATTCCCTAAGGGAAAACCAGGCCGACTTTGTGGGCTCCCTGCCTGACTCTGGGTGAGGGGTCATGTCAGAGGGGTCTGAACAACAAGCTGGAATGAAGTGGAGGCAGGGGCATAACTGATGGCCCACACCTGGCACAGGACAGGGCAGGCCACAGCAAACACCTGAGGAGGAGGTGTAAGTCTGGCTTACCACTCACTAGCTGTGTGACTTGGAACAAACTATTGAGGCTCCCTAAGCCCCAGTTTTCTCATCTGTAAAGTAGGAATAATAGTATCCTCTCAGAGTTGTTTTAAGGATCCAATGGTTGACGATTCAGGGAGCTAGCACATACTATCCTGAGATACCCTTGAGTTTGGCAGCTGGGCAAGTGTTCATGTGCCCCTCAGGGTCTCTGGCTGTGCCTGTGGGTACCAACCCCCAGCCCAGTCCCTGCAGGCCCTAACCAGAGCCTAGCCTGCTTCCCAGGGAGTGACCAGAGGGAGGAGGCTGGCCCCAGCCCAGGGTGCTCCAAGAGCACAGGCCCTTAGTCACCAATAAACACTTTGTGAACAGCTCACAGTACCGCAGGGGGAGAGCTACTGATGACAGTACCCCCAGCCCAGCAGGCCCCCTGCTCCAAGTCACTGTGTCCTGGGCCTCATGCATAGCTAAAAGTGAGTGTGGTTGTGTGCATGTCTGGTGTGGGCCAGGCCAGCCGGCCACACTCCGGTGACTCAGGACCATGGCATGTACCCTGCCCAAGAGTGGGAGAACAAAGCCACCAGCTCAAGGCTTCGGCATCCAGCCTGAGTCACACTCAGACACACCCACCCAGGCACCCCCACCCCTCCCCGGCCCAGGGGATCATGAGGGCCCCCAGTGCTCCCTTCAGAGGTAGAGAGAGTGAGCCCCTCATACGGACAGCCAGGGGCATGCCCAGTTACAGCTGGCTGAGAATCAGAGTGTTGGGCCCTGGGGACACCTGAGCGTGTCAGGCTCAGACCAGCACCACCAGCCCACAAATGGGCCCCAGACTCCCACCAACCTAGGAAGCAGAGGACAAGCCCCTAAGTGGGAGCAGCAGGCATGAGCCCAAGAAGCTGGGCCTGAGGCCTGGGATCAGGCCTCCTTTGGGTGGCGTGGGGTTTAGACCTAGAGGAAGAGTAACTGGAGGCAGAGCAGGGAGGCCCTCCACAGGGGCCACGGGCCCCAAGTCAGTGTGGGTTCAGGGTAACTGCTGTGGACACAGCCCTGCCCCGGGGCCACCAAGGTTGGCCCTCAAATGTGTAGGAATAGGGACAAGGTGAGACAGACAGGCCTTTAGGTGACCTCTCTGGTTAAAGCCAGGTGAGGAGCAGGCCCAGTGAGTGAGGCTTGTCAGGAGGGGCTGGGCTCACTCTATCTCAGCCCCACCACCAGCTAAAAGAAGGAGCCAAGGTCCCAGGTGAGAGAGGAGGCTGAGGCAGGAGGGCAGATAGCCAGTACGGGTGAGAGGACTGCCTTCGCTAGCAGAAAGGAGCCCCAAACCCCAGGCCCATTCCAGTGTGAAATGGGCCCCTGCTTCATCTGATACATAGGCCTTAACAAGAGCCGCATGGTCCTTAAGGGGCCCAGATTGCAAGATGGTGACACCACCTGGCTGGAGGGCTGAGTCTCCAACCAAGGCCATAGGGGAGAGCAGCCCACCCAGGAAGGGGAGACAAAGACCCAGCAGGGACACCCCAGGGCAGAACAACCAGATCCCCCAAAACCCCAATGGGCTCCAGCCATGCCTAAATCCAAGATGGAAAGCCTAACCCCGACCCTGCCTAACCTAATCCAAACTGTGCCTAATGCTAATCTATGCCTGCTCCTGCCCCCAGCCCTGAACCTGTCCCCAGTTCTGACACAGCACTAACCCAACCCTAACCCCAAATCCGAGCTATACCCCAAACCCAACCCTAAACCTACTTGATTCCAAATCAGGTGCTTCTCTACCCACCCTTCAAGCCCAGCCCTAAACCAATCCCATCCCAAACCTCAGCTCTGACGCTCACCTCCTCTCAGACCATACTTGTACCCAAAACTCCAACGTCAGCCCTATCCCTGCCCCAAACCCTGACTTCACCCCAAATCACAGCATTGCTCCAAACCTTGCCTTCCCAGGCCCTACCCTAACCCAAATCCCTATTCCAAATCCCAGTAGCACCCCACACCCTGCCTCTATCCTTACCATCAACCCCGCCCTAAACTCCCCAAGCCCAAGCTCCCCACAAACCCCACTTCTATCCAAATTGCCCACCTTGTGCCCACCCCATGTCCACCATCTGACAACCGGGCACCTCTGCTTGATCAGGCTGTGCCTGCAAGAGTTAGGCCAGGGCATGGGCCCAGAGTAGGGGTCAGATTCCCAAAGACTCAGGCTGGGAGCCTAGACAGAGGGGCAGGGGCTGGGAACAGGACATGCCTCCAGGTAAGAACAGCCAGAACTCTGCCAGCACCATCACCTACCTCAGCGCCACCCTCGGGGCTCCCAGCTGTTCCCTGCTAGGACTCGTATGGGGGGAAGTATGAGTGGCTTATATGGTCGCTCAGACTCCAGGGCCTGCACCGCTACCCTTGCTGCCTGCCCCATCAGCAGGGCTGAGTGGGGGCCGCTCAGAGCAGTCCAGGTGCCCACTGTGCCTACCCAGCTCAGCAGCCACTGCAGCACAAGCCCAGCCCCCTGCTCTGCCCCAGACCTGGGTTACCCAGCACCCAGGGGAGGGAGTCAAACACAGACCCCTGAAGCTTGTGCCAACATTCCCAGGGTGCCCCAGCACGCCTGCCCAACACCCCCAGCTCCTGCCCTCCCCCAGAGCACCCCAGTCCCTGCTCCTGTTCTAAGGGCCCAGCAGGCTGAGTCCAGGGCCCTCCCTGTGCATTCTGGCTGGGCTGGGCCTCCTGTCTCCTTTCCCCAAACCCAGGCTGCATTCTCAGCAAGCCAGGGCCTGCCGCTTGGGATAAACAAGCTGAGCTCAGCACCCTCCTCTGCCATGAACTCCCAGCTTCCAAGGTGGCTGCTATAGCTAGCTGAAAATATGGCTGTAGCTAGCTGAAAATATAGCTCCCTCAGCTCTAGCCTGAAGCCCCCATGCTACAGTGACAGCTACAAGATGTCCCTGGGACACCTCTCAGGAAGGCCCAGGCACCCCAAACTCATCAGGCCTCACAGCCTTCTCTCAACCCCTAGCCTTCATCCCGAGACGCTCCACACCCGAGGTGGCAGGGAGATCTGAAAGAGTCCTTTCCTTAGCCTGTCACCTCCTTGCCAGAAGCCCAGTCTGTGGAATAGGACAGCTGGGAACTGTGGGCCATGTCCCCAGCCACAGTGGGCCAAGGAGACCCAGAACGGTCACAACACATCACATATCACCCAGTAGGACTAGGACATGGACTCCCTTGCCCTACCTCGGGCCTCAGCCAGGCCAGGGCTCACCCCAGAACCCGGAACAGGGGAAGGAGTGTCTGAGGGCACCAAAGTAAGGAACTTGAGGGCCAGGGTTTCCTCTGACCTGGGCCCAGGGAGTTCTTCCAGTCATTTAACCTCTAGTCCTTACAATGCAGCCCAAGGGGAGAAGGTGGTTTCCTCCTAGGGAGTCTTTCCATCCCTTCAGATGCCATCTAGGTCCAGGCCCAGCACTTCTCGCACAGTGAACCTCAGCCTTCCCCTCCCCAGGCTGGTCTCCCTAGCTCAGCCCTGCCCCTCCACTCCAGCCCCTGCTCCAGCCCACACCGCCCAGAAGCTTCCCTAACTCAGCTGGCTTCATGGCCCCACTGCCTCTCACGCACTTCCCACACTGCACACTGTCTATGGAATTCTCTGCAGGCCTTTTCACTAGCAGTCAAGGACCCCTCAATCTGTTCAACCCACCGGGGCTCCCGGAACAAACCATGCCACCCACTCACCCCTACCCCAGCCAGGCAAGACCCCTGACGTTCTCCAAACAGATACTGCAGTTTCTACCCCCATGATTTTGCATATCCTGCTCCTACTTTACCAGCTGTGGAAATCCTAACTAGCCTTCAAGCACCCACTCAACCACTGCCCCCCACGCCCGCCTCCTCCATCAGAGGGAGTTCTCCCTCCTCTGAGCCCAGACCCCTTTTGTGCTGCTTCTCTCTGATGGCCCTTCTCCGCCTACCTGTCCTGTGGGTCCCCTTTGTGAGTGGATCTCTGCCACCCTCCAGACCTGCCACAAGGGCACAGGAACGCTGCCCACAACTCTCGCTCCTTGGCCCAAGATGTGGGGAACTGGGCCGAGTGCTGCCAGTGTGGGGACTGCCAGGTGGTCTCCACCTGACTCCTCTGTCCCTCCCAAAGGGGCTTCAGGCCTCACTGCTGTGGACTGGCACCCACTGTGTGGAAGGCAAGCAGGTACAGGGCCGGGTGCTTCCCACCCAGCTCCAGTCCTCAGAATGGTCTTGTGATGGTTGTGGTATCATCCCCCTTTTACTTATGAAGACACTGAGGCTGCAACAGGTTAAGTGACTGCTCCAGTGACAGGGTGGGGATTACACCCCAAAGCCCACTCTGCAAATAAAAAGGCTGAGGACCTTGCCCAAGCGGGTGAAGAGGTGGGGTCCCCTGGGGAAGGGCCCGGAGTGGTAGAAGGGGCCTTCACCAGCTTCTCACCTAAGTCATTGTAATCCTAAAGTGAAGTTCACAGGCCTGGGGGACAGGCAGGACTCCCCCTCCCCGGAGCACCTGCACTGCCCTCTGCCCTCAAACACGCACTCCAAGCCGCATGCGCACACCCTGCACCCACGCTCTCCCACACCGCGGCCCCCACCCACGCGAAGGTATGTTTCTCTGAAACCGTCGCTCCCACTTTCTCCCTGTGGTCACTGCCTGCACCCAGACCTGCCAGACCTGCTGGGCCGGGACAGAGGAAGCTCCAGAAGCTCCCCACCCCCTCTTGGAGCCAGTGCAGGATTCCGTGGGGCAGGAGTGCCCCCTGCTGCCCAATGTGGGGTACGCAAGGGACGAGAATACAATCCTGGCCCCAGCCCAGAGGGGTCATCGGTGCCCCAGGACCCTTTGCTCACCCAGTATTTTGTGACTGTATTGAGCACCCAGGACCAAATGGGAGGGGGGAGCCAGAGGAAAAGGAGAGACACTAGGGCGTCCTGAGCAGACCCCTCTGACTGCCGCACTGGGAAGAGTCTGCAGAGGGCAAGGGCAGAAGCAGGGGACCAGCTATAACTACTAAAATCACCTGTTACTTTTCTGTCTCACCCAGTAGACTCATTAGATTGGGAGTGGAGCGGGGGTGCAGAGGTGTTGGGGATGATGCTCCAGTGTCTGGTTTAGGCAACCAGGTGGGGAGAGGAGCCATTCAACAAACTAAAACCCGGACGATCAGAAAAAGAAAAGCATGGACCGGGCAAATGATGGGGAGATGAGGGTCCATGGTCTGCAACTTTCACCATCTGCACCACAGAACCTGGGGTCAAGGTCCATCCACAGACACCTGCCCCCACCTCATACTCAAGCTCATCTGTGCCTAGATATTGATGGGGAGGGTAAAGGCCTGGAGCTGCCTTTCACCTTCTCCCTTCTCTTCCTAACCCCTCTCCAACCCTTCAATCAGGGAATCTTCTCCTGCCCCCTAGGACCTTCTCACCCCTTCCAGTCTCTCCCGAAGCTTCAGGAAACATGATGGCTCCAGTGCTAGGTAATCAGCATTTCACTTAGAAATACAACCACTGGACAGGACCACCCCACCTGGCCTTGAACTAGGGTTCCCTCTCCAGCATCTTGTGCAGCAGAGGTGCTCTGCTTGCACATATGTGGGGGCCAGGAGCTCACTTCCTCACCAGGAAGACTCTTCCATTCTTGGACACCTCAGGTTGTCAACCAGCCCCCTGTCCACTTTCCTGGTCCTCTCTTCTAAAGCCACATAAAACACAGCAGCCCACTGTCCTGTGTGGTGGGGCAGAGTAGAGAAAGAAATGGCTTGCTAAGCACTTGTTCTATGCCAGGGACTTAGGGTGAAAAAAAAAGCCGTTGTCGTCGAGTCGATTCCAACTCGTAGGAACCCTACAGGACAGAGTAGAACTGCCCCATAGGGTTTCCAAGGAGCGCCTGGTGGATTTGAACTGCCGACCTTTTGGTTAGCAGCCAAACTCCTAACCACTACACCACCAGGGTTTCTAGAGAGGAGCAAAAAGTCATGGCCACTGTCCTTAGGGGATGTGAACAATCACTACAGTACATGTGAAAAAAAGGAAAGAACAGCGAATATTATTGAGCACTTTCTATGTGCCAGACAATGCTCTCTGCACTTCGCATGAAGCAAGTCATTTAATTCTCCCAACAGCCCTCTAAGTCGGGCTCTGTGTGCCCAGAGTCACGCAGACACTGATGGTGGAGCCAGGATTTGAACCCAGGCAGTCTAACTCTGCCTGTTTTAAGTTTTGGACAGAGTCTCACTTCTCAATTTAAAGCTTTTCTCTCTTCCTTCATCTTCAAAATGCAAAATGCCTCTTCTCTCCAGAACTCCCTGAGCAGCTTGGAAGGCACGTGGTCTGGTGGTGCCATCTAGAGGCAGAAATACGTATTGCAAAGATTTAAGCATGGCAGACAACAGGGACAATTAACAGGGATCCAGAGGAACTAATCTGCAGAAAAAGAGAACCTATTGGACCCCAAAGGAGCCCTGGTGGCGCAGTGGTTAAGCTCTCGGTTAGACCAATAGGTAGGTGGTTGGAACCCACCACTAGCTCTGAGGAAGAACGATGTGACAGTCTGCTTACGTAAAGATTACAGCCTTGGAAACCCTATGGGGGAGTTCTACTCTGTCCTACAGGGTTGCTTTGAATCGGAATCGACTTTGCAGCTCACAGCAACAACAACGTTAGATTCCAACCACCCAGGACCTCCCCCACCATGTGTGTGCCCTTTAGCACTGCAATGATCACTGCACACCTATCGGCTTCCTGTAATTACCAATCAGAAGACAGCACTATGACACTAAAATTCGTTTGTTCAAGAGTACCAAATCCTTTTTAATATGAATGAAGAGTGATTTTCAGAGTTCTGAAGCCTGCTGCTCTGACAGAGGGCTTCATCCAGTCCCTGATCAGTAAACCAGTTGCCACAGAGTCAATTCCAGCTCATGGCAACCTCATGTGTCGATTGTGGCCAGGCACCAACTAGTTCTGGTCTCTGGATAATGTAGGTCTCTGGTTCATGTGGCCCTTTCTGTCTCTTGGGTTCTTAGTTGTCGTGTGACCTTGGTGTTCTTCCTTTGCCTTTGCTCCAGGTGGGTTGAGACCAATTGATGTATCTTAGATGGCCGCTTGTTGGCATTTAGGATCCCAGGCGCCACAATTCAAAGTGGGATGCAGAGTGTTTTCATAATAGAATTATTTTGCCCATTGACTTATAAGTCCCCTCAAACCAAGTTCCCCAGACCCCAGCCCCTGCTCCACTGACCTTTGAAGCTTTCATTTTATCCCGGAAACCTCTTTGCTTTTAATCCAGTCCAATTAGTCTGACCTTCCTTGTATTGAGTGTTGTCTTTCCCTTCACCCAAAGCAGTTCTTATCTACAGATTGATCAATAAAAAGCCCTCTTCCTCCCTCCCTCCCTCCCCCCCTTTGTAACCACATAAGTATGTGTTCTTCTCCGTTTTTTCTATTTCTCAAGATCTTATAATAGTGGTCTTATACAATATTTGTCCTTTTGCAACTGACTCATTTCGCTCAGCATAGTGCCTTCCAGATTCCTCCACGTTATGAAATGTTTCAGAGATTCGTCACTGTTCTTTATCGATGCGTAGTATTCCATTGTGTGAATATACCACAATTTATTTACCCATTCATCCGTTGACGGACATCTTGGTTGCTTCCAGCTTTTTGCTATTGTAAACAGAGCTGCAATAAACACGGGTGTGCATATATCTGTTTGTGTGAAGGCTCTTGTATCTTTAGGGTATATTCCGAGGAGTGGGATTTCTGGGTTGTATGGTAGTTCTATTTCTAACTGTTTAAGATAACGCCAGATGGATTTCCAAAGTGGTTGTACCATTTTACAATCCCACCAGCAGTGTATGAGAGTTCCAATCTCTCTGCAGCCTCTCCAACATTTCAAGTGGGTGATTTTTAACAAACAGAAATTTATTTTCTCACAGTTTAGGACGCTAGAAGTCTGAATTCAGAGCACCGTCTCTAGGGGAAGTCTTTCTCCGCCTGATCAGGAGGACGGTCCTTGTCTCTTCAGCTTCTGCTTCCTGGTTTCTTGGAGATCTCCA
The DNA here is from genome assembly GCF_030014295.1 of Loxodonta africana. Classification (NCBI taxonomy): domain Eukaryota; kingdom Metazoa; phylum Chordata; class Mammalia; order Proboscidea; family Elephantidae; genus Loxodonta; species Loxodonta africana. The sequence continues at coordinate 89,918,597 of NC_087345.1, forward strand.
GGTGTCTTGGCATCTATCTTCCCCCATCTCTGCTTACTCGCCTGCTTGTTTAATCTCTTTTATATCTCAAAAGAGATTGACTCAAGACACACCCTATACTAATCCTGTCCCATCAATATAACAAGACAACCCATCCGCAAATGGGATTATAACCCAGGCATAGAGGTTAGGATTTACAAGACATATTTTGGGGGGACACAATTCAATCCATAACATGCGAACTGCTGCTCCTCTGGCCAAAGTCTCAAAGCTGCATACAGCTCTATCCTGAGAACTCTGTCCCAGGAGCTACTGAAATTCAATGTGAAAGAACTATAACGGGTAGTTTACTGTTTGAAAAGTATTAAGTAAGCACTTACTGTATACCAAGCACTATGTGCCATGTTGGAATTCCAAAAGTGAGCTAGATATGGCCCCTACCAACAGGAAGGTGACCTGTAGACTGGAAATGAGCCCTGCCCATAAACAGCAACAGGACGAGGTAGAAAGTGGGACAAAATTATGGCTTCCACCTTGGGAAATCTGGAGACGCTGCTTGGAAGAAGTATAGAGCTAGGCCTTTAAAGAGGGTTAGAGTATGGATTCGCTAGAAGGAAGAAACTCATTTAAGAAGAAAGGAACAGTGTCAGGAAAACCCAGAGAGGACCCAGAGGTAGGCTTGGAGAACAGCAAGCAGCAGAAGGGTTTTAGAAATGGAACCCTGGATTATCAGACTGGTGAGGTAACTTGGTCCTCTATGGGGGTAGGCTGTTATGGATTGAATTGTGTTCCCCAGAAAGACATGTTGAAGTCCTAGCCCCCAATACCTGTGGACATGCCCTTGTTTGAAAATAGAGCCTTTGAGATGTTACTAGGTAGATCAACATGAGGTCATATTGGAGTAGGGTGGGTCCTAAGCCCAAATGAGTGGTGTCTAATAAAAGAGGAGAACAGACACAGAAACATACCGGGAAGGGGGGGCAGGGGCTGCTATGTGAAGATGCATCTTTAAAGTAAGGAATGTCAAGGATTACTGGGAGCCACCAGAAGCTAGGAGAAAGGAATGAAACAGTCACTCTCTCAGAGCCCTCAGAACACAGCCAATACCTATTTTGACTTCTAGCCTTCAGAACTACAAGATGATAAATTTCTGCTCTTCTAAGTCACCCAGTTTGTAGTATTTTGTTACAGCAGCTCTAAGAAACTTGAAGGTGCTTAGACTTAGCAGGAGTGGAGAACCGTGGTAGGTCTTTGCGCAGGAGAGTACCCTATCAGATTTACAGTCATGAAAAAAAAAAAAATTTTTTTTTCTATAGGGTGGTCAGGGCAGCGAGCAACCTGAAGCAGCGAGACCACTAAAGCTGACCAGTGAGCTGGCAATGCGGGCCTGCACTGAAAGGGGGAGAAGGCAGAAGGAGAAAGAAGTCCCACCATGGGTCTCTCTGTGTCAAGGGGTCTGGCCACCATAAGAAGTCTTAGTTGACTGAGGAGATGAGGGTTAACCAGCCCAAAGCCAAGGGTGCCCATCCCTTTCTGCCTGTCTTCGTTCACCCCACTCCTCAGTTCTCTCTCGACACTGTTCTCTCTCCCTCAGCCTCACGCCACCACCAGCCGCCTGAGCACCTGCTGTGTGCGCATCACCCATTGAGCCCTGAGGGGGCCACAAGAGTAGCAGGAAGTGCAGGTCCCACCTTTGTTGTTGTGGTTAGGTGCCATCAATAACTACTCTACGTACAGCAGAACAAAACATTGCCCGGTCCTGCACCAACCTCGCAATCATTGTTATGCTTGAGTCCGTTGTTACAGCCACTGTGTCACTCTATCTGGTTGAGAGTCTTCCTTTTTTTCTATTTTACCAAGCATGATGTTCTTCTCCAGGTACTGGTCCCTCCTTATAACGTGTTCAAAGTATGTGAGACAAAGTCTCGCCATCCTTGCTTCTAAAGAGCATTCTGGCTGTACTTCCAAGACAGATTTGCTCATTCTTTTGGCAGCCCACATCTGCAGCTCACATCTGAAGAGTCGGAAGCAGTTCTGTGGGAAAGCAGGAGTCTTCAAGGTAAAATGTTTAGGAAACCGCAATGCTCTCCTCGCTCACCGAAACATAATTCCCTCCACTCATCTGCCTGCTAAGACCCAAAGTCTCACCATGAGAGATGTTTTACTTAAACCCAAAACATTAGTCTTTCAAATGAAAATGCCTCTGAGAGAAGGAACCCATGACTGAAGGCCTTCAACCCCCCAAAGGTGGAAAACACTCATCTTCCGAGATTGAAGGGGCCGTAGAGATCATCAGGTCCAGCTGCCCCAATTTTGCAGATGAAGAAACTGAGGCCCAGAAAAGGGAAGAACTTTTCCCCAATAAGCCAGGCACAGAGCTAGGCTCAGACCCAGGGCTCTGCTGGTCTCCCCAGTGCCAGGATCTTTTAGGAAAGAAGAGGATTCAGCATCAGGAAGAAAGCAGCAAGGGACCATAGACTTCACCCTAGCCCTGGGGTCACAGGAGCAGCAGCATCAGCACCTTCAGCTTGACTCACCAAAGTACAATGGATCATAGGTGATAGATATATAAATAAATACGACTCCACAATGGACCATGAGTGACAGGCAGAAATAAATAAGAAACAGGAATCAGAGATTGAGAAGGAGATACCTAAAAACTAGAAGATATCATAGATGACAGCCATAGATAGAGAGATTTATTATGATAAGTAACTGGCAGGTGTTTTCATGCATGTATAGATAATACAGATGATAGGTAGGTGGGGTAAGGAGTCTCCCTGAATCCAAGACTTATCTCCAACTGCCTACTCCCATATTCACTTAAATGCCTCATAGACATTTCAAATATCAAATAAGAAGACGCTTGACTTCGTCCCATGATTTACTGTGGAAGCAATGTCCTGGTACATCCCTGACCATCGAACCGCTAAAAAAATTTAGTGATGCCGTAGTCTTCTGAATCTTGTTAGAGTTTGTCTCCCACACTGAGGAGCATGTCTTGCCAAGGATATTTAACATAACCCTGGGGCAAAACTACAAATTATACTATTACCAGTCCATATGAATGTGATTTTTTCTGATCCTCTTTACTAACCGGAATAGAAAAAAAAAAAAAAAAACCATCTGCCAAATCAATGGTTGTTGTGATGGTTAAGATTGTGTGTCAGCTTGGCTGGGCCATGATTCTCAGTGTTTATATGTGATCACCACCATGATGGGATCTGCTGTGAGTAGCCAATCAGTTGAAAGGGGGTTTCCTTTGGCATGTGGCCTGTATCCAAATATAAGCAGACATTCTGGCTTTTGCTTGCACTGGATCCTGCAGCTGGTTCCTGTTTATCAGACCTCTGATTCTTGGGACTTGGGCTAACAGCTTACCTGCCGATCTTGGGATTCACTGATCTTCACAGCCTGTGAGCAAGAGCCCTGCTCTCTGACCTGCTGATCTTAGGTTCACCAGCTCCTGCAGCTACATGAATCAGGAGAAGGCTTCATCTTGATCCACAGACTTGGGACATTTCAGCCTCTACAATCATGTGAGCCATTTCCTTGATATAAATCTCTCTGTATATATTTATATCCTTTACTGATTTTGTTTCTCTAGAGATCTCAGCCTGAGACAGTTGTACACTACATAGCTGAGGCTGTGTTAATCTGCTCTAGCAAAGATATCACATCTAGCACTTGCTCTTCTAGCAATCACTCTTCTCTAGCCAATAAGTTATCCTGCTTCAGCCACTCTGGACTTTTTTATTTTATTTATATGTTTATTTATTTTTTTTAGTCACTGGTATTCAATACCCTCATGCTGCCCCCACCATGGGATCTTTGCATATGCTGTTCCCTCTGCCTAGAATGTTCTTCCATCCTCAGTTAACTCAATTAACTCCTTCTTGAACCTCAAATCCAAGGTCAAGCACCACTTCCTCACAGACATGTTCCCCATCCCCTGAGCTCCCATCTAAGTTTGCACCGCTCCTTTAAGCACTTGTTGTGGTTGCAATTTTACATCATTCAAGGAATTATTATCATATAATAATTGTGACTATATCTGCCTGACTGTAAGCTCTGTGAGGGCAGGGACTGTTCACCATTGTAACCTCAGTTTCTACCAAAGTGCCTGGCACATAATATACAATTGATAAATATTTCTTAAATCAATAAGTAGAAAAATGATTGGATGAATGAACAAACCAAAAACTGAATGGATGCTCTGGCTGAGAAGCACAGAGGGCAGGCCCCCAGGGCTGGAGGTAGACAGCAAAGCGGGAACTTACCAGGGAAGAGCCCTCATGCTGCCTGGGAGTTTTGAGACTGAGGCAGGACTGAGGAAGTCTCAAACATCCCACATCTCTTATTGTCAAGGTTCCCGTTTGTGATTAGTGTCCAAATAATTGTCCAACATTCACTTCACATGGTAACAGGTTTGGCCTTTGCCATGCCCCCTACCCATAATTCTCTGGGAGTTTCTGAAAAAACTCTCCCATTTCCCAGTCTGCCCTTGAGTCACAAAGGCCAGGCTACCTTCTTTGGAGCCAAGCCTGCCCCCTACCAGGGTCAAGCCCTAGCCCCTCAAGGCCAGAGAGAGCCGGGCACACACTAAGACATGGCTCCCAGGAATCAAGAAAAACACCAGGGCTACAGCCCTACTTACAGTGATGCTGCCCTTTGACATAGCTGTGCAAAGCAGCTGAGACCCCAGCCTGAGTTCCTCGGTTCCAGGGATCCCACTCTCCACCTTCAAAGGGAAGAAAACAGCTGGAGGTTTTACACCAGTGCTTACTACACCCTTACTCTGGCCTTGCAGGTTTATTGGGTCTGCCCCAAGTCTCCTATTGCTCGCTTATCCTTCCCCTCATTCATTCTCCACCTCTCTCCCATCTCCCCCACTCCCACTTATACCATCCACAATGAAGATAACAAAAGCTCACGTTTATTGAGCACTTACTAAGTGCCAGGCTCTATCCTAGCCCTTTTCAAGTATTAATTTAAATGTCTAATTCTCCCAACGACCCCATGTAGCAGTGACTATTACTGTTCTAATGCACAGAGAGGTTAAGTGGCCTGCCCAGGGTCACACTGCATCTGAGTGGTGGAGCTGGATTAGTGCCTGGTTCTCCATCCTCACCCTGAGCAGCTGCAGGGCCCTCTCTTCAGCTCAGGGCCTGCTGCTTCGCTTCTTTCATGACATTTTTCTTTTCCTTTTTCTCAGGACAGTAAGCCCTCTCTTTCTGCCTCAGCTTCTGGAATACTCAGAGCCAGGGTGGATACACAAGTAAAGCAATGGCACCAACCCCTCAAGGTCATTAGTGTTATTTTCTTCGCAATTAGGCAGTGCTAGTTTTCTGTGTGGAAACCCTGGTGGCATAGTGGATAAGTGCTACAGTGCTAACAAGAAGGTTGGCAGTTCGAATCCACCAGGTGTTCCTTGGAAACTCTATGGGGCAGTTCTACTCTGTCCTATGGGGTCGGAATTGACTGAACGGTGTTATTTTTTTTTTTTTAAGTTTTCTACATAGGATTTCCTGGGTGGCCCAAATTGTGAAGCACTCAGCTGCTAACTGAAAGGCTGGTGGTTCAAAACCACCCAGAGGTGCCTCCAATGAAGGATCTACTAGTCTACTTCTGAAAAATCGGCTACTGAAACTTTATGGAGCTATTTTACCCTGACATGCATGGGGTTGCCATGAGTCAGAATCAACTCAACGGCAACTGGTTACTGATAGTTTTCTATTGTATCACTAATGATAGCCTGTTTCTTTCCAGAGAGAATGTGGGAGGCAGCAGGTACCAAAGACATGGCAGTCACACCAACACATAGAACTAAAATGCTGAGCCCAAAGAAACAAGAGATTGTCAAGGCTGACTGGAGTGAAACAGAGGCTATTGATGGGGCCTCTAGGCAGCTGAGGTTCCTATCAGCAGGAAGCAGACTGTTTCCTCTGTTGGACAATGTTTTCCTCTTATAATAAATCCTAATACAAATGGCTCACACAGGCCTTGGTATAGGGAATGCTGAGGGACACTATTCATTGACTGTGTCCTGAAGAACCATTTTTGCAGTGAAAGGAAAGCATATTTCATGTGACTGTCAACCAAAGATGAGGACACCATACACAGCAACACTCAGGGACAGAGAGTTCTCCAGGCGAGAGGCTAACATGGTCCAAGCATAGAGCCTTCCAGAGCAGGATGGTCCTGCCAGTGCCAGAACTTGGAGTACCTAGAGGCTAGCTGGACAATTCCACCCTTCAAAACCATGACCTAAACACCCTCCACAGGCTTTTATTTGCTGAGGAACTGGGAGTTCCTTGAGGATAAAGTCAAGTCCTTCCATTTCTAACCCAGCCCCTGGCCCAGGGCCCTCAACAGCTGACATGATTTAGAAAGTATGGGCAGAGGGATGGCTGAGACCTGCTCCCACACCCCCTTGCCTAGTGTGGCAGACACTTCTTTTGTCTCCTAATACTGCTCTCCCCTTCTGTAGAGTAATTTGTAGTTGGGAACATGGCTGTCCGTGATGTTTCCCAATATCCCTTGCAGCTGGATGTAGCCATATGACTCAGTTCTGGCCAATGAGGTGTGTGAGTGGGAGTGATGAGTTCAACCTCCAGGTGAGGGGCTCACCCTCTCCTTGCTGGTTCCCCTTCCCAATGGTTGGAATGCAGAGGCAGTGATGGCTACCTTGCCTCCCAGTTTGTAGAGCAATAAGATAGAAAAAGTCTGAAGTACTAACTGTACTTGTGTATCCACCTCCATTTTTTTAGAAAATACATATGGTACCAGCAACAGAATCTTCGGTTTCCCAGAAGCTGGGGCAGAAAGAGAAGGGTTACAAGATTGTCCTCAGAAAAAAGGAAACTGAGGTTCAATCTTGTATAAGCCACTGTTACTTTGCACTGTTATTTTGAGTCTCTAATACAATACATGCAAATCTATATTCTAACTAATATTCCAGGTGAATCCCAGGAACTACCAATGAAATGCATATGCCAAGCCCTCCGACAGTCTTAGAGTTCAACTGCATGATTTACCCCTAACGCTATTTCAATATGATCTATGCCAGTAAGAAGACTAGCTGCTCCCACACTGGGCCAGTCACTGTGCCTGAGGCTTTCACACCTTTCCTAATCTTCACAGCACCCCACAAGGAAGTTAACACTATCCTTGTTTTCCAGATGGGGAAACTGAGGCTTAGAGGCAGGAATCTGGGTCAGTCTGCTCCAGGTCTTAGGTCTTCATGGGGGGAATGAGTACTATCACTACTATCACTCACCCCTTCAACCAAATGGAGACTAATTATTCTCTTGGTGAGAGAGATCTGTGTCTGTGAGAAAATGCTTGGATAAGCCTGCTTGGGGTCTAGGCTCAGACCCTCAAGGTCTGAGTGACCCGTTGTGACAAGATTGCAGAAGAAAGCTACTCAATACTGTAAAGGGAGAAAAACTGGGGAGAGAAAGGGGAAGAGGCTGAAAGAGAGGGAAAAGAGGAAGAGAGAAGACGGAAAGACCAATACAAACCATGACAGGATACTGCTCCACCCACCACCACCACAAAAATTTCATTAAGGTCTTTAAAAAATCACAAAAATGCCGGGAGTGTTACGGATTGAATTGTGTCCCCAAAAAATATGTATTGTAAATTCTAACCTCTATGCCTGTGATTACAATTCTGTTTGGAAATGGGTTGTCTTTATTATGTTAATAAGGCAGGATTAGTGTATGGTTTATCTTGAGTTCATCTCTTTTGAGATATAAAACAGATTAAACAACCAAGCTAGGAACCAGATGCAGGAGAAGAGAGATGCTACGCCACATGAAGATTGCCTAGGAACAGAAGCTCAAAGAGACAAGGACCTTCCTCCAGAGCAGACAGAGAAAGCCTTCCCCTAAAGCCAGCACCCTGAATTCAGACTTCTAGCCTCCTCAACTGTGAGACGATAAACTTCCGTTTGTTAAACCCACCCATTTCTGGTATTTTTGTTATAGCAGCACTAGATAACTAAGACAGACTTTGGTACAAGGAGTGGGGTGCTGCTCTAAATGATACCTACAATGTGTAAGTGGTTTTGGAATTGGGAAATGGGTAGAGGCTGGAAGAGTTTTAAGATGCCTATTAGGTATCTATTTTACTATTAGTAAAAGCCTAGGTTGTCTTGAAGGGACTGTTGGTAAAATTATGGACATAGAAAGCAATTCTGGTGAGGGCTCAGAAGGAAGTGAGGAAAGCTTCAGAGAAAATCTCTATTGTCTTAGAGAATACATATGGTACCAGTAAGAGAATGTTGCAAGAAATGTGAACATTAAATGTGCTTCTGGTGAGGCTTTAAAAAAAAATGATGAATATGTGATAGGACAATGGAGGAAGGGCAATGATTTTTATGCAGTGGCAAAGAACTTGTCTGAATTATGTTCATATGTTTGGTGGAAGGTAGGACTTATAAGCGATGAACTTGGATATCTGGCTGATGAGATTTCTAAGCAAGATTCCAAGAAAATTCTGTTGTACAAACTAAAGACATGTGTCCTAGAATGTTCACCAAGGACGTGGCCAGAGTCTGGAGGGTGGGGCCTATGCCCAGATGGTCCCAAAGAACAGAGGATTATTTTTAAGCCTTGAAAGCTAATGTAAATTGTTTTGGACATGCTGGGTCCCCATTATTCCTTCTTTCCCTCCAAGTTCTCTCATTTGTAATGGAAATGTTTACCTTGTGTGCCTGTTCCACCATTGTACTTTGGAAACAGATAACTTGCAGTCTAGATTTCACAGGTTCACAGATGAAGAGTAATTTTGCCCCAGGATAGAATATGCCTAAAGTCTTACCCATGTTTGATTTAGATGATTTTGGACTTGGAGTTGATTTAAGACTTTTGGGATGATGTGATAGGGTGAGTGTGTTTTACATGTGGCAAGGACATGAATTTTTTGGGGGGGGCAAAGGATGGAATGTTATAGATTGAATTGTGTCCCCCCAAAATAAGATTTTTAAAAAGCCCACTGCCATTGAGTCAATTCCACCTCATAGCAACCCCATAGAGTTTCAGAGGATGTAAATCTCCATGGAAGCAGACTACCACATCTTTCTCCCGCAGAGCCACTGGTGGTTTCAAACCACTCACTTTTCGGTTAGCAAGTGATCACTTTAACCACTGCACCACGAGCACTCCCAAAAAACACGTGCTGTAAATCCTAACCTCTGTGCCTGAGGTTACAATCTCTTTTGGGAATGGGTTGTCTTTGTTATATTAATGAGGCAGGATTAGTGTAGAGTGTATCTTGAGTCAATATCTTTCGAGATGTAAAAGAGATTAAACAACCAAGCTAGGAAGCAGAGATGGGGGAAGAGAGATGCCAAGCCACATGAAGATTGCCCAGGAGCAGAAGCTCAAAGAGTCAAGAACCTTCCTCCAGAGCTGACAGAGAGAGAAAGCCTACCCCTGATGCTGGCACCCTGAATTCAGACTTCAATCCTCCTAAACTGTGAGAAAATAAACTTCTGTTTGTTAAAGCCATCATTTGTGGTATTTCTGTTATAGCAGCACTGGATAACTAAGACAGGCAATGATAGGTTTCTTGTGGAAACAGGTGGAGACACTGAGCCCTGGGATGGGGTTGGTGCAGAGCAGGGAGGCCCAGCTGCCCTCTGAGGATCACACATCCTGTGGAGGGGAATGCATTGTGTCCTGCTCTTGGCCTGTGACCTTTCCCTGTCAGACAGTCAGGTGGTGGGTCTCCCATAGTGCACTCTGGGGCTGCCTCTAATGTGGGTTTGTTCCCGTAACAATCCACTGAGCACTAGATTGGCAGGGGTCCCACAGAAGGGGCCTTTTCATGTGCAGGGACTCCATGCTCCAATTCACTATTGCTATGTTTCAAATCACCTCAAACTTAGGGGCATAAAACAGCAGCCATTTTATTTTTTCCCAGATTCGGTGGGTCAGGGATTTTGGACACAGCACAGAGAGGATGGAGGCTGGAGCCTCCTTTGGGAAGACTCAGACATCTGGCGCTGGAGTCATCACTCCAGCTTCTTCACTCACTTGTCTACTTCCTGGACTGGGTAAATCAAAGGATGGACCCAGCTGGGACTGTCAACTGAAACATCTACACATGACTTCTTCACAAGGCTTACACTTCTCACAGCATGACAGCTGGGTTACAGGAGTGAGTGTCTAGAGAGGGAGCACCCAGAGAACAGAATTCCAAGGAACCCAAGGCCAAAACTGCAAGACCTTTTCTGACCCAACCTCAAAAGTCACATGGCATTGCTTCCACTGCACAGTATTGGTTGAAGAGGTCACAAGCCTGCCCAGTCTCAAGATCCCACTTAGACGGGAAGAGGATCAAAGAATTTGGGGCCATGTTTTTAAAATGCCACACCCCATAACACCATAAGTGATACCCTTCCGAGCACATCTCAATGGGCTTACCTATATGATTTCAGGGTGTTCGAATCTCAAAAAAAAAAAAAAAAAGGCTGTTATCCCCATATTTGATGCCTGAATTCCCAGTCTTTGATCTTGAAGGGATTCTTATTCTAAAATAGCTTCTCCCTACCCTTGGTATTGACACTATAAGCCTGACCTTATGCTTAAGTGTGAATGGGCTCACCAGATCTTTCCAGGGAGCAGATATGTGCTCTTGGGAAAGCCCATGGGACATTGTGTTTTCCCAAAAGTCCATACTGATTAAATGCCTGGTGGGGTGGCAGGGGGCGGGGAGGGAGAAGGAGAGTCTAAAGCTCTGAAAGTGCAAAACCAAGCCAAACAAGTTGCCAACATGTCCATTTCAATTCACGGTGAGCCCAAGTGTCAGAGTAGAATTGCACTCCATTGGGTTTTCAAAGCTGTGACCTTTCAGAAGCAGATCACTGGGCCTTTCTTCTGAGGTGCCTCTGAGTGGGTTTAAACCACAAAAGTTAAAGTTAGTAGTCAAGCACTTAACCTTATGCGCCACCTGGGGACTCCGTCCTGGAGGTAAACTTGGCCAATGTCGCCATTTAGCCAGAGGCTGTGCTTGCCATGACCTTCTATTTTGTCTTCTCCCTATACCCCCGTTTGGCCCCCCATTCTACTGGCTTCTGTAAAACAGGACTCCTATCCAGCCCTGTACCTCTGAGGGTTTGTCCACACATCCTATCCCCCAAACTAGCATGATTCTCCCTTTTAGAGGCAAGGGCTCCAAAGATCTGTTTTAGGAGCAGATTCAACATCTTGTTTTCATCCATTCAAACTGGCTTTGCTGTGCACCAACAGTGCAGGACATAACCCTTTCTATGTGCTTTAAGCAAATTATAAAATCATGGGCTGGAGGGTGCTGGCTGGAAGAGCAGGAGTCAGTAGGCTTCCAACAGAACTGTTGAGTTCAAGGGCATATAAACACACCACCGTACAGGACTGCGAGGATCCAGAGTCACTGCTGCGAATGCTGCCACCACAACTACACTTTGATGCCCAGAACGCTCATGATCAGACACTGAAACAAAGAGTTGAGACAAAACAACCACCTTTCCACAACTTTGCTGGTCAGCAGAAACAGTAGCAGGAGGATGGCCTCCACTCACCTCCGTCTTCCAAATCCTGCACAAATGCCTCTATTTCGTGGAACCTAATGCACTCTAGGAGCCCTGCTGGCAAAGTAGTTAAGACTTTGGCTGCTAACCAAAAGGTTGGCAATTTGAATCCACCAGCTGCTCCTTGGAAACCGTATGGGGTGGTTCTCTTCTGCCATATAGGGTCGCTATGAGTCAGAATCAATGGCAACCAGTTAACGCACTCTAGGAGTCGTTGGGTGGTCCAAACAGTTAATGTGCTCAGCTGCTAACTGAAAGTTTGGAAGTTCAAGTCCACCCAGAGGCACCTCAGAAGAAAAACCTGGTGATCTGAAAAATGAGCCATTGAAAACCCTATGTAGCAGAGTTCTAGCCTAACACACATGTGGTCGCCATGAGTCAAAATCGACTCCGTGACAACTGGGCTGGAATACGTTGTAGCTGCAAAACAGTCAGAGAAGTGTGATGTTTGGCTTTCTGTCCTCCACAGCACAGAAGAGCATGTAGAAGGAGCAGGGAATGGAAGCTGAGAACCAACGGACCATACTCAGTGCATAGGAGCAAGACAGGAGCTTGTCGGCCCCATCCCCTTCTCTCCGGGGGCAGGAGCGAGGGAGGCAGGATCCTCTTCTTTCTGGGCACCATCAGGACCTTTGGTCTCTCATCTCTCCAGCATATGTCCTCTGCTTTAGTTCTTCACCTATTGCTTTGTCACCTCTGGAGCCACAGATCACCACATGGCCCCCTTGGATACTTCCTAAGCTGATGCTCTTCTCTGCTGGAAGGGGAAGGAGATGGGGTGAGACGGGTTCCCTTTGCCACCGCACCCTTCAAATCTCCCCACAGGCACATTTACTATACATGCAAATTTCTTTACTTGAGCAATTTCAAAATGAATTACTTCATCTGAGAGAAAATGGCTAAAGTTCCAACTGACTTGGACTTTCCCTTGAGTTTCACAAAGGAATGTACCAAAAGAGTTGGGCCTTTCCAAGGAAGGGACTCTCCCCCACACACAGTTCCCCACTCCCAGCTGCTCTTCTGCCCTCGGGGTCACATTCACACTGTGAGAATCTCTTTACCTCCCCTCCAGACATCTACTCTTTCCTTCAGGAAAATATCTTGCTCCCAGCATCCTTCTCCTTCACATTCTTTCATAAAACCCCCGAGTCTGAGTCCTAAAGCCCTAATTAGCATGGAGGCAAGTCCTCACTACCTAACCTCCTGAGCGCTGAGGAAGGGGACTTGGAGGAGGGCGGTGCAGTCCCATGGTAAACAAGAAGCTGGAATCCTCCCATTAAAACCAGTTGCGGTCAAGTTGATCCCGACTCGTGGCGATCCCATGTGTGTCAGAGTAGAACCGTGCTCCTTAGAGTTTTCAATGACTGATTTTCCAGACCTTTCTTCGGAGGGGCTTCTGGGTGGACTCGAACCTCAGTTTTTCCGTTAGCAGCCAAGGGCCTTAAACATTCACACCGCCCAGGGACTCTATCCTCGCCTTAGTTCTCTTTTCAGTATTCCCACCAGAGGGAGCTACAGACCCACTAGTTGCTTTTCAGATGGTTTTTTTTTTTTTTTTTTTTTTTTTTTTTTTTTCTAGCCTAGATGAAGATCAGAGAGCACCGTCTCCCAGGGACAAGAAGTTCAGTCCAAAGACATTGAGGAAAGACCATTTCCAGAATTTGCAAGGCACCTATCCTGCTTCAGGTTCATGGAGTCCCCATTATGCTGCCCAGAGTCCTTTATTTCTTCCTGGTCCCCCGGGGCCTGCTGGAATCAGAGCAAGGGAAAGATTGTAGACTGGATTACCTTCTTTGATTCAGAGCACCCCTGTGAAGAAATGAAGGGTCTTCCCAACTCTCCCACCACATTTTCAGTATTCTGAGAGCTTATATGAGCCATGTTTAAGTTGAGACAGGTGAGCACCCCCCTAAGCAACCCCACCTCATTGCACTGGCACGGACGGGGGAGGGGGACACTGTAAGGGGAAGTGTTCCAGGTCGGAAGGACACCCTCCGAGAATGCCCTGAGGCTGAAAAGGGCTGGACCATCAGAGGAAGAGATAGAGGCCAGTTTGGCGGTAGCTCAGAGTGGGGAGGGGATGGGGAGGCTGTTTGATCTGCTTCCCAGGCACGACCTCCTCAGACTACCCACAAAACAGCTGTGGGTAGAGAGTGTCCCTTTCCTGAGGCTGGGAGAGGGAAAGAATAGGAGTGTCTCTCCCAATTCCACCATTCCTGGATGGGGAGAGTGCTGCTTCCCTTCTAGTCGCCATAAGGGGAGTCTGAAGGGCCGAGGTGGCGCAGGGATGCCTCCCCAGTGACCACTGACCTTTCTCTTTGTAACTTCTCTAATTTCATTTCAGGTGTACACACCTCCCCAAGCAGCCTATGTGCTTTGGGGTGAACTGATTACTTCATGGGTTCTAGGGTGGACATACAAGGCCACAACCATTTGCCACAATGGTTATGGAGTCAGGATGGGAGTACAAGCCATCTGGGCTGAGGAGAGTTTTGCTGTGGGTTTCTTAGCAAGTTGCTTCCTCATCCTCCCAGGACAGCCTCCCTCCCAGGACCTAGATCAGGAAGCCATAGCCCTGGAAGCTGCTAGGCCTCTGTAGGCCACATGGGGGTACCAGTCTCAGGCTGACGGTGCATGCACTATACCTGCCTGGAGGGAAGACCACAGAACCCCAAGCCCGGCCATGCTCAGCCCACGTCCAGCCATCCCTGAGTCCCATCCTTCCTCTAGGCTAGCCAGTTAGTTGAGTTAATAAGAAAAAAAAAGCCCAGTTGCCATCCAGTCGGTTCTGACTCGGGGCAACCCCAAGTGTATCACAGTAGAACTGTACTCTGAAGGATTTTCAACGGCTATGACCTTTCAAAAGTAGATCACCAGGCCTTTCTTCCAATGTGCCTCTGCACAGACTCAAACCACCGACCTTGCAGTTAGTAGCCCAGCACTTAGCCATTTGCACCACCCAGGGAGCCTAGTCGAGCTAATAAACCCCTTTTACTGCTTAACCCAGTGTGAGTGAGATATTTCCTTACAACTGAAAGTTTCCTGCTGACCCAGGGTCACTCCCAAAATCTTCCCCACAGGATTTTGTTCCCCCAGTGTTTCTCCACCCACACTGGGAGCCTATTGGGCTAGGCCCAGGAAGTTCAGAGGAGAAGGAAACACCACTAGACACACCAAGAAAGAGACAGACCAGATCGACAGGATCCCAAGTGCTGCAGTAGAACTAGGCCGAGGGTCATGTGCACGTGGGCCTGAGGCAGGGGCAATACACAGCCCAAACAAGAGCAGTGTTTGGAGCCTGGGGTTCTGCAGGGGTGTTCCACGCTGCAGGACCAAGGTGCCCAGGCATGAGGTAGGAGAGAGTTGACACAGTCAGGCAGCTGCAGGCAGTTGGTGTGGCTGGAATGCATGGAACATATGTGGACAAGATGGGAAGTACGGCCAGAGAGGTGAGCCCAGGCTGGGGGTGGGGTTGTAAACTAGGTTAAGGAAGCTGGACTTTATCCAGAGGGAAATGGACAACCAGAAAGAGGTTTTAGGCAGTAATGTGATCACAGAGCAACACTATCCAAGAGAATTTTCCACAATGATGAAAATGTTCTATATCTGCTCCATCCAATATGGCAGCCTCTAGCCACCTGTGTCATTGAGTACTTGAAATGTTGGTAGTAAGACTGAGGAAATGAATTTTTAATTTTAATTAATTTTAATTTAAATAGCCACAGATGGCTAAATAAACAAAAAAAAAAAACCATTGCCGTTGAGTCAATTCTGACTCAAAGCAACCCTACAGGACAGAGTAGAATTGCCCCAGAGGGTTTCCAAGGCTGTAATCTTTTGGGGGAGCCCTGGTGGTGCAGTGGTTAAGAGCTCAGCTGATAACCAAAAGGTCAGCGATTCAAATCCACCAGCAGCTCCTTGGAAACCCTCTGGGCAGTTCTACTCTGTCCTATAGGGTCACTATGAGTCAGAATCAAACACAACAGGTTTGGTTTTTCGTTTGGAATCCTTATGGAAGCAGATTGCCACATCTTTCTCCTGCAGAGCGGCTGGCACATTAGAATCACCAACCTTTGGGTTAACAGACAAGCACTTAACCGCTGTGCCACCAAGGCTCCTCACAGGTGGCTAGTAACTACCAATTGGACAGAACAGCTGTAAAGGAAGGACTGGAAGGGAGGAGATTTGGAGGCAGGGGCACAGTTAGGAGCCTATGGAAATGGTCCGGGTAAGAGATGATAAGGGCCTGAAGTCACGGCAAGGAAGTCATGGCAAGAGGAGGGTGGTACCCAAATTGCAGAGTCAGGAGCAAATCAACAGTGCTTGTTGTTTCAAGCCACTCAGTTTGGGGGCAGCTTGTTATGCCACAACAGACAACTGAGACAGTAGTTTAAAACATGAGGTGGACGAGATCATCCAAAGGAAAGACAGAGAGGACAGTGCAGGGCCAGGACCAGGGTGAGGCAAGTGAGGCAGGGTCATACAAGCACAGGGCCAGATCCCATCTTTATTTACAATTTTGGTATTTGCTCACCATGGATATTTTGCATGAATTTTGATTTCTTTTTTTTAATATTGCATTACCAAAAAAAAAAAACCCGTTGCTGTTGAGTTGATTCTGACTCATGGCAACTCCATAGGTTTCAGAGTAGAACTACACTCCATAGGCTTTTCAATGGCTGTAATCTTACGTAAAGGAGCCCTGGTGGCAAAATGGTTACGCACTTTGCTGCTAACCAAAAGATGGGTGGTTCCAACCCACCTAGCAGCTGTGTGGAAGATCCTGGTGATTGTAAAGATTACAGCCTAGGAAGGCCTATGGGCAGTTCTACTCTGTCACACGTGGTTGCTGTGAGTTAGAATCGACTCCATGGCACACAACAACAATCTTAGGGAAGTAGATCACCAGGCCTTTGTTCTGCAGCCCTGCTGGGTGGATTCGAACCACCAACCTTTTGGTTAATGGCCAAGCGCAAACCGTTTGCACCACCCAAGGACCTAATATTGCATTAAAACATGATTTATCTTGATTACTAAGTTTCTTTTTTTTGTGTCCGAGATAAGGGCCTCACTTGCCTCACCCTGGTCCCAGCCCTGGAAGAGAATGCCTCCACTGAAACAAAGGAGGCAGGGTCAGCAACTAGCACTGCAGAGGCCAGAGAGGCAACAGAGTGTAGGTTTGCAGAGCCAAGAGAGGGAGGAGAGTTTAAAGAAAGAGTGGGCAATACGCAGAGTCAGTGCATCAGTGCCAGGTGCCTTTGGAGGCCAGGCCATGACCAACCTGTCAGGGGGAGGCAAGGCACAGGCTCCCTGGACATGCCAGTGAGAGACCCCTCCTAGAGTGAATCTTAACCAAACAAGGCAGAAACTTTGGGAGACATTTCCAAGTTAGACTATTTTCCAAAAGGGTTGCTTATTTTTTTTTTTAATAATAAAAGAGTTCCATAGAGAATCTGTTCATTTCCATTATGTTAATCCAGCAACAGAGCCACAGTGACAACCTCCAGCCAGAACCCCAGCAGCCAGCACTCCCACCACCCTAGTGCCTTCGAGTGGATTCCGATGACTCATAAATTAAAGTTGAAAATGTGTAAGGTGATAAAACATACCAAGGTAAGCTCAGATTAATTTAGTAAAACATTATCAGTCTCTCAGCCGAGGCAGCCAGCTTCCCCACAGAGGCAGTGAGTCAGGCCTGCAGGCTCCATCAGCCTGGCCCCAGTGCCCTCTCGGCAGCCAACAGCCCAGCCCACTGACTCTGATCTCTAGGTCAGTTCATTTTAGGCCACAAGGTTGCTGGGCTGCTGCAGAGATGGGCCAAACCGAAGCAAACAAAACAGCTCTGTGAGGAATGGGCATTCTTGTGACAGTCATGCCAAGGAGAAACCAGTCCAAATCCACTGCGTTGCTGGAACCACAGAGTACGCAAAGCTTTACGAAAAACAGTTGTGGCAAGATGGCAATTCTGAGACCATGCTTGCATCCTGTATAAAATTCTTGAACGTATTTGGCCGTTGCTCCAAGTAGGGGTTTGTTCCATGGAAGTAGTAGTTCCAAAATGTGTTTTTTAAATTGCTCTCTGGGCGGGGGGGAAGTGAATTCAAATTTAGTAATGTGGCATTACAATCCTTGAAAATAAAATTAATTCAATACGTTGTTCTGATGCAGTAGAGGAAATGCATTATAGAAAGTGCCATGATCTAATTATTTTTCTAAAATTTTTCTTCTCTTCCAAAGGAAGAGTTTTAGAACAACGTTTCCCAAACCATGTTTGTTGGAATGGTGGTCCCATGAGATGCTGCTTAGAAAAGAAAGGAGGAGGAGAAAAGAATTCTTTGGTCAAATCTGCTTGGAAATCCTCTGACCCTCTCTTTTTATATTCGTGCCTCTTACCACCACCCATCTGTTAGTTTGTCATACTGCAATGGCTTACATATTGCTGTGATGCTGGAAGCTATGCTACCAGTATTTCAAATACCAGCAGGGACACCCATGGCGGACAGGTTTCCACACTAAGACAGATTAGAGAGAAAGGCCTTGTGACCTACGTCTAAAAATTAGCCAAGGAAAACCTTATGGATCACAACAGAACTTTGTCCAACTCACAGGCTTTGGACATATTATGAGGCGGGATCAATAGCTAGAGGACATCATGTTTGGTGAAGGAGAGGGCCAGCGAAGGCAAGAGAGACCCTTGGTCAGATGAATTGGCACAATAACCACAAAAATGGACTCGAACATGTCAGGGCGATTATGAGGATAATGGAAGACTGGGCAACATTTTGTTCGATTGTATATAAGGTTGCCATTAGTCAGAGTAGACTCAAAGACAGCTATCAATTATCTAGCTAGCTAGCTATCTGTGGTCACTAAAATTGTGTGTCAATTTGGCTGGGCCATGATTCTCAATGGTTTGGCAGTCATATAATGATGTAATCACCTCCATGATGAGACCTGACATAATGTGATGAGATCTGCTGTGAGTAGCCAGTAGGTTGAAAGGGAGTCTCCTTGGAGGCATGGCCTGCATCCAATATAGGTGGACTTTCTGGCAAGGCTCACAGGCTTTTGCTTACTCCGGGTCCTGAAGCTAGCTCCTGTTTATTTGACCTCCAGTTCTTGGCACTTGAGCTAGCAGCTTACCTGCCAATCTTGGGATTCGACCGTCTGTCGGCTAAGAGGTGCCAACTTACCTGTCAATCCTGGGATTTGTTGGCCTCTGCAGACTGTGAGCCAGAGGCTTGGTGTCTGACCTGCCCAACTTGGGCTCACCAGCCCCTGCAGCTATGTGAGTCAGGAGAAGCCTCCAGCCTGACCCACAGACTTGGAACTTTCCAGACTCTAGAACCACATGAGCCATTTCCTTGTTATAAATCTTTCATTATAAATCAGAGAGAGATTTATATCCGACTGCCACATCTTTCTCCCAAGGAATGGCTAGTGGGCTCAAACCTCTGACATTTGAGTTAGCAGCCGAGTTCTTAACCACTGCACTACCAGTGCTCCTTAGCTATCTATCTAATGCCTCTTAAAAGAACTACAGTAAAGAAGCCTGCTTAACTTTGCTTAACATAACAATTCCCAAACGTATTACACTGTAACACTGCCTTAGCCCCTAGGGGAACGGAGGTGGGGCCTAATTCCCGCTCTCTACCGAATGGTTTTGAAATATTCATCATTTCTCTCAAATGACATAAGATGAAATATTGTTTCTATTTTTAATTCAATTCCCCTACAATTACTATAACATTTGGTAATGGATAAAGACATTTAAAACAGGATACATTCAAAATTGGGAACCCGTGGCAGCAAATTGCTCTATTTATCAGCTACCCACGCATTTGAAGAAATGGTTGATCCTGCTTCCAGAACCTCTAGACACTCTCACAGGCACCACAGGGAACAGTTCACATTACAACCAATTACATAACTGTGTCTCTCTTCACCCAGTTACACACAGAAAAAAATTTGCTTGTCTTGTTTTGCAGATCCATGAAGAGAGATACCTAAGACTTGACAGTACTGAAAGCAATCCAGAATTTATTTTTATTTCCTCACAAAACTTCATTGCTACTAAATCCTACAGATGAACATGACAATGTCTGTACATCTCCCAACTGTCCCCCTTAAACTTTGCTGTCATTTCTCAGCGCAGTGGTTAAAGCTCTCAGCTGCTAACTGAAAAGTCAGCAGTTCGAAACCACTAGCAGGTCTGTGGGAGAAAGTTGTGGCAGTCTGCTTCTGTAAGGATTTACAACCTTGGAAACCCTATGGGACAGTTCTACTCTGTCCTCCCGGGTTGCTATGAGTCGGAATCGACTCAGTGGCCATGGGTTTGGTTTTTTGGAATGCTCACACCAGCAGCATACCGTATGATCAACTGCAATGTGTCTCTGTTAGATTCTAGCACATTCCTGGGAGTTAACACATTTTTTGCTCGAGGGAGCTAAGAGACTAGGACACGTTGGTAGTTTCCCCCTCCTTCCCACACTGTGATCAAAGAAGAAATTTTGGGGACGATACCATGCGTTCAAAAATAATTTCCTAATGGACCTCTATGTGCAGTGAACAAAACAGCAAAACTCCGTGTTCTAACGGAGCTGACATTCAAGCAGATGGCTCAGGCAGAGAAGTTTCCAGCTAATATGGTGGCTCTTATAATGAAAACCAGTCCAAGAACGAGGCAAATCCACCTTTATCTGGGTTGTTATTTTGCAAGAAATGAGTTCAAAGTCATGAAATGAGGAGGGTTCACATAGACTGCCAACCTGACGTGAAAAGCACCTCTCGTGGTAGTACAGGGGCTGGCCCTCAGGTTGCTCAGGAGGAGAGATTCCAACAGAGAAAGGTGGAGCTGAAGCTGAAATCATCCTTGTCTCCCACTGTGGAAACAGCAGGTGCCCAGGCTGAGGCTGCCTCCATGGACAGCCACCTGAAGCCAGGGCAGCAGGTTTGCATGCAGCAAGGTGGCTGTGAGAGGAACATAGAGGGGACAATGAGGCAGAAGTGTTAGGGAGCCTTGCATGGCACGAAGGAGCGAGGGAGTTAGGCCATGTCGCCCTGCATAGCTCAATCCTTCACTAAAATACATCCTGGGCCTCCAGTGAAGTTCAGTGTGCAGTGGGCCAGGAGGGGATGGCAGCCAGGAACAGGGGCAGTATTCAGGAGGAAGCCGCTCTGCTTGCTGGCCATCTGTGAATTCCCAGGTAAGAAAATCACCAGCCAACAGATGGCTCACCAGACAGGCTGCCCAGGCTGTCCTCTTCCCAGAGGATTGAGGGCTCTGCTGTGCAGACCTTCACGGCTCCCATATCCAACCCCCGTCATTTCTGGTTTACTCTCTGGGTTTGGTACAGCACACTCTTCATGACTTCCGGAAAAACAAAAAAATACAAAAAAAAAAAAAAACACCATTCCCATCGATAAGGAAGTAGATTGCCAGATCTTTCTTCCGTGGCACTGCTGGGTGGGTTTGAACCACCAAACTTTAGTAGTCGAGTGCAAACACTTTGCATCACCCAGGGACCTATGAAACGTACCAGAGAAGTACGTTTTCTGGCTGGCTGTGGAGGTCATGCTTCTGCTGCAGCCTGTCTCTCAAGGCCATTCATCCTCCCCAGCTGGAACTGGGGCCTCGGGAGCTTCCACCTCCTCTTAGCCACCACTGCCATGCCAGGCACGTCCTCTGAGCCTCCCAGTCCCCAAACTCTCATCGTTACATCCTTGCTCACTGCACACCAGCTCCTTGGGCCTCTGCTCTTCCTTAAACACACCAGGACTGCTCCTCTCGCAGAGTCTTAGCACTTGCGGTTCCGCTGCCTGGAATGCTCCTCCCTCAAGTATCTCTGCTACTGTCTCTCAGGTCTTTGCTCAGATGTCACCTTCTCAGTGATACCTTCCCTGGTGATCTCACTGAAAGTTTCACCTTCCCCCCACGCTCTCCATGCACCTCCCTGTTTTGCTTTTCTCCACAGCATTTATGAGCACCTGACAGATACTATTCTTAAGTTATTTACATAGTTTGCCATCTCCCTTTGCAGGAATGCAGGTTGCACAAGGGCAGGGATCTCTGTTCTGTTCCCTGCTGTATCCTCAGTGCCCAGAGCAGTACCTGGCGCATAGCAAGTGCTTTTAAATATTAACGAGTGAATAAGCGAATGAATGAAGCCTAAGATGTCTCTACATCCATTGAAGACTTGGCACCTGGCTGCAAATCTGCTTCAATGTCCCCAGTCCTGGGTACATTGTCAACACACTGCCTTTTATCGAAGTCACCTTCCACTCCACCTGAGCAACCCACCTTCAACTTTGGTGCTACCTGGAATTGTCCCCTCTGGGCTGGCACTGGGGCTGGAGCCAGGGCCTGACTATCCTGGGTGCAGATATCTCCTACAGAAGCTAGAAGCAGTTGTAATCCAAGAAGTGAGAACAAATGGCAGTGAAAGAAGGAAACCAACTCCTGTGCCAGGGGAGACGCATCACCTGCCCACAGGTCTGCGGGCAGGTGAGCAGGAAGGAGGAGAACAGAAACAGGATGGGAATCAGAGTAGGGGGCGAGGAGGAGTCAAGGCCAAATGGCTGAGGACTGTGGTGGTTACAATTGTGTATCAACTTGTCTGGGCCATAATTCTCAGTGTTTATATGTGATCACTCCCATGATGGAATCTGCTGTGAGTAGTCAATCAGTTGAAGAGAAGTTTCCTTGGGGGTGTGGCCTGCATCTGAATATAAGCAGACATTCTGGCTTTTTGCTTGCTCTGGATCCTGCGGCTGCCTCCTGTTCGTGTGACCTCCAGTTCTTGGGACTTTCACTATCAGCTTATGTGCCGGTCTTGGGATTCATCGATCTTCACAGCCTATGAGAGGGAGCCCTGCCCTCTGACCTGCTGATCCTGGGTTCACCAGTCCCTGCAGCTACATGAATCAGGAGAAGCCTCTACCCTGATCCACAGACTTGGGATGTCCAGCCTCTACAATTGTGTGAGCTGTTTCCTTGACATAAATCTCTCTCTCTCTCTCTCTCTCTCTCTCTCTCTATATATATATATATATACACTTTACCAGCTTTGTTTCTCTAGAAAACCCAGCCTAAGACAAGGACAGAGGCTATGCAGACATCCACAGGTCAGGTCTCATCTTGTTGGGTGAGGGCTGATGAGTGAGGGAGGGTCAACCAACATCAAGGGGCAGCGGCAGGCCAGAGAGACTCATCCACCCGCCCCTCCCAGGCCTCTCTATAGAACACAACCCTTTGCTCATTCAGCACATATTTATTGAGCACGCACTATGCGCCAGGCGTTACGAAGGACACTAGAAGAGATGCCAGTAAGCAAACACAGTCACTATCCCTGTTCTCACAAAACTTACAGACGTCAGGGAATAGACACTCAGTGCAAAATTAAACATGTGAACGGAGCCTCGATGGGGCAGTCCAGGGTGCTGTGGGACCCCACTAATCTGGAGCAGTGTCAGGAACTTCCCTGAGGGAGGGAGCTCTCAGAAGTGAGGGTTGAGTTCAGCCAGGCAATGGGCAGAAGGGATGGGAAGAACACTTCCGAAGGCCCAGAGGGGAGAGGACTTGAAATGGTAGAAGACATGAGGGAGAGTGGCAAGAGATGACACAGGAGAAGAGCAGGGCCCCATGAGGGTAACAGCTTGGAGATCACGGGAAGATTTCCAGACTCTATCCAGTGAACAGTGGGAAGTCATACTGGGGAGAGGGGGTGTTAAACAGGGAAGTGGCTGGACAAGATATTCCTTCTTAAAAGAGCACTCTGATGATCGTGTGGAGAAGGGATGGGCCAAGAAGCATCAATGGACATGTGGGGCCAGTAAGAGGTGACTGTGCCTCCATGAGGATGGTGGCTGGGGAGGTGTAATGGACCATATCTGGTGATGTACTGGCTGTGGAGGGGGAGGGGCAGGGGGTCAAGGATAACTGCTAGGGAGAAGGTGGTACCATTCACTGAGAGCCAAGAACACAGCAAGGGAGACACTTCTGGAGGGAAGATGATGCACTTGGAATAAAAGCTGGTCCTCCCTGTGAGCCTCCATGTTCTGGCCCAGCCTTCATCCTCTTATTCATTAAGCTGCTGCCACATTAGCCTCTTCCTGGTCCCTCAGACATGCCTAGCTCCTTCCTACCGCAGACCTTGGCACCGTGTCCCTCTGGCAGGAACACTCTGACCCAGGCCTTCGCCTGTCTGTGTTCTTTTCACAGGTCAGGTTTCAACTCAGATATCCCCCTTCAGAGAGGCTCTCCCTGGCCACCTTCACCTCGGGTCACCCCCAAGTCACTCTCTACCCATTGTCCTGTTTGATTTTCTGCATCGCACAATCACTACCCAAAATGACCTTATTTTAAGATTACAGCCAACAAAAGCCCATGGAGCACAGTTCTATTCCGTACCGCATGGGTCCCCATGAGTCTGAATCAACTTGACAGCAAGGGGGTTGGGGTTTTCTTGTTGTTTGTTTGTTTCTTTGTTTGTTTTCATTTCTTTACACGAGCGTCCCTGGGTGGTGCAGCCACTTAAGCACTGGACTACTAACTGAAAGGTTGGTGGCTCGAATCCACCCAGAGGTACCTTGGAAGAAAGGCCCAGTGATCTGCTTCTAAAAGATCACAGCCATAAAATCCCTACAGAGTACAGTACTATTCTGATCCACATGGAGTCGCTATGAGTCAGAATCGACTTGATGGCACCTGGGTTACATGTTGATCAAATGTCCCTTCCCCCCAGAATGTAGCTTCTGAGGGTGGGGACCTCTCTGTCTTGCTTACGATGTATTTTACTCCAGGGCTGCCTAGACCAGTAGTTATCCATAGTCCAGTAAACCAGTCGAGATGGATAGCTGCTCAATAAGTATTTGTGGAATGGATGAATTACTGAATGAATGAATGAACAAATGAATGAATGTGTCATTCAGGAGCCAGGGTAGGCTGGGGCTGCAGATTTCAGAGCCGTGAGCTTAGAGATAGCAATTCAATCTCCAGGAAAAGGTGAGGCCACCCAGGGGACAGAGTAGGATAAGACAAACGCCCAGGGCAGAGCGCTGAGGAACACCACTTTCAAGGGTCAGGAGCAGAAAAAGGAGGGCTGGCAAAGGACTCTGCGGGGAGAAGGGTGACAGGAAAGGGAAGAGGCACAGAGCTAGGAGCTGGGGGAGGCTTGATTCAAATTCGGCAAGCACTCCAGAGCCCAGGCTCCCAAGCTCTGAGGTCCACATCCTCTCATTTGAGTTTCACAAAGTGCGTACTATCACTATCCTATGTGACCAATGAGGGAGAGAACTTAAGGCACACAGTAAGTAGCAGGCTCAGGAGCTGAACCCAGACAGGGGTGCTGTGGTGCCCACCATCTCAGCCACTCCTCTCCGCAACAGGAGCCGTGAAGGGCTGAGAGGACGGTCAGCTACAGCCTAAGTGGTCAGGATGGTCAGGACAGCAAAGGAGATAAGAACTGAAAATGTCCTTTGGAGGAAACAACTCAGGGGTTGGTGACTTGGCGATCAGCCAGGCTAGAGAGGAGGGGGTAGTGAGCAGGAGATGATGAAGTAAGGGCGCAGGCCCGGGTAACTCTCTTGAGAAGTTTGGCTGTAAAGGTGGAGTGAGCCAGAGGATAGTAACCAGAGGAGGCAAAAAAGGGTTATTTTAAGGTGGAAGAAACCTGAGTGTGTTTCCATGCTGGAGCCAGCAGAGAAGGAGCAATTAAAGACACCGGGGTAAAGGTGGAGAATCAGCAGGCTGGGGCCCTGAGCAGTGGAGGAGGAGAGGTGGAGGGTATGCCCTCAGTAGAGAGAAGGGGGTCCTCTCCCATGGACAGGTGAAGGAAGACCCTGGTTCCAGAGAAGGTGGCCAGTGATCTGGGACCAGAAGTGGAACGCATCCTCACCTGCTGGCTTCCCTCTTCTAGGAGAAGTACGAGGTGCGGGCACGGAGCAAAGTGTAGGGGAGGTGGGAAGGTCAGGGGCTCAGAGTGGGAACGGTTTGAACTAATGCAGCATTAAGATAGAGAGCTGGGTGGAGCAGTGGCCAGGCTGTGGTAGGGTCCAGCGGGGGCTGGTCACCATTCTTGGGGCCATCAGTCTGCCCAGGGGTGTGATATCTTTGGGGGCACTCAGTAGTCCAGGTACATGCTCAAAGAACAGAGAGTTTTGGTCACCTTGGGCTGAGGTTTTACCAGGAGGGTTCTATGGAAGGAGTTACATTAGGATACAGGCAAGAGAGTAATTGAGGTGATGGGCCATGGGATCTCTGTTTGTTACCTAGTGCTACTGTATCAAAAATACCACAAATGAGAGTCTTTAGTGACCAGAAATTTATTGTCTCAACAGTTATTGTCCAAAAGTCTGAATTCAGGACATTGGCTCTAGGGGAAGGTGCCTCTTTGTCTCTTTCCCCTTCTAGCAGCTGCTGGCAATCCTTGGCATTCATGGGCTTCTAGATACTTCTGTCTCCATCCTCCCACAGCATCTTCACCTTGTGCATGTCTGTGTCTAGTCTGCTGTTTTTGTAAGGCACCACTCAGAAGGGATTAGGTTTAGCACCCACCCTACCCTGGGATTTCCTCATTATATAACAAAAGAAAACCCCTATTTCCATACAAGGTCATATCTACAGGTACAGGGGTTAGGACTTCAACATAACTTTCTGAGGGACACAATTCAATCCATAACAGTATCTACACTGGAAGTAGGGGCGAGGGGGCCACCGAAATCCTATGGAGCCCAGCCCTCCGACACACATGGGGTCAGCATGGTTAACTGGTATAGGAAGGGACCAGAAGCTGGTATGGATGAACACAATGTGGGGCGTGGGGTGCACCCAGACAGCATGTGCCTCACATGAGAGAAATAGGGGAGAACTGAGGATGTGAAGGCATCTGACCCCAGCTCCCTGCTCTCTGAGAGAGGGCAGGGAAAAGGGTACCCTCCGAGGGGGCCCAGAGGGACGAGACTCCTGATCCTGGGGAAAGCACCAGGGGGTCTAGAGGAAGGAAAAGGAGGAAGAGGGGGAGTCAGAAAAAGAGCAGAGCGCTGTGAGGAAGAGTGAAGACCAGGAGAGCTCTTGCAGCATTCCGGGCCAGGCAGGGAGTTGGGGTGTGGGGGAGGTGCTGAAGTCTCACCCCTCAGGGCAGGATGCAGGACTCTGGCCTCACAGAAGTCGGCTGCGGCTTGAAGGGAATCCTAGAGCCATGGAGAGGGGTGAGGTTCCTTCCTATGTTTTAGTTTTTATTGTTTTATTTTGCATAGGTGATATGTGTTTGAGAAAGCATCCATAGGGCACAAAGCAGTATGCTATAAAAAAGATCTATTGTCTCCTGACAATTGATCCCCCAGTTCGCTGGCTCAGGGGCAACCTGTTACCACTCTCCTGTATGCAGGGCTCCTTCTTCGTCGGGCTGGGCCATAGTGGGCTGTATGGTCTGACAAGCAGTCTTCCCCACGCTCCCCAGCTACTCAGGCCAGTAACCAGGGCCTTGTCCTCCCCACCTCCCTCTCTGTCATCCCTCGCATCCAACTAGCGACCAAAGCCTGTACTGAAAATATTGTATGGATCTGTCCCTCCTCCTCCGCCCTAGTCCAGGCCACCATCATTATTGCTGGCCTTCTTGTTATCTCTTTACTTCCAGCCTGCCCCAGCCCCCAGTCTACCCCCAATTTCCTAAGATCCAGATCTTACCATGTCACATCCCAGCTTGAAAATTTCTAGACACCTTGATGCTCCCAGGATAAATCTCAGCTCCTCTCCAGGCTGGCCTCTGCCCACCCCTCCAGTATCAACTCCCTTCACACTTCCGGTTCTAACTGCCCTGCTAAGGCATCCCCTGCTGCTAAAGCACCCCCTGTTGCTAACACACCCCCTGCTCTATGCCTCTCTGTGCCTCTGCCCAGGATGCTCTCCCTCCCCTTCTTCACCAGGCGAAGGCCCATTCATTACGAGTTCTGCCAGCTCCCCAGCAGGGTTCATCACCCTCTCTCTGCTCTTGGCCCTGCTGGTGGTGTGCGCTTCTCACCGTCTATCTGAGCTTCACTTTGGTGGGCACCACTCTTTACTAGACCATGAGCTCCTCAAGGCCGGGGGCTCTGTCTCGTTCACCTCCTCATCCCAGTTCCCAGAGCATGCCTGGCACAGAGCGGTCACCAAATACTCTTGCAAAAGATGAATAAACCAAGTGTTCCCACACACAGGGTGGGTGGTTCTACACCTCTTCACTTCCTTGAGGATGGTCGGGTTCAGGGCAAATAATGACGACATCATCACATGATAACTACAGTGTCGTTGTTGTGTGCCATCGCGTTGATTCTGACTCATAGAGACCCTATAGGACAGAGCAGAAGTCCCCCATAGGGTTTCCCAGGCTGTAATCTTTACAGGAGCAGATTGCCAGGTCTCTTCTCCCGCGGAGCCACTGGTGCATTTGAACTGCTGACCTTTCGGTTAGCAGCTGAACACTTAAGCATTGTGCCACCAGGGCTCCTAATTACAGTGTAGAAAGCCCTAATCTATGTGCAAGTACATTATCTATATGATTCTCACAAACAGATCATTGCCTCCGTTTTACAGATGAAGAGACTGGGACTCAGTCTCTTACAATCTAGAATTCAGTGCACAACTCACAAAGTCCACTCTCACCTCAAAGCACCCTGCTCAGGCTGGACTCTGATCAGACCCCAACAGTCACCGGTTGAATGAAGAGTTGTTCTTACTCATACTGGCCACACGAGGGCAGCCGAGTGCTGGCGTGAGAGGCTCTATCCACCACCACCTCCAGCTCCTCGCTGCTCAGAAAGATTTGGGTCTGCTCCCTGAGGGAGGCATGGCCACCACTGAGGAGAGACCAGGGACAGGAGCCATGTCAATGGGTCTGTTATTTCAACATCTGCTAGAAACAGTTAAAACTGGAGACAGAGAAGAAAAAAATGAATTCCAAGAATCAGGGACTAGAAACATAGACTATATACTCCAAACTTGCATCACCAGCATATTTAATAACAAGCCACAGGAAGTGATGGGGTGTTGCTGGGGTACCCAAGACCTGCAAATGGGTGACACTGACCCACAGCCCTCAGTAAGGATGGGACACTGGCCTGTCAGGCCACCACTGCCCTGCAGCAGGGCCAACAGGACAGGGGCTGTACTCATGTCCTCAGAGGCCCAGTGGGCAGAGGGCATGGCCGGAGTCTGCTGCACAGAACATCCAGGTGTGTGGTCACTTCGGTGCCCAGGATATGCAGCAGTCGCCAAAGGGGCTT
This sequence comes from Loxodonta africana, assembly GCF_030014295.1. NCBI lineage: Eukaryota > Metazoa > Chordata > Mammalia > Proboscidea > Elephantidae > Loxodonta > Loxodonta africana. The sequence goes on from NC_087345.1 coordinate 89,947,410, forward strand.
TTCCATCCCTGGAGAGCTGCCCTCCCAGACCCACACCCACGAGTACTTCAGAGAGCTGAGCGGAAGAGTTCAGAGGCAGCAGTTGGGTGCAAAGATCCCAGGTTGAGGTCTCATCACAATGCAAGTCTCTCCCAGTCTGTCATCCGCACCAAAGGTGGCGAGAGCTCCCCAGAGAAGCAGGCTGGAGGGAGCACTCTTTGGGAGGCAGACCACGCAAGGTCAGGAATCTGTAAGAAACAGGTTCCCCCCTTCCCACCATCTTTGCTGGGAAAGGTGCTAGACTACATGGAAGGCGAGGAACAGATTCGATAAACCTCTGGCAGCCTTTTCCAGCTTAGTGCGAAACTCAGGGAGTGGAGGAAGGGCAAAGGCAAGATCCCAGCCCATCTGTCATCCTAGCCCTTCCCCCATGGACACCCTAGGCTAATGGGGGTGGGGTGGGGGCTCAAGGCTTGCTGGGAGTCCAGATGCTGGCTTCCCTCCATGGCGCTCCGAACTGCACCCATTCCCCCACCTCACTCCGAAGCTGGAGCCTGGTAGATGGGGTGACAGCAGCAGCACCCATTTCCCAATTTTCCAAATTCTTTTCCTCCCCACTCAGCCTGACAGCCTTGATCAGGGTCGGAGTTCAAAGCAAGCATCTCAGTACCTTCCCCCAGGAACACTGAGGTCCCCAGCTCACCCCACACCTGGCTCTGGGTGAGCTGAGGGGACAGCAATGGCATGAAGTTGGATGCAGAAAGTCTTTTCCTGCCCACCTCACCTCAGGCCACGCCCTTCCCACCACCAAATCTCTCTGTACCCAACACCTTCTGGACTTGAACCCAGAGGCCAAACCAAAAGCCATCACCCTTTAGCTCTGGCCCCCTGCTCTGATGCTTGGATTTTTTTCATAAATGTATATTCCAGCTGACCCTCTGAGTGCATCCCCGCCCCTCAGGATCAGGCCAAGAAAGATGAGTCCAGCTGGCTGGGAGATGTGCCAGCATCAAGAAGGCATCACATAAGGCCGCTGTGGAAGGGGGCAGTAACACAGGGGTTTTGGGTTCAAGTCCCTGAAACTGTATGGCAAGTGTGTGTGTGTATGTGTACGTGTGGGGGAGAGATAGGTTCATTCTTCTGGGAAGGGTGAGGCCATATTTTTCATCAGCATCTCAAAGAGTCGGGGAGCAGGTGGTGGAGAGCAAAAGAGGCAACCCAAGTAGGGGAATATGTCCTGAGTTTGGCGTCAGAAGTCCCAGGGTCCTGTTCCTGCTCTGCCTTTCACTTGAGCATGTGACTTCTCTCTGAGCCTCAGTTTTCCTGTTTGTAAAATAAAAGGATTCACAGTGGGTCTGGAGACTCCTCTGGCCAGCTGCGGAAGGAGAGAAGGGCACAGGGTCCAGCTGGGAGCAAGGGCTGGAAAGCAGCAGAATGTATGCGGCAAGAGGGATGGAAGAACCTGGATTCAAGAAAGGGAGGTCGTGCCTACTCTCTCTCCCAGGATACAGCAAAGTAATGTCTCCTGGGCCAGCCCGGCCGCCCTCATGCCAGGAGCAAGTAACACACACATACCTCACTGGCCGAGATAGACCTCTGTCCGCGGGGGTAGGAATGGTGCCTCTGAGGTGAGAAGTCCGCAGCTCAGCAAGGCTGGCATGGTACGGCTGCCCAGGATTAGTGCCAAATCCTGGGCTGCTCTGTGCAGGGATCACACGTCGTCAGCTTCACAGCTGCTTAGCTGCATCCTGCCCACACCCTCCCCTTGCCCCTCACCAGCCCCTCCTCACAGGCACCAACCCTGACTCTTCTCAGAGGGGGACAGGTATCCTGCCTCTCTCCTTGGCAAGCAGGGGAGAAGCTCTAGGGGCAGGGGTAAGACATGTCAGAGTTACCCCCAACAAACACCACCACCTACAGAAAACCCACAGGAGCAACTAGATTCAAAACTGAACAGACCCTACCCTAGCGGCTCCACCAGAGGTGGCCTTGGCCTGGAGATACCCTGTCCTTTGGGCCACCCGCCCTTCCCTCCAGATGGCTCCTGTCCTTGGAGACAGGGCCAGGAGACCCAGACGGAGCCCCCACAGCTGCAACCTCTCAGCCCCAGCTTCCTGGAGCAATGTGCCCCTGAGGCCCCCCAGCTGCTGGGAACCTTGCCATCCATGGCCACCCCCACCCGCCTACACACACACACACACACACACACGCTCCACCTCCACACCAAGCTACACACACGCTCCACCTCCACACCAAGCTCCTTGCTCCAGGCTACATTTGTCCCCCCAACCTGAGCAGGGGCTATAGGAGGGGACCTCAGCACACCTCTCATTCCCCAGGGTCATCCTGGCCCTTAGCTCTGCCCTCAAACATCCCAATCCCTGCCTCAGAGGACAGTAACAGTGAGGACTCAATTACTCAAACTTCCTTCCAGGGAAAAGGCTTCAGGAAGGACAGGACAGGAGGGAGCTGAAGCCAAAGACCGGCTTGTCCAAGTTTTTGTGCCAAGTCTCTCCTGGTCTCCCAGTGCAGTAGGCGGGGCTGGGTCACTGCTGAGTTGGGCCTTTGCACCGGTGTGCTAGGGACGACCGGGGGAGGGGGGGGGCGGGGGGGGCGGGGCCAAGGGAAGAAGGGCTCCAGAGCATTGCGGCCCCTCCACAGACCGAGCCTCCCTTCTCTTTGATCAGCCGTGCCTCCTCTCCGGCTGGGCCCTGAGCACAGACCCACAACTATGTCCATTCCTAGCACAGAGACGGGACAAAAGGTGAAGGGCAACTGCTGCTGCGGAGAGACGAGCAGGAGACTGATGGAGGGGGCAGCCCTTTCCCTCTGATCCCTGCACACCTGGGGTAGCTGCAGGCTTCACCTCCTGTGGATTTAGGGCCGGGGAGGTAGAGTCGCTGAAAAGCTGATTCTCCAAAGGTGGTTTTCCAAGCTTCCGCCTGAGGAGCACCCCTCAATAGCTGTTACCCCCCTACCCACCCCCACTCCCGCCTCCCTCCAGGCTACGTCCTGTCACCCCGGCTGCACTGCTGATTGTCTCACCTGTGGGCACGCAAGCTTCAAAGGAGGGTCTGGGAGCCTCCGCTCCATAGCGACGGTCGGAGCACTCCTGGTGGCGCCAGGGGACCCGAGGACCGCCCCCTCGCCATCCTGCGCGGAGTCCGAGGCCACTACCCTGGAGCACAGTCGGATGCCTACAAGTCGTCGTCGCCTCCGCTGCTGCCGCTGCCGGGCTCGGCCTCGCCAGACGCGCGCCGCTCGCGGTCCAGCAGCGCTGCCAGGCCCTGGGCGCGGAGGAGGAGACCGCCACCCAGAAACAAGACCCCACAGAGCACGAGCAGCGACAGCACACCCAGCACCGCCGCCTGCACCGCGCGCGGGGCCTCGGGGGGCTCCGGCAGCGCCCCCGACTGGTTGCAGCAGGCGCTCAACCAGGCGCCCCGGGCCGCAGCGCCCGCTTGCGAACCGTTCATGCTCCAACGCAGGCTGCCCGAAAGTGCGCTGGACCGCCAGATGTGCGGGAGTGCGGGCTGGCGACCCAGGCGGGGAGGGACCTGAGGGGCGGATCCCAGGCGCCCTACCCCCCACTCCTTGCCCAGCGAGGTCAGACTCTTCCTAGAGAAAGAGGGCTCCCCCAATGTGGACCACAGCCCCTTTTCAGGAGCGTCCAGGGGCTAGGGGGTATTCTTCTCCTGGCCAAGGCCCACACACCCACTCATGGGAATGCAAGCTCCTGTCCCCAGCCAGCCCCGTCTCCAAGACTCTCTCTGCCTTGGGGAAGGAGGCCTAGAGGTTACACTTCCCTCAGAGCCTGAAAAGATCCTCCAGACCCCCATCCCTGGTGCTGGCTGGGGGGCTACGAAGAAAGGCCATCCCCATCCCTGGGTTTTTGGTTCCTGGACCAAAGCTCAATACAGTTAGGTAGCCCAGGTGGCTGCTGGGACAGGAGGCAACAGGGCAGACACCAGGACCTGAGTGATTCACATCCTTCCTCTCCCACCATCCCCTTTGGGAGCCCCCTGGGTCTGGACAAGCAGGTCAGTGCTTCCTTCAGCCTCCACAGAAGGAGGGGGTGGGGGTTTCAAAGCCTACCCCCAATCCTTTTCTCAGGCCCCATAGGCCAGGAAGAATCCTCTTTACAGAACAATGGGAGAGCACAGATTTCAATCAACAGGCTCCTGTCCTGACCTTGAGTAAACCCAGCCCTGCTCAGGATAGCTCAAGATATCACAAGGCCAAAAGGGATAGGGATGTTACTGTCCTGTCCACCACCGGCAGGCCGCTGCCAGCCGAGTGTCCCACAGCCAAGCCAGAGTGCGCGAGTGGAGCAGAGTCCAGCTGCAAAAAAGGAGGAAGTCTGCGGATGCTGAGATGGAGGGAAGACCATTCTGGTCAGATCTCCTGAAAAATCCTGTAGCAAGTCTTGAGCCCTCTTATAAAAAACAAAGTCTCTGCCAGCCTACACCTGTACCAGTCACCCCCTGCCATGGACTGAATTATGTCTCCCCAAAAATGTGTGTATTAACTTGGTTAGGCTATGATTCCCAGTGTTCTGTGGTTGTCCTCCATTTTGTGATTGTAATTTTATGTTGAAAGGATTAGGGTGGGGCTGTAACACCTCCCTGATCCAATGTAAAGGGAGTTTCCCTGGGGTGTGGCCTGCACCACCTTTTATCTCTTAAGAGATAAAAGGAAAGGGAAGCAAGCAGATTTGGGGACCTCATACCACCAAGAAAGCAGCACCAAGAGCGGAGCACGTCCTTTAGACCTGGGGCCCCTCCATCTGAGAAGCTCCTTGACCAGGGTAAGATTAATGACAAGGACCTTCCTCCAGATCTGGCAGAGAGAGAAAGCCTTCCCCTGGAGCTGACACCTTGAATTTGGACTTGTAACCTACTAGACTGTGAGAGAATAAATTTCTCTTGTTAAAACCATCCGCTTGTAGTCTTTCTGTTACAGCAGCACTAGATAACCAAGACACCCCCTCGGGAGGTGTCAGATGGGAGTAATAAAGAAGGATCCCCAGACTGCTGCAGGCCAAGTGGTGGTCACACGTGATCGAGGACTTCCTGGGAATGGGCCTTCTCCATCTCCAATTCCCACTGCGCCCCTTGCAAGTTCTCCAATTCCCTGAAGACCGAGAGATCAAGGCCATTGTTGTTAGTTATGGTCAAGCTGATTCCAAGAGATCAAGGGTAGGACATGAAATATCATGTGGCCAACGGTGGCTTGGAATAGTAAAACATGCAAACACTTCCTGGGCATCTTGGTTACCTACTCTGCTCCAGGAACCCCCTCCAATTTCTTCCCTAGTATGTCCCCCCGCTACAAACACACACACACAATTCATACAGTCGGGTTAGAACTGCCCCAGATGTAGCCAAAGAGGATTGCAAAACATGGAACAAATCAACAAAAAGCGTAGTGCATGACAACGTTCACTGAATTTGAGTATGCTTGTGTGGAAATGTGAGCATGAGTTACCAAAGCAATGTCCTAACAACCAGCCAGAGCCAGCCTGACCTGGAAGAGTGTCATTAAACGCCAGACGGTCTCAAGATGGCCAATCTCTCTCCAGAGAGCAAAACCCCAAATCAAATTACCTATCTGGTACATGCTGGGCCTGTGTGCGTTCTGTAAAGACAGAAAATATTCCCTGGGGCCATTATGAAGCAAGACCAGGAGATATAAAAGCCAGGAAGGAGATATGGCTCAGTCACATCTGACCCCATGTCCTCATTCATGGGCTTGGCCATGGCCACATCTGGATGGGTAACACCTGCCTCTGTGAATGTCCAACAAAGTGCAAAATCTGTTATAATCTTTAATTCCCCGTCATCTTGGAAAAACACCCTCAACACACGCCCATGTCCTCACAAGTGTGCCAGAAAGTTAACATTTCAGGGTAGAACACAAGCCAAAGGAGAGATGGCTCAACCCAATCTCACACTCTCAACTTTATTCACAATCCTTCTGTACAGTGGAGAAGAAAGGCGGACCCCAGTCTGGGTGTGGAGAGACAGTGTAATGCTGGACCTGATCATCAGGCAAGGAGGACCAGAGAGGCTGGTGTCCCCAAGCAAGGAAGCCAGGGACTAACCCTCCCAAGTCTCACCCAAGGACCCAGAGCAGGTTTCCAGAGCCCCAAGGGCCTCAACAGCATAATCCCCAGAAGCCAAGGTCTGGGAGGCATAAAGGAGCTCCCGGTCCCCAGCGAGCCCTAGAGGGCAAGGGTGTCTTTGATGAGCCTGCGCATGGTGGTGGTGACCGAGGTCCCCAGGGCATCAGTGATTTGGAAGGAGATCTTATAGAGGTAGGGCTGCACGTCCCGCAAGCCTGTGTCAAACACGTTGTCCACCTCTGACTGCGTGGGCATCTTGGGCAGGTACTCATGCCGGTTCATCACCTCCACGATATTGATAATTTTCTCACACAGCTTCTCACCCACCTTCTCCCGGCATATCTGCCGCTCCTGCTCTGTGGCCAGGGCTACCACGTGCACCTTGACCGTCCACACTTCCCATGGGATGCACTCGTCCGAGAAAGGCCAGCGAGACTTTTTCTTCTGGTAGAACTCCAAGGACATCTGCCCCAGCCCATCGCCACCAGAGCTGCGCAAGGCATCCTGGGGGAGAAGCGGTAACAGATGAGCAGACCAAGACCCCTTCTCACCCTGCAGAGGTCTGCTTCCTATGCCCCAAGGAAGCAAGCACCCTTATCTGTATTAGTCCCTCAGTATGGCAGGGAACAGAGGCCCAGAGAGAGTAAAGGATTTATGTGAAGTGACACACACCAAGCCAACAAAATCTGTCCCCTCTCCCAACACCTCCAGCTTTGTTAGGAATTGATGGTAGAGAAATCACTAGCGTTTTTCAGCACTTACTCTGTCCCAGGCAACATGCACTCTCCTACTGGCTCAACAACTCTGTGGTAGGTGTGTGACCTCCATTTTACTGACGCAAAATCAGGCTCAGAGATGTAAGATAACTTGCCAAAAGTCACATTGCCAGTAAATGGCAGAGCCAGGATCTGAATCCAGGTTATCTGATTTCAAAATCCATGCTTTTCACCTTTACATTAAGGGCCTTCTCCACCTACAACCGCACCCTGTGGCCCCCATCCTTGAAAACAATCTCTAAAATCACCTTCTCTCCAACGTCTCCTTCTCCCCAAGCAAACCCTATTTGCCTTCTCCACTTCTACCCCATTCGTTTTATGACAGCCCAAATTCATAGTCTCTTTCTAAAAAGCAGGAGGTAGGGAAGAAGGGAGAGATTATAAGGCCTAAATGATCCTTGTTTAGAAAGAAAGAAACCAAGGAACAGAATAGGGAAGGGAAGTTGAAGGACAGACCAGATCTGGCCACTTTTACCTCTTCCCCTCTGAGGAGCAAATAGGGCCATCTTGACCAATAATTCTGCCTCTCCCAACCCCTGGGGTGCAGGTGACCCTCACACTCCTCTTCTTAGGGCGGCCAGGACCCTGAAGCACCTTTCCATCTGAGTTAGTGCCAACCCAGAGGCACTTCCTCCAATCCTGAGCCACCCAATAGGGAATAAGTCTCTCCTTCACAGACAAACCAAAGTCATGTGACCTTAACTAATAGTAACAATGGCTAACTTCTGTATGCTCACTGTGTGCCAGGCTCTGTTCCGAACAATTGACACATTTCACTCATTTAAACCTAAAAGTACTTTTAAGAGGTAGGTACTATTAGCATTCCAATTTTACACGAAGGGAAACTGAGGCCCAGAGGCGTGGACATGCACCCAAGCTCACACACTTGCTAGGTGGTGGAGCCTGGCTCCAGGGTCCACGCTATGCTCTTGATCACTCTACTCTGCAGACCTTGTGCAGGCACAGAACAGAAGGCTAGGTGCTGCTGCCTCCCTGTAGGGTGACTGGGAAACCTCTTATGAACTTGGCCTTTCTGGGCTTGGACATCCCGAGGGAGGGGAGGGAGCTAGCTTTCTGACTGCTGTGGCCTGGGAGGGGATCCACCAGACACAGGCAAACCCCTGCAAGGAGCACACAGTGTAGAGGCGCTCCAAACACTTGTGGAATCGAAGGCAGGCGGCAATCCTCTGACCCCAGAGCTTGGGCAAGAGATTCCCTTTGTTACTTTTTTAAATAAAAAAAAAAATCCTTGCATTGAAATAGGAAAGCACTGAGATTCGGCACAGAGACAAAGTCAAAAATCACACCCATTTCCACCCTCCTGAGGTGACCAACATTAACAGCCTGGTGTGTCCCTTCCTCCCCTTTCTCTAACCCACACAGGCATATACAAACACATCATAGCGCTCAAAAGGAGCACTCCGTATCAATGGCAACTCCTGTCTCTCACGGAGTTTTGTATGGGGAGGGACCAGAGAGTGGTGAAAAGAAAAGCAGAAAAGGTGCTGGCAGAGCGAGCTGTGGAGTCAGAGAAGAGCTTCCAAGGGAATCTGACTGCAAACGCTGTGAGGGCTTCCTGCGCTCCCTCCGCCCCTGGGTATTCTTATAAACCCTCCACCCCCACCCACCACCACCACAACCCCTCAGCCCCAGAGGAGCTCTGAACACGCCTTTTCATTACAACCTGAAAGACTTCCAACAGCAAGGTCCACCTGCCATTTGCCAGGCCACATTCCTACCTTGAATTCCCCGACAACCTTGCGCAGAGCACGGTCAAGCTCATCAGAGGAGACGCGCACGTAGGTGAAGTCGATGAAGTCACAGTCGACATCCTGGGTGCCCACGGTGCCGATGGAGTAGGTGCCCTCCTTCTTGTAGTGGAACTTGCCTGTACTGCGGTGCAGGAGCACCGTGTGCAGCACGGCCAACAGAGCCTCCTCCACCTGCCGCCCCTCCACCGACACCTCCAGCACCTCTGAGCGGCAGTTCATCCTGCGGCTGGTGGCCCACGGCAGGGTGGGGGACAGGGATGAACACGGAGAGCTTCACCCCACACAGGGACCACCCTGTAAGAGGAGCCCAGGTCAGACTGGTCAGACTGCTGGCACCTTCTGAATAATCTGCATGTTACCTGCTCGTTTCCTTCCAGGCCCAGCCCAGCCCATCTCCACTGGCCCTTCCCTGCATTTTTGCAGCACTTACTATCAGAGAATCAAAGGCTCTCAAAGCCAGCAGTGGGAGAGCTTCAAAGTCACCAGTCCAAACAACCGGCCCAGGCTTGAATTCCACGTACAGCATCCAGTGCCATTCACAGCAAATGCCCACTGTGTAACACCTGTCAGGCCTGGCCATCCACACGTGAGCACAGGCCCTGCTCTGGAGAAGTTGACGGGACAGAGGTGAGACAGGCATGTAAAGATTACCGCAGTGGTGAGATTACGAGGGGAGTGACAAGGAGGAAAGGAAGGTTGTCTGATTTCCTGGGATCTCGTTAAGGCATCTGGACTCTGCTGAGGGCAGAGAAGGGTGAATGCATCACTGTGCCCAGATCAAATCGGTGCATCAGAAAGTCACCTCTGGCTGAAGGGCAAAGAACAGCTCTTAACTACTCTGCGATCAAAAGCTACTCAGGGAGCATGAAAACTATGATGCCTGGGCTTAAAGCTTGACTGACACATGCACGTCCACACAAATCTCACACACAACTTCTGGGGTCATCCAGGCTCCAGGGAACAATCTCACGGATTTAAGGGCTGAAAGACTGAGCAGGGTGACGAGTTACAGTAGTGATAGTTACAGAGGCGGCACAAGGGGGTGTGGAGGACTGAAGTGCAGAGTATGATGGTTTTCATGTCCAAGAGTCCTGGGTTTGAATCCCAGCTCTCCCACATCTTGCTTAAGCAAATCCCTCATCCTGAGCCTCAATTCCCTTATCTGCAAATCAAGATCGTTTTGAGGATTAATAAGATAACTTACGGAAAACACAGTAGGATAGTAGTAAAGAGCAATGGCTCTAAAGCCAGGCAGCCTGAGCTGGAACCACAGCTCTGTTGTGTGACCTTGGGGAAGCTGCTTACCTTCAACTTGCCCGATCTAAAGAAGGGGACATTAATAGCAGCTACCTTGAAAAGGTCATCTCAAGGACTCAGTTAATATCTATAGAACACTTAAAACAGTACCTGGCAAGTAGAAAGGGCTCAACAAGTATAATTAATTATGATATTCTTATTGCTGGAAAACGATGCAAGGTGTCATGAATTGAATCATGTTCCCCCAAAAATACGTGTATCAATTTGGCTGGGCCATGATTTCCAGCACTGTGTGGTTGTCCTCCATTCTGTGATTGTAATTTTATGTTAAAAAGGATTAGGGTGGGATTATAACACCACCCTTACCCAGGTCACGTCCCTGGTCCAAAGTAAAGGGAGCTTCCCTGGGGTGTGGCCTGCACCACCTTTTATCTCTCAAGAGATAAAAAGGAAAGGGAAGCAAGCAGAGAGTTGGGGACCTCATACCACCAAGAAAGCAGCACCAGGAACAGAGCACGTCCTTTGGACCCGGTGTCCCTGCACCTGAGAATCTTCTCAACCATGGGAAGACTGAGGACAAGGACCTTCTTCCAGAGCCACCTTCCCCTGGAGCTGAAACCTTGAATTTGGACTTTTAGCCTACTTTAACGTGAGGAAATAAATTTCTCTTTGTTAGAGCCATCCACTTGTGGTATTTCTGTTATGGCAGTACTAGATAACTAAGACACAAGGCTACATCACGGCAGTGGTGGAGCGAGTAGGGAGGAGAGAACAGACTTGAGAAGCAGAACTTAGTAACTGAATATAAGCCTGTAGGGAGAAGGTGCAGTCAAGTTTCTTAGCTCAGACTGTTTAGCTTGAACATCTCCATTCACAGTGAATTCGCAGCAAACCGTTCCATCTTCAGATAGCTCTATTAAGCTATTCCTTCTACTGAAGGAATCTGTCCCTCATTGCTTCAAACTACTGGTCTTAGTTTTGATACCTAGAACCACACAGAATAGGTCTCACCTCTTTCCCACAAATGAAACTTCAGGTATTTAGAGGCAATCTTCCATCACCTCCTGGCCCATTCTACAGGTTAAAGGTCCTTAGCCACCAAACATGCCTAACTGACATCACATCTTATCTCCTCAGCTCCCCTCTAAGTAGATTCCAGTTGATCTCTGTTCCTCTTCGACAGCAGCATTCAGCACTGAACACAGGTCAACAGTTTTTGGACTGCTCACAAGATCAGGCTGGCTCTGCCTCTCACCTGACAATCAGCCTTGTCTATCGATATTATCCTTTATCTCTTCACAGGTGTTATTCTTGTCTCTCCCACTAGGCAGACAGTTCCTTGAGGGCAAGGACTGTATGCTAGTCAACACTGTATCAGGTACAAAGTAGCTGCTCAATTCATCCTCATCCTGAATTCCAGGTCCTTCCTGAGGTTGCTGGGATCAGTCTTGGACGAAGGATAAGGAGGGCTTTCTCTCACTTCTGCACTCTGGTTTAACTCCATCCAGCAGTTTCCCATTCACAGACTCCCAGCTCTGTTTCAGTTTTCCTTTCTTCCACAACTTCTCCCTCCTGTGTCCTCCATGAGCCTTCATACAAGCCATACAGCAACTCAGTTTTGCCCCAAGCCCAGGCCCTTCACTCAGTCTCAGCGCTATTCTAGGCTCCACTCCTCCAGGAAGTCTGTCCTGATCAGTTCCAGCCTCCATCCCACAGAAGCCACCTTTTGTCTGTCTCCACGATGACCAGGGGCATTCCCCCAGGGAAGGGCCCGGGAAGTCTCCTCTCGCTAGCCCCTCAAGGCCCAGGTCTGCAAGGCCCAGCGGCAGAAGCCGACAGACGCCTTCTCAGAGCCAAGCTGGAGTTCAGGACACCCACACCCACACCACCAACTTACGTGTTAAGCTGGAGTGCAGGCCACTCAGGCTCGGAGCATGCCCCTTCTCCTCCTCCCCACGCCTAGGTACGACCTCTGCAGGTACACCGAAGCCTTTACGCGGGCGATGAGCCCCCAAATCAGAATGAACTAAACGCAAAATCAGAACGCTTTCCGGCTCCGTATCAAAAGACTCAGGCGGGACACAAAAACCACTTCCCTCCCGGGTCCCGTTTCTCCCACCGCCACTACCGGTGAACCTCCACAGTCCAGGGACAAAGGAGGCTCTGACTCCCCCGATGTCTCGGGGCCGGCACCCTGCCCCTAGCCTGGCCGGACTCCGGAGTTCGAGGGGCACCCTCACTCCCGCCGCCCCGGGGAGCTCCCAAGCTGGTGCAGGAGGACAGGCGGTCAGAACGGTCCCCTACCCCATCACACACCCGTACCCCGACTCCCTGGCCATCGGGCAGCACTCACCGGGAGTGACAGACCAACACCACAGAACAGGGACCCGGGACCGGAACGCCGTCCCACCGCCCCTACCGGCCGGGAGAGTTCTACCTGCTCCACCGACCTCCAGAGGGGGAGCGTGCACAGCTCGGCCACGTCCTAACATGAACGCAGCTGTCCAGATAGTTTTTGTACTCACGTAATCAAAAAAATTTAATCATATGTTGCTCCATAATTTGTATGATTTTTTTTTCCTGATTACATCTCGGTTTTTAAGATTTGACCGTCAGAAGTATCCCCTTCATTTGGACGAGTCCACTCACTCCCACCACTGACAGTGTTGTTGTGCTTCGGCAGGAACTACCCACTTCCGCCATAGAGACGGACGGCGGGGCGGGAGAGAGGGGCCGGTGCTCTGCACTGCCTCCCTAGGCTGGGAGGAGTCATCGTAGGCGAGCCCGCCCCTGGGGCGGAGAAATGATCCCCAACTCTGGACTGAGAAGCCTGGGAACAGGTACGGATCCCCACAAAATGAGGATCATGCCCTTTGGAGATGAGCCCTGGCCACTGTGCTGCGTGACGCTGAGTGGATGGCAAAACTCTAGATTGTCCAACATGCATAATAGGCAGGATCCCTGGCCCTCGACCACATAAAGATGCTAGAGAAAGGGTCTTAATCTTACTGTGCTATCTTCCTACAGTAACACTAATTGGTACTCTATCGTGACCTATCTGGTGACAGTTCTCATAAGGCTAATTGTAATTCTGCCTTGCCTCTCTATGTGACCCTTGATATCACTCCTCTTTTCTGATTTCCTCCTCTATAAATGGGGATCACAAGAGATTACTCACAAAAAAAACCTTTGTAAACTGGAAAGTGTTGTATGAATGTGAGTGCAGCTTTAGTGCTAGGTAATTTGCTAGGAGTGTGTTTGGTTCTCCATGCCGGTTGTAATAAGCCCAGGGCAAACAGAGCTCTTAATGCCCACAGACCCTGGCATCTCCCCACCCACAACAGGAGACCTTCCTAAATTGTTTACTTCGGGGTTAAATTCTTCATCTCCTAACACACATTTTCTCCCAAAATAATAATAGACATTATTTACAAATAATAACATTGTTGAATGCTTTACATTATTAATTTATTTAAACTTTATATCAATCAATCCTACAAGGTAGATGAAGAAATTTACAGGGGAAGAGGTTATGTGACTTGCCCAAGGTCACTCAGTAAGTGGCAGAGCCTGGGAATCAAATCCAGGGCTCTTGACCACTACAGAAGCTCTCTTTCTGGCCTCTCCACCCTGACCTTCCCATGCACCAGCACTCTCCACTATACCCCACCCACCAGCAGCGTGCTGATAAATGTTCAACACCTGCTGTCAGGGGAGGAATGCCCTCATTTGTAGCACTTGCTAATTTCCTGCCACGGCCCATTTCAAGCAGCTACAGAACATCACTAAATGTGGAGATCAGAATGAATAATTACGTCTTCATCATCAGGGGTACCATTGGCTCTCAGGTGTTGGGACCAGCTGGCTCCAGCACACTACTGTCACTCACCCACCCTTTAGGCTCCATGCCCTGTTATAGGCTGAACTGAGTTCCCCAAAAAAAGATATATTAAAGTTCTAACCCCTGGTACCTGGGGGCATGACCTTGTTTGGAAATAGGGTCTTTGAAGATCTTATCAGTTATCCTGAGATCATACTGCAGTAGCATGAGTCCTAATCCAATCTGAGTAGAAAAGAACAGACAGACACACAGGCAGTCCCTGGATTACCAAAGAGTTCAGTTCCCAAGTCTGTTTTTAAGTTGAATTTGTACCTAAGTCAGAACAATTAGGTATGTTGCATCTAACTTTAATTAGTCAATTTTTTGTCTGAGTATATAGTATGTAGTGTACTTTTCTATGCGTAAAAACATTGAAGAAACCCTTCCAGATACACTAACATGTCTTTAACATAAAAAAAGATAATGTAGTAATATTAATAATAATGTTTCATTGTGCATTGCAAAGTAGCTCCCGTTTGTTATTACAAACCATCTCTTGTACCTTCTCCACAGTTGAAGAGGTACCTACAGGGCAAGTTATCCAAAATACTTGGAAGACTCTGTTCTGTAAAATCTTTGAGACCAATTAGATACTTCAGCACAGGCCCTGAACTAAAAAATTTACAATTGTACCACCGGCCAGCATTTCTGCTGCGTTTTGAATCCTCCTCAGCAGAGGCAGGGAAGGTTGGGTCACCAGTCTGGTGGTGCTGGGCAGACAGATCATCCCACCATCACCTCCTCACCAGACCTGTCAACCCCACGCCCCAACTATGAAGCCGCTGCCTCTGGATGCAAGGGAGAAAGTGCCACTCAGGATGTACTAAAAGCAGCCGGGGGCCCAAGGGTTGGAAAGAGCTTAGGGAAACCCAAGTCCGAGGTTCTCCACCGTCTCTGAAAACCATATGAACATACAGAGGTCAGGAATAAGACTGCACACACACACACACCCACACACACACACCCACTTCCAGCCACCAAAACACCAAGAAGTACTGCAATGGCGAAATCCCACGTGTTAGGTAGAAGGCCAGAGAGGTGCTGCTATGGCCCCGGGCTGCGCAGAAAGGAGGGCCTGGCAGGATGGGGTGGGGCGGAGCTGGGTAAGGGGGCGCCGTGGGAGCCCGGCCGTGTGCCAATCTGGCGCACTGACCCACTGACCGGTTGTACTCGGAGAACACGTAGAGCGAGGTGCCTGTCTCTCGCCGCCGGCTGTCACCACCTGCAGGCCCGACATGTCGATCGGAGCGGGGGTGCTTGGGACACGCGGACGGTGGGGTCGGCCCTTTCCGAGCTCCCCGGGAGGCGGGTGCGTGTGGGCTCTCCGCTCGCTGCTCCCTCGGTGCCGCAGGGGCCCGCCCGCCGCCAGTGGCCGCCCAAGGACCTGCTGCGGCACTTGGCAGGCCGGAGAAGTGCGGCCCCTGCGGGGCCCAATACCGAGTCAGTTTTTTCCTGATAGCCTTTATGCGGGTTGGTTCGCAACTACGGGTTGTACGTAAATCGGACGTTTATAACCCGGGGACTGCCTTACAGAGGAAGGATTGCCGTTTGAAGATGCACCTTGGAGCCAAGGAACGCTTGGAGCTACCAGGAGCTAAGAGAGACAAGAAAGATCTTTCTCTAAAGACTTCAGTGGGAGAGTGGCCCTGCCTACACTCTGAATTTGGACGCCTAGCCTCCAGAATTGTGAGACAAATTGCTGTTTCTATAAGCCACCCAGTTTGTGGTATTTTGTTATGGCAGACCTAGAACACTAATACCTCTCCCCCCTCGGCTGCCCAGCCTTTCTAAGCCCAGCTGCACAACCCCCTCTGGCTGGCCTCTCCCCCCGCCCCACCTGCTCCCTATTCATTTACTTCTCCATCGCAGTCTGCCCTGTGCAGCCCGTCTCTATCTTAGGTAGGGGCACCTCTCCAGGGGCAGTCTGGGAGTACCCCCAGGGCCTGGGGAAGGAGAAAGCTGCCTGCCCCACAGACCAACAATCTTATCTGGAGCCTGGACTAAGCCAGGAGATATGTCAGGAGGAAATATTGAGAGGGGACAATCTGTGAGGAACTGGAGGGAGACTCAGGGAGGTGAGAACCATCTCTGGGGTGGAGTGGAACCAGGGGCTAAGCCCCAGAGACTGTCAGTGAATGAGGAGAGTGACTGACCTCTCTCTACCCCCTGGATGCCCACCCTCTCGGGGCCTTCCACAACACTCTCCTACAACACTACAACATCATCATCACTTCTCCCAATCACCAAGGCTGACTAGGCACCATGCTAGCGCTTCACATGCGCTGATGCATTGATTTCTCCAACTGCCTTTCAAAGTGATTATCGTTTTCTCCCCAATTTACAGATAATGAAACTGAGGCTCAGAAATATGTAATGTCTTGCCAAGGCCACACAGCTACTCTTTTATCATTCCACCAGTTTTTTTTACCTACTCTCATCCCTGTTCCGAAACTTAACCCTCTCCATGGAGCCCTTTCCTGCCTGAGGGTGAGGCTAAACCCTCTCACCTCTTTTATCTCAGGCCCAGATATGAACCAATCCTTGCCACCCCATGCCTCCCTGGACCTTCTGTCTCATTGAGCCTGAGACCTCAGGTCCCAGTGAGATCCCACTGAGGGGGACCTGTCAGGGAGGGATGGTCTTGGCCAAAAAAATGGAGCTCTGTGGGGTGAATTTTCCCATCCCATGCCCCTACCCCTGATGGTCAAGATATAATCATTCACTCATTCATTCATTCATGCCACACATATTTAACTGTCCACATGCCAGACTCACGTCATACCTAGTTATATCAAGGTGGGCAAGCCACAATCCTGGCCCTCGGAGCTCAAAGTCTTACAGAGGAGATGGACCAGGAAATGCACTTGAACAAGAAAATGTGACAAGCGGAACAAGAGAAATGGCGGCAGGTTTTTCGGGGGCAAGAGGGGCCAGGATGGAGGCTTCTGCTGTCATTTCAGAAAGATGCTGGTGGCCTGGAGTAGAAAATGTCACATTCAGAGTGAAGAGGAGTCCCAAGCTCTGCTCTCAGCAAGCCAGGAGGTGACTGAGCATCAGAAGGGAACTGGGACCACTGCAGAGAACACAGGATAGAAACCTGAGGAAATGGGCAGGGAAGGGGGGTTGGTGATTCCAGGAAGAAGTGGGGCTCCAGGGAATTATTCTGGGGAGGTTTCCTGGAGAAGTGGAAAGAAAAATCCTGAAAGAAAAAAATTGCTGAAGACTGAGGGTGGAAATTGTGGGATCAGAGGCAGGAGGAGCAAAGCCAGAGGGAGCCAACTGCTCAGGCAGAGCCCAGAGCCATGGCCAGCCAGGCAGAAAGGGCACTGGCTACAGCACTCTGAGCCGTGCCTGCAGCAAAGGCCTGTGGAGGGATCTTGAAGGCCAACCCAGGACCTTGGAATCAGGCAGCTGACTTTGCATGTTGAGTGTGGCCCCGGATGGCCCCACCTCATCCTGGTGTGTGCCCAGGACAGAGCTGAGCCCTGAAGCTGGCCCTGCAGGCCATCCCCAGCCGCTCCAGAGCTGACCCCAGTGGCGTCACAGGGAGTGACTCAAGCCCCAGCAACAACAATGAGTGGGACTGACGTCAGGCTAGGGCCTCCTGACGGTGGCCAGCTTGGCTGGGCAGTCAGCACCCTGCCTGCTGACCCTCCAGCCCCAGCCAGGCCTCAGGGGCGAGGAGGACCAGCTGTCCCCTCTGACATCTGCCCCCTGAGATGCTGGGCAGCGGCTCCTTCATCCCCCACCTTCTCTGGGATATCAGGTCCAGGCCCCTCCTTGGTGGCAGAGGAAATGGCTGGGCGGACGAAAGAGCCTCAGAGAGCGTGAGAAAGAGGCGCCTCCCAGCCCCAACCTCATCAAGCAGCCTCTAGACCTGGACCAGGCCCAGGGGAGGCTTGTCCGCTGTCTGCCCTCCTGGGGGATCTGCCCTTCTTTATTGAGGAAGGGTTGTGTGTCTCTATCTCTAAGCCTATGTGTTTGTCTCTCTAGCCAGGTTGGGGTGGGGGAAAGGGGGCTTTATTTCTGTGCGCCTGTCCCATGGGAGTAAGGTGTTGTCTGTTCTTTCTGCGAGGCCAGTGCATCTGTTCATAGGGAAGGCATGTGTGTATCTGTCACTCTTTGGGGAAGAGGATTCTGTGTGACTGTTCTTGAAACAGAGAGGGCTATGTAGCCACCCCCATAGGGGAGTCTCTGTAAGTACCCCTGGGGGCTCTTTTTCTGTTTCTGGTTTCTTGTTGGGTAGGGGGCATCTCTGTATCCTGATGATATCCCAGTTTTCTGGGACCCTGGAACGGGGTCTGAGTTTCCTGCTTGGCTACCCTAAAGCCTGGGCTCCCTGGGTGGGAGCCCCTTCCCTCTGATGTGCCTGGGCAAGGAGGGCAGCAAGTCAGCACCCTGCCTGCCCGGCTTGCAGCTGGGCACGGCTCCCTGCTAACACAGCATGTACCAGGACAAGGCCCCCCCCCGCACTCCCCTCCCCGGCCCAGCTGCCACCCCCAGGCCCCGCAGCCATGCAGGGCCTGATTTATGGTCCTGAATAGGGGTTGGACAGTGCCAGCGGCTGGGTCAGACCTTGAGGAGACCTCAAGTGCCCCCCCACACACACCACCCCCAGCCTGGCAGGGTCAGCGCCCAGCAGGAGGTAAGGAGGGTGAGGGTGTGGGGAGGATGAGCAGCTCATGGGCCTAGGGGTGGGGGCAGGAGACAGAAGCCAAGGCCAGAGTCTCCAGGACCTCTTAGCCCTCAGGCAAGCTAGAGTCCAGCCAGGGACCCTGGAATGTGCCTCCTGCCCTCAGAATGTCTCTGGCTTGTGTGGGGAAGGAGATATGGAGGGGGGTGCCTTTTCTCAGCATTGCACTAACTCCTTCCTGTCCTCACCACAGGGAGCTGGATGGAGGTTTCAAAGTCCCACTAGCCAGCCTAAGCCTTAACCAAACATTCCCCAGCCAGGGGCCGAGGAAGGGCTTGGGACTGGAACAGGGGAGGAGGCAGAGGTTTGGGGCAGAAACGGCAGCCCAGGGCTGGGCTCTGGTTGCCTGGGGAAGTAAGACCAGCTGCTGGCTGAAGCTACAGGGCTCCAAGGCCAGGCCTGGACAGGGCTGGAAGTCAGGTGGACAGAGAGGCTCATCCCTTAGCGTCATCCTCTGAGGAGATCCAGCAGCCCTGGGGTCTCTGCTGCAGTAAGGGGCTGAAGGTGAGGGCTGGGGATTCTTCCAGATTTATAACCTAAAACTCCCTGGGAATCTTCAGGCCCAGCACAGCTCAGTCAGGACGTGACTCTCACAGGCCTAACGTGGCCGTGTCAGGGCTGTGAAATGCCGTCATTAGCAACCTGTTGACTGTCCATTTACGTCACAGCTGCCTTCACCTCTGACAGGATCTCTCGCAGTCTACCTCTGCAGCCACAGAGCCAGGCTGCCCCTGAGACACAGCTGCCGCATGGTGAGCATGCTGGATGCTCAGAACTGACCACGTGGCACAGTACAGAGTGAGTACAGTGTGGCTGCCTATGACCCTCACGAGCATCTCAGTTTCCTCAAGCCTGGCCCTTACCACCTCCCTCCATAACCAAATCCTGGTGGCCAGAGTTCAGGTGTAGGACAGCTTGCTCCACCCCAGGCCCCGAGAAAGAGCCATCAGGCACAGACCCCTGGGATATAGAGCTCCCACTCAAATCCCAGACCCCAGAACCACCCCTCCCCAGTCACAGTGGCACCTCAGAGCTGGGGAGGGGGCCAGGGCCTCTGGGCACAGTGCCCAGCGTGGGTGGGGTGGGGGGAGATAGGGAGGCAGGCTTCCTGGGTCTCCACGTGAAGACAAACAGCAGGCTTTGAGTACTTGGAAAATCCCGCTCGGGATTCCAGGCCCTGCCGGCGTCACTGCCCTTTGACTATTGTCCCCGTCGGAAACGGGCCCAGCCCCCGGCCAGCTGGGACAGAGCGGCCATTGTGAGGCCCCACCAAGCTCAATGCCCCCTTGTTCGTCCTCCCGGCCCCTAGCAAGACTTGGAGGCCAGGTCTTCCAGTTGCTTAGTGGAAAGAAAGAGCCTGCCTCCAGGCTCCAGCCCTCGGGTGGGGCAGGGTGGAGCAGGGTGGGGCTGGGGAGAATCAGCTCCCCACTCTGTGCCCCAATTGCCAGAGTCCTGGGAAGGAACTGAAGAAATTACCATCAATGGAGCTCCTTTTATTTGTGAGGCCCTGGGCAGGGAGACCTAGCAGTTAAGTTACTAGATACACCCAGGATTCTAGCTACTTACAAGCTAAGTGACCTTGGGAATGTCATTTCCTTTCTTTGAAGCAAATTCTCCTCTTCGTAAAAACAATAAACCAAAAAGAAAAAAACAAATCCATTGTCTTTGAGTCAATTTCAACTCATGTCAACCCCATATGTTAGACCTCATATGTTAGACGGTAGAACTGAGCGCCACAGGGTTTGCTTGGGTATAATCTTTATGGGAACCAGATCACCAGGGCTTTCTCCCGTGGCACCATTGGGTAGGTTTGAACAGCCAACCTTTCAGTAGGTAGCTGAGTGCAAACCACTTGGGCCACCCAGGGACCTAGTGATGATAATAGCTCCCATGTATTATGTTCCATTATAGGCTACGTTCTTTTCCTACATTATTTCTAGCCCTTGCTGCACCCCTACAAGGAAGATGTGGTTGTCCCCACCTCATAGGTAAGCCACACAGTAGAGTGGTTAAGAGCAAGAACTCAAGCAAGACTGTCTGAGTTGAAATCTCGGCTCCAGCACATACTAGCTGTGGAATTTTGGGCAAGTTACTTAACGTTTTTATGCCTCAGTGTCTTCATCTATAAATGGGGCATTTATAATGATTAAATGAGTGAATACATACAAAGTGCTTCAAACAGCACTTGGCATGTATTGTGGACTCAGTAAACATTAGCTGTCTGGTCTCAGCTGGTGGGAGATTTCCAGCAAGCTCTGCACCTAACCAGGGCACTACTACCAGACTTACCTCCTCACTGAACAGATGGAGAAACCAAGGCTCAGTGAGGAAGAAGTGCTTCTCTGAGAGCAGCAGGAAGGTGGAGGCAAAGCTGAGAACAGAACCAAATCTTCTGAAACCCCATTTGAGGCTCCTTTCCCAGCGCCTTGCCAAGCGCTGGCGCTGCTGACAAAGGCCCACGCAGGAGCTCTGGTTGGGTACCAGCGACACATCCTTGGAAATCCACTGCACTGGTGGGGGCAGCGGTCTCAGTGTGCAGGGCTCAGGGTCCCACCCCACCCCATACATGGACCCTTCAGAAGGCCTGAGACAGCACTGTCTTCTCAGAACCCAAGTGAGGGTATGTGGCTGGGGACCCCTTGTGGAACCTACAGTCTGAGACAGCACAGAATGCCCTGGACTCTCCCCTACTTCTGAGCAGAGTACTGTTTTGTCCAACTCCCATCCAGCAGGGGCTGCTCCCATCCAGCCAGTTACCAGCCTCGTAAGGAAATGGTATGGGGGCCACTACCTCAGGGTTCCTGCCAGATCCCGGAGAGATCGATGAGGCAGGATCAGCACTGAGTGTAGTGAAGAGGGCCCAGCCCTGCGTGGTGGCCAGCTACCTTAGGCCTAGGGTGATCTAAGTTCATGTTTCTCAGCAGGATCACTCCAGACCTTCATCAGATTCACCTGGGAACCTCCTAAGAGTACAGATTCATGGGCTCCATCCCTCACCAAATCTGTCTGAGGGCAGAGTCAAGAAATCTCCATTTTAAGCAACTGACGAGCTTGGATGTTGTAGAACCTATATGGGGGCATCTCATGGCATTGTGGTTAAGAGTTAAATGCTAACCAAAATGTTGGCAGTTCAAATCCACTGGGCACTCTTGGAAGCTCTATGAGGCAGTTCTACTCTGTCCTATAGGGTTGCTATGAGTCGGAATCGACCCGACAGCAACGGGTCAGGGCACAGGCAGGGATTGCAGAACAATCTTACCAAGAAGGCAAGGGCTACCATTCCTTGGGTCCTCCTGCTGGGTGGCAAGGGGTGGTAAGGAATGTTGATAAAGGAGATGGAAAAAAACCTTATACTGAGTAACAACAGCTACTACCATTCTGGCTTACTTATACCCAGCCCTGTGCTAAGCACCATACAAACACACTCCTCTAATCCTGACAGCTCTGGGAGGTCAGGTCTATCCCCTTTCCTGTTTTACAGATGTGAGGATGAGTCGTGAAATAATTTGCCCAGGTTAGAAACCAGTAAGTGACAACCCTGAGTCCTGAAGCCAGGTTTGTTTCAGAGCCGAAGCTCTCCATCCCTCGGTTAATCTGCCTCCACCACAGGCACCATGAATGAGCCAGCAATTTGATCAGATGCTTTCTGTGTGTTAGAAACTACTCTAAGTGCTTCACATTAACAACCCCATGAAGCAAATGTCACTATTATCCCCTTCACAAATAAATCCCTGAATGGTACACATGGCTAATGCTCTAGGCTGCTAACCAAAAGGTTGGAGGTTGGAGCCCACTCAGAAGTGCCTCAGAAAGGCCTGGTGACCTACTTCTGAAAAATCAGGCATTGAAAACCCTGTGAAGCACCAAACCTGTTGCCGTCAAGTTGATTCCGACTCTATCGACCCTACAGGGCAGAGCAGAACTGTCCCACAGGGTTTCCAAGGAGTGGCTGGTGGATTTGAACTGCCAACCTTTTGGTTAACAGCCAGGCTCTTAACTACTATGCTACCAGGGCTCCCTATGAAGCATAGTTCTACTCTAACATAGACGGGGTCCCCGTGAGTTGGAACCAACTTGATGGCAACTGGTTACTGGTTTTTTTTACACATGAGTGACCTGTTAACCCAGGTTGGTACAATCCGAGGTTTATCCAGAGCCCCCCATGTCTCCCACTTATGTAACTATGGGTGGGTGTGGGGGGGTGGGTGTAAGGCGCAGAAGACAGGGTATCGGAGACAAGACAGAATCCCAGTTTCAGCTACATGTCTATTTTTTATTCAATATATTAAATATATTAATCAGAAAAGTCACATACTATAAATCCAGAAAAATACACAAATATAAATGTCAGAATCTGTCATTTGTCTTCCTCCAAGAGTAACAGTTTTTATGTACATGTGGAGGGTGGGTGGGAAGAGAGAGCAAGTAGAAGGATACTGGAAAAGACTGGCCCAGACTGGTGGGAGGCCCCATCCCTTCTTCGCAACCCCGCTCCCACCTCAACCTCTTCCTTCCTGTATTTACAGCAGCATTTGGCTTATTTACAGCATGGTGGTGTGTGTTAAAAATGGTTTATCTTACAAAAACATAAAGGCCAGGGGTGGGCCGGGGGTAAGAAAAATAGTGGGGGTCACTCCCATGAATGCAACCCCGACCCCCAGGGCTTGAGCTCCCCGCCGACCTCCTAGAGCAAGACAGGAAGTCAGTCAGTCTGCAGCTCCCCAGTGGGGAGGGCGGCGCTCTGGGGTTCGTGGGCCATGGGCTAAAGGCACGTGGGGTGGTGTACGAGCGCACACACGCATGTGCACACGTGTTCCCAGGCTAGAGTCAGAAGGGCAGCGTGTCCATAAAGATCTTGTCAACGATGGGCGGAGGGGGCACCAAGTCCTCCAGCTTGAGGTAGAAGATGCGCTGCAGGCCCTGGGTGCACAGGGTTCGCAGCTCAGGTAGCTTGCCCAGCAGGCGGGACAGGCAGCTGGCCGGCTGGGGCTCACCCGCCACAGCTGAGACATGTTCCTTCAGGCAGCTGGCGATGCGGTTCTGCAGTTCCTCCACCCGCCGCGGCTCCTGCAGCCCGTGCCGGTCTGTGAAAAGGGTGTGGGATTAGCCACTCATCCACAGACCAGATACCCAGAAGACCCAGCCTTCCCTGGTCTCTAAAACTGCCACTGACTGCCCCTCACATTCCTCTGGCACTTTGCAAAAGCTTGCGCACACACAAGCCCATTTTTGAGTCCCATCAAAGCCTACAAGGGCAGTAACACTCGGTATCCTTACATTCCAAGTGAGAAACTGAGGCCCAGACAGGTTACATGGTTTGCCCAAGGTCACAGAAAAGAAATAGAACTCTAACCCAGGTTTTCTAGCTAGGCCAGTGGGGTCCCTCCCAACCCCAGACTGTCCTGGAAACTCCTAGCATCCAGCAGCAGTGCTTTAGTGGCCACTCCCAGGGAGAGCTAGCCCTAGAACCCACCAGTCCCTCTTCAGCCCAGGGTGCCTCTTATTTTGCTTTATATACTAGAGTTCCACGTGAAAGTTCAGGGAAAAAAAGTGGTGGTGGACTCTGGTGCTTTAAAACATAAAAAGATGAGAGGGCAGAGGGGGTCTGAAGCTGGCCGAATGAACACGAAAAGAGAGGGTGGAGAGAAGGAGTGTGCCGTCTCATTGCGGGGGCGGGGGGAACCATCTAAGAGTACATAGCAAGGTGTATATAATTGTCGTATAAGAGACTGACTTGATTTGTAAACTTCCACTCAAAGCACGATAAAATATAAAAAAAAGAAAAACATAAAAAGATATCTGAAAACCCCTACGCTTGACACCAAAGAATCCACTCTCTTTCGACTTTAGAGTTCATACATAAATGTATAATAGCAATTATGTAAAGTACAAAAGCAGGCACAGCTAATTCAAGCTGGTAGAAGTCAGGATAGGGGTTACCCCCGGGGGAGATGGTGAAAGGATGATGCACAGGAGGGGTCCTGGCCCACATTCTGCTTCTTGATCTAGGTGCTGGTTATGTAAGTGTGTTTAGTTTGCAAAAATGTATCATTTGTGCACTTTTCTATATCCGTGTTATACTTCAGTAAACATTTTTAAAACAAACCAAAACCCTAGGCCACATACACGACACCACACACTCTGGACCTTGGGTGCCACCACCATTACCACTGGCTGACGTTGAGTCAACTCCGACTCGTGGCGACCATGTGTGTGTCAGAGTAGAACTGTGCTCCACGGGGTTTTCAAAGGCTGATGTTTTGGACGTAGACAGCCAAGCCTCTCTTCCAAGAAGGCTCTGGGTGGACCTGAACTGCCGATCTTTCAGCCAGCAGCTGTGGGTGTTAACTGTTTGCACCATCCAGGGACACCAAGATCTTGGGTAGTTTGGGGTAATTCAAAGACTTGACTGGGCTTTGGAGTCAGATGCAGCTGAGCCTGGCCCCAGCTCTGCTATCTACCAGATGTGCTGCTCTGAGCAAGGACTCTGACAAGGACTCCTGTCAGCCAACTGCACAAGCAGGTATGAGCAGGGGGCAGTGTAGGGCCTAGGAAGTGCTAGATACCAGCCCACCCAGGGCCATGCTTTTAGGCCCTCTCCACTCCCCTGGATAGCACCCTTCTGAGGACCAATTGGCTGCTCCACTCCCGCCCCTCCCTGAGCCCCAAGGACCCAGCCTGGTGCTGGTCACTCACCGGTGATAAGGACAAGAGCAGACAGGCAGGCAAAGGCAGGGACGTCGACAACCAAGCTGTGCAGGGACCGTGAGAAGGCCAGGATGCTGTCAATCCAGTCGCCGAAACCGCGGGCACACTGCAGCCGATGCAGCACCAGGCCTGAGCAGAAGATGAGCTTCCCCTCGGCAGGCTTGGACCTGGTAGGTGACAGACACCGACAGCAGTCAGGACAGCTCAAGGGCACGGCAGTGGGGGAAGGGGCCAGGCGGGCAGCTGGCAGCTCACCGGTAGGCCAGGCGGAGGATGAAGAGCTCCAGAAAGGCCGACTCCAGCAGCAGGTCCTGGTCGCCTGGTGACAGCTCAGTAAAGCCGGGGATCTTCTCGGCCCACTTGCGGATAACCTCCAGGGAACCCGAGAGCAGGTCGTAGAACTGCTGCACATCCCCGGCATCTTCCTTCCCAAAGCGGGGCAGCATCAGCTCCTGGAACTACGAGGGCAGTCCAGTGGGGTCAGCACCCCACCAAGGCCCCACACAGGGCCACCACGGACAGCCCTGTCGTGCACTCAGATGTCCCATCACGGCAGACAGGGTAGAACGGAAATTCAGCCCATGCTCTTGCTCGCCAATTCTCACATATTATCCCAGGGCTGCGTGCGCCTTCTAGAAGGAGCACATTTTTCTAATTGGCCCCCTGAGGGATACAGTTTTCCATCTGGTCAGCCCAGAGGGGCTCCTCTTTTTTCAATGTTTCGAGCTGGGGCGGGGGCACCCTTTCTAACGCGCACACAGGTACTGAATGTGGTAGCAGAGCAGGAGCAGGGTGGGGTGGGCAAAGCCTCACCTTGGAGTAGTCTAGTTTGGTAGTGCTGGGCCCCGAGTCCAGGTGTGCCCGGACCAGGGAAGTGAGGAGGTTGGCAGGGGAGGCATCTGGGGGCTGCTTGGGTTTTGAGGGGAGCCGGCCCCGCCGTCCCTTCAGACTGTCTGTCCGGACAACTGCAGAGAAATGGGCAAGGGTGAGGAAGGGAGAAATCGACCCCATGTACCCTTAGCCAAAGTTGTGTACACCAGCACTGGGACCTACAAAGACCTTCTCCCCATCCCTCACAAGCCAGGCTGGTGGAAGTGGCCTCCCATTCTCAGACCCAAGATATTGGAGGTAAGGGCAGAAATCAGGTGCAGACATGCCCTCCCCTCTGGACAGCCTGTCTAGGGGACTTGCCCAGTCCCACCCGCGCAGGCCGGGTCTGTCCCGCTGGCCCCACCCACAGCCACCCACCTTCCTTCACCATGCCCACAGCCAGGCACTTCTGGAAGCGGCAGAACTGGCAGCGGTTTCGCCGCCTCTTGTCCACAGGGCAGTCCTTGTTGGCCAGGCAGATGTACTTGGCGTTTTTCTGTACTGTGCGCTGGGGGAGGGGGGAGCAACACGGAACAGGCTGTCAGAAAGTGGGGTGGGGTGGGGGAAAGGCTAGGGGAGGGGACCGTCCAGATCCTGCTGCCATCGCAGACAAAAGCGCTCTCTGTTCGCAGCTATTTTTCTAACATTTGGGTGGCAGGGGAGGGAGAGATGGAAGGGGGGAGGAAGAGGAAAGTCTTGGGGGTGCTGTGGGAGGTTTCTGCCCCAGGGGGTGGACCCCAGGACATAAGGTTAAGGGCCAGGGGCCTCCCAGCAGTCCTGACACCTGTACTTTGTATTATGCCTGTGTCCACCTGCCCCTTTCCTGGGGCAGATAAGAGAGGGCAGAGGAGGGGCTGGGGGTGGGGACGGGAAGCTAAGCAGGCACCCAGAGCTGGGACAAATACACAGCCTGTTCCCAAGTCCACCCCCAGCCCTCAAGCACCAAGCCCTCTTTCCAGATCCTTTCATCTCATGCCAGGAACACGAGTGCATGGGTCCCCCTTCCACTAGGACCTTGGGCTGGGGGAGGGTGGGCGGAGGTAAGCCAAAGGCTGGCCATTCGAACCTCCCCTTCTGGTACCCCACGGCCTGCACCCTCTGCCCATGTGCCACTCCATCTCCATCTCTCTGCAGGCCTACTGGCCCCACGTCCTATTCCCCTGCCATCTATGGGTCCCTGCGGGGGAGTCCATCTGGTAGTCTCCCCTCCTGCTGCAGGGCAGGACTATTTGGGAGGAAAACCCAAGGCAGGCTGCCACACGCCCCACTGGGCAGAGCCTTGCCTGTCCCCACTTCCTACAAAGAGCCCACCTAGAAGAGTGTTGTACCTTGAAGAAGCCCTTGCAGCCCTCACAGGTGCGGACGCCGTAATGCTGACATGAAGCGTTGTCCCCACACACGGCACAGCGGCCCTCGCTTCCACTGGGAGCCCCACTCCGGGCCTTGGCCGAAGTTACAGGCACATCCAGTATTCCCGAGCCATCAAGGTGTGGGGAGGTGGGTGCCAAGCCTGGGAAAGCTGCTGGCATGGAATAGCTCTCACCCTCCCTCAGCTGGTGGGTGGCCTGTGAGGGGAAGAGCTTCAGGGGGCTTTGGGCAAGGCTGGGGCTGGGGCCAGTGTGGGTGCTGAAGGAGAAGAAGGCTGGGGGCTGAGGGGGCCCAGAGGCCTTGGGCAGCTGCTCTGTCCATGCCCGCAGGCCTTCGTAAGTCTGGCTGGTTGAGAAGTGACCAAATGAGCCATCCCAAGGAGAGAGCTGGGGTGGCTGGAAGCTGGGCGTGGATGGTGATGGGACTGAGCAGGGGCTGCCGTAATAGTCAGAGCCGCTGGAGGACAGGGTCTCATCTAGTGGGCCGCTCAGGGTGCCTGGGTAGCAGCCATACACCTGGAAGTCCTCAAACTTGAAGGCAGTAGAGGCGGGGGAAGTGGCTGAGGAAGAGGACGTGGAGGAGGCTGAGGAGGAGGCGGAGGAGCACGGCTGCACTGTTCCTGGCAGCTGGTAGAGGAAGGTGTCGAACTCTCCTGTGTAGCCGTCCATGAAGGTGCTGAAGCTGGGCAGGGCAGTGGGGGCAGCGGGGGCCGCCTCAGGGCTGGCCAGGTCCATGGTGGACTTGCTGAGCTCAGGGGTCAGGGGGTCGCTTGCCAGGTGGTCATGGGCTCCTGCGCTCGGTGCTGTTGTCCCATACTGGGCTTGGATACAGGGCATCTCTAAAGTGAGAAAACAGCCAAGGAAGGGGAGGGGAAGAGTTAATGCGAGAGCACCATGCCTCATTTCAAAGTACAGGCCCCAGAGGCAGCCAAGTGGTGGGAATCCCAGGCAGGAAATAGGACACTGAGATCTTAGGGCCATGACCAAATACAGAACCCAGGACCCTGGCCCTGGCCTGAGGCACCATCTCAACTTACATGCCACAAAGTCCCTGGGCAGTGGCCCAGGGAGAGTGGGCTCAGTCAGAAGGCCAGCCACACCCCAGTCAGCCTAGGAACCCTCAGGAGGGCATCTGGCCAGCATTTCGTTGCCAGAACAGGAGGAAGCAGTGTTCCTCTAGCCCCCTGCCCTGCCCCCACTGGGACGGGGCTGGGAGAAGGGTAAGCGGGGGAGACCACCAGGCAAAGCCTTACAGCCCAATCCCCAGGAGCAGATGTGATGTTTCTCCAACCAGGCCCTTCCTGGGACTATCCCCAGGCACAGCCTGGTTGCTATCCAGTCAATTCCGACTCATAGTGACCCTAAAGGACAGAGTAGAACTGGCTCATAGAGTTTCCAAGGAGCGCCCGGTACATTCGAACTGCCGACCTTTTGGTTAGCAGACATAGTTCTTAACTACTACTCCACAAGGGTTTCTAGGCCTGGCTGAGGCTTCTGCAAAACACCTTCCCTCTTCCCCCAACAGTACCAGGGAAGAAGGGCATCTTGGAGTGGGAAGAGGGGCTAGGAGTGAAAGCCCAGAGTCTGCCCCTGCCTCAGAAAGCAACCTAAGGAGCAATGCAGCCACCCTTGAGCCTAATCCCATCCCCACCCCCACCCTACAGACGGAGCAAAAGCTGCCAATCCCACGCGCGTACCTCAGTCCTGCCATCTGGGGCTGTGCACCCACTCTTTGCTGCTGCCTGGGATGCTCCCAGAAGCAAAGAAGAAGGGAGTCCAGGCCTCCCCACCGAGTTCCCAGCTCTCTAGGGGATCTGGGAACGTGGCTCCAGACCTTTAAAGGCCTTATGTTGGAGGGAGAGGAAGGGGGAGAGAATAGCCCCCTGGTCTTCCAGGGGAATGGACAGTCCCTAAGAGGAATTTCCCTCCGACCCGGTAAGTACTTCTCCCTTTCCTGTTCTTTTTATAAGAGTATGCTAAAGAAATAAAAAGATAAAATGACTCTGTTCTGAGAGCTCTCATGCCTAAAATCCTTAATTTCTTTCCAACATGTATTATTCCCCTTATACATCCAAATTTCTGAGCTCAAGTACAGATTCATCCTTGCTAACAGAAATAAGGACCTCTTCTTCTGAATTATTGCCTTTCATAAAATAGTTACCAGACTTTGAAGTTCTCACATCTACCATTAAAAAAAAAAAACCATTAACAAGGGGGGAAAAAAAGAAAGTAAAAAAAACGAGTGAGAGAGAGAGAACACTCAAGAGTCCAGCAGAGGGCTTAAGGTGCTTATGCAGGAAGGAGAGGAGCCTGCCCCTGCCTGGGTGCCTGTATTAAAGTAGTCTCTGTACCCTGGAGAATCTAGGGGCTCCAGCAAAGGGGCCTGCTCACCCTCAACCGCAACGAGTCTGGAGGAAGAGAGGCAGCATCATTGATGGAATTCTTAAATTCAGAGACTGATCAAAATAATGCAGAGGAGGCTCCAGGACAGTCCCTCTTCCCCCCTCCCTGCATAGGGTCTGCATAAATATGGCCTCACCATTGGGGGGTGGGGTGGGAAGGGCTGGGTAAGAACTCAAGCTGGAACACAAGATCATGAATGAAGGGATACAGTGGATGGGGGCAAAGGCTGTCACCACCCCCTGGCCAAGAGCCCAGGGAGTCCTCTGGTCCTAACCCTTATCCCATCTCCATGGGCCCTGCGTGGGGCGGCTCCACCCCTAGCCTGACACCACCACTAACCTAAGCAATAGAGCCCCTCGGAGCTCTGGCCCCACCCACCTGGAGGTGCCCCTCCACAGGCCAGCAACCCTGGACAGCTGCTTGAGATAAGGGTAGCCACGTCTCCCAGCACTAGGACAGCCTGGGCAAGGATGGGTTGGGGTGGAGGAGGAGAACGGCAGCCACGCAGGGCTGGGCGTTCCAGCCTTATTCAAATCCTGTTTCTCCACTTGGACGTCCCACATCCGGATCAACCCCCACCAACCTATTCCACCCCCACCCCCCACCTCAGCTTCCAGACTGTGCAGGTACTTAACATCACAGGACCTACATCCGCCCCCACAGGGGAGCAGTCCCAGAGAGAGGAGGAAGAGGCGGGGTTGAAGGAGGGAGTGGGGAGAATCCGGCTTCAGGCAGGTCCTGGCAACAACGCGGTTTGCACCTGTTATACTGAACAAGCCTGAGGCTGCACCCTACCTGTGAGATCCAACAGACACTATGGGGGAAGGGGGCACAGAGGTGATCAGCATGTGGGGCTGGAGTGGTGGGAATGTGACAATCCTTCAGGTAGCTCCACATCAGAGGTTCCGACATTAGCAACTCCTTCCAGGATTCCCAAGCACAAAGGTTTCCAGATCTCTCTCTATGCGCGCGCACACACACACAGACACGGGATCCAAGCCACAGCTAAAACAACACTCCTAGTGCTTCCAGAGTGACCCTGTCCCTGCCCCTAGGAAGACTCACTTACTCCAACACACACTAAGTACCCCCTCCACAGTTCAGCCACCAACGCTAACCATTCCATTCGGTGATCCAGAGTCTCCTGATATACCCCCAACAGAAAGAATCTTCGAGGAGGGGATCCCTGCAAACGAAGCCACACTGCCTAAAGTAGTAAGAAAGCAATTAATAGATGAGAGTTCCCAGGCTGGGAGAAAGTAGACCCTTTTTGGAAATCTGAGCCTGACCGGAGTCCGATGGATCCCAGCACCAGAGAAAATCATCAGCACCCAAGTTCAGAAAACCGTGTGCCGACTTGGGCACCCTGGGAGATTGAACTAAATCCAGCTGCCTGCTTGACAAGACCCTGCTGCCGGCGCCAACCCCAAACCCCTGAGGCTTCCACCTTGCACAGACACTCCCCTACCCTCCGGCGCCCAGCGGACTCCAGTCCGATCTGGGTCCTCATTCCTCTCCAACTGCTACCTCCCAAGCCCAAAAGGGCACTGTACACCCGCCCTCCTGCATGCCGACCCTATCACATCCTTTCTTCCCGCGCGTATACTCCATCTTCTTCATGCAACACCCCTAAAAACTAACATGCAGCAACGCCACATAGCGACCCACTCAGATGCACGCCTCCCCGCGGGGCACCTACCCTGCCGGCTCCTGCTCCCTCTGCCCGAGACCAGCGCCCCGAGTCGCAGTCCGGTCCTGCGTGCGCTCCCGCAGGCTCTTCACACTCCCCCAAGTTTCGCAGCCTCCGCCACTGGGGCTCCCCGCTGGAGCCAGACCCTCCTCTTAAGCGCTCCGTGACGCACTGGGAGGGGCGGGGGCGCCACTGACGCACGCGGCCCGGCGAGCTTTGGCCATACAAGGGCGCGGGGGGCGGCGCGGTTCCGGCGGGAGGCGGACAGAGGGAGGCGCGGGGCCGGGGAGCCCGAGGGGGCGGGGCGAGGGGGGCCTGGAATGTCTGCGCGCGTGACGCACGCGGGGTTCCATTGACGCAGGGAGCGCGGAGTGTTTGATCTATAAATAGTCCCCTCGCGCCCGCTGCGCCGACTAAAAATAGCAGCTCCCTAGCTCTCCAGGCTCCCCCTACCCGACTCAGAACCGGGTCCGGGAGCCTCCAGGTCCGAAATAACCGGCCGGGAGGGCCAGGGCTGGAGAAGAGAGCTGCGGCTGCGGGGCTTCCCCGGACGAGGATCTCCTCGCCCTCCGGCTGCTCCCGGGTACCTCGGCCGCGCCCAGCCCCCTGGCTCCCTCCGTGCCCGGCTCCGCCTTTGCCCCCTCCCAAGCGCTTCCTGGAGGCCTACGGTATCGCCCTCTGCCGCTGCTGGGCGGCTCGGGCAGGCCCAGGGCTGGGGAGGGCAAATCAGAGACACACCCTGGTGAGCCTGTGCCCCCACCTCCGTCCGAGGTGCAGCCTGTGCACTTGTCCTGTCTTCCCCTGCAATGGCTCAGGCGAGGTTGCCAGTTACGGCCCTGCTTACTCCCTCCCCTCAATTCCCCACGCAGTCATAGGCAGAAGTGCCTTCCCCAGGGCAGGGGTGTGCCAGGCCCAAGCCTGGTCGGTGGGCTCTGCTCCACACGCTGAAATTGAGTTCTCAAAACTCTTCCCCCAGCTGCTTACAGAGTGAGTGCACCCTACTTGGGAAATTACTGAATTTCAGAACCGGGTGGAGCCTGAGAAATCTTTTCAAAGTTACGCCAACTGTTCCCCATTTTATAAATAAACGGGCTCAGAGAAATACCGGCACTTGCTCAAGGTCACACAGCAAGGCGGTGGCACCCTGGGGTGGAAACTAGGCCCACTGACTGCTTCTCTAGGGCATCTTTTCACTCCCTCTTACCACTATGCACTCCCACCCCACCCTAGCACCTGTGGAGGGAGCAGTTCTGACCAGGTATAACCTGCCTTGTAGAGCAGGGCTGTATCAGGGCACAAACCAGGCTGCAGCCACCTGGAGCCTTCCCTGGTTCATACGTCACCCCTCCACCCTATCCCATACCAAGCCTGGGGTGCCCTCTCCAGCTAGGTAAGAGAGGAAGGATGAAGGGCTAATGTTTACAAGAAGGGAGCCACCCACCCCACTGGGGTCGCCACCAGTCCCCTTTCTCCCCTGTAAGTCAGCATCAATAGGAGTTTCTGCTTTCACTGAGCTTGCACCCACCCACCCCACTCACTTTATATGGCCTCCCTATAACACTTCCCTCTGCCCTCCAGACACTTCCTGCTCCTCACTTCCACTCTCACCTCCGGTCACAGGTTTCCCACACCCATGTCCCCAGCACCCACTTCTGCCCACTCAAAGGTCCTGCAAGCGCCTCAGGCTTCATCTGTTCCAGACAAAATCTGTCACCTCCCACACCCTGCCCACTACCCCATCTCTCCTGATGCTCCACATGCAACTTTTTACTTTGTCCCTAAAATTTTGTTTTGAACTACCTCTTGGGTTCCTCCATTCCTATGGCTAGTAACAGAGCACACTTCCACAGACCAACTGGATGAGCCCAACGACCCCTTCTTCTTGCCTACATCTATTAAAAAAAAAACCACTCCTTAACCAGTCTGTCTCCTCTTTCTAAATCCACCCTGTCCACTACGGATGGAGAAGTCTTCATTTAGTATCAATCACATTAAGTGACCTGGTTAGAACCTGCCATAGCTCCCTGATCTCAGCATAAAACTTCAATGTCTTCAGAGAGCTCTGAGTTTTTTCCCAAACCATCTTCCATGGACCCTTCAAGGCCTCCGGGGTGAAGGTGATAGATGGGCAGGGCAGTATGAATGAGACCCACCCAGGGCCCAAGTTTCATTTTTCATTGGGCTTTTGCATAAAATTTTGCATTAAAAAAAGGGAGGTTTTAAAAACCACAAATAAAATTCGAGTCCTCCCATTTGCAGATTAGAACCCATGGGTTCAGAAAGGAGCGATGCCTTGCTCAGGAGCACACAGTAAGTCAGTGCTAGGTGACACTGGCTCTGGCTGTGGCACGAGCTGGCTTGCCTAGGCCCCACCCTACCCTGGGATGCCTCCCTCCACCCCAGCAGAGCCTTCCTTAAATTTTAATATGTCCATAAAAAAATATTAGGCAGATCAATGTTCTTCCCTCTGTCCAATATCACCAGCAAAAACGGATGTATTACCTGCTACTTGGCCTGTCCCTGCTCATGCCTGGCCTTAGCTCTTTGCAAGTTCTGCCCATCTTGAGCCCTAGCATCCCCCTTTCCTCCCTATCACCTTCCACTTGTAAAAAATAGCACAAGCCATCTTGTTGGGTAAGCCCACCCCTGAGCTCTAGGGAACTCAAGCATGGTAAGGAGCTGTCCAGGCCTCTGGCCTAAATCTCAGCCTCCAGATCTATGCCTGCAGCCCACATCCCACCTCCCCAGGCTGCAGTCTCCCTGACCTCAAAGAGGAGAGGAAGACAATTGTAGCTGCCACCTCCCTTGGCCTTTAGGGGATGCTGGGAGGGGAGCTAGATACACCACACTCTGGAAATAAGTAAGTAAGGCACAAGAAGAAAAAGGCAGAGTCCCTTGGTGGGAATACAGCTAGGTCTCCCATTCAGACACAGGTGTGCAGTATCTAGCCCAAGACAGGGAAGAGAGGCTAAAGGAGCTGGGGGATCCAAGAGCTGTTCCCTGTTGGTCAGAGGCCTTCCTGGGGTGGGGGCAGGGGGGCTCTGAGTAGGGTGGAGTCCAACTAAGGTGTAAGTTCAGGGAAAAGCATAATTGACAGGCTTTGGGAGGCTGAGAGTATAAGCGGGCCCCAGGTTGCACAGAGACCCTCAATGGACCCCCACAGTCCAGTCTTCAAGAGCAAGGTCAGAGTGAACAGCTCACAGGGGGTAGGAGAGGCAGGTAATGATGAGGCACGTAGTGAGGCAGATGTGTCCAAAATTAGAAACTAAGACAAGGAGGTAAGGCAGGGCTGTTATAACACAGGAAGGGCAGAGAGAGAAGATGCCATGTGGGAGGCCAGAGACAGCCCCACGCAGTCAGGGCCCAACATCGTGGCCTCAGCCTACCCACCTGCCCTCATCATCCGCTGTTCCCCACCACCCCCAGATAAGAATCTTGGGTTACACCTTCCCATTACCTGCTTTGCACAACTGTTTCACCTACTGGGCACATTGTTCCTCTTCCTCCCTTCCACTCTAATCCTGCTCATCCTCCAAGACTCCAGCTCAAACGCCACCTTCCTGGGCTAGGCCAATTCTTCATGAGCACCTTGTCACGTAGGAGGAACTACCTTCTGTAGCACACCAACCAAGTGTCAGACCTTCTTCCACTTAACCCTCTCACCACCCCTTTCAGTTTTGGAATCCGGGTCCCCATGTGATAAATGAGGAAACGGAGGCTAAGGAGTAGTACTCAAACTCGGGCCCAGTAACTCGCAGTTTTGTGCTAGATCCACTGCTCCTGACACTGAACTCCAGAAGCTGTGGCTTTTGACCCCGTGGTCCTTGAGTTCTTATAAGTACACCACAAAACCAGGCGCACACACACGTGGCCTGTAAACTGAAAACAGCAGTGCCTGCAAGGGGTTCTTTGGTGAGGCTGGCAGCACTCTAGTTCCTGATCTGGATGTTGGACACTGGGTGTGTTCACTCTAGACAAGTCATTGAGTTGTACTATTAGGATTTTATATCTGTGATTTGTAAACTTTTCTGTATGTTATACTTCCCCCTACCCCCCAATAAAAAAGCTGTTGTTGTGGTGTGCTGTTGAGTCGATTCCAACTCATAACAACCCTGTAGGACACAGTAGAATTGTCCCATGGTTTCCTAGGCTGAAATCTTTATGGGAGCAGAAAAGCCAGGTCTTCTCTCCCATGGAGCAGCTGGTAGGTTCAAACTACCAACCTTTCAGTAAGCAGCTGAGCTCTTAGCCATTGTGCCACCAGGACTCCTATACTTAAAAAATAGCCATGCTTGATGTTAACGGTGGTGGAATAATTTGGAAAAGGACGGTGAGAATGATTGTACAACTTGAAGGATGTAACCGATGTCACTGAATTGTACACGTAGAAATCGGTGGAAGTTTTATTGTATATATTTACACCACAAATGTATTTATTCAAATGAATGCAGATACCACTGGAATTCACTCAGTACAAATTCATTCACAAGTGTGTTCCTGAAATCACAGTGACCATTTCTCAGTATGTATTTGCTCTATAGACAGACACTTAAAGTACAACTATAGTCAGGCAGGCCCCAATATCCAACATTAAAAAGGGGTCCTTGGACACTCAACGCAGTATGTTTCTTGAAGAGCTCGACAGGCCCTTACCCTTCTAGTCAAATCTTCTGGGGCAGCAGGCACTTATCATATGTTCAGATCCCTCCTCCCCCACCAGTGTGGGACCTCTATAAGGGCAAAGGCACTGTCTTCCTCACCTTGGTAGGGGGACCCTGCCTGCATCCTCAACAGTAAGGAGCCCAGAACAGGGACAAAATGGGCACCATGTCTACCACCATTCCCCAGCCAAAGAGGGTAGGCATGGGGTTGGGTAAACAGGGGATGGAGGAAGTGGAACTGCACGGCTCCTTTCCCACGCTGCCCCCCCAGCTTGGGCTCAACTGGGCCCGCCCCTACTATGCAGAGGGCAGGAACTTGTCCTACTTTCACCAAGACCACGCCCTTCCCGTGGGGTGGGCAGAGGGAGAGAGCTTTGCCTCCACTTGCTGAGAAGTGGCCCTGGGAGCTTCCCCTCCTCGGCCCCAGGGCCCACTGCCAGCCCTGACTGGGCCACTTCCTCTTCCTGCCCTGGCAGTGGGCAGGGGGATTTGTGCTATAGGCAAGGAAGCACTGCCTACTGCCCTGGGGGAGCTTCCCAAGGGTGGGTCGATGAACCAGGATGAAGGGTCAGGCCCAGGCCTCTGACTCTGATCTCTTGTCCCTTGCCCAAGCCCTGCCATGACCACAGATGTCACTACTCCTCCCAAACAATCTCCCAAGGACACAGCCAGGTCAGCTACTACCTCCTACCCCAACTCCAGCCCCTAGGAGGGGCAAAAGATGGAAGAGCTATCATAGGCATCATTGACCAGGAGTCAGCAGACCTGGTGTGTGACCCAGAGCCAGTCCTTTCCCTCTCTGAGACTGTTTTGTCATCTGCCCAACGCAGACATCCCAAGTTCCAGAGCTGCGAGAATTCAAGTTGCTAGCAGAAGGGAGAGGCTCAAGAGCAAAATGGAGCACTGTCAGGGGCTTGGACTCTAGGGACCTACAGCAGAATCCTGGGGCTGACAGGGGGTAGGGAAGGGAGACAGGGTCCTCAGCTCAACTGGGAGCCAGCAGCCCCCCTTCCCCAAGAACCAGAGATAAACAGTAGCTCCATCTCCACCTCTCCCCCTTCAGGGCTGAGCAAGAGGAAATGGGAGTGTGCCCAGAGATGTGGTTCCACCCAGCACCAGGAAAATTCCAGACTCTGTATACAGCAAGCGCTCAATTAATACTCCAGAGAAAACCGCTTAATTAAGGAAGTCAGGCCTCTCTCTACAGAGGCTACCTTCAGGCCATGATTCCTCTACTCTCCCCTACTCCACCCAAGCCAGAAGGAATGAACAGCATCTAAGAATCAGATCAGCTTCAGGAAGCACAGCCAGACAGAGCTGGAGAACAGAGACAAGACTGTGGAGTTCCTCAGGAACTCTCGTGCCTCCTCAAATCTCCCTGCAAGCCCCCTCATCACCTCAGCTCCTGGCCAGCTCCTCTCTCTTCCCCATTTGGAGGGTCTTCCAACACCCATCAAATCCCAGGCCCCTGCCCAAGGCCTCCACCCAGCCTCCGCAGGCAAAATTTCAAATTCCAAAATAAAAACCCTCTGATAACAAGCTCCAGCAGGAAAGACTGATGCACTTTCCTATTGTTAAATTATTTTTAGTCACGGGCTCTGGATTCATTTAGAGACTCACGTTCAGAAAGGGAAAAAAATTTTTTTTGAGAACTGAGGAGAGCACAAGAGCCTCCCACGTAAGGAGCTGCCGCTTATTCCATGTCGGGACAGAGGCCTTGGCCCCAGGCCCAGGGAGCATGTTTGTGGCAAGCTGGTTGGCAGACCTGCTCAACCTCGCTCCAGCCCTGCTTCTCAGGCACCAAAGGCAGCTGCGAAACTGGGCAAGGAGAGTGGGGAAGGGGCTGAGGGCTTGGCAGGGAGCAAAGCCACCTAGGTTCAGCCACCTAGTCCTGAACAGCTGGGTCGGGGGTGCTCCAGGACCTTGCTCAGGGAATGGTATCCTGAGGCATCCTGGTGGACACCAAATTCACTTTTCCGTCCCTCCTCTGCCTGAGCAGACCAGTGCCTCACTGGAAGAAGAGGATTGAGACCCTGCTGGAAGTCTCTGAGGAAGGGGATGGATGGAATCACCTATTTCCATGTCTCCCAGTCCTCACAGAATGTTCCAACTCCATCTTCCAACTGCAGTCGAATCTATTTACCCTCATTCCTGGCCACCCCTGCTCTTCCTCTCCCCTCCGCCCCCATCTCAAGGTCAAAGCATTTAACATGACAGTCACAAAGGAAAATATCCAAACAGCCCAGCTCTCGTGCCTCAGTTTCGCCATTCCCAAGACTCACCAGCTTCCTCTTCAGTCTGCTCTGACTCCCAGAGATCCTGGACAACCACACGAAGGGAGAGTCCCAGTGTTGGTTGGGGGCTCTTCTTGGCAGCTTCAGGGAGTCCTGTGGAGAGAGACGTGACTGCCCAGTCAGCCTGTCCTCCCTGGTGGAGGCTGTACACCAGCTGAGCTGTCTCCAAGCCAGCGTGTCCTCCTCTGTTTATATAGCAGAAACCAGAGCCGGCCTCTGGGGATAGGGAGCCGCCTCGGGGCCCTCTTGGCTGGGGCCTGACTTTGGCCCAGGTCAGCAAGAGCCCAAAATAGTCAGCTGACGGGAGCCCCTGCGTGAGCGTGACCCTGGGCCCACGCCCGGACCTGGCAGACAGGTGCCCACGTCACAAGACCAGTGGCTCAAACACTCATGGGGCCTGGCTGGCAGCCCCTCAGAGTGGCCTTGGCAGTGTGTCTGGCATGGGAGTTCCACCCAATCACCATCATCACCCAGACGACGGGGTAAACACAAGGACTTTTCCCACTCAGGGCTGCTATGTACCCAGAGGAAAGGCTGGGAGTTCTGGGTCTGGGCTAGGGGCAGAGGAGGGAGCCAGGTGGAGAAGAAGACACCTGGCCCACTGCTGTCATCCTAACTCACATGCTTCCCAAGTCCAGATCTCTGGCTGACCAGGAACAACTGCCTCTCCCACTTACAGCAGTTCCTCTCCCTTCCCCCCCAGTTTGCAGTTGGTGGCTCAGAGCCTGCTGCCAACCGGACACCAGGTGCGCGCCCAGGCCCCAGAATAGGAGGGCCTGGTTTCCAGGGTTTCCCCATCTTCCATCCAGGCGCAGATTGGACACCCCATCTTGCCTATCCCAGCCACCTCTCTAGGACCCTTTGCACCCTGAACACCTAGTCCACATGAGGCAACAGCATTGTAGGGGTGCTAGGGGAGACACTGAGTCAGCTCCTGCTTCATCCAGGCATCTCTTAAGGCCTGAGGGGGGTATGGTTCAGAGGTGTGGCTCTGTTCAGTGGAAGGAGGAAGGGACTCACAGGGCCTAATCCATAGTGGTTACCTCCCCAAACCATGGATTCCACAGGTCCTACAGGCCTACCATGGTGGGGGAATGGTCACCACCCTTTCTGGAAGCGGGGGTCCCTGCCTTCCCTTCATGCAATCCCTCTAGTGTAGTCTCTACACCCTGGCAACAGGCCAGCTCCCTCCCAGGTCTGCCGCATTACCCCCCAGGTCCAGCCCCAGCTCCCTGGCCCCACCCCATCAGCTTCCTGGAACCAGGCACATGCTGCCCTGGGAGTGGCTGTCACCCCCTCCTCAGGCCCACCAGTCTATGTCACCTGGCCCAGAGCTCTCCAGCCTATGCTGCTAAGAGCTCGGGCTTCCCCCTCCCCACCCCCGCATCACCCCATCACTGGAGAAATCAGATCTCCTGATGCTAAGTAGCACCTTGCCTGCCACCTCTGCAGGGCTTCCCCTTCACCCCCCAAACCACATCCACCTCGGGAAGCTCCACACCCACCCCGGCCCCCCAACCCACATGCTGGGGTGGGGGCCCAGAATGTAAAAGGACAACAACAGAGCACTTACCACTCTGGGTGGATGACAGGCTTTGGCCAATCCTCAAACCATCCCTTCCAGCTTCAGGCCTGGCACAGGGAACTGGTCACCAGGGAGGGGCAGGGGCTGGCCTCTGTCCATGGTGGAGGCCTGCGGAGGGAGTTAGCATGAGGAGAATCCAGGGGCATTCCCTGGAGACAGCCCAGTTATAGAATACAGCAGTGAAGATGGGGGCAGGACCCAGGCCACGTGAGGGGATAAGCTAGCCCAAGGACTTCCCCGGGCTGGGGACCCAAGCCCAATGCAAGCGGTTCTTGGGGCTGGGAGGTATGGCCAGGAGCCATAGAGTTCCTCAGCCTGTACCCCACTCCAGGATGGGAGGGCACCTAAACCCAGCTCTCAGCCCCAAATGTACACAAAAGGGCATCTTGTAGGCAGAGAAACAGAGCCAACGAATAGAACACCCTCTTTCCTTCAGGGGCTGCAGCTCAATCCCTGAAGCCTCATAGGCCCCCATGGGGCATGAGCTCCATGTCCCTGTCGCCAGGCAGCCCAGCCTTCTAGTCAGAGCCAATGGGGACCCTCGGGAATTCTGAGGGGACTCCGCTCCCCAAATGCGAAAGGTCCCACTTACAGCAAAGCATGTGAGCATGAATGCTGGATCCCAGATGGCCTGGGTTCAAATCCTGATTCCATCACTTGTAACTTCGGGCAAGTTACATAACCTCTCTGGCCTCAAGTTCCTCATCAGTGAAAATGACAATCACAGACTGTCATCAGGCTTAAAATCAGTTAACATATGTTAAGGACTTAGAACAGTGCCAGGTACACATACATGCTTTATAAATATTGTTATTGGTCCAGCTCATGGTGACCCCGTGCACAATGGGATTGGGCTTCTGTGAGCCAAAGGGTTTTCAATGGCTGATTTTCAGAAGTGGATTGCTAGGCCATTCTTCCTAATCTGTCCCAGTCTGCAAGCTCCTCTGAAATCTGCTCAGCATCACAGCAACACACAAATCTCTACCGACAGACAGGTGGTGAATCGAACCCAGGTCTCCCATATGGAACTACCACTGCCCTCGTTATAAATACTAGCTGTCGTTATTAAGAGAAATGAGGGCACGTAGAAAATGCAACCCCAGACCCTAGTTCCTATTCCAAGCCACTTCTGGGTACCTGGCCTCTTCTTCCAGAATCCCAGGCCCATATCTCCCCTTCCCTCTTCCCACCCCCATTCAGCCCTCTCCTCTCTCGCTGGGCCCTGGAGTGAACGCAGGACCAGCCAAGGGTTGGCCCTCAGTGGTTAGTGGGCTGCCCTTCAGGCCAAGATGAGGTCTGGAGAAAAGGAAGTAGATGTTTCCGTAACGGGAGAGAGAAGGAGTGAGGCAGAGAATGGACCCACAGTGGATGGGTGATGGGCTCCCTCACCCTCTCAGCCTCTTCCCCAAGGTCCACAGGAGGCTTCTCTGGCCAACTTTTCCCCTCACAGAGCTACCAGCCATCCCCACTCCCCTGTGGGTGTAATGTGGAACAGAAGTATAGAGTGAAGGCCACAGGAGAGAAGGAGGGGGGAGAGTGTCTGGGACATCTGGGAGGGCTTCCAACTTCAAACAAAAAGCAAAATCAGGCTTCAGGCCTGTCGCAGCCCACAGGCTACACCTGCTTCCAGAATGACACTATCGTTCTCCCATACCCCCCAAACGACTCTGTAGTTAGCCCTTAAGGGTCTCCTCACAGCTGGGGAAGAAGACAGCAGGGCAGGGAGGGCCAAATACCCTCGAACCCCAGTCAGGCCCAACCAGAGA
The DNA here is from genome assembly GCF_030014295.1 of Loxodonta africana. NCBI lineage: Eukaryota > Metazoa > Chordata > Mammalia > Proboscidea > Elephantidae > Loxodonta > Loxodonta africana. The sequence goes on from NC_087345.1 coordinate 89,989,235, forward strand.
ATAACCCAGGTCTTCCCTGCCTGTGTCTGAGGACAGGGCCCAGAGTGTGGCACCCAATGTTCAGAAAGTGATTCATTACACCTTAGAACAGGTATCTGATACAATCTCATGTCCCAGATTAAAACTCCTTCCTCAACACTCATTCCAAAAGAATGAGCAAACCAAGACACCTGCAGCTCAGGAGGTCGTAGTGGGGAGAGGGACACAGAAAGAACCAAAGACATTTACAAACAGCCCTGTGCCGCCGAGGGTGGGCCAAGAGCTGAGTGAGCTCGGAGGAGAAAGTGATGCCCACAAAACGGGGAGGGAGCATCAGGCTGCCCCAGCTCTGGCTCCCCTCCCCTCCCCCCCGGCCACTCCCCCTCTCCCCCGCACCTGCACCTTACCTCCACTCACTGTGTTTCAGTCACGTGAGCTTTCTTCCCCACCTCAGGGCCTTTGTTCCCTCTGCCCAGAAAGTCACTGCCTGGATGCCTGCAAGGCTGGCTCCTCATCCATCAGGTTTCTATTCCCCTTGTCACCTCCTTAAAGAGCCCCCCCATACCCATCACACTATTCTGTTTTTAGAACATAAGTAAGGACCCTGCCTGACGCCACCACGGCCAGTCTTCAGTCTCTAAAACAGTGCTCAGCATTAAGTGTTCCGTAAGTATTGTGGAATGGGGAGGGGTACACCACCCTCCTGAGAGGAGAGTCAGCGAGCTGTCTGGAAGGAGATGGGGAGGACATTTGAGCTAAGGAGCCAGACAGCTCCCAAAACTGCCTCTTCCCCTTTGGGGCAGATCAGAGGATCTTTCCTACACTGAGTCACAGCCCAGACTCTAAAGGCCTCACAGCCCTGGATCCCAGCTCTACCTCCTGCATGAGCCCACAGAAGACCTTCTTCTCCTTCCTACCAAGTATTTGAGTCTTTTATCTAAACGCTCCTGTGCAACAGTATATGGTTGACAGACCTTCTGCAGCCCTGGTGGCCTCCTGGGCACAACCTCTGCCTATGTCCCCACCCTGAAATGGACATATACTAACAGTAATAACAGTCACTAATACTTGTCAAACACCATGCTCCATACATTGTGAAGCGCTTCACACGCATGTTCTCATTTCAGCCTCGCAGCACTATGAGGAAGGATGTATGCACATTTACCAACGAGGAAACAAAGGCACAGAAAGGTTACACAACTTGCCTGAGATCACACAGCTAGGAACTGGCAATGCTGGGATTAGAACCCAGGTAGCCTTACCAGGGAGCCCAGGGCGGGGTATCACCATGCCCCCTTGGACCTGTGCAGTGGGTAGAGGCCTCAGATTGCACAGAACAGTGTGACAGACCCCACCCACTGGGCAGCTGAGCCAGGCCTCTCACCAAGCCTGACTCCTGAGATGACTTTCTGAACTCCAGCCCAGGCCTGTAAACACTTACCATTAGTCACATTCATCTTGTCAGTTTTGGCCCATCCTTCTGCCCTATAGCCCACATTTGAAATCTTCATTTTATGGGTGGTGCAGCGGTTAAGTGTTGGGCTGCTAATCAAAAGGTCACCAGCTGTTCTGCGGGAGAAAAATGTGGCAGTCTGCTTCTTTAAAGATTTCAGCCTTGGAAACCCTATGGGACAGTTCGATTCTAACCTATAGAGTCACTATGAGTTGGAATCGAGTCAATGGCAATGGGTTTGGTTTTTTGGTACACTTGTCATTCCTCCCAGCTCTGGGTCAGAACAAAAAGTCAACTGGCTTCCCCTTTAAGTCTTCATCCCAGTGACTGATCTAAGTGTTCCCTTGGAATGTGTCTGGGACCATGCTTTGTGGCCACCACTTGAGCCCCTCTCCAGGGTGATATCTGTCCCCCAAACCATCAGCACCTTTTAAGTATAACAGTTGTGAATCTACCTGCCCCTGCCCATTCTTCATTTTCCCGACAGGCCCATAATACTAGCCCCAAAACGCAGACCAGCACTTCACTGTCAACAAGACATGCCACCTCTGCAGCATTTCTGTGTCCACCAGTCCACTTATCAAAAATGGGCGCATAAAAGGAGAATCTGTTGAAGTCAAGGAACGGAGCTCTCCCCTCAACACCCCCCGAGGAGATGCCGCTCTCCCCAAGTATGAGGTCGCTGTTGGGAAAGAGGGTGCTGCGGCAGAAAAATACGCTGTCATGGTAGATGTGGCTCCTGAGTCCCAACCCTAGCCCCGCTCCTGACCCCATAAGACCCTCTCTGGGCTCGATTTCCAGGCTCAGACACACTCAGGGGCTGCGCAGGGCAATTCCGGGCCCTCCCGCCCCGACCTCCTGGCAGCCGAGCTCCGGAGCTCCTGGAACTCGTTCCCCGCAGCCGGCGGGGATATGGAAGGAATTTCTCGGGCCTGGCCACCTCCAGCGCCCCTCGCGGGCCAAACCCCACCCTTGGCCGGCTGGGAGAGAAAGGGTTGGCCGTCGCACTTGGGGGCTGACTCTGAGCCAGCAGGTTCCGCTGGGAATCCAGTCCCCCCCCCCCCCCACTCTCCAGTTTCCAAGCAAGACTCCCAGCGTGGCCCTGAGCCCATTGCAGTGCATCCGTAGACCCCGTTCCTCCCCGGGCCTCCCCCGGGGACCACCTTGCTCCTCCCCAGGCTGCCCCCTCACCTGGCAGGGAGTGCTTGCCTCGCCTCTCCACCCTAGCTTTCCGGGGTCGCGCATCAGCAGACGGGGAGCTGCTCTGCACCGCAGCGGCGCCCATACCCGGAGGCCGGGGGGCGCGGGCGCCGCGTGGGGGCCCCCGCTAGTTCCGCCGCCGCCGGCTCGCGCTCCTGCCGCCGCAAGGCTGCGGCTCGGCGCCCCCCGCCCCCAGGAAGCCCCCGGCCCAGCAGTTCCGGGCGCTGCCGTGCCCCCCGCCCCCGCAGCCCGCGGCCGCCCGCGTAGCCATCCCAGCCTCGGCGCGCCTCCCCCGGCGGGCAGGCGGGGACCGTGACGCGCGCCCATTGACGTCTCCGGAATCCCGGCGGCGGCGGCCGACGCAGCCTCATCAATGGGGCTAAAAATAGCGGCGCCCGGAATAGCCGCGAGCGCCCCGCCCCGCGGCACCCCCCCTCCCCAACACACACAGGCTGCACACACTGTTACATAACCCGCCTCGCTGGGGCCGGGGCAGAGGGGCTGTTTTTCACAGGGTTCTGAGGCCTTGCTAACACCTAGCGAGGCAGGAACCCGGAGCCAGGTTATAAATAAACTTACCCGGGGCTTCCCCCGAGGAAGAAGTGGAAAAAGAGGCCCGGAGAGGCTTCGCGGCGGCCCAAAGTCTCACAGCAGTTAGGCTGGCTTTAGATGACAGGGCCCCTGACTGAGCCCTGGGCACCCACACCAGCCTTTCTTGGCCTGTATGCCACCCCAAGGGCAAAGAAGCCAGGTAAGAAGAGTGCCCAGCTCCCAGACAAGAAGGCAGATTAGACAGAAAGAGGACTTCTTGAGAGAGTGAAATTTCCCCTGAAGAGAAGCAGTCCCAGCCTTGAGAATGCGTGCAAGGGCAAAGCACACGTGATGGAGTCACAGACCTGGCTTCTCTAGATCATACGCATACCACTGTGTGACCTGGGACAAGTCACTTAACCTCTCTGAGCCTCTGTTTCCTTACCTATAAAATGAGGATGATAAGACTGTCTCCATCTTGGTTGTTTCTTTTTCTTTTTTTTTGTTTATTGGAAGATTAAGCAGCTGTGAAGTTGCCCTGTACACAGTAGAATGAATTTCTCCTCCTTGCTCTCCCTTAGAAGTCCGACTTCTCCAATCCTCAGGAGTGCTTAGTGCAGGAAATACACAGTGGCCAGGAAGCCCTGAGAGACCCACCCTCCTCTGACTGTAGTCTCTGTCACAGATTGAATTATGTCCCCCCAAAAAGGTGTGTATCAATTTGGCTGGGCTGTGATTCCTAGTATTGTGTGAGTTTTCCTATATGTTGTAATCCTGCCTCTATGATGTTAATAAGGGAGGATGGGTGGAAGTTGTGTTAGTAAGGCTGTATACTCTACAAGACTGGATTCTGTCTTGAGGCAATCTCTTAAGATATAAAAGAAAGAAGGGAGCAGAGAGACAAGGGGACCTCATACCACCAAAAAAGCTGTACCAGGAGCAGAGCATGTCCTTTGGACCCGGGGTCCCCGCACGAAGAAGCTCCTAGTCTGGGGGAAGATAGACGAGAAGGCCGACAGAGAGACAAAGCCTTCCCCTGGAGCTGACACCCTGAATTCGTACTTTTAGCCTACTTTACTGTGAGAAAATAAACTCTTTGTTAAAGTCATCCACTTGTGGTATTTCTGTTTTAGCAGCACTAGATGACTAAGACAGTCTCTAAGCGCAGGCTTCCCCAATAAGAACCTTCCTGGCGGTGGGGGTGCTTGGAAGATTTCTCTGTCCCACCTGACCGGGGCATTCTTTGGATATGGGAGAACTACCTTGTCCTGAGCAAATCCTTCTTCCCCAACAGCTGCCTGCTCAGGTGTATCTGTGGGGAGGGGGTCGCCAGGCCAAGGCCTGAGCAGTGGCGCTTGGGTCCGGCTGGGTGGGGTTGGGGGTCACAGCTCCTGTATGCTGGGCGGCAGGGCCATTGGAGAACAGTCATTAGCGAGGACCCAGTCCTGTGCTCTGCTACACCAGCCACCGGTCCCTGCTCACTTTTGGAGTCACTTTAAACTATGAACACGAGATCTAATCCCCAGCACCCAGGCCAGGCCCCACGCAGCAAAGAATGCCTTCTGCACTCTCCAAAGGAGGCCCCACACCCCACTCAGCCCTCATTCCAGGGGCCACATTCTTCTCCCCACCCCCATGCCCACCCCCACAAATCCTTTTCTGGACCTACCCTAAACTCCTGGTGCAACTCAGAAGCCCCTTTCTCTCATTCCTCATAATAATTCCAAGAACCTCTGGTTTGTTCCAAATCACCTCCTCAGAACCTTCGCATTTTTTTCCCAGATACAAGTGTTAGGCCAATTTACAGATAAAGTGAGGCTTCAAAAAAAATAGCTGAGCGGGGGAAGCCAGGGGACCAGCTTTTTTCCACCCTCCACACTCCCCTCCTTCCTGCCTCAGCAGCTGCTTCCTAATGGGTTTCTTAAACCACCACCCCACCCCCTCTTTTTCTTTTCCCAGAAATCTAACTTTTGAAATACATTCTAAAATATTTGCCTGTGTAGGAGAAATACATTTATTTGGACAGGAAGGACTAAGGAAAAAAAAAAGGGCTCAGTTACCAGTTTTTCCATGAAGCCTTCCAGCCCACAGAGGTCTCTCCCTTCTATAAATACCTTAGCACAACTTGCCTTTATTTTAAACTCCCCTGCTTTATAATCAAATAAAACATATATTAAAACATGCATGGATAAAACACACGCACTGTGTGGCTTGTGGTGCCAGCATGAGGTGGTGAAAGAAGCATAGACTCAAGAGGCTTGGGATCCACATTGGCTCAAACTCTTCCCAGCTGTGTGACTTCAAGGAAGTTACTCGCCCTCTCTGGGCTTCTCATCTGAAACACAAGTGTGATAACATACGTATCTCGAAGGGTTGTCATAAGTAATGCATCTTTGATAATAGACATAAAACATGTAGCAAGGAGTTGGGCACATAGTGGCAGGGCTGCCGTTTCCACAGAGGAGGACTTGCGGAGGCCATCTGGTAGGAAGGCAGGGCTGGGGAACCTGTCTTGAAGCTGCACATGCAAAGTGCCCACCATGGCTTTGCCCAGCTGGTATGTTTATGTAGGGAAGCTGCGGGGCAGGGAGGGCTGTGCAGTTGGGGGTTATGCCACCCCTTAGTGCCATTACTGATGTACAGTAAATTCCAGGCCCCTTGTTGTCTTCTGGAGTCCCTAGGTGGTTAACGCTCTCAGCTACTAACTGAAAGGTTGGAGGTTCAAGTCTACCCAAAGGTGCTTCGGAAAAAAGGCCTGAAAATCTACTTCAGAAAAAACAGCCACCGAAAATCCTATGGGGTATAGTTCTACTGTGACACATGTGGGATTGTCATGACTCATAATTGACTCCACAGCAACTGGTTTGTGGCTTTGCTGTCTTCTTGACCCAGGTCACTCAGCTAGTGACCAAGCCAGGACCACAGCCCAGATCTTCTAACTCCCAAACCAGTGCTGTTTCTACCCACCATCTTGTTCCTTCATGCCTAGCCCTTCCTCTTTCTACACAAATCCCAGGAACCATTGTTGTGTGCCACTGAGCCAATTAGAACTCATAGCGACCCTATAGGACAGAGTAGAACTTCCCCATAGGGTTTCCAAGGCTGTAAGCATTTTGGAAGCAGACTGCCACATCTTTCTCCCGCTGAGTGGCGGGTGGGTTTGAACCACTCACCTTTCGGTTAGCAGCCGAACGCTTAACCACTGTGCCACCAAGGCTCCTTCAGGAACCCCTACACAGTCCATACTGCAGATGAGGAAGCTGAGGAAAGAGAAGCTACCTGAATAGTTTTTTGGGGGGGTTGGGGGGGCAGGCACTTTGGCCAGTGTTGTCCTGTCTTCTAGGAAATTCCTCAGGGAGGTGCTGTGGCAGAAAGCTGGTTCCTAGTCTGATGGGGAGGCAAGAAACAAGAATAGGTATTAAAATATTGTCAGAAGACCAGGAAGCAGCCTCTAAGAGGTCTCAAGCCAGCACTGCAGTGGAATCTAGAGAGCTAGTCTGAGAGGCCTCACTGGAGGAGGAGAACATGGGGGCACAGTGTGCAGGGAGGGAAAGTACCAGGCAGGGCAGAGAGAAGGAAGGGCATATCACAGTGGAGAAGGGCTGGCCCCAAAGCTGATAGGTATTAGGGGGCAAGGTAGGGATTCTGGAGATGAGGAGCTGTGAGCTGCAGGACCCAGGACAAAAAGTCAGACCCTTAGTGGTCTTCACTATATGCCCCTCAATCTTACATTATCAGAAACCCTTGATCCAACCCCACTGAGTCAGGGAGATACCATTCCTCCCCACCCACTCCCTCCCACTGCAGCAGGGAGGAGCCAAAGGATGTCAAAGGGGTTCTTGTAGGTCCAGAAAGGGCTCCCCTTCCCAGGCCCTGACCCTCAATGAGGAGAGGGGCTGTGGAGGGGATTCCCTTATGGGTCCCTTCTTCATCTTGAGGATCAAGAACTACCTGGGTGGGGTCCCCCCACCACTTCCCAGGTTTGGGAGCAATTAGAGGACAGAAAAATGGGGGCACAAAGGCAGGGCCTTCCTGGGGCTGTCCCAGAGAGCAGGGGCTGTCCAGGGACACCACCCAATGCCGTAGATTCCGAACCGTAGCGATCCCATAGTCTTTCCAAGGCCACATCTTGCTCCCCCCTGGAGCCGCTGGTGGTTTCCAACCCCAGATTTTTCAGTTAGGCGTCAAGCACTTTAGCCACTGTGCCACCAGGGCCCCTTACCTGTTAACCGTCCGTCGAGTCAATTATGGGGTTAAAAACCAAAATCAAACCCATTGCCATTCCAGTCTTCGATTCCACTCATAGTGATCCTATAGGGCAGAGTAGAATTGCCCCATAGGGTTTCCAAGGCTGATCTTTATGGAAGCAGACTGCCGCATCGTCCCCCTCTTCCCGCCCCGCCCGTGGCTGGTGGATCCAAACCGGTGACCTTTTGGTTAGCAACCAAGTCCTTTAACCACTGAACCACCAGGGCTCCTTCAGATGGGATTACATGCTTAGAATTACATAAGGGCTGGAAGGGCACTTTTAAGAGGCACTTTCCCAAGTGCCTCCTCATTTACTCTTCCTTGGTTGCCATGGAAGGCCGTCAGGGACAGAACGAGAAAGTGGCCAAGGTCACCAGGCTGGGAGTGGCAGAGCTGGAATTAATGCCAAGATTTCCCCTAAATCCAAGCCAGAGCTCTTTATTAAAAACAATTTTTTTTTTTTAATTACAAAACTAAACATGCTGGCTGTAAACAAATGCAAAGGTTACGGGCTGCGTGATTTACGAAGTGAGAGGCCCTTAATCCACTGGTAGGACCGCTTCCAGGCTGCTCTCAACGTCGTCAGACACCGGCTGGGATCCGGGCGGCCCCCCCGGAGGAGTCCGGGACCCCACCTCCGGGCCGGAAGGCACAAGGCAGGGCCGCGCCCCACGCCGCGCTCCCGGGGGCAACCAGGCTGCCCTGCGCCACGCCTGGCCCGGCCGGGTGGGGCCGGGGAAGCCGCCGAGTCACGGGGCCCCGGGAGGGAGCCCGCGCCGGGTGCAGCCACGACCCATTACATCACCCGGCGGCGCGGAGCCGCCGCTCCGTAAGCACCGCCGCAAACCATTGGCTAGCGAGCCACCCTCCCAACCAATAGCACGATAGTATGCCGTTTAGACCAGGAGTGATGGCTTCTGGGGCTGATGTCTGCAAACAGACGTCATGGCAAGGAAGGGAGCTCCCTGGAAGAAGGAAGAAAGGGGTCCTGAGATCCGTGGGAGGCTAGTTGAGGACTTGCCATCCCAGATCTGGTCCAGCGAGCCCTGGGGGGGATGGTGGCGCGCTTAATTCCCTTGAGCTGTCTTTCCAGTTAGATCCCGTTGCTTGGATATTCAGTGAATCTGAGAAATGGTGCAAAAATTATTTAGGTCAGCTAAGTTGTTTTTTTTTTTTTTTTTGGAAGGCTGAAATAAGAAATCAAGAGATACAGAAAGCTGGAAGGTAATTCGGGGAACGCATAGGCTAACCCTCACGCTGGGAACACAGCAGTGAACAAAACAAGACAGAGCCCCGACCCTTCCTTACTTCCCGGTGAGGAAGAGTAAGTGGGAAGAGTAATGTTAATCTTACAATCAGTAATAAGTGCCACAAAGAAAAAGTAAAATGCAGGATGGCAATGAGAAATTTGACTGGGAGCGGTAATTTAGAAGCATGGTGGTGAACAAGAGAATGCTTCTCTTAAGAAGTAGTTTTTTAACTGAGGTCAGAAGGAGCAGGATTTGCCAGGTGGAGAGTGGGGGTGGGGGTACAGGGACAAGTGTGCTAGGGAGAGGGAACAGTATGTGGTGAAGCCCAGAGGTGGGAAAGAGCTTGGTTCGTTAGAGCAGAAGAATAAGGGGAGTGATTGGAGCCCAGTGATTAAGGGAGGGGAGGACATGAGGCTGAAGAGGGAGACATGGGCCAGATTATGCTGGACCTTGTGTAAACTCCATGCTAAGCCCTTTTATTGCTTAGTCTTTCTCTCTCTCTCTCTTTTGTCTTTCAACAGCCCTCTAAGGTTAGTAGTATGTTAGCACTGAGGAAACTGAGGCTCCAGGAGGTTGAGGAACTTGCCCAGTGTTACACATCTGAGAAATAGCAGAACCTGGGTTTGTATCCAGATCAGTGAGACCTCAAACACTGTACATTGACCCGCTATGTTATTGCCTCCCAAAGAGGGACCTGAGGTTCAGAGGGGTAAAGTGACTCCCCTTGCATTTCATGGCTTGTGGCTGAACTGGGACCCCTACAAAGGTCTGGGAGTTTTTGCTCCATGTGCTATGAAAGGAGACAGTGTTCAAGAAAGGGAAGAGGACAGGGAGTGTGGGGAGAAAAAGGGTCCCCCTTGTCCAGGCCAGAACCTGGGGTTTGCTGGGGTGGAGAGAGGTTGAAGTCTTTAAGCATCTGTCTCTGGGAGTTGTCGCTGGCCAGCTGTGGAAGGCCTGGCTGGCCTGGCAGCCTGGATTAGCTGGATCTTGTGTGCTGTCCCCGTTGCCAAGCAACACTGCTCCTCCTGCTTCAGCGAAGCCAGCTCTGTTACCAGTGACAACTCCCAGGGGAGAGCACCTGCAGGGACACAGGCAGGCAGGAGGGTGCCGGAGGTGGCCAAGCCCTCCCCCACACAGGTTTATTTGGTGGTGGGATGGGAATGCCCTTGTCACTGGTGTGCCTTTGGGGTCCATCTTCCTTGTACCTCTCAACATAAGCTCAGAACTCAGGGTGGGTACCAGGACACACATGAGGAGTGTGGCAGAGGCATGGGCTGTGCTTGGGCACAGGCAGCCTTCCAGGGAGCAGAACCGAAGAAGTCTGGGAAGGAGTTATGCCCCACGTCTGGGCACCAAGAAGAGAGAGGGAGTGTGTATGTGTGCCCGTCCAGTCATGGGGGGCGAGCAATTTGTCATCAGGAATCTGGGGCAACTCACCCACCTTCCGTTGCTCTTTTATAAAATACTCCACACTTCTCAAACTCAAGGGTTCCTACTGTCAGAGGGTCCCAGATTCATGAAATAAACAGACCCCTGGGGGTGTCCATTCTGCTGAAAGATTAAACAAAAGAATGAAACCCAAGGGGTTAACCACTGTGGCACCAGGGCTCCTTACTGAAAGATTTGGGGAGAATAAGTAGGTGATTTCACTCTTAGGTAACTTAAAGCATTAATTTTGTACTTTTAGGAAGAGGTTGTATTTTAGAGGAGTAGGTAAATGGTTAAGTGCTCAACTACTAACCCAACTAAGGTTGGCAGTTAGAGCCTGCCCAGTGGGACTGCAGAAGAAGGCCTCGTGATCTGCTTCCATTAAGATTACAGCCAGGCTACCATTACTGAACATTTTGATCAAGGATTCTATAGAAGAATCCTGATTAAAAAGGAGAAAATGCTGAACAGAATTTCAAATTCTCATGGACTTCACACTTCCCTGGAGCCATGGAGGTTGGATGAACCCCTGATACTATTGCCCTGATAAAATCTTTAAACTTTAAACCAAAAATATCCCCTGATGTCTTCTCAAAACCAAACAATAGTTTAGCTGAACTAGTAAAAAAATGTCTGCTTTGAGAATTATGTTCTTTTAAGAACCATCTATACGGGATCAAATTGACAACAGCAACTGGAGAGATGAGATAGAAACCTCTGGAGGCATTGAATTTATGTTAATGGGGGAGAAACAACTTGGAAAAGGAGGGTAAGAATGGTTGCACAACTTGAAGAATGTAAACAGTGTAACTAAGCTGTATATGTAGAAACTGTTGAATTGGTTTTTTGTTTTTTGCTGTGTATATTTCTCAACAACAGCACCAAGAACAAAAAGATTACAGCCAGGAAAACCCTATGGAACAGTTTTACTCTGTAACACGTGGTTTTGCCATGAGTTGGAATCAACCTGACAACAGTGAGTTTGGTTTGGTTTTGGTTTAGGTATCTTAAAGGTACAGAATTGGAGAGGCCATAAATCACAATTCTTACCCCATGATCACCATACAGCTGGACTTGACACCTATCTTATTTCATTTTATTATATTTTCCTTTTACCCCCGTCTCAGTCATCTAGTGCTGCTATAACAGAAATATCCCAAGTGGGTGGCTTTAACAGAGAAATTTATTCTCTCCCTTTCTAGTTGGCTACAAGTCCAAATTCAGGGTGTCAGCTCTAGGGGAAGGCTTTCTCTCTCTGTCGGCTCTGGAGGAATGTCCTTGTCATCGGCCTTCCCTTGGTCTGGGAGCATCTCAGCTCAGGAACCTCAGGTCCTAAAGGATGTGCTCTGCTCCCAGCATTGCTTTCTTGGTGGTATGAGGTCCCCCTGCCTCTCTGCTTGCTTCTCTCTTTTATATCTCAAAGAGATTGGCTTAAGACACTACCTAATCTTGTAGTCCTCATCAATATAACTGCCACTAATCCATCTCATTTCATCATAGTGATAGGATTTACAATACATAGGAAAATCACATAAAATGGTGGACAATCACACCATACTGGGACTCATGGCCCAGCTAAGTTGACAGATATTTTTGGGGGATACAGTTCAATCTATGGCACCCCCCTATGTCCAATCCACTGCCTTCCCACCCCACAGGGTGCATTTCAATTTACCGTCCATTCCTCTTCTTACTTGCACAGTATGGCTTTGTGTATTTTACGTTTACATGTTTAACAGACATTGTGCTGTTTGTTATATCTGCTGTATTAATTTTATATGATAACAATATTAATGCAATGCTGTAGTTTTCATATAAGATGTATATAAGTAACAAGATTAAAAAACACACAAAAATTGTTTAAACGATAAGAACACAGAACTTCACAGAGATGTAATGTTAAATCACTGGGACAGCATCTTAGTCACTTAGAGCCCCCCACCATGGTCTGGAAGGCATGGCCAAGGTGCTCTCAGGAGTAGGGGTGTATGTGCCTGGTCTCTCAGGAGGGGACATGTGGCTCTGCCCTCTCCAGCGGGCATCAGAGTAGGTGGCACCTCCTTGTCTCCAGGACCCATGGGTGCAGTGGCAGAGAGGACTGTGAGATGTGAGGAATGGGGGTACAAGGGGAGTGCAGTCCTGGAAAAATGTTGCCTGCAGCCCTGGCCCCTTCTGCATCTGCCAGCACCTCCACTCTCTTCAATGGCTCGGGCTCCTCTTCTCTAAGCTTGGGAGCTTGGCTTTCTCTGGTGCTGGCTGTAGTGATCCCAACCTGCTTGTGTGGTCAAGACCTCTGGCTCCTAGCATCCAGTGAGGCTGCCCGGTGGGCACAGTGTGGCCGCAAGCTGCCTCAGCTCAGGCTTGTGAGTAGGACGATCCCTCAGGCGCTCACACCATAAATGTCCAGACACAGAGTCATTTTGGAACCTTCCTCTGCAGGCCAGGCAGGGCCACCTCCCAGAGAGGTCTGGGTAACCAGAGCTGCCAGCCAGTGGTCAGGTCATTTCAGGAACGTGGGGCGGTCAGCTGATACTCCTAAGGATCATTTATCATGCCCCCCGGCCCAGCCTGTCACAGTCATGGCTATCTGCAGCCCCTGGGTATGGAGCAGCTCATGTAACAGGCTGGGGGCCAGGGGCTGGGCTGGAGAGGGACTTGTGACAAGGAATGGGCTGCTCCCCCTTCCCACTGTTGGGCCAGCCCCTCAGAGCCTCTGGTCACCCTGCAGAGCTGTGTGGGGGCACCCACAGCCCTGGGTGGGATCACTGTGGACAGCCTGGTGCCTCTGAGCACACTTTTCACTTGGTTCCTTCCAGCCCAGATTGGCAGATGGCCTGGTCACTTTCCTTCCATGAAGCTGAGGCCACCAAACCAGGCAGCCTCTCCTTCAGTCCTCTCAGTCCTGCAGCCTCCATCCGTTCATCCTCCTCTCCACCTCAGAGGCAGAAGGAGGTGTGCCTGCTGCTGTCCCTTGGAGGAAGCCTCATGCCTGTTTCTGCAGCCCCTTTCCTGGTGCCTGTGGGGACTGTGAGGTACAGCCTGGTCACTAAGCTGAACTCAAAGCATGGCTTTGGGCAAGCTTGGTAAGTTTGCTGAGCCTGAGCTTCTCATCTGGGAAATGGGAATACTGTCTCCTTTGCTGTGTGGTTGAGACCATGGGGGATTAAAAACACATTCCAAAATGATGAAAAGTTCTGAAACTAGAGAGAGGCAGTAGTTGCTTAACATTGTGGATGCACTAAATGCCACGGAGCTGCACCTGTAAAGTGGTTGATCGTGTGTTATGTGAGGCGTCCCGGCGCGGGGCAACTGGTTACGCTCTCAACCAAAAGGCCGACAGTTCAAACCCACCCAGAGGCACTTCAGAAGAAAGGCCGGGTGATCTGCTTCCAAAAGGTCACAATCGTGGAAACCATATAGAGCACAGTGCTACTCTGAAATGCTTAGGGGCACAGGGTTGCCGTGAGTCAGAATTGACTCGATGGCAACCGTTTTGGTTTTAGGCTTTGGTATATTATACCAATTTCACCTCATTTAAAAAAGGAGAAAAAAAAATTCTGGAAGCCAGATTGCTTGGGTTTGTATCTAGCTCTGTCTAGTTGTGTGGCCTTGGGCAAATTATGTAATCTCCCTATAATTCAATTTCCTCACATGTTGAGTGGGGACCAGTGATACCATCCATCTCCCTGTTGTGAGAATTCAAACAGTTTCTGTGCATAAAGCACTTAAACAGTTCCTGGCACATGGTCAGCCCCATCTAAGTGTTAGCTATAATTAGAGGATGTTTAGAGATCACTTTCCTCAACCTTGGCTCCTAAGAAACCCTTGGTGAAAGGTAGTTGTTATTTTTAACTTCTTTCTCCTTCACTGTCTTAATCCCCTGCATAAACCCACGTTCGTTTAGCCTTACAATTCCCTTTAAGTACCCTCTAATCTCTCTTTTGTTGCCAACCTGCTGCCACTACCAATACTCACGTGCTGCTTCCGATGCTGTCAAATGGGTTCTGACTCACAGCGACCCTATAAGACAGAGTAGAACTGCTCCACAGTGTTTCCAAGGCTGTAACCTTTATGGAAGCCAACTGCCACATCTTTCTCTTGCGGAGCAGTGAGCAGCTGGTGAGGGCTCCAACCGCAGTTCTTCGGGTTAGCGGCTGAGCCATTGCGCCACCAGGGCTCCTTCCACTATTAATTAAAAAAAAAAAAAACCGTTGCCGTGGAGTCTATTCAGAGTCACAGCGACCCTATAGGACAGAGTAGTACTTCCCCATAGGATTTCCAAGGAGCAGCTGGTGAATTCGAACTGCCGACCTTGTGGTTAGCAGCCACAGCTCTTAACTATTGCACCACCAGGGCTCCTCCATTACTAATAAACCAAAAAACCAAACCCACTGCCGTCGAGTTGATTCCGACTCATAGCGACCCTACAGGATAGAGTAGAACTGCCCCCAAAGAGTTTCCAAGGAGCGCCTGGCAGATTGGAAGTGCCGAACCTTTGGTTAGCAGCCATAGCACTTAACCACTGTGCCACCAGGGTTTCCCCATTACCAATGGGTGTGTATAAATTAAATTCATCTTGCGTTTACATTCACAAAACATTTACATGCTCCTCTCTGGGCCTCCCAGCAAACCCATGAGCGGGCAGCGCAGCGCATGTCATTGCCCTCATTTTGCAGAGCTCGGGACAGGGTGTGATCTGTCCAGAAGCATCAGCTGCTAAGGGGTGTGTCCAGGACACCGGGCAGGGTATTCCGGCCTCGGCACCGGAGCACGCCGGATGAAGCGGCCGGGGAGTGCCAGCTCCGTGCTGCCAGGGCAGATTAGCGCAGGGGGCCCTTCAGTTTCCGGTCACAGCCGTCAGAGCGCCCACAGAACGGAAAGAGAGAGGCCTGTGGGCTTCATAAACATCTTCTAGCCCAGCACCGGCCCAGGGGACCCCAAAGTGCTGTGTGGTGGTGCCCTCTACTGGACACAAGTGGTACTGCTGCCTCTTTGAAAAAAAAGAAAGCGGTCCACATTTACACAAAAATCTATGGAGCTCTTACTACGTGCCAGGCAGTCTTCTAGGAAACACCAAAGGGGGCAGGGGGGAAACCGGTGCCATCGAGGAGATTCCAACTCATAGCAACCCTATAGGGCAGAGTAGAACTGCCCCATAGTTTCCAAGGAGCGGCCAGTGGATTCAAACTGCTGAGCTTTTGATCAGCAGCTGTAGCACTTAACCACTAGCCACCAGGGTTTCCCTAGGAACCACAGAGGTGGAAAAAACCTTGGAAAGTCCCTGCCTTCCATGAAGATATATTCGCGGTGGGCGGGGGGGAGGGGGGGACAGGTAAAACATGTGACATCATGCTATGTACAGAGAAGGGCTATGAAGAAAATAACGCAGGGTAAGTGCCTAGAGAAGGCATGCTGATGGCTCAACAGTTAAGCACTCAGCTGCTAACTAAAAAGTTGGTAGTTTGAACCCGCCCAGCCCTGCCGTGAGAGAAACACCTGGCAATCTGCTCCTGTGAAATTACAGCCTAGAAAACCCTATGGAGCAGTTCTACTCTGTCACATGGGGTTGCTAAGAGTCAAAAACTGATTCTAAGGACAGCAGTAACAAGTGGCTAGAGAAGTCTCTAGGTGGTGCAGATGGTTCTCTTGGCTACTAACGGAAGGGTTTCGACCCAGTGGTGTGGAAGAAAGGCCTGGCAATCTGCTCCCATAAGGCCGTCTTAGCTATCTAGTGCTGCTATAACAGAAATACCACAAGAGAATGGCTTTAACACACAGAAACTAATTTTCTTACAATTTAGGAGGCTAGAAGTCCAAATTCAGGGTGCTGGCTCTAGGGGAAGGCTTTCTCTCTATGTCAGCTCTGGAAAAAGGTCCTTGTCTCTTTGAGCTTCTGCTGCTGGGTGATCTTCATGTGGTTTGGCATCTCTCTTCCCTACCTCTGCTGCTGGCTTGTTTAATCTCTCTTATATCTCAAGACACACTCTACCTACACTAATCCTGCCTCATTAATTTAACAAAGACAACCTCGGGAAATGGGATTATAACCACAGGCATAGAGGTTAGGATTTACAACACGTATCTTTGGGGGACATAATTCAATCCATAACAACAGACAAGAAAACCTTGTGGAGATGAGGAGACCCTATTCAGCGCCTGCTCAGAGTTGCAGCCCCACAAAGCTTGCACAGCTTCAGGCAGTCCCTCACTGTGACCAGCATCACCTTCCAGCTGTTCTCGGGGCCTGCTTGAGACAGGAGCACCTGCCAGTGGCTTCTTTTCCAGTGTGGGAGCAGGGCCGAAGCTCAGAATCTTCCTTGCTGCCTGCTCCCCTGCCTGGGCCCAAACGGACCTGCATTTGGAATTTGAATCTTGGTTCTCTGGCTTCCTTGTTAAAGAACTGTGAGCTGCCTATTTAGCCTTTCTGAGCTCCAGTTCCTGCATCTGCAAAAACCCAGCTGCCATGGAGTCAACTGACTCATGGCGACCCCATTTGTGTCAGAGTAGAACTGTGCTTGCTGGAGTTTTCAGTGACTGATTTTTTTTCAGAAGTAGATTGCCACCAGGTCTTCTTCTGAGGACTCAAGCTTCTAACTTTTCCGTTCGTAGCTGAGTACATCAACCATTTGCACCATCCAGGGACTCAAAAAGAAAAGAAAACCCTGTGGAGTGCAGTTATACTCTGAACTTCGTGGGGTCACCATGAGTTGGAATCAATTCCATAGCAATGAGTTTGTTTTCTTTTGGTTTTGTTTGAAGCCTCTAGAGAGGGACTGAAGGTGTTAGTTATAAAGGAACACCAAAGAAGGCTCCTCTGAGAAAGCAACAGTGTAGCAGGGATGGGAGCGAAAGAGCTCCTCGAATACCTAAGGCAAAGGCCTTCCAGGTAGAGGAAGCATTGAAAGGCCCTGAGATGGACAAATTCCGGTACCCTAGAGGAATAATAAGGAACCCTAGTGGCGCAGTGGTTAAGCGCTTGGCTGCTAGCTGAAAGGTCAGTGGTTTGAACCTAGCAGACGCTCCGCAGGAGAAAGATGTGGTAGTCTGCTTCCATAAAGATTTACAGCCTTGGTCATGGAAGCTCCACAGATACATCCAAACTCCCTGAGGGGCTGAATTGCTGGGCTGAGGGCTGTGGGAACAATGGTCTGGGAGAACACCTAGGTCTATTGGCATAAGACGGTTTATAAAGAAAATGTTCTACATTCTACTTTGGTGAGTAGTATCTGGGGTCTTAAAAGACTGTGAGCGGCCATTTAAGATACTGCACTGGTCTCACCCCTTCAGGAGCAAGGAAGAATGAAGAAAACTAAAGATACGAGGGAATGATTAGTCCAAAGGACTAGTGGACCACAACTACCACGGCCTACCCCTGACTGAGTCCGGGACAGCTGGATGGTGCCTAGCTACCACCACTGACTGCTCTGACAGGGATCACAATAGAGGGTCCTGGACAGAGCTGGAGAAAAATGTAGAACAAAATTCTAACTCACAAAAAAATACCAGACTTACTGGCCTGACAGAGACTAGAGAAACCCCGAGAGTACGGCCCCTGGACACCCTTTTAGCTCAGTAATGAAGTCACTCCTGAGGTTCACCCTTCAGCCAAAGATTAGACAGGGCCATAAAACAAGACCAGACTAAAGGCGCACAACAGCTCAGGGGCAAGGACTAGAAGGCAGGAGGGGCCAGGAAAGCTGATAATAGAGAACCCAAGGTCAAAAAGGGAGAGTGTTGACATGTCGTGGGGTTGTTAACCAATGTCATAAAACAATATGTATACTAATTGTTTAATGAGAAACTAGTTTGTCCTGTAAACCTTCATCTAAAGTACAAAAAAAAAAAAAAAAAGATTTACAGCCTTGGAAACCCTATGGGGCAGTTCTACTCAGTCCTACAGGGTGGCTGTGAGTCGGAATCCACCCAACTGCAGTGGGTTTTGGTAGAGGAATAATGAGGACCACATGGGCAAGAAAAGTGCTGGCGAGGGAGCAAGGTCAGAGGCAACTAAGGATCAAAGTCTCCCCTTTCTTACCATTATGACAGAACACCACACACTCTCCAAGAATCGTGACTAAAGACTGTTGTTGTTAGGTACAGTCGAGTCCAGTCTGACTCATGGCAACCCCATGTGACAGAGTAGAACTGCCCCATAGGGTTTTCTTGGTGATAATCTTTACAGGAGCAGATCGCCAGGTCTTTTTCCCACAGAGCCACTGGGTGGGTTCGAACTGTCAACCTTTCAGTTAGCCGCCGAGTGCTTAACCATTGTGCCACCAGGGCTCCCTGATGAAGACTAGTCATGCTCAAAATATAACAATATCAGGTAGCATGTCAATACTTACGTATGTGCAGGACTCTACCACAAACCGGTGACGTGGGTGGGTATTCTTGGCATTTCACCGTTTTGCACATGAAGAGATTGAGGCTGAGATAGATAGAGGCTAGGTGGCTTGCAGGAGGGCAGAAATATAAAGTCACAGAGCAAGGTCTTGAACCCACGGTTATCTAACCCCAGAATCCAAAATTTTAACCGTGAGTCGTGCACGTGGGGAAAAAAAGCAGAACCTAAAGCAGCATGTTAGAATGTGGCCACAATGGCTGCTAACCAGAAGATGAGTGGTTGGACTCCATCCATCAGCTGCTCTTAGAAGCCCTATGGAGCAGTTCTCCTGTGTCCTATAGGGTCGCTATAAGTCAGAATCCACTCTACAGCACCGGGTTTGTTTGTTGTTGCTGTTGTGTTTTTAATACATATGTATTAAAAAAAACAGAAAGGCAGTACATCAGAATGTGATGTTGTCTGTGGGGTGAATTGTGCCTTTCCTTCCATCAGGGGTTGGGGGTGGGGAGAAAGATGATTTCCTCTCCAGAAGGCAGGAGAAAACGCCTCACACTCAGATGGTCCTTTTCAGTTTACTGTGTCTTTCTTTATAAACCAGTCACCATCTAGTTGACTCTGATCCATGGAGACCCCATGTGTGTTTTCAGTGGCTGATGTTCTAGCAGTAGATCACCAGGCCTTTCTTTCGAGGCGCCTCTGGGTGGACTCGAACCTCTGACCTTTCTCTTTGCACCACCTAGGGACTCCATCTTTCTTTACTCTCCTGCATTTGGTCCTTCTAACAACCATTTCACAGGGAAAGAAACTGAGCCTTAGGGAGGCAGAGACTCTTGTGCAGATAGTCTGTGGCATATCTAAGACCACGATCCACCCCTACATATTCCGAGTCCCACAGGGGTCGTGTCAAAAAGGGAAAAGAGAAGACGGAGAGGTCAAGGTGGGTCTGAGACCAGGTGGCGAGAGGGGTGGGGAAAAAACGCAACCAAAAGGGCAAGTAGTTCCTGAGTCTGCCCAGCAGAGGGCGACGCTACCCCAAGCTCTGCAAACCTGCCGGGGCCACGCCCTCCGCCGAGACCTGCCCCTTCCAAGACCCACCGGGGAGGAGCTCTGCCCCGCGCTTCGCCCGGGTCCCCAAGGGTTTAGGGGGCAAGGAATAGAGGAGAGACTGGTGGGGGAGGACAAGGAAAGAAGGGTGGACCTGCAGGGCAGGTCTGCCCGGGGGGACTGTGTCGGTGTCTGTGCTGGGTCAAGGGTGCTGGGGCACCGCGTGTCTACACCCGGGAGAGCGAGGCGTCAGTGCGCTGGGGGTGCAGACGGACAGGGGTGGGCGTGTGCAGCTAAATGGTCCGGGTGGCAGGGAGGGGGCCCCGAATGTCTGTGGGACTTTCCGAGGCGGTAAGACGCGCTGCTCCGAGTGGCAGTTACTCAGGCTCTGCCACCTGCTTCCCTCCCAGCTCCCAGCAAAATACAACCCTGAGTCCTCAGCTCCACCCCACCCCAGCTAAAGGCAGCTGCACTCCCAGGCTGGAACCTGCCTGCAATTTAGCCCTCAGCCCCTCAGCCCCTGGGTAGGCCTGGGTGGGAAGGGGGGCACCCAGATGACTCCAGCTCTCGCACTGGACTGGAGTGGCACCCCCACCCGCACTGCAACCGGGCCAAACTTGAAGGTCAACCCTGGAGCCCCTGGGCAGCTCCACCACCAGTCAGATATCCCCTGCCAAGCGCTGGTCTAGGACATGAGCGCCTGAGGAGCCCCTGCCCTGCGGGGCAGCCCTGGCCTGCTTGTCCCTGGCCGCAGCCTCCCCTTTCCTCCCCTCACCCCTGAGCACTGTCTATAACCAGTCGGCTAGCAGGTCCTGGCTACCTGTGTGTGTCTCACCACCCACCCCCCACTCCACCCAAAGTAGGGTACGGATGTGTCTCATGGGATCCCTGCCCTCCAAGAGCTCCCAGTCTGCCGGAGGAGATGGCGGCCACCATACCAAGGCTTACACACCAGGCAGAAAGTGGTTCTGTGGCAGTGGGAGGCCCAGGTCTTCAGCTCCCAGAGCAAGACGCCACTGCTCGTGGGCGGGGGCTCTGTCAGTGCTTGGAGCCCCAAGGTGGAGTGGGCTCCGAGGTCTCTAGAACCACCTTCATTCAGCATCCACTCAGTAACTCTTCAGTGAGCATCTGGAGTGCTTTTGAAAATGCAGCCGGCTCAGACCACCTTCGTTGTTTAGTTGCTATGGAGTTGATTCCAGCTCATGACAACCGCATGTGTGTCAGAGCAGAACACCTCCACGGGATTTTCAAGGCTGTCACCTTTCAGAAGCAGATCACCAGACCTGTCTTCTGAGGCCCCTCTGGGTGTGTTCGAACCGCCAACCTTTCCGTTAGTAGTCGAGTGCTTTACCGTTTACACCACCCAGCAGTCCCCAGACCACCCTAGAGCTTCAGAATCAGAATCTTCAGGGTAGGGGTAGGGCTTCTGTTATTGCTAGGTTCTGACTCGTAGCGACTCTGTGTGGAACAGAACGAAACACTGTCATGTCCTGCACCATCCTCACAATCATTGCTATGTTTGAGCCCATTGTTGCAGCCACTGTGTTAATCCATCTCTTTGAAGGTCTTCCTCTTTTTCGCTGGCTCTCTACTTTACTAAGCATGATATCCTTCTCCAGGGACTGGTCCCTCCTGATAGCACGTACACGTGCGACGAAGTCTCGCGGTCCTGTCTTATAAGGAGCATTCTGGCTGTACTGCTTCCAAGACAGATTTGTTTGTTCTTCTGGCGGTGCCTGGTGTATTTAATGTTCTTCACTAACACCACAATTCAAGTGTGTCAATTCTTCAGTTTTCCTTTTTCATTGTCCAGCTTTGCCATGTGTATGAGGTGATTAAAAATACCATGGCTTGGGTCAGGCACACCTTAGTCCTCAAAGTGACAGTTAAATGTCCCCCAAGAGACTTGCTGCTATTGTTGTTAATCACTAGTCTCCTGTCCCCTCAGCCAGCAACCAGTCTTCAGAGAAGCTGGGGTCTGAGCTGGGCCTTCAGTCAGTAAGATTTGGAGGTGCTGTGTGTTGGGACTTGGGTGGTCTGTGACTCCGGGGGGGGGTGGAGGGGAGGATGTTGAATGGGCCAGATCAGCTGTGAGGAGAGCTGTTAAGTGACTTTGTAGGGGTGCAGTGGAGAAAGAGGCCCAGAAGTACAATATTTGCATAACTTTTACTTTTTGCATAAATTCATGTGTTCTCTCCAGAAAGGCCAGACTCCAGGAATGGAAAATTCAGTGAGGTTAGGCCTCCCTAACAGCAAAAATTCTTGTGTCTTGCAGTTTAGCAAGCGTGCTTGCCACCCACCCTGCCCCTCACTCCCCAACCCACCCCCAGTCCCTGAGCTTTTAGACCATACAAGGTTCAGTGCAGAGAAGGTATGTTGGTTGAAATCAATTAAGGTTGTTGTTCTGAACTCACTGTTTATTATTCTTTTTCATTCATTCACTCCTTCAGACATCCCTTCCTTCATTCAGTGTTGTTCCAATACCCACTCAGTGCCAGGCCCTGTGCCAGGCACAGCAGATCACAGAGGTGAACGGGGTAGGACTCACTCCCTCTGGAGCTCACAGTGGGTTGGGGAAATGTAATGGCGACCAGATACAATTTGAGGGTGTCAGATCAAGAGTTGGAGAGTTCAGAGGAGGTTCTGTTTTTAGGCATGTGGGATGGGGCTGAGGGAAGACTGAAGAGATGGGCTCAAAAAGAGGGGAGCAGGTGTTCACGGCCTGTTGACTGATAAGAGAACCCCACTTCTGCCCCCTCCCTGCTTTTGTGGTTTTGTGGTTCTGAGCTCTGTAAGTCAGGCTGAGAGAGTGCAGTTTTCTGAGGTCACCACCAGGGATCCAATGCACCTGCTCTCCTCTCCAGCGTCTTCCTCATCTCTTTTGGCTGTTAATTTACTCTATTGAAGAACCTTCCTTTGCCCCCTGTCCTTTCCTCACCCCCTGTTTCTCTCTTAGTTCTCTGAGCTCATCACTCCTTCCTAAGGTCAGTATATCCACCAGTCATTGCAGGACCAGATATCCTCCCAAACAGACAGCCTGACAACCTGTTGTCACTCCTGACCCTTGGGTAGTCCCACAGCCTCCCTCACTTTCCCAACCTCATGACTGGCTGGACGGTGAGCCCTCTACTGTCTCACTTCTCTTTCTGCTGCCATTCAATTCAAGTTTTCTAGTTTGGTTTCCTGGGAAAATGAAAGCATTCATGGGTTCATTCCTTCTAACAGGTTTTCTTGCATGTGCCAACAAAGCCCTTCTGCAAGCCCAAGCCTCTTTTGTGCCCTCTAGAGCCAAGTCCCAAGGGCCCCCTCCCCTTTGGTGGGAATGTGCTCACCTCACTCCAGGACAGTACCCACATCCACAGAACCTTGATCCCTCTGGACCTGATCTCCTTTTCCTTTTGCTATCTAGCCCATCTCAGACTGCTCCTTCAGGTCTTACCTTCCATATCCCCCCAGGCTCCCACCTTCTCTACCCACAAGTGAAAGCCGCAGCCTTAGAGGCTCAGCTCATTCCTCACAGCCCCTTTGACCTGCCCTCATATTCCTTCTCCAGGAAACTTTCCCTCTCCCCAGGCTAGGCTCTAAAGCCAAAGAGATATGAGAGAATCCTGGCTCTGCAAGGTACCAGCTACGCTACGTAACCTCTCTGATTCTCAGTTTCTTTGCCTGTGAAATGGGGACAGTGATACATAGCTCTCAGATATACTGTGAGGCCTAAGTGAGGTGATGAAAGGGAAAGTGCTAAGCACAATGTAAGGAACATAGGAGGTGCTCTGGAGAACAGTCTCCTGTCCTTTCCTTCTGCTTCCCTCCCAGCCCTTGGGCAGAGCCAGGGGACTCGGGGTACACATCCACCTTGCTGGGGAATTAGGGGCAGATGCAGGGTTCTGCAGGGACCTCAGACTAGAAGTCCAACTGCAGGGCTGAGTCCTCAGCCCACCATGCCTGAGACATCGAGTGGAGCCCACTCTCCTCCTTTCTGGCATTATTTAGGGGGTGGGGAGAAGGAAACCTGTATTGGGGATCCCATTGGCCTTGGGTGGGGGAAGGCCTCCCCCAGAGCCCCATGAGGCTGCTAGAGGAGCAGAAGGCTGGTGGGAGGCAAAGAGGAGGCAGGCAGGCAGGCAGGGCAGGGGAAATACTGACCACACACTATTCTGAGTCTCTGCTCCTTTTCCCGTCCACCCCCACCCCCTCCGCTGAACACGCTCCTTGGTTTAATTTTTAGCATCGCAGCTCGCACATTAGTCACCCGCTGTCACCCACCTACATAGGAGGAGGCTGCTGTGTGGTGCCGTCATCCCATCAGCTGAGAGGTGGGATCCAGCCCCGCCCTGGGCACCCCCTCACCCTCCCCAGGGTGCACACAGGCAGCCTGACTGAGCCAAGCTGGGGAAAGGGGCACTGTCATCACTCCCCAGACTAGCTGCACAGGGGGATGGGGTGGTGGGAGAAGGGTTGGAAATCTGCTCTGGGAGGAGAAAGCTAGGAAGGCCCCTCCGGCTCCCCGCCCCCACAAGGTGCTAGGCTTTGCCCAGGCAGCTGGTCTCCTGGCAGCCCTGTGCACTGGGAACAAAGGTGCTAGAGGGCTCCTCCCCTAGACCTGGGCCCCTGGGATCTGCTGTTTGTCATCTCTGCAGAGCAGCTGTTCAAACAGGGAGCTTGGGGAAGCTACCATTTTCTTAATCAAATGTCCTCCCTCCTCAGGATAGCCTGGTGCAAGTTCCCTGGCTGGAGCCACTAGCCAGCCCCAGGGGGATTTCGTGAGAGGGACCCACAGATGCTAGCTACAGATGGAGCAAGGGAGGTCCCACTTCGCCCCCCGCCCAGAGGTGGGGAGATGGTGGCCATCCCCAGGCAGGGCTGGCCTGGAGGAGGTATTCACTCATTTGGGAAGCGTTTGTTGAGCACCTATTGTGCGCAAGGCTCTGTGTTAGGCCCTGGGGTGCACTGTACACAAGACTGGGGTTTCTACTCTCACAGAGACAAAAGAGAGATACAAAAGAAATCTGTGTAATTACCAATTGGGAGTAAGTGCTATGAAGGAAAAAAATAGGGGATCTGAGACAAAGAATAGTGGGGAACGTCCACGTTGAGCATTGTGTTCTTTTGAAGAACTATCTAGATGGGATCAAACTGACAATAGCAACTTGAAAGATTAGATAGGAAGCTTAGGGGGCAGCGAGAGTTTATGTTAATGGAAGAGGAATGATTTGGAAAAGAAGGGTGAGAATGGTTGTGCGAATTGAAGAGAGTGATCAATGTCCCTAAATGGAAAGGGTAGAAAAAGCGGAATTGGTGTTTGTTCTGCAGCAACAACAAAAATTGATGACTGAAAAAAAAAAAGAATGGGGCAGAGGGAACTATTTCTGGGGAAGTAAAGTTCAAGCTAAGACACAAGAATGGAGGAACGAGTCTTGCAGAGAATATGAAGGGTATTCATTCCAGGTGGAGAGAACAGTGAACACCCTGGTGGCGTAGTGGTTAAGTGCTACGGCTGCTAACCAAGAGACTGGCAGTTTGAATCCACCAGGCGCTCCTCGGGAACTCTATGGGGCAGTTCTACTCTGTCCTATAGGGTCGCTATGAGTTGGAATCAACTCAACAGTAGTGGGTTTGTTTTTTTGGTTTGGAGAGAACAGTATGGGCAGAGGCCAGAGGCAGGAAAGAGTGTGGCATATTTGAGGAATAGGGATAGAAAGAATAAAAAAAAAAATAGCGTGGCTTAAATATAAAAAGTGAAATGGAAGGAGAAATAATTCATGATTGAAGAAGGAGGCAGGGCCCAGATCCTGGAGGGCTTCACGCAGGGCGCCAGCACATAGTTGCAAAGATCGTACGCTGCACGAAGGCTCCCAAATTGTTGGGTCTGTGTGGCTGCTGTCAACCTAGAAGGGGTGCTGTCTGTACTTGTCTGCCTGGAGGGACAATTTGTTATGGATCAGTCATGGTAAAGAGTTTGGATTTTATACTTTTACTCCAGGGAAAGCCAGAATGGATTTTAAGCAGAAGAGGGTTGTGATCTGATTTCCTTTTTAAAAAGATTGCCCTGACTGCTGTGTGAAGAGGAATGGTTGAGAGGTGAGAGAGGAAGCAAGGAACCCGTTCAGGAGGCCGATGTGGTAGTGTAGGGGGAGATGATGGCAGTGGCCAGGCTGGGGAGGTGTCACTTAGACCTCTTAAAGCCGCCTCTTGTATGCTGATTACTGCCAGGGAGAAGCACTGCACCAGTGCTGCATGACCCTGGACAGGTTACTTTCCCTCACTTCACAGAAGGTGGTGACTATTTCTTGGAGACGCTTTGAGTACATACTGTATTTATTGAGGGTCTATATGTGCTAGATTGGTCCCTGGGTGGCACAAACGGTTAAATCCTTGACTATGAAAAACTGGTAGTTCAAACTCCCCCAGGAGCACCACAGAAGAAAGGCTCGGTATCTGCTTCCATGAACATTACAGCCAAGAAAACCCTATGGAGCTTGGTTCTATTCTGTAACACATGGAGTTGCCATGAGTCAGAATCCACTTGACAACAACAGGTTTGGTTTTTGCTCTTATGTGCTAATGCAGGCAAGAAATAATGCACTGAATAAGACAGAAAAGAGTCCTGAGTCCTGCCTCAAGAACCTTACCTTCTAATGGGGAGGAGGCAGACAAAAACCAAAACCCATAAAGGCAAGACAATTTCTGATGCTGATGAGTATTAGGTAGGGATAAAGCAGGGCCCAGTGACGCAGCAACAGAGGGGGTAGGAGTATATTTTAGACTGGCTGGGAAGGACTTTGGGTGGCAACGGAATTCTGAAGGCGCTGTCTGTGACAAGAGCCTGTGCAGAGGCCTCAGGGGAGGTCTGGGTGTGCCAGGCATGGCCAGGCGGCCAGTGGCCAGAGCAGGCTGCAGGAGGGGGAGACAAACGAGGCAGGCAGGGGTCAGCTCCCACATGAGGAGTTGGAATCTTATTTTTAGTTAAGTATTGGGAAATCATTGAGGCGTTTTATAACAATGATGGAGTGACCAGTGACTGGACCTGTCACAAGTTGGGTAGACAATGGCTCAGGTACCCTGTAGGTCTGGCTCCTGCCCCTCAAGGGAGGCCCCAGGCCTGGGGAAGGAAGAAGAACCAGGAGTTCCACAGGGATAGTAAAGGACTTTATACAAGCTTTGGCCACCACCTGTCGTGGGCATTTGGGGAGGGAGGCTCAAGGTTTAGTTAAACAAGAGGCCCAAGTTTTGAAGAGGGTGTGGGGCCTCTAGTTCAGGCCCATACAAGTAGAAATCTCCCAGACGATTTTCCTGGCTGCAGGCTCCAAGCAAATGAGATGTAAAATATAGAGTGTGTGTGTTTGGAGTGGGGGGATGCGCGGTGGAGTCAGAGCTTGCCGGAGCCCAATCCTCCCCCTCAGGCAGTCACCACACTGATACAGATGCAAAAAACCGTCAATTTTATACAGTCTGTGGTTCAGAAGCAACAATAGGAAAATGGTGGAACAGTCTTGCTGCCCCCACCCCACCTGGATGTGCCTATTGCTGTCCGCCAAGGGGCAGAGAACCCAGGACCCCTGCCCAGCCTGACCTGAC
The DNA here is from genome assembly GCF_030014295.1 of Loxodonta africana. Classification (NCBI taxonomy): domain Eukaryota; kingdom Metazoa; phylum Chordata; class Mammalia; order Proboscidea; family Elephantidae; genus Loxodonta; species Loxodonta africana. The sequence goes on from NC_087345.1 coordinate 90,016,290, forward strand.
TTAGTTACAGGCCCTTGACAGTGGCCAAGCCCTTAAGGGTCAAGGCTGGGAGGGAGGGGGCCAGCACCTTTCCCCACTCAGGGGCCCACTGGTTAACTGGAACTGTGTATGTGTAGAGGTGGGAGAATGACCCACAATGGGCCATGTCCCCCTTTCAAGGCTAAGGGTGAGGGATCGAGTAAAGCTGAGAAGAGGGCTTTTGTGGTACAGGTCCCCCACGGGAATTTTCCTGGATACCCCACAAGGCACTACTGACCCAGACATAGGATAGACTGCCCTATCTTAGGCCCCTGAACCTCACTCAACCCCAAGCTTGCCAGGCTCTCCCCTGCCAGCTCGCGCTGTGGTTTGGAGGAGGAGGGAAGAAGTCTGGACTCCCCACGCAAAAGAGACATGTCAGGAACCAACCAGGCCTACAGAGCTGGCAAGGACCCTCTCCCGCTGCTCTGGGCTCCCGGGGTCCCCTCACCCCCCTCGTTTTTGCACTGGCTGGAACGAATAAATAAATAAATACCTTCCCCTGCCCGCCCCATCCCTACAGCTGGCTCTCCTCCTCCTCCAGCGAGCGGTTGAGTCCGGGGATGAACTTGAGAAGCCGCCGGCGGAAGCTGCGGTACTTGGTTTTGCGCAGGCCGGTGCCGCACAAGGCTTGCTCACTGGCCTCAGTCCAGAGTGCGCCCGGCGCGCCCCCTCCGACGCCCGTGCACCGCACGCTGGCGCTGCGGCTCAGCAAGGCCCTTGGCGCGGGGGGCAACCCTGAGGCCAGGGCCTCCATGGGGCCCGGGCCTGGGGCGCGGGCGGGGGGTGGCGGGGGCGGCAGTGCGGGTGGCTCTGCGGCCCCAAAGAAGGTGTGGTAGACCGCGTCGTCGGCGTCGCCCCGGGCCTGCCGCGCGCCCCCGCGGGAGCCCCTGGGTGCAGCGAGCAGTGGCCCGAAGGGCAGCGAGCCCGGGAGTAGGCCCGCACCGTAGAGGCAGGAGCGCACGGACTCCAGCGTGTCGTAGATGCTCGGGTCCTTCACCACGATGCCTGCCAGGGGAGAGGACACAGAGGTTGGGCTCAGGCCTGTGGCCAGATTTGTCCTTTGCAGAGGATCAGGGGGTATGGGTGGGAGTTCCTTCCTAGTGACCATCTGGGTGACCCTAGGCAAGTCCTAACCCCTGAGCCCCACTTTCCGCCTCTAAGGCAGAAATTATAAACTGAAATTTCCTATGAAGACCACCGTTACACAGGGCCAGGGAAGGGACCTGACACAACTTTTTTGGGCCTTGGTATTCCCACCTATAAAATGGGGATCATAAGATAAATATCTTCAGAGGGTTGTTGCTGTGAGAATAAACTAGGTGTGTGTGCACAACCCAGGAGAATATTGTACCTAAAGTGCCCTTGTTAATGGCCATCTGACTCATAGTAACCCCACCTGTGCGAAAGAGAGCTGCTCCATAGGTTTTGAGGCTGTTGCCTTTCAGAAGCACATCATCAGGCCTGTCTCCCTGGGAGCTGCTGGCTGGGTTCGAACAGCCAACCTTTAGGATATTAGTCAAGTATTCAACTGTTTGTGCCACCCAGGGACTCCATACTCAAAATAGTAGCTCACAAACCTTCTCCCTTTGGTGGGAGAATAACCCACTAGATAGATCTTAGGCGGAAGCATGGATAGGGTTACCTGTAGGTGAGCAAGTGGCCCTTCACACCCGCATCTACTCACCATGCACCAGCCGCTGCTCCTGCACCATTAGTGATCTGTATTCTCCCCACTTCTCATACAGGGTTTGCTGCAAGAGACACCCCCACCCCACTGTCAGGAGCTAGCAAGAAGCTGGCAGGGGATGGGACACAGACTGAAGGATCAAGGAGTAAACAGACAAAAAGAAACCTCGAGGTTAAAAGGAGGCTCAGACAGATAAATTATCCCCCCCAAAAAAGAGTGGGTATGTAAGGGCAGGGGTGTGGGAAGAGAGGAGCAGAGCCTGGCCAAGACCGGGCTACCTTACCTTCAGGTACTGCAGACGGGCCTCCAGCTCTGCCTTCCGAATTGATGTCCCGTACAGAGTTTCCAGCCTGAGGAGGTTGGGCATCAGAGGCTAAGTGAGTAGGCAGGGTGACAAAACACCCAAAGGCTGAGCCCCGGAATCCCCAGGAACCATGGTGCCTGGACATACCTGAGAACATTGCCCGATGCCTTAATGATGTTAACAATCTCTCGATGCCGGATGCCTTCCACGTTGAGGCCATTGACACTGGCGATAGTGTCCCCTGCCAGGCAGAGAGGGGGTCAGTATCTGCTCCACGGGGCATAACAGTAGACTTCCTGCCCCTTACCTTAGCCAGAAAGGGTAAGCGTAATAACCCTGCAGAATACTCCAGAACCCTCTCCCCGCTCTTCACAGTTCTGAGGAGACCCCTTTTGCTATCTCTCACCATCCAATTCAAAGCACATTCACAAAACCGCAGCCATCTTCCACTGCACACAGCCTAGCTGACTGCCAGCTTGTCCTAGCACCCCCAGTCCAGAGGTCAGGGACTTCAGTGGGGCTGGGCTCTCATATGCCCAGATCCTCACCCCACCCTCAGGAAGCTCTGTCCCCACAGACTGAGCCTTCCCAGCCCCCCATGGCTGACCCCAGAGTTGGTTATTTCTGTACAGCCCACAGCCTATTCTCAAGCCAGAGAAGAGGCAGGGTGGGTAGCATCAAACTGAGAACTGACCCTGGCCCCTCTGATACCCTGTGCCACTGCAGGGGCTCCTGACCTTAGACAGGGCATGCCACCATCTCTAAGGGCTCATTTCTCCTGTGAAAAAGAAGATATAGATCCAAAACTACTACTGCAAAGTTGGCTACCAGGGACTTCCAGTAAGTGGGCAAGAAGGTGAGGGGTTAGGGAAGAAAATGGTGATGGAATTGGAGTAGGGGAGTTTGATTTGTGAAATCTCAGACTTCTCTTTCCTAGAACCGGGGGATTCCAGATTTTGCAGGCATCCTTTCCTTGTTAAAGCAAGTAACACAGGTGCCCCAGAATTGGGCAGACTGGGAGCAGCATAGACCCTGATCCCCAGGTCAACCAGATCTAATGGAACTTTGCTCCTTGCTGAACTCCTGCCATCCTGGATTCCCCAGAGGAGGCAGGAGAGCAGCACTAGCTGCAGCTACTATTTGCCAGGCATGAGCTCTGTGCCCAGGGACTCCTTCATCCCCTGGGATGGGAGAATGTGTTATTAGTCCCATTTTACAGATAGAACTGCTCAAGGTCACAGAGTAAGTGGCAAATTTGATGGAATCCAAAGCCCAGATTCTATCCACTCTCCTTTCTGGCCTCCCCAAAGTAGGAAGAACAAGGGGAACTGATTTCAAGAGAGATCTGTCACCCGTCTGCTTGAGAGCAAGGTCCTATTCCTCTCCCAGAGCCCTGTGTCCTAAGCCTCACCAGGTGTGAGTCCAGCCAGCTGGGCAGGGCTGGATTCGTGAACTCGGCAGACAAAGGTCACCATCTCCACGCGCTGCTCCTCCCTGTGGTGAAGGCCATAGGTCTATAACAGGCAAAGGGGTGTTCAGTCCAGCGGTAGAATAAGGTTCATCCATCCCTCAGGCTGGCCTCCTAAACCCTCACCCACTCAATACTCAGATACCACCTGGATCTCAAAGCCGAAGGTCTCGTTATCCTCCTTCTCCAGTGTCAGCACTTTCCTGCAGAAGACACAGTGACATCACATCGAAACTGTCAGAGTCAAAAGGAGCTTGCCAGTTCCATAGCTTGACCCTCCACTAACGCTGGAGTCTGGTCTAAAACCCAGGCAGGGTTCACCGTCTCTAGTGACAACTCTGTCTCCATCACAGATTGTTGGAAACTCCTTCTCCAGATCCAACCCCATGAAGCAGCACAGAATCCACCCACCAGTGGGGTGAGGCACCAGAGGGTGGCTAGGGCCATACCCAGTGAAAGGAGGTTTCTAGTGAACCTCAGGAGTGCCTCGTTCTGACTAGCCAAGGCCCCAAATTGAGGCCCCAGCCTGGAGCCTCCTCTGCTCCACAGCTTTGGGGGAGGGCTAGCCCCACCCCTAAAGGCCAGTCACGAGGCTCAGCCCAGACCACATCTGCTCCTCCCAGCTGCGGTGGGGCCAGCCCACCAGATGTGAAGGCTGGGGGAGGGGAGCCTGGAGGCCGCCCCTTCCCGCACTGAAGGCCTGCCCGCTGGACACAATGGTCTGGAGCTGCTCCAGACCCTGGCCTGCTGGGGGAGCCCAGAGTTTCCTCTGCCCATCCCCACCCCCTTCCTTCCCGCCCAGCCAGAGGCAGAGCTAAAGCAGCTGCCAGAGGCCCCCTCAAGTCTCCCAGTCTCAGAAATGACCCAGGCCTCTCAGGTCCCAGCCTTACCCAGATAAAAAACCAGATACCCCAATATCCCCCCTCAAATGCTTGGCAGCAACTCCAGGCTCCAGCCTAAGCCCCTTCCAACCTGAGCCCCTGCCCACTGTTGAAGGGCAGGCCTTTCTCCTCTGTAGGAATTGGAGGGGGAGGGCAGGGGTGACTGGGAGCTCTCAGTCTACCCTAGTCCCCTCTGGTTTTTCGGAGGGGCTGGCAAATTTTATCTGTGAAGAGCCAAATAGTAAATATTATAGGCTTTTTTTTTCAGTTGTGGGCCAAAATACCAGTCACATACTGTTTTTTGTTTTTATTTTTACCACCCTTTAAAAGCGTAAAAACCGCTCTTAGCTCAAGGGCCAAACAAGCCAACCTGGCCAGCAGGCTGTAGTTTGCTGATCTGTTTTAGAAAACCCCATGCCCAGATCAGGGCTGGAACACAGGCAGAGAAGGGAAACTGTAGGGTCCGGGGCCCTGGGGCGAGCACTTACTTCTGCCCACACCTATGACCCTTCCTTAGAGGGCCTCACAGGATGGGACCAGCATAGACTGAGACACTGGAGGCAGGGGCAGCCAGGCCAGGCAGCTGGACACAGCTTGGCCACGACCTGAATCATGAGGCTTGCTGGGGCTCACTGAGCCAGCTCAGGAGAGCCCAGGAGGCCTGGGTTAAGCCCTCTCTTACTTCTCCCATCTCCCATTGATCTAGAGCTCCCCAGGGAGGGGTAACTGGCAGGGACTGGGGGTGGGTTGAGGAGCACCTGATGACTCAAAAGTCCCCACCTCCTTTCTCTGCCACCCCCTTCACACAGCCCACACCCCCACCTGCCCCTGACTCCCATCAGGGAGCCGTATTTAAGGGGTGGAGAATGACTACCCCTGGCTGTCACGCTCTCTTCTCCCCTCTCCCCCAGCACTTCACCCATGTGGACCAGGGCAGGGGCTGGGGTGGCGGTGACTCACCGCTGCTGTTCAGGACTCTGGCCGAGATTCTTCCAGTGGAATCCTGATCCCTGCGAGGGAAGAGGGAAGGAGCAGCAGGTGAGAAGGTAGCTGTGCTTGAGCAGATGTAGACAGCCCTACTCTGGGAGGTACCTCACCTGGACTGCAGCCCTGGACCTAGCACTTCAGTTCCTGTTGCCTGTCTGTCCCCGGTCCCAGCTCCACACCTGCTTTGCTGTTGGTGTAACCAGTTGCTGAGTGCCACTATTTGTGTCACTCCACAGATTTCTCCTCAGGTTTTACCCCCACAGCCTGCAGGGAATGGGGCGGGGGGGGCATAACAGCCTTTCTGGGTTCCAGATGGGTGAACCTCTACCCCCTGCAGGTTTCCAAGCTGGGTCGGGGGGTGAGTTTCATTACTTTAGAATGGTTTCCATCCCCAGGGCGAATGTCTCTAGGGTTCAAGCCTTCCAGACCCTTAAAGCTGAGGCAGGGGCTCTCATCAGGTGAGATTCAAAGAAGGGCAGGGGCCCCTGGGCTCACCTATCAAGGCACTCTGGGGACCCCCTGCTGGCAGGTCACTCTCCACCTAATTTCTCAGTCAGAGACAGTGGAGAGCCCCAGGCCTAAAAAAAAAAAAAATTTTTTTTTTTTTTTTTGGCCCAAATTCCAGGCTGAATATGGAAGGGCAGTGGACAAAGGTGCAGAGCCTTGTCCCTCACAGCACATGCTGTTTCAGGACCAGATGTGGGTCCCAACTGTAGGTTCAGTTTCACCTGGGTCTTTTGACATTGTCATTTTTTTTTTATGACAAAAAATCTCAGACCTCCAATAAAAAACTCCCTAAATTTAAGGAGGGAGATTGGGAGATTTTTGGGGGGGAGGGAGGGGTGACAGAGTTGAAGGTTCCTACCTTTTCAAGACCCTAGAGAAACTAAAGCAGTCTCTCCTCCTCCCTAAATTATTGCTCCATGTGGGAGGCCCTGTCTCAGATCGGCCCTTTCCCTGTATGTCCCAAACAGCCTCTGGCCTTCCTGGTCTGTGCCCTTGTCAATCCTCCCCTCAAGCTGCCCCAAGTCAAGGAAGAGAGGAGGCCCTCTTTCTCCAGAACCAAAGATTAGCCTCAGTGCTGGGGGCAGTTCCCAAATGGGCCAAGGAGGAGGGACTGGGCAGCATAGAGAGACCCCTTTGTCTCTAAACCGGATTTTCATAAAATGCAAATTCTCAACAAGCTGTTCATTGTGTGGGGGGGATTCCGGGGGACAGGGGAGGAGGAGGGGGCTGAGTGGGGAAAGGCCACCAGGCCCGTCTTAACCTGGGTCTTGTAGTCTCTGCTTCTGGGCGCTCATGTCCCTCATGTCCCCTCGGGCCAGAGGAAGAGCCTCAGCGAGTGGGATTCAGAGGGCGGGTGCGGCCTGCATCCTTCCTGCCCCGCGGGTGCCCTGCTACCCCTCCCACCGTGTCCGGTCCCGGCCAGAGTCCAGGGAGCTGTGGCCCCAGTACCCCTGACCTGTTGCAAGGCAGCAGGCCCAGAACCCAGGAGTCGGGCCATCCCCTCGGAAGGGCGTGCTTTCCCAAGTCAGCGGGGTCCCACGCACGTCCACCTTGTGAGAACTCACACGACGCGTCCAGCTGCCCTCCCTCTCCCACCAAGGGCTCTCGGACCCTCAACATGTCTGGGGAAGCGGCAGGACCCCATCTCTAGCCTTCCCTGCTTCAGCTGAAGGAGAAGCCCTGGCAAGGGGGTCCTGAGACACCTGGACATGGAGAGGAGGAACTAAGGGGATGCAGAAAGCCAGATGGAGCGAGTAGGAGTCGGGGGTGTTGGGAAGGAAACAGAGGGAGTGAGATGGGGCGGCGGCGTGTAGGGACTGGAGTTGAGAGCCACCGAGATGGCGGGGTCTGGAGGCGGGGGCCACAGCCTTCAGAGCAGCAGGGGCTGGGGGTGGGGGAGGTTGGAGTCTTCTGGGGAGGGAAGGAAGGGAAGTGAGCGGGTTCTGAACACGTCGAGGGGGGTCAGACAGGCTGGGGAAAAATGGGGGCGCCTCAGTGGACATGTTGTGGGGTCAGCAGGCACTGATGGGGGTGTTACCGGCTTTCCCAGGCTCTGGGGAAGGGACGCTGGAGCACACTAAGAGCTGGGGGGCCGCGGGGGTTACTGGGGTGGGAGGACGCACCTTTCGGCGGGGCAGGGTGCCCCCGGACACGGCGAGCGCGCGATACAGCTCGGCGGGGTGATAGTCCTCCAGCGCCGCGTACAGCTCGTCCCCGGGGGCGCCAGGGGCGGCGGCTGCGGCCGGGGGGCCCGAGGCCGGGGTCGGAGCCGGGGCGGCGGGAGCGACTTCCGAGTCCGGAGCCGGGGCGGCGGGGTCCGGGGCAGCCGCCGCATCATCCTTCTGCTGCAGCTTCCTGAGGCGGCGGAGGGTCATGGCTCCGGCGCGGGGCGCCCCTCGGTGGCGGCGCTCGCTCCGCTCGGCGGCGCGGGCAGCGGCTCGGGAATGCCAGCCCGGCGGCCGCGGGTCTCCTCCCTTTATAGGTTCCCGGAGCCGGCAGGGAGCGGGGCGCGAGGGGCGTGGCCTCCCTGAGGCCCCACCCCCAGAGCGGCAGACCCCGCCCCCTGGGGCCGCGGGTCGCCAAGGCAGCCAGCCAAGGGCTCGTCCCCACCCCCAGCGCTCGAGGCTGGGGAATTTGGTGTCCGGGGAACTTGGGGACCCGGGCCCTCAGTGGGGAAAACCTCTCCTCGGAGGGGAAAGGAGAAGCAGGGTGCCCCAGGGCGAACCCGCGGGCTCCTTGATACCTGGAGGGGGTCTGTAAGGGGGCATGTGCGCCAGAATTGAAATTTGGGGATGGATGGCTTTAGAGACTCATGGAGGGCCTGGGAAGGGGGCAGTATGCGACCTTGTAAGGGGTTTGGGGACCCCGGAGGAAGATTTAAGGAGATCCAGGGGGCTGCGGGAGACTTGAGGCAAGGAAAGAGAGGCTGCTGTGCTGTGCAGGGGAAGGGGTGTGGACAGAGGGCTGGGGGGTGAAGTCCCTGAAGAAGGAGGGAGCAGAAGCCCCTGACCTGACAGTGCAGAAGCCCCCAGGAGTGAGGGGGCCGGGGATTTCCTGAGGAGAGTTGACGGGGTCCGCCTCCCCTTCCCGTGCCTAGAAGAAAGGGAAGAGGCAGAAAGCTAGAAAGCAGGAGGCTTAATTAGTTCTAGTCTATCCCTCCGCGAATCCTTCAGCAGATCAGGAGTGGCCCCTTCTGGATAAACCTCCCCTCAGCTCCTGAAGTTGGGGCTCAGATTTCCATTTGCCGGCAGACAGGTCCTTACTGTAGGGTTGTCTGTAGGGAGGGAGATGTGCCTGAGCTGAGCAGCTGCTTTAGGGACCATCCCCAGGGCTGTTACTGTGGCTGCCAGCCCACAGGAGAGGCGGGGATGGCCCAGCCAAAATCTCTGTCGTCAGTAGTACCAGAATAAGAAGTGAGAGGAGGAAATAGAAGGCCGTGCCTGGCATCTGAAGAGCAGCTAGCCACCACATGGCGTCAGCACCAGAAGGTGGGGGCCCCACATCCAGACATTGGCCACTGAACGGAGGTAGTGACGTACAGGTGCGCTGTCCCCATCTGTCCCCTCCTCCTCCAATCTTTCCAAGTCTGTGTCATGCCTTTATAGCTCACACTTATGGAGCGTTTACCATGTACCATGTGCACTGTGGTGTGTGTGTACTTGCACATACATGGATTAATTCATTTAATCCTCATAACAACCCTGTGAAATAGGTACTGTTATCATCCCGTACAGCTGGGAAACTCAGGCCCAGAAGGGCTAAGTAACTTGCCCTAGGCCACTCAGTAGCAGGGCTGGGAGTTAAATCCATGCAGCCTGGTTTCTCAGGCCTGCAGTGTTAACCTCTATGTGATGCTGTCTTCTTCAATTCTTCCTTCATTCAACATTTAAGCCCTGCTCCATGCCAGGTACTGGCTAGGCACTGGGGTTACAGAAGCTCTTGGTCTGGCAGGGAGATGTAGATGTACCATGTGCTGTGTTAGCTGCAAGACATAGGGAGTACAGAGGGCAAGTGGTCACGTCTACCTAGGGAGAGGAGGGAAGGCTTTCTCTATCTCCTGTCTGTCTCAGTTCACAGGTCTGTCATGTCTCCTTGTCTTCCTCCATCTGTCTCTTCCCCATCCCCAGGCCCCTGGGCCCCCAGCCCCTGTAGGAGGTGTGGATGCGGGGGAGGGTGCTTTTCCACCTCTCAGGGATTGCACACGTCCAGATGGCTAGAGGATTGTTTGCTGAGGGGCAGGGGGTGGATTGGGGATTGCAAAGAGCCAAGAGCCAGCTCCCTTGTGCCTTCCTCTTTCTCCCCCCACCTCCTCCCTTGGCACCACAAAGTGGCCATCAGCTGAGGGACCGAGGGGGTGGCAGTGGGGAAACATGGGACTGTATTGTGAAGCATTAGCACAGATGGACCCCTGGACCGTCTGTTGTCTGCTTCTGACAGACGGCATCTGTGTTGGGGTGGGGGTGGGAGGTGAGGGAAGGCAATGGTTTCTGTTCTGTCCATTTCAGTGCTTATTCCTGAAAGGCATCTTGGACAACCACCTCTGGAAATGACCACCATCCCAACCCTATTCCCTGCCTGAAACCTGGAGAAGTAGATGCCACAGGAGTCACACGGTTCCTGTGTCTAACAGCCCTGTGAGACAGTCCTCAGGCAGACATGGAGGCAGCAGTCACACCTCAGTTTATGGAGGTCAGTTTGTCTCCCTGCCACCGAGTGAGAGCACAAAGAACTGAAGTTCACACCTCAGGCTCCTTTCTCCTGCCGGGCAGAAAGCTCTAGAGAACCCTAGAATGAGGGTGGGCCAAGAGCTGCAATTTCTTTCAGGACCATCACATGATTTCCTCAAATCCTGGAGTTTCAGAGCTGGAAAGGGCCTTGGATAGCATGTGGACCAAGCCCTCATTTAATGGAGGAGCAAACTGAGGCCAGGGAGGGAAAGGCAGTAGCAGAATAGGCACTAAAACTCAGGTCTCGTGATGAGACTGGGTGTTTTCCCACCTGTGCTGTTTGATTCAGCTGCTCATAGCACCTCCGTCCCCTCCTCTCTCCGCAGAGACCTGTGCCTGCTTTCTCCTCCCTAATCACCCCAATTTCTCCAGGGAGATGATGGGGGGAGCCCAGAATACCACACTGTAGGATGGTGATGCCCTCTGGTGGCCAAGGGTCTCTTGATAGAAAATCTTCAAACCAGACTAAGGCTGGCCACCACTGGTGCCAGACTCCACCTGGCCCAGCCCGGACAGCTGGGGATCCCAGCCAGGTGTAAGGATCCCCCACAGCTCCTCTCCCTCCTGATCTGTGTTCAGCTGAGACACCAAGCTCCACCCTTGTCATCAAGTTCTTGAAGCTCACACCTGTGACACTTCGAAAGTTGGCTTTTTTGATCTCAGCTGATGCTGCCCTGCTGCAGGTGAAATTCCCCAGAGAGAAGGCAGACAGCTGGTGGGCCTTCTCGAGGCAGTAAACCGCAAACACCTGACAGTACATATGTGGCCCCTTCTCCAACTCCCTGGGACTTTTTCCTAAGCCTAAATCTTTTGTCTAGCATCTTTTCTTCTCCTCATCCTATCCCCTGCAGTCCCTTAAAGCTTGGGGAGTGGGGGGCACGGTCTGCACATAGCCTGCAAACACACCCCAGGACCCTTCCCCCTCAGTATACCTCCCTCCAGTAAGCCTCCACGCAAAACCCCATCACTCTGGCTCCTCAGACACCTGTACTCAACCTGTACCTCATTCCCGGGCATGTTTCTCTCTTTCAGAACGAGCTCCCCAAGTTTCTTCTTCTTTTTGATTCGCCTGTCCCTGGGTGGTAAAAATGGTTCATGCTCTTGGCTGCTAACTGAACGGTCGGTGGCTCAAGTCCGCTCAGAAGCTCAGAAGAAGGGCCTGGAGATCTACTTCTAAAAAATCGGCCATTGAAAACCCTATGGAACCTTCATCAAAAAGGACATCCAAGTAGCCAACAAATATATGAAAAGATGTTCATGATTATTAGCAATTCCAAAACCAAAAAACCAAACCCATTGCCATTGAGTCGAGTCTGATTCATATTGACCCTATAAGACAGAGTAGAACTGCCCCATATGGTTTCTGAGAGCACCTGATGGATTTGAACTGCTGACCTTTTGGTCAGCAGCCATAGCTCTTAACCACTACACCACCAGGGCAAATCAAAACTGTAATAAGATACCATCTTACCCCAGCTAAAATGGCACTGATTTAAAAAAAAAAAAAAAAACAGATAACAAATGTTGGCACGACTGTGGGGAGATTGGAACGCTTATCCACTGCTGGCAGAGCTGTAAAATGATACAGCCGCTATGGAAAACAGCATGGCACTTTCTCAAAAAACTAGAACTACCCTATGATCCAGCAATTCCATTCCTAGGTATATTATACACTAGAGACCTAAAAATAATGATGCAAAGAGACATTTGCACACCTATGTTCATTGCTGCTTTATTCACAATAGCAAATAAATGGAAACAAACAAAGTGCCCATCAACAGATGAATAAATAAGCAAACTGTGGTATGTACATACCGTGGAGCACTATGCAACCATAAAGAGCAATGACGAATCCTCAAAACATAACATGGATGGACCTGGAGGGCATCGTGCTAAGTGAAATATGTCAGGCACATATATAAAGACAAATATTATTTGACCTCTCTTTCATAAGACAAGAATAGATACATATAGAGAGACCAATGTTCATTGGTGGTTACCAGGGAGAGAAGGGAGAGAGGGGAATGTACACTTTAGATCATAGAGACTTTTTTTTTTTTGGTGATGGGAAAAATGGCACCAAATATGGATGTGGTGAGCACAGCACAACCAAAATAAAATGCGTGTCTGATCACATATGGATGGGTATAGGCATGTTGGTATACGGTTAGGTACAGGTGTGTACATAGGTGAGAACAAATAGAAGTATCTATAGGTACGTGTAAATACAAATGTGTGAGTGCAGGCACATACAGTCACTGAAGACACAAATATGGATACTCCACAGACATAACCAAACACCTTTCAGGATTGGTTTTCTGGATTTGAAAGCTTGGGACCATAGTCTCACGGGACAACTCAGTCAACTGGCACAACACAGCTCACGAAAATCATGACCTGCATCCTAGTGAAGTGAGTAGCATCTGAGGTCTTAAAAGCTTGTGAGCGGCCATCTAAGATACGACTACGGGTCTCGTCTCACTAGAGAAAAACAGTAAGAAGGTAACCAAAAGCTCAGAGAAGAAACAAGTCTACACGAGCCACAACATCATATACCTTAAGACCAGAGGAACAAGATGGTGCATGACTACCACCACTGACTGGGGTCGAATAGGTGGTCCCAGATAGAACGGGAGAAAAATGTAGAGCAGAGCTCAAATTCTTATCAAAAAAAAAAAGTGCCAGTCAAACTGGAATAGTAGAGAACAGAGAACTCCCTGAGACTATCGCCCTGAGACACTCTTTATAGCTAGAACTGGGCCTTTCCCCTAAGATCACCCTTTAGCAAAATAGCAGAGTGACACACAAAATAAAGGATATTACCCGTAAGATCTTAAACACTCTACTTAAAAGCCATCAGTACGAAACCAAAAGGTCAACAATTACTCAAAAGTAAAGATGAGAAGATAATGGGGTAGGGAAACCAGAGAACTGGAAATGGAACAAACAAAACATTAAAGAGAATGTTGACACATCGTGATAAATATAACTAATGTCACTGAACAATTTCTTCGGAAATTGTCAAATGGGAATCTAACTTGCTGTGTAAACTTTCACCAAAAACTCAGTTAAAAAAAAGGAAAGAAAACCCTATGGAGCACAGTTCTACTCTGACACACAAGGGGTCACGATGAGTTGGAGTTGACTCAAAAGCAGCTGGTTTTTGGCCCTGGCTCCTCACACTGAGGATAGAACTTGGCTTACGATTGCGGGGTAAACAGTAGAGATCTGGCTAATGGACAAGGCCTGGGTAACACTTCTTCCTAGGTAACACCAAAATGCCAGGGACCATTTTGCCCATTGGGTGGGGATAAGAGGGTGTCTCTGGCTTAAACAGGTTAATTTGAATGGCAGAAGGAAGGAGGGGTTAGCTGTCCAATTTTCCTTACAGCATTCACACACCACTCCGAAGACAGGGTATCTATTTTAACCCTTGCCTGGATACCTAACAGTCAACAGTCCCCACCCCCACAGAGGAAATGGGGGAGAGAGGAATCTTGCCCCCACCAACCTGCTCTAAGCCGTTGCCATGGAGTCAATTCCGACTCATAGTAACCCTATAGGACAGGGTAGAACTGCCCCGTATGGTTTCCAAGGAGCACCTGGTGGATTTGAACTGCTGACCTTTTGGTTAGCAGCCATAGCACTTAACCACTACACCACCAGGGTTTCCACCAATGTGCTCTAGCTTTAGGGAACCATCAGCAAGCTCAGGCCCCTCTGGAATCTAGCTCAAGTCTATGAGCTTTGGTGTGGTCATTTCAGGGCCCTGAACTGGAACGGAAGAAGAGCTTAATGGGGGCCCTCTCTGGGAACTGCCACTTGTCTAAGCTGGGAGGTGGGAGGGAGAGAGCCTGGGCTTCAGCTGGCTCTCTGGTCTGCCAGGAATGAGGGGCTGGGTCCCCAGTCGCATGACATTGCCTCTTGAGGGAGGCATGGACAGCCGGTGGGCAGCTGACTGGGTGGGGAGTGTCTGTTTTTCTTAGTGGCTCCTATTGCCCATCAATTTCCAAGGGATAGGGTGTGTGTATGAGAGAGAGGGAAAGAGAAAGCGCGTGTACTGGGGCCCAGGGGAGTGAACCCAGCAGCAGGGCCAATCCAGTACAGCCCAAAGACCCGAATCTAGGAGGCCTGGGAGTAGGAGCAGGGTAGATGCTGCAGTTTAACAGCGTTGGATATGGGCAACCTCTGGGTCTAGTTCCGCCCAGAGGCCAGGCACCATTTTGCCTCTTGGCTGGGGATAGGAAGGTGTTTCTGGCTTGGACAGGATAAATTAAAGGGGCAGAGGAGGAAAGGTTAACTCTCCAGCTTTCCTTACAGCATTCCACATCGTTCCCAAGACATAGTATTTACTTATTTTACCCTGCCTCATTTCAAAACAGGCACAAATAACTAAGACAGAAAATAACTGGGGCTCTTAGGGCTCCATCCTCCCCAGATCTCTTCTGTCCTGTCTCTTCTTTTTGGCAAACACATCTACTCAGTTGCTTCATCCCCAGCTCCCTTGCCCTCTCCAACCCTAAACACATATGCAAGGCTGCAGTCTAAGACTCTCCCGCTTACTCCAAACCCAAATCAGCTCCCTTCTTTCCTTCACCATTCCTATCCGATCAAGTCCCAAACCTGTGGATTCTGTCCACTGCCCCTCCTCTCCTCCTTTTCCTGCTGGTCCACCACTACAACCACCTTCCCTCGGGCTCACTTCCTGCTCCCCTAGATCACTGCTGTTACCTCCGAGGTCATCCCTGTGATCTTCCCAAACACAAACAGGATCACATTGCTCCCCTTCTTAAAACTTTTCAATGGCCCTACATCAGCAATGACAAATAGGTTTTAACTTCAGCGTGCTGTCGAGAATTTGGAGGCCAAGTTCAGAATCAAGAGGAAAAAATTAGCACAGTCTGAGGTGGCTGTCAGAGGAAGAAGTGGTGGCGCTTGTGCTACATATTTGCCGTTGGTGGCCCCCAGGATGAAATTTTAGCTTCCCCGCATATAAACTACTCCAGCAGACCCCCCTCATGGCACTGCTGGTTCCCTTGCTCTAGCTATATACTGAACACCTGAGAGGGGTGAATGGCAACACCGTTTTTTATTAAAACACCCTCCTGTCCTCATTCCACAGGCCAATGGCTACTCCAAAGAGAGGAGTCACCTCTCTTACCCTCGACCTCCAGTCTCTCCTGTGCTCCCACAGCATGCTGTGTCTACCTCCATCATAGTACTTACCTCATGTCACTGTATTATCTATTTACTAAAGAGCCCTGCTGGGTCAATGGTTAAAGCACTCAGCTGTTAATGGAAAGACTAGCCCTTTGAACCTACCATTGGCTCCATAGAAGACCTGGCAGTCTGCTCCTGTAAAGATTACAGCCTAGGAAACCCTATGGGGAAGTTCTACTATGTCTTATAGAGAAGCTGAGTTGCAGTTAACTCAATCGCACACCATATTTACTAGCCTATTCCACGAGGCAGGGAGCCCTTGCAGGGCAGGGACCACCCACACTCTGTTTTCCCCTAGCCCCCTCATTTGTGCTTCCATAACACCTTGCGTATGCTCTGAACGGGACTTGCCAAAATCTGCTTTACTCTTGTCTGTATACAAATCCTATCTCCCCATTTAGACTATAAGCTTCTTAAAGAGCACAGACCACGAATTGTTCATCTTTGTGTCCTGCCTACTGCTTTACGAACTAAGGTGGCTCAACAAATGTTATTAAATAGAGCCCAGTCCAACTAGTTCTTCCATAAACCTTCCTACACCAAAACCCCCATCCTTGGCTTCAAAGGAGCATTCTCAGATGGATGCAAGGCTATTCGCCATATCCTTTAAATCCCATCCTACTGACCATGGGACGCCCGACAACTTTTGTGACTACATTCCACACAAGCTTGAACTATGAGAAAATACCTTCCTGTCCATTCCTGGACTGATCCAAATCTTTCTCCATCTCCCCTCCCCTTCCTCTTTATACATCCCTCTTATGTGTGAGTCAGTCTCTGTGAAGTCTACTCCTAATTTTGTTTTGCTTGTTTAGCAAGCACGTTCTCTGGATTGTAAAGATCAGAAGACAAACTGGTCTGGTAGGACAGAAATGTAAGACGGTGAAACAAACAAAAAAGATATATATACATCATTCAAATAAATTCAGGTCTCCTTGGGGCTGGCAAAGGTGAAAGATTGTTCGTAACCTTCAAGGGCACATGAAGAGGTACCAGAGTAATTGCTACTCTGATTTTCAAAATGGTAAAGTGCAACCCACAATGCATAGGTTAAAATTTTAGGTCCATGTCTGGCAAGATAACTGGTTTGTGAACTCATAACTGAAAGGAGCCTTCAACTGAACTGGGTTGAGATTCACTACAAAGCATTTCACCCCTCCTTCCAAGGGACATCGAAGAGATGCAGAGCCACAATAATAACCTTGCCAATTCAGCAAGTTACTTGGGTTTCTGATGTTATCTTTGTAGACAGAATTATGGCCAGGACACGAGGACGATTTTATTAGCAGCTGATCAGGTTATCGGGATATACACCAAAGTCAAAGCAAACATCTGGAGGTACGTTATTTGACTCTCTCTGGCCCAACAGTCTCAGATGCGAGGATGATGGAAAACTCCGGATAACAATCAATACTAAAAAAATACTGACAGGCTGGAGCAATGGGCAGGTTCTATAACGAAATTTAACGGGGCAAAAATACAAGGTCCTGCACCTGAGTTCAAAACACCAGCTGCCCATATACAGGACGAAGAAGGTAGAATCACGTAACTTACCTCTAGATGTTTGCTTAAAAGGAGCCCTGGTGGCACAGCGGTTAAGTGCTTGGCTGCTAACCAAAAGGTGGGTGGTTTGAACCCACCAGCTGCTCCGTGGGAGAAAGATGTGACAGTCAACTTCCGTGACGATTACAGCCTTGGAAGCTCTATGGGCCAGTTCCTTCCTACAGTCGCTGTGAATCAGAATTAACTCAAGTAGGTGTTTGCTTTAGAAGTTTGGCACGTATCCCAGTAACCCGGTTTTACTCAGCCCAAGGGATGAGATGCAACCCTGGAATGTGCCCTGCAGGTACCACAAGCACCGTCTGTGGATTCTTGTTCTAGTTTGTGCTGTCAGTATCTGGGTGGAATGTTATGTTCCCCTTTTGGCCTTAGGCTCCAGCTTGGGTTTGAAGACAGCAGCTGGCATGGGTGAAGAACATGGACCGTGGAAGTAGGATGATGTAGTGACTAAGTGCTGTCTGTGGTCAGACGTCCTGGTCGCAAGGACTTTCCTACCCATTGTAAACTACGTAATCTTGAGCGATTAACTTGACTTCTCTAATCCTGTTTCCTAATCCATAAAGAGAGGTCAATAATGCCTACCTCATACAGTTGCTGTGAGGATTAACTCAGTTAATATATGTAAAGCAAATTTTGGCACGTTGCTTAGCACATAGTTAGTATTTGCTATTATTAACTGAAAAACTCCAAGCTTTGCCGGAAGATTCATGATGAACATGATGTCTACCTCCAAATATTTTAAGAGATCTTATATGGAAGGAGAATAGCTGCTATGAATAACCTGTGGATAGAAGTCACATGGAGATTGCTCAGTTACACACAATGAAGAGCTTTCTACTGAGCAGAACAGCCTGTGGATCAAAGTTGTGGTCCTGAGTGTTACAACATGAGGTCATACAACTGCTGGGCAAAGATGCTGCAGGGGGGTAGAGTGCCTCATGGATGGTGTAGATGGCCTTTTGGGTCCCATCTAAACTTGAGATTGTATGATTTTAGGTCTTGCTATTTTGGGTCCCCTCAGCCTAGAGATAGAAGACATTCACACCCACCCACAC
The DNA here is from genome assembly GCF_030014295.1 of Loxodonta africana. Classification (NCBI taxonomy): domain Eukaryota; kingdom Metazoa; phylum Chordata; class Mammalia; order Proboscidea; family Elephantidae; genus Loxodonta; species Loxodonta africana. Next base: position 90,034,206 of record NC_087345.1, read on the forward strand.
GATGAAACACACCAGAGTAACGAATGAAGATTCCCATCTCAAAGTCACCTGTTGTTGGTAGGTACCCTTGAGTTGATTTCCATTCACGGTGACCCCAGGTGACAGAACAAAACCACCCCATAGGATTTTCTAGGCGGTAATCTTTAAGGGAGCAGATCGCCAAGTCTTTCTCCAGTGGAGCTGCTGGGTGGATTCGAACTGCCAACCTTTCAGTTAGCAGCCGAGTGCTTAACCCTATCTACTGTTGTTTAGGTGTGGTCAAGTTGGTTCTGACTCATACGCAACAGAAAGAACACTGCCTGGTCCTGTGCCATCCTCACAACTGTTGCTCCGTTTGAGCCCATTGTTGTAGCCACTGTATCAATCCATCTCACTGAGGGCCTTCCTCCTACCTAAAAAACCTAGGCATCCCAAAATCCACATTCATACTCCAACTTAGGAAGAGGTAGCAAAAACTAGGGAGAGCTCTTAGATTGCCTTCGAGACTAGCTGGTACATGACTAACTGGGATCAAGACCCTCTTTTGTACAGAGAAAATTGCTAGAAGACAAAGACAAATACAAAGCCCAAATGTGTTGTGTCTTTGCTCCCTTTTACATGCCAGGCCCTACATCTCCATGAAACACACACACGAGTCTCAGGAAGCCCCACAAAAGTTCAGGTCAGCACCACTTCCGAATGTGACCTGCTGCAACGGGAGTTACCATCAGACCCTGACAAGCTGGAGGGCAGATACACTGCCTTAGAACATCTGCACCATTCCCAACTTGCCCGACAAAACCTAGGTAGTCATTCGACATATGTTAAGACACATGGCACCAGAAAAACTGTGAATAAAACTTTTAATAATGTACAGCAGAAATTGGACAGGCTCATTCTTATATTAAAACAAAAGATTTCCTATATTACAATTTATTTACATTTGCATACTGAAGAGGTAAAGTGTCTAAGTGGCTATTTTACAGTCTTTTCTAATAAAATGTACAAAAACAAACAGAAGTACCGAGAATGCCGTTCGGGGGCCTTGATGGCGACAGAAGAACGGGCTTGGACTTGGTCTGTGAATCCAGAATCCACAGGTGCAGGTAAGCCCTATGGATCAGGATTAGCCTCGGGGCCAAAAACACGGCTTTAGTTTCTCCCCAACTCTTGCTTGGTGTTAAGAGTACATGGGGTGATGGGCGTCCCAAAAAACTGCTCAGTCTTCCCCAGAGGTGGAGGAGCTGGACGCAGGTGTGGTGAGCACAGAGGGCTACCTGGGGAGCAGGCTAGTGGCTTGGGAGTCGCTGGGTCGACAAGTTGGCAGATCCCAGAGGCTAGTCGTGACCGGGGGCAGAAGGGCAGAAATTCCACCATCACCTATAATCCACCAAGGTTCTGCTGCAGGGCGGACAGGTGGGGCCCAGCAGGGGTGGGGAAAGAACCCCTGGTGACAATTAGTATTCAAGGAAAATTAGTGGCCAGTAAATTGGCCTAAAGGGTTTGGGGAGGATCTCCTTTAATGCAAGGAAAGCAGCAACACATCAGGAAAATAAATAGAAAGGACAGGAGCACTGGGGAGACCGAGGTCCACAGGGAGAGGGCTCTTGCCTCCTCCACAGGCTTTGGCAGAGACTCGCTGGGCTGGAGAGGCAGGATGCTCTGAGGCTGCATACATAATGAGCCTCCCCAGGGGGCAGGGAGGGGGCTCAGAATGAATGCAATGATTTGGTGTCTCAATGGGGCTCAGAACCCCAGGACCCACTGCCCCACCAGCAGTCCCTTTGGGGGAGGGGGGCAGCCTTTCTCCTGTATTCATAATTACAGGCTCAAAAGGCTCTCAGAACCAGCTATGAAACCCTCTGGTCTCAAAACAGGCACCCAGTTCCTTGAATCAGCTCCCTCTTCAGTGCTCCAAGAGTAGGACCAAGCCTGTCTTGATCACAGACGTATTCCCAGTGCCTAGTACAGTGCCTGGCACCCAACAGACACTCAAACATTTATTGAGAAAATGCCTGGAGAAAAAGGCACAACCAACTGGACGATACACAGAAGACTAGGGCCCTAGATCAAAAAACCACTCATGGGACTGGGTAAGGGATGGGTGGAGCAGAGTGCAAGAGACTAACCCCCGAGGGCAAAGAGGAAATCTCACTGCTGAGTGGGGACAGGCTCAGGTACAAGGACAAACATTTCCAGTGTGTGATTGAGCTGTGTGCGTTTGATTGGAGATTTTTTTTTTTTTTTGTGGTTGTTTTTGTAGGGATTTCTTTAAAAACAGACAGACTGAGAGGTAATCATCGCATAGAGATGGTTTTCCTTTTACAAAACTTAACAATATTAAAAAAAGCTAAAATCCAGACCCTCCCAATTAAAAAAAAAAAAAAGCAAACCACTCCAGTTAAAAGTTATGGCTTCCAAATTATTATATACCTAAGATACGCTGACCAGATCACCACCCACAACCGTGCTTCCAGACTTCATTAAATACTATACTCAGGTTAAATACATCAGCTCACGCTGCTCCCTCCTTGATAGGGCCCCTGAAGTGGATGCAAATCTCACATTTTCCCTCCACCCTGATGAGATAATCCAGTAAAGTAAGACCCATGCAGATGCCTCCCACCCCCCCAGAACCCCTCCCGCTACTCTTCGCCCCCCTTCCCCCTCCCCACCCCAAACCCACCACCACCAAAAATATACACTGCTGTTTCCAGAATCTGGGATATGAAAGACAGATGTGACATTCCAATTTGAGTCCCGAGATCTGGGCTTCAAATTCCTCGGCCCTTCCTTGATGCTGATGGGTATGATGCCCTTGGGCTGCCTCCTTTCCCATGGATGTCGCTAACCATAACACCCAAGATTCTCCTGCCAAGATTCTTTCCCTGCCCATCCCACCCCCTCCCCTCACATTCTGACCCAAAAGCCCTCTGCCACGGGCAACTGGGCCAGCTTTGGTTCCAGTCTGAAATGGAGAAGAGCTGTGTTGATACAGGGGTGGGCAGAGCAGCCTATGGGAAAGCAGTCCCACCGCGGCACAGGGGCTCTGGAGGAGGGGGAACGGGGGACCTCCAGGAAGGGCACCAGAGAACTAGATGCTGCTCACTACTGAACACAGGCACCAGCACGCAGAGACGGCAGGACAACCACACCTCAGACCTGCACATGCACAGAAAGCTTAAGCAGGTAAGTGCGCACCTACAGACACACACACACACCCACACACACACACAAACGTAAGGGTGTGGCACAGACCAGGCACAACAGGGGACGCACCTCGGCACATGCACACACAGCTGGACAGACAGGCGGCAGATTCGGTCTCCACTGGCAATCCCTCCAGATGTCCTTGCGAGGGAGGAGGGGAGCACTTGGCTCAGAGCTGCCTGCGAGAGGGGCTGCACTTCTGGCCCCCTGGGGCCGCTTCAGTGTGCTGTGGGTTGGTCCCTGAAGGAAAACCCTCAGTGCTGCTTAGCACTGGCAACAATTTAGCTCCTTCCGCCTCCCAGGCCACCCCTTTCATCGGCTCCCGACCATATGCCAGGTGCACCAGGGTTTGTGGGACTTCCCACTACAACCAGTTCGAGTCGTGGCATTGAGTTCTCCACACAATTCGCTCTTAGAGTCTCCATGCCATTAGGAGGTAAATAAAAAGGTTGTCTGTGTCTCAAACCCAACATGGGAGTGAGCAAGTCTCCCGGGCTCTGTCCCTCTTGTGGGCCAGGGGTCTTGGCCACGGAGGGCTGGGCAGAAACGAGAGGTAGGCCTCCATCGTACGCTCAACATGGCAGCTCTCTGTGTAGTTCTCGCTGCCTGGGGTTGCGTGTAGGGGGAAGGGGAGCAGGGTTAGATCTTCACATCTTCCTGCACGCTGAGCTGTGAGAGGGTCTTCTTAATGCGCAGAGCAGTCAGGCGGGCTGCGCCGTTGGCATACCAACACTCCCGCATCATCTTCCCCATCACCCGTAGTGCCTGCAAGACACCAAAGGACATCAACTGACCTGCCCTGGAAACAGCCTTTCTGACTGCTAAGCTCTTGCTCATTTCCCTGCCACTGTTTCCTCAGTCCAAAGTCTGTCAGAATTTCCCCTCACTCCCTCTCTGATCTTAGGGAAATGCTTTGTAAGCTTTCTTCTCCCCTTGACGCTTCCTTCCTTAAGGGATAGGTTGTACAGGTGAGAGGAAAAAGCTGCAGCCTGGAAAGTGGAGATCCTTCTCTGACCAAAGACAGTCAGCCATTCTCCATCATCCAGAAAATCTTGAAAAAAACACCCCCAGCAACATGTGATCTGAAAATCATCCCTTCAGGTTTGAGAATCCACTTTGTGATTGTTCAGGATTTATGTTAAAAAAAAAAAAAAAAAAAAGACATGGTTCCCATATAGAAATGGGGGTGGTGAAGGAAGAGGAAAGGACCTCCTTAAAAGCAATTCTGTCAGAGGCAGAGAACTATGCTGCCATTTCCCAGCAACACAGAAGACCACTATGGTTGGGCCGAGAGGTGAATCAGGAAGTCACCTATGGACTACTATTTGTTACTGAGGGCTATGAATTCCCCTGATTGCTAAGGGCCAAAATTAGTTTTCAGCAGTGGAATCCATCTTCCTAAGCAGAACCCCAACATATAAAACAGAAAATTGCAGACAGCACTGACTGGGGCGTTGAGGGGGGAAAGAGGCAGCTAAAGACCAGCTTTCTTCAGCCTCACCCTCATCCTCTGAAGAAAACCCTCACCCATGGGTTCCCAGAAACATTTTGAAAAATGCTGCCCTATTTTGCAATGGAAGGAGCCCTGGTGGCACAGTGGTCATGTGCAAACCAAAAGGTCAGTGGTTTGAAGCCAAAAGCTGCTCCACGGGAGAAAGAAGTAGCAGTCTGCTTCCAAAGACATTACAGCCTTGGAAACTCTGTGGGGCGGTTCTACTCTATCCTATAGGGTTGCTATGAGTTGGAAGCGGCTTGACAGTAATGGGTTTATTACGCAATGGGAAGTCATCACTGTCAATGGAGTAGCTTTGTCCTTAAATCACAAACGCCCTCTAGTGGTATACTCTTTAGAAACAGTCATTGTGTAAAAGGAGGCACACGTGCAGATAGCTAGGCAAACTCTGCCCCCCACCCCAGAAGCCTCTTAAGACCCCAGAATTCCATGTTTATTAGGAATCTGTCATAACTTGGTCTTCATTTCAATTATTTCCACTAAATATTGTCCCCTCCCCACTTCATCTGCCATCTTTCCCCAATTCAAATTCTCCATCCTAATCCCAACCCCTTCACATGTCATCCTCCTCCCTTCATCTGAAATATTAGAAAGGCCACTTCCCTCACAGACATGTCCCCTGGCTAAGTCCTGTCCCTTCATTCTTCTAAACCCTAAGAGCTTCCTTTATGGATATTTCTTTTCAACTATTCTATAGAGCTCAGCTCACACCTGCAGCTCCCAGGTTATTTTTGTAGTTAGACAAGGTCTACCAGCTCCCGGTTCAGTTTTTGTTTCTGTCTCTTGGTGTCCGCCTCCCTTAACTATGTCCTGGGGATGAAGCCTTTTTCTTCTACTAGGCTGTCAACTCCAAAGGGCATGCTACAGTACCCAGGACAAGGGACTGTGGTCCCAAAGGGCTCAGTACAGAATAGCACAAGTCTACTGACCCACTCAGGGGGTATCCATGGGGACTGGCTACCTTTTCGAAGGTAGAAAAATCAGGCAGATGGAAAAGCTGCAGGAGGCAGGGAAGCTTCCTACCTCATAACTTTGCCACCAGTTAGGGATGTTGGGACGTAGCTTCTGGTCACATACAACCTTTCGCATTTCCTCAATGGAAGGGTCAGAGGGCACTAGGTCATAATATGGCAGCTGATATTCTTCATGGACTCCTGGGAGGAAAGAAATTATCAATCTGAGTTATCTACGGAAGGAAAAGGTTACTCAAAAGCCAATGACAACACCCACATTGTGGTCTGTAAACACCATTTCCCACTAACACAATCTAGGGCTCCAGGGAGAAGTTGGTCAATTCCTGGTATGAGACAAGAAATACACATTAGCGAGGAACGTCTTTTTTTAATACTAAAAGCAAGGAAATTATCAAAGACTACTGGGGTCACATCAAAATCAACGTGAAAAGCTCCCAACTGGCCAGAGATGAGAACATTTAAGCAAATATTTTTAAATCTGTCAGTTCATAATGATACTCGAAAAGAAAAACCTGTTGTTACCTTGGGAAGATGCTAGGGAACAAACTCATTTGGAAAAATGGTAAACAAATATAAAGAATCAAGTATTTATCCTGCCTTTCCTATTCAAATTATACAGCTTGGTAAACCAAATACATAATTAGGGGAAGTTTCTCCTTAAAGAAGAAATTCAGCTAATACATGATTGATAGAATCGGGATATCGGCATCTTTCAACTTCTAATGACTGTGGATTTGGACAACGATCACTAATGGCTGCTAACAACAGAGACAGCCAGACATCCCTTGTGATAGAAGTATAGAATAACATCTATGAAGAATTTTTGCCAAAAACATCAATTATGGTTCTAGCTGCTAGATCTAATTAATAGGAACATGTTAAGTCTACGAGGAGGCAATCAGCAAATTCTAAACCGGAAAACTTTGTAGCAAATTCTAAACCGGAAAACTTTGCAGGACAAATGACCTGGATTCTCCATAAATAAACTGCAGAAGAGAAAAAAAAAAAAAAAAGGGACGGGGAACCTGAAGATTATAAGAGACTTGAGAGACGTCATCAACTAACTGCAATAGATGGATCTCATTTGGGCCCTGATTTGAACTGTTTTAAAAAAATTAGGAGATGACTGGGAAAATCTCAGCACTGCCTGAATATCAAATAGTGTTAAGAAATTAATGGTAATCTTTTAAAGTGTGATAACAATGTGGCATCTTAAGTTCTTATCTTTTAGAGTTACAAATGAAAATATTTTCCATGGTAAAAAAAATTAATTAAAAAAAAAAAATCAATGAAACTTTGTTTTTTCCAGGAAAAACTCCCCCTGCCCTGAGATAATGGGACAGAATTTTAAACAAAGACTTTGACTTGGTAATTATTTAAAGGGTAGTTAAGAGCTTAAGCTCAGCTTGCCGAGTTTGAATCTTTACTAGCTGTGTGACCTTGGACAAAGTACTTAAGCCTCTCTGTGACTCATTTTCTTCAACTGCAAATGGTGATAATGGTACCTACGTCATAGGCTTATAGTAAAGATCACATAAGTTGAAGTACTGAATAATAATAATTATTATCCACCACTCATCTACCAGTCTGTAGTAGGGTGGTGACTTGCACGCTGCTGTGATACCTGCGTGGGCCGAGATAAATGGCTGAGGGTAGGGTTACACTAGAAAAGTAGTTTCCTGAACTGGCTCAAGTGGCAGGGTACTGGGAAGTCAGGGAGCTCTTTTTTTTTTAAATTTTTACTGAGCTTCAAGTGAACGTTTACAAATCAAGTCGGTCTGTCACATATAAGTTTATATACACCTTACTCCATACTCCCACTTGCTCTCCCCCTAATGATTCAGCCCTTCCAGTCCCTCCTTTAGTGACAATTTTGCCAGCTTCCAACCCTCTCTACCCTCCCATCCCCCCTCCACACAGGAGATGCCAACACAGTCTCCAGTGTCCACCTGATACAAGTAGCTCACTCTTTATCAGCATCTCTCTCCTACCCACTGTCCAGTCCCTTCCATGTCTGATGAATTGTCTTCGGGGATGGTTCCCGTCCTGTGCCAACAGAAGGTTTGGGGACCATGACCGCCGGGATTCCTCTAATCTCAGTCAGACCATTAAGTCTGGTCTTTTTGTGAGAATTTGGGGTCTGCATCCCACCGTTCTCCTGCTCCCTCAGGGGTTCCCTGTTGTGCTCCCTGTCAGGGCAGTCATCGGTTGTGGCCGGGCACCATCTAGTTCTTCTGGTCTCAGGATGATGTAAGTCTCTGGTTCCTGTGGCCCTTTCTGTCTCTTGGGCTCATAGTTATGGTGTGACCTTGGTGTTCTTCATTCTCCTTTGATCCAGGTGGGTTGAGACCAATTGATGCATCTTAGATGGCCGCTTGTTAGCATTTAAGACCCCAGACGCCGCATTTCAAAGTGGGATGCAGAATGTTTTCATAATAGAATTATTTTGCTAATTGACTTAGAAGTCCCCTTAAGCCATAGTCCCCAAACCCCCACCCTTGCTCCACTGGGAAGTCAGGGAGCTCTTTGTGGAGCATACCATAAGATGTTGATATGCTAAGCTGATGGTAAAAAATGTTTTCTGCTAAATCTGATATTACCTGTTACTGGCTTCTGACAGGGATAAGTACCAAAGGTTTAGGAAAAAATTATGGGAGGAGAAACTCATTTTGAGAAAATTCTATGCATTAGTAAGCTTTCTACTGCAACTTGAGAAACCGCCACTACTATTTTAGCAGTGAAACGCCAGGGTTCTGCAGAACACGGCTTACAAGCCAGTGTGTTAGAATATACTGCCTCCGATGTAAAGGAGATCCTACACTGATCCTCTGCTATGTGCACCAAGGGCACCCCTCACCTCTTTGGGCCAACAAAGACAATGTGTTTAAGAAAAAAAGCCAAAATGAGCCTCCAGAGTGGTTACCATGAGGTAAAGCACTGCTTGATGGCAACCACTCAACAAGCTGGTTCAAAGAGTAAACATATCCTAAGGCACAGCTGCCTCCAAGGTTTCGTATCTTTGATGAGAACCGTGTATGATTCGGGCTCTGGCACCAGGCATCCTGACCAGCTGTATAAAGAAAAGGACAGGGAGGTAGGGGAAAGAGAAGGCAAAACTGAAAGCTACCTCCAGAATTGCATCTTCGAGCAATTTCCCAATATACAAGCCCGAGAGCATAGATATCAGCACATTTAAAGGAGTCAAAGTGTTTCATGTTTATGGTTTCATCAAGTACTTCAGGGGCCATGTATCTGCAACAACAGAGGAAACATCATCAGGCATAAAAACATGTATATGTGACAATATCTCTTTTAAATCCAAGTATTGATTGAGGAGCCTTCTAGAACATGAGAATAAATATTACCAGCCTCAACTACAGAACGTCACTCTAAGAAAGTCCCTTGGGGAGGAGGAAGTGATTATTTCTCTTTATTGCGTACTTCCATATGTTTTGGATTCAAATCTAAATACTTCAGCATAGATTTGGCAACACTAGGCTACTCTTCTTTGTATCTCTATTTTTTTTTAACCATCAGGATTTACTGATTTCAAACATGTTTTGATTTCTTGGCAGAGGTACTTACACTGTGGCTCACACAGCAAACCAAAAAAACAAACCAGTTGCCATCAAGTTGATTCCGACTCATAGAGACCCTATGGGACAGGGTAGAACTGCCCCAGAGGGTTTCCAAGAAGCACGTGGTGGATTCAAACTGCCGGCCTTTTGGTTAGCAGCTGAACTCTTAACCACTATGCCACCTGGGTTTCTAGGTCATATGGCAGTAACGTACATATTATCTGGTTACTACTGGGGTCTTTTTGTGGCGCACTGGTGGTGCGGTAGTTAAGAGCTCGGCTGCTAACCAGAAGGACGACAATTCAAATCCACAAGCTGCTCCTTGGCAACGCTATGGGGCAGTTCTACTCTGTCCTATAGGGTCGCTGTGAGTCAGAATTGACCTAATGGCAATGGGTATACTGGGGTCTTACTCCATTCACTGTAGCCACAGGGGTATGTTGAGCTTAAATTTCATCCTCAGCTTCTTTTGTTATCTTATCTGATTGCAGCAATTGTAAAAATTAAGTAGTCATCAAAGTCACTCTTATTTAATCACTACCACCTGAACCACACTACAGCAAATCAAGAGATCACCTCAGGCCCCACACTTTGGGGACTGGGTAGCTGCAATGATTGTCAAAAGGAAGGAAAAAAGCAGTAATACAATTTAGTGAAATTCACTGAGATTGAACAGGTAAACAGATCCCCTCTTCCATCCTATTAAAAGGCAGTCTCTACTTCACAAACGTATGAAAATTAACTAAAAATGGATCAGTGACCTAAAAATAAGAACCAAAAGAGTAAAACTCTTACAAGAAAACAGGGGTAAAGCTTCAGGACCTTGTTTTTCACAATAGATTCTTTGATACGATATCAAAAGCATGAGGAATAAAACAAAAAATAGATAAACTGGACTTCACCACCAATATTAAAAACTTGTCTTGTTTGCTTTTGCTTTTAAAAAATTTTTTTATTCTGGTGAAACATATAGAGCAAAACATTTGCCATTTCATCCATTTTTACCTGGGTAACTCAGTGACATTCACATTCATCATGCTGTGAAAACATGACCCCTGCCCATCTGCAATTTCTTCACCGTCCTTAACAAAGAGACTCAGTGCCCCTCAGGCAGTATTTCCCAGCTTCCCCCTCCCACCCACCCTGGTGGCCATCAATAACCTCTGGCCTCTGTGCATTGACCTATTCTAGGTATTTCACGTAAGTGAGATCATACAGTATTTGTCCTGGTTTGCCTGACTTATTTCACTCAGCATAATGTTTTCAAGGTTCATCCATGTCATAGCACGATCAGAACTTCATTTCTCTTTATGGCTGAGTAATATTCCATTATATGTATATGTCACGTTTTTATTTATCCACTCATCTGCTGACGAACACACAGGCTGTTTCTACCTTTTGGCTATAGTGAATAATGCTGCAAAGAACACTGGTGTACAAGTACCTGTTTGCGTACCTGTTTTCACTTCTTACGGATGTATACCTAGGAGTGAAATTAAAAAATTTTGTACATCAAAGGACTTTATCAAGAAAGCGAAGAGACGACTTACAGAATGAAAGAAAATATTTGGTAATCACATATCTGATAAGGGTTTAATATCCAGAATATATGAAGAACGCCTACAACTCAACAACAAAAACACAATCCAATTAAAACATGGGCAAAAAACCTGAACAGACATTTCTCCACGGAAGATTTAGAAATGGCCAATAGTCGCATAAAAACGCATTCAGGTCATTAGTCACTGGGGACATGGAAATAAAAACCACAATAAGATACGATCCACACCCGCTAGGATGGCTATTATCAGAAAAACGGAAAATAACAAGTGTTGATGAAGGTATGGAGGAACTGGGAACCTCGTGCACCGCTGGTGGACGTGTAGAACCGTGCAGACACTCTGGAAAACAGTTTCGCGGTGTATCCAAAAGTTAAACACAGAAATTACCTTATGGCCCAGCAATTCCACTCCTAGGTATACACACAAAAGAAGTGAAAACAGGGACTCAAACAGATTCTTGAACACCAATGCTCACTGCACTATTATTCACAGTAGCCAAAAGGTGGAAACAACCCAAGTGACCATCAACAGATGAATGGATAAATAAAATGTGGTATATACATACAATGGAATATTACTCAGCCTTAAACAGAAATGAAATTCTAATACATGCTGCGACACAGATGAACCTTGAAACATTGTTAGTTGCTCTCAAGTCTGCTCTGACTCATAGCAACCTTACATATAACAAAACATTATGCTGAGTGAAATAAGTCAAATACAGAAACACGAATATTGTATGATTGCACTTATATATCTAGAATAGGCAAATGCAGAGACCAAAGGTTATTAGTGGCTACCAGTGGTGGTAGGGAAGGACAAATAGGAGTTATTGCTTAAGGGGTACTAAGTTTCTGTCTGTGGTGATGAAAAACTTTTGGAACTGGTAACTTTGGTGAAGGGTAAGGCAGAGTCGGCACAACTTGTCCAAGGCAAGGTCATGGAAGCTCCATAGACACATCCAAACTCCCTGAGGAACTGATTACCGGACTGAGGGCTGTGGGGACCATGATCTCGGGGAACACCTAGCTCAACTGGCATAACACAGTTTATAAAGAAAATTTCTACATTCTACTTTGGTGAGTAGCATCTGGGGTCTTAAAAGGTTGTGAACAGCAATCTAAGATACTCCACTGGTCTCACCCCATCAGTAGCAAGGGGGAATGAAGAAAACCAAAGACACAAGGGAAAGATTAGTCCAAAGGACTAATGGACCACATCTCCCACAGTCTCCACCAGGCTGAGTCCAGTATAACTAGATGGTGCCCAGCTACCACCACAGACTCCTCTGACAAGGAATCACGATAAAGGGTCCCGGACAGAAATGGAGAAAAATGTAGAAAAAATTCTAACTCACAAAAAAAGACCACACTTACTGGCCTGACAGAGACTGGAGAAACCCTAGGAGTATGGCCCTGAGGTTCACCCTTTAGCCAAAGATTATCAAAAAACCAAACCCAGTGCCGTCGAGTCGATTCCGACTCATAGCCACCCTATAGGACAGAGTAGAACTGCCCCCCAGTTTCCAAGGAGTGCCTGGCAGACTCAAACTGCCGACCCTTTGGTTAGCAGCCGTAGCACTTAACCACTACGCCAAAGATTAGACAGGCCCATAAAACAAAACGAGACTGAAGAGGCAGATCAGCCCATGGGCAAGGACTAGAAGGCAGGAGGGGACAGGAAAGCTGGTAATAGGGAACTCAAGGTCAAGAATGGAGAATATTGACATGTTGTGGAGTTGGTAACCAATGTCACAAAACAATACGTACATGAATTATTTTAATGAAAAGCTAGTTTGTTCTGTATCCCTTCACCTAAAGTACAACAATAAAAAATCTTTTTTGGAACTACATAGTGGTGATGTTAAATGTAATTCATGTCACTGAATTGCACACTTAAAAATTGTTAAAAAGGTAAATTTTTTATCATATATATTTTACCACAAAAAAAAAGAAGGCAGTCCTATTTCCAACTCAGGAAGTCAATCCTGCATCACAACTCTTCCTTCTTACTTCACTTCTGTAGGAAGTGGGCAGCAGGCCCATAATGCTTAAAGAAGCCCCAATCTCCTCCTAAGGTTACTTCTGCTCTAGTTCAGCACACCTGCTCTCCAAGCCTCAAGTAGAGCTCACTTCCCGTTTCCTCAGGGGTCTCTGCACAACCCACCCCTTCAGGCTGCAGTATTTCCCCTCTTCCCCCAGCCAAGCCGCGTGCCTACCCCCCTTCCAAATCCTGCCTCGGATTCTCTGTCTGCACCAAGTATTACCACCCTAGCCCTGGCTCTAGTTCCTCCATTCTCTCTGCTGCCCTCGCCACCACCGCCAACTATGTGTACAGCTCTACGGAGCTGTGCTTGTACCACTTGTGTCAATTACATGTAACCTGTGCAGTGTTCCAGCCTGGAAGGCAGGTGTTCAACTTGACTTTAACTGTCTGAGAGCAAGGACCACATCTCCTCTTTCTGAGCTTCCTTCTCCTGTCCACATGGCAAAGGGCATACATGGGAGACTCAGTACAAGCTACTGAAAAAGGGCAGAGGCCTGGGGCCTTCCTACCGTTTGGTTCCCACCCTCTGATTTGGAGCAATGTCAATGGTGTCCGTGACTGCATCATGACGAACAGCCAGGCCCAGGTCTGCGATGGCACACATGCCATTCTTCTTTACCAGGATGTTCTTTGACTTCAAGTCTCGATGAGCAATTCCAGGCTTCCCTGGCAGTGGGGAGAAAAGAATCTTTAAAAAAAGCTAGTATAATGGTTAAAAGCCCAGACTGTGTAGGTTCAAGCCTAGGCTTTGCCATCCACCAACCCAGCAACCCTGGACAAGCAACCTAACCCATCTGTATCTCTGTATTCCCATCCACAAAATGAGAATAACAATAATACTTACTTCATGGAATGCTATGAGGGTTAACGCATTGATATAAGTGAATAAAGAACCTAGAAGGGCAGGTATGTTAGCTGATATTACTACTACCACTACTAGCCTTCCCTGAACTAATATGCCCAGGTATAGAACTACCGAAGAATTCATAGAAAAGCCTGCGGTGTTGGCTAGGTTCTCAGAATCCAACAGGCCCAAAGAGGAGGACTGATAATATCACTGCATGGGCTATGAACAGAATCAAACTTTAACACCTGTTGTTGTTGTTAGCTGCCTTCAAGTCCGCTCCGACCCGTAGCGACCCTATGCACAACAGAACGATAACACTGCCCGGTCCTGCGCCATCCTTACAATCGTTGTTATGCTTGAGCTCGTTGTTGCAGCCACTGTGTCAATCCACCTCGTCGAGGGTCTTCCTCTTTTCTGCTGACCCTGTACTCTGTCAAGCATGATGTCCTTCTCCAGGGACTCATCCCTCCTGACAAAATGTCCAAAGTATGTAAGACGCAGTCTCACCATCCTTACCTCTAAGGAGCATTCCGGACGCACTTCTTCCAAGACAGATTTGTTCGTTATTTTGGCAGTCTGTGGTATATTCAATATTCCTCGCCAACACCACAATTCAAGGGCGTCAACTCTTCTTCGGTCTTCCTTATTCATTGTCCAGCTTTCACGTACATATGATGTGATTGAAAATACCATGGCTTGGGTCAGGCATACCTTAGTCTTCAGGGTGACATCTTTGCTTTTCAACACTTTGAAGAGGTCCTTTGCAGCAGATTTGCCCAATGCAATGTGTTTTTTGATTTCTTGACTGCTGCTTCCATGGCTGTTGATTGTGGATCCAAGTAAAATGAAATCTTTGACAACTTCAGTCTTCTCTCCGTTTATCATGATGTTGCTCATTGGTCCAGTTGTGAGGATTTTTGTTTTCTTTATGTTGAGGTGTAATCCATACTAAAGGCTGTGGTCTTTGATCTTCTTTAGTAAGTGCTTCAAGTCCTCTTTACTTGCAGCAAGCGAGGTTGTGTCATCTGCATAACGCAGGTTGTTAATGAGTCTTCCTCCAATCCTGATGCCCCGTTCTTCTTCACGTAGTCCAGCTTCTCGGATTATTTGTTCAGCATACAGATTAAATAGGTATGGTGAAAGAATACAACCCTGACGCACACCTTTCCTGACTTTAAACCAATCAGTACCCCCTTGTTCTGTCCGAACAACTGCCTCTTGATCTATGTAAAGGTTCCTCATGAGCACAATTAAGTGTTCCGGAATTCCCATTCTTCGCAGTGTTCTCCATAGTTTATGATCCACACAGTTGAGTGCCTTTGCATAGTCAATAAAACACAGGTAAACATCCTTCTGGTATTCTCTGCTTTCAGCCAGGATCCATCTGACATCAGTGATGATATCCCTGGTTCCACATCCTCTTCTGAATCCAGCCTGAATTTCTGGCAGTTCCCTGTCGATATACTGCTGCAGCCGTTTTTGAATGGTCTTCAGCAAAATTTTGCCTGTGTGTGATATTAATATTGTTCTATAATTTCCACATTCAGTTGGATCATCTTTCTTGGGAATAGGCATAAATATGGATCTCTTCCAGTCAGTTGGCCAGGAAGCTCTCTTCCATATTTCTTGGCATAGACGAGTGAGCACCTCCAGCGCTGCATCTGTTTGTTGAAACATCTCAATTGATATTCCATCAATTCCTGGAGCCTTGTTTTTCGCCAGTGCCTTCAGAGCAGCTTGGACTTCTTCCTTCAATACCATGGGTTCCTCATCATATGCCACCTCTTGAAATGGTTGAATATTGACTAATTCTTTTTGGTATAATGACTCTGTGTATTCCTTCCATCTTCTTTTGATGCTTCCTGCGTCGTCTAATATTTTCCCCATGGAATCCTTCACTATTGCAACTCGAGGCTTGAATTTTTTCTTCAGTTCTTTCAGCTTCAGAAATGCCAAGCGTGTTCTTTCCTTTTGGTTTTCCATCTCCAGCTCTTTGCACGTCATTTTAATACTTTGTCTTCTCGAGAGGCCCTTTGAAATCTTCTGTTCAGTTCCTTTACTTCATCAATTCTTCCTTTTGCTT
The DNA here is from genome assembly GCF_030014295.1 of Loxodonta africana. Lineage (NCBI taxonomy): Eukaryota > Metazoa > Chordata > Mammalia > Proboscidea > Elephantidae > Loxodonta > Loxodonta africana. Next base: position 90,049,998 of record NC_087345.1, read on the forward strand.
TAGCTGCTCGACGCTTAAGAGCAAGTCTCAGAGTCTCCTCTGACATCTGTCTTGGTCTTTTCTTTCTTTCCTGTCTTTTCAGTGACCTCTTGCTTTCTTCATGGATGATGCCCTTGATGTCATGCCACAACTCGTCTGGTGTTCAATCCGTCAAATCTATTCTTCAGATGGTCTCGAAATTCAGGTGGGATATACTCAAGGTCATATTTTCGCTCTCGTGGACCTGCTCTGATTTTATTCAGTTTCAGCTTGAATTTGCATATGAGCAATTGATGGTCTCTTCGACAGTCGGCCCCTGGCCTTGTTCCGACTGATGATATTGAGCTTTCCCATCGTCTCTTTCCACAGATGTAGTCAATTTGATTTCTGTGTGTTCCATCTGGCGAGGTCCATGTGTATAGTTGCCGTTTATATTGGTGAAAGAAGGTATTTGCAATGAAGAAGTCGTTGGTCTTGCAAAATTTTATCATTCAATCTCTGGCATTGTTTCTATCACCAAGGCCATATTTTCCAACTACTGGTCCTTCTTTGTTTCCAAATTTTGCATTCCAGTCGCCAGTAATTATCAACGCACTTTAACACCTACCACGGTGAAAAGATCAAGGATCTCCCCAAAAAGCTGATATCATATTCAATAGCAGGAAAGCTCGAGGTCTTTTTGTTCCAAGATAACCTTCCTAAACTAGTAAAGCCCAGTGTCTAATCCACCAAGCTGTCTTAAACCCAGCTACTCCCACCAATGAATGTGTGAAATTACTAATACGATGGTCCATGCATTAGTCTGTTTGACCTTCTCAGTTCCATCCTTTTATACGCATACTGTGGGCTTCCTTAGTAAACACTAGCTTCCCAATGAACTACTATGTCAGGCTACCGAATGACAAATAATGCAACATTTACCTTACGCAGTCCCCTAAGGAATCCTAAAATAGAGGTGAAAAGGACCCCCCTTCCTGTACCTCTTGTTTTTGCTCAAGTAAAGTACAAACCTCTCTCCTTTAGATTACACAGCTGTTCCTGAGGTCTAGCCCCAGCTTTTTCAGTAAAAAGGAATTCTGGAAACTAAATCAGGATGACACAGGCTTTTAAAGTCTACCCAACTCCACTGCTGCTTGGCTGGGTCCACTCACCTTGCGTACCCACAATCTCCATGTGCAGGTGTGCCAGCCCACTAGCAGCAGACAAGGCCAGCTTGATCATCCCCTCGATTGTCACTGTGTACCGGTTAAGATAATCAAACAGGGAGCCGTGCTCATGATAGTCAGAGACAAGCCACAGCTGTGTCCAGGTGCCGTTATCTGCAGAGAAAAAAAGAATCCAAACCCATTGCCGTTGCATCAATGCCAATTCATAGCGACACTATAGAACAGAGTAGAACTGCCCCAACAGGGTTTCTAAGGCCGTAAATTTTTTCACGGAAGCAGACTGCCACATCTTTCTCCTGCAGAGCAGCTGGTGGTATCTGCAGAGAACCACACATGAATTCCAGAAAAGGCATAACTAGCAGCAAAAAGGAAGCATGTATGTACACCACGAAACCCAGCCAGACTCCTGAATTTGCATTTCTCACCTCCACACCTCCTGGTGTCACCCTCTGTGCCCGTTTCATCTACAGGTGTCTACTTTTGGGCTCTAGTAAGGACGGAGGAAGAGCATTTTTTTCCTTTGGGCTGCTCCCTTATTTCCTATAGGTGGACTTCAGGGCTCTACACAGTGCTACATTTTTAAAGCAAATTTGAAAATGTGAGGTATCCAGGAGAAGAGGAAGCATATGCTTATGGCAAGTTAACAGGTATCATGTATTTAGTGGTGCAACGCTGCTTCTGATCTTGAAAAGACAAGCTCATCAACACTTTAGCAACCATAACTGGCTGCAACCACCACTACCACCACCAAGAGGAAGGTGACTCAGCTCCTCCTCTGTGCTCCAATGACACTGTGAATGCCAGGGCTTCGAACCTGTTTGTTCTGGTTAGAACCCCTGCCAAGAATTTGCATATCCACCCCAACAAAACCCATTGCCATTGAGTCAATTCCGACTCATAGTGACCCTACAGGACAGAGCAGAGCTGCCCCATAGGGTTTCCAAGGAACAGCGGGTGGATTCGAACTGCCAACTTTTTGGTTAGCGGCTGAACTCTTCCCCACCCCCTCCTTTTTTAATTGAACTTTAGATGAAGGTTTACCGAACAAACTAGTTTCTCATCAAACAGTACACACATTGTTGTATGACATCGGTTAACAACCCCACGACATGTCAACACTCTCCCTTCTCAACCCTGGGTTCCCTGTTACCAGTTGTCCTGTTCCCTCCCACCTTCCAGTCCCTGCCCAAGGGCTGGTGTGCCCCTTTAGTCTTGTTTTGTCCCACGGGACTGTTCAATCTTTGTCTGAAGGGTGAACCTCAGGAGTGGCCTCATTACTGAGCTGAAAGGCTGGCGGGGGGCGGGGGGCGCTGAACTCTTAACTACTGAGCCACCAGGGCTCCATTTCCACCCCAGATCTACTGAATCAGAATCTACAGTTTGACAAGATCTCCAGGTGATTCTTATGTATAATAAAGTTTGCTCTACCAGAGGTTCTCAGAACTGGTCCCTAGCCAGGGAACTTGTTAGAAATGCAAATTCTCAGCAGGGGTCAGAACCAGACCAAACAGGCTCAAGTCTGGTGAACACAGCCTAACCACACACCTGTCTCATTTGTAATGTTCCTTTTTAAGTCTATTGCTCTATTCTGTGAGAGCAGAAAGATGCCCTTTATGCACCATCGTATCCCAGGCCAAAAAATGTTTTTCAGTATATGAATAGCACACTTCCAAGCAGTCCACAGAGAGGTCATCTTATTCTCGGGACAGCAATGGAAGGTGGCCAGTATACAATTCTCTTTTTTATACATGGTGGGGTGGACGCAGTAGGCAGGGAGAAAGAGGAGGGCAGAGGGATGTAGAGAAAAATAAAGGAAAACCAAAAGCAGATAATCTAATTAGGCTATGCTGCTGTCAATAGGAAGACTGGAAACTGGATTGAGACCTCCCAAATTCCAAGCTGGCACTAGCTCCAGGACACCATACTATATATCATGTTAAAAAGGCAAGAACAGAATAAGATTTTTCTCCTTCCCTGGCCCTAATGTGGATTTCAACAGCCAGATCCTGACTCACACAGCTGCCAGGATCAATAAAGGGAGTGGCTCCCGGGGAAGCAGGGCTCCCGGCTTCTCTTCTTGCAAACATGGCCCACCCAGCCACAGTCCTCAAGCTCTAACCAGCCCTTACGTCTTGAGGACCCTGCAAATGAGTTAAAAGGGAAAACACCTTTTTGATCCTTTAAAATATATGTTAGATTTAAATTTTTCAAAAGGTGATACTGTTTTAAAAAGGAACAGCTTGCTCAGAGGAAGTAAAATGTTCTCTTCCCCTTCGTGTGAGTCCAAGACTCTGCAGCTTAGGGGCAGCTGGGGCCATTACAAAGACCCATAGCAATGTGAGGAATGAGCAGCCTGCTGCTCTTTTAGGGAAGAACAATAAATACTTAGCACCTTCTGTAGGCTTTGTAGACGTCAACTTTAAATCTCTGTGCCATGGAGGCAAACCACATCACAAATGCCAGAGAGACCCTGCTAAATGTAAACCCAGTTACCTCATGGTCCTTTCTGCACGCCTGGTGCACTACCTGTCCAGGTGTCTGTCTTCCCCTCTTATTGGGAGCTCTGTGAAGGGAGGGCCTGGGTCTTCTTCTTACACATGAAATCAAGTGGCTGGCAGAGTTCCTGGCCCACAGCAGTCAATGAATGTTGTTGAATTAATGAGTGAAATTTCAATTACTCCCTACCATCTTCCAAAAGAAAGTACACATTTCTCAGAAAGGCCCTTCATAGACGGGCCTTTGCCAACATCTCCACCATGTCTTTGGCCATAACACAGCCATCCTGAGTTACCCACAGGTTCCCAGACACATTTCACCTTTGCACGTGGTCTGGACTGCCCTCTCCGCTGGCATTTTTCTTCCTGGCCAACTTGTGCTCACTGCCTGCAGCTGGCTGTTACTTTACTTGTCCCTTTGCTAGTAAGTGAGATTCTCAAAAATAGGGACGCACCTGGGTACACAAGAGAGAACCAAACACTAAAGGGGGAGAAAAAGGAGGAGACAGGGACCTCTAGTACAGGCCAGGCCAAGGCCAAAAGTTGAGCTAGAAGACCACCAGATATTCCTTCTGTGGGAGACCAGCCATTCTTCCTGCATGCCTGTTCCAATAGAAAAGTCACATGTATACGGTTCTGGTCGTGCCACAGAACATGGGCTACATGTTTTTCTGCCTACCGGAGCTGCCCTTTCCTGGCAGGGGTTGAGAACATAATTCCTCGTTGTAGTAATCTGCAAAATAAACTCACTGGACCCTCTGCAGAGACCACGCTGTGGGTGGATTTGGGTGAGTGCCAAGGAAGGAAGATTGAGCAAGCAGGGTGAAGGGGTTTATCTTGTTTATCTGCTTAATAACTGCTTGTTTATCTGTTTAGTCAACTGGGCTTCTGTTTAAACTTTTGCCGGAATAAAGGGTTTTACATCTTATGAAAGGTTTGAAAACTACAATCTTATTCAGATTATCTTTCTATTACGGATAATAACTATAAAGGCAAATGGAGCTGTGCGGGCACACAGCTGTTCCATTTCCTAGCAGCCATCCATCTTGGAATGCCACTGGTGTTGGGACACCCTGCATCCAAACCCAGCCCTTTACCTTTATTGTCAGCAGCAATAAATCCAAGAATGTTTTCATGGCGTAGCATGACTGTCTGGTATATCTCTGCTTCACGGAACCAAGACCGTTCTTCACGAGAAGAGAAAATTTTCACAGCCACGTCACCACCCCTCCAGCGGCCACGCCAGACTTCCCCAAACCGGCCCTTGCCAATTATCTCCTGTAAAACGATGGTTCGAGCCACTGTGCGCTGGACAAAAAGAGGTAACCCTGTGGACCAAAGAACGGAAAGAAACCTGTCATTGTAAATTTACTGAACTTGGCAACTCCCACGGCTCACTGCTACACTGGAAAGGCCTGTTTCACTGTCTCCATTCTACAACGGCACATTAACCACAGGGAGCTGCAGCTGCCCCCGCACCACAACCAGGTCACCTACACAAGGCTGAACCAGGGGGCCACTGGGAGTGAACACGGAAAGGAAGCACAGATGGTTAGCTGTTCCTCATCTAAGCATGTTCTCCTCTCAGTATGGATAAGGGCTAAATGTCAACGTTTGACCAGATTTACCAACTCTGCAGCCAGCCACCCGTGAGCCAATCTTCCCACAACTGCTTTATTCTGATGGAAGAGGAAAGGTGGCACAGAAGGTGGAAGTGGGCGCTTGTGTAGTGGGAGCTGCCTTCTGACCGCTCTGCTCACTACCCACTAGAGGGCAGTGCTGTGTGGCCCATGAAGGCAGAACCATGGTTGTCTTAGGCTGAAAGAGATCCCCAGTCAGGGCGTAACAGGTTCCTACCTCTCAAAGGCGATTCTGAACTCCAGATGTAGAACACTGACTACCCATGCTTACCCTAAGATTAATTTTACTGTCTTCACAGGACATATTTATTGCCTCATATGACCCATTCGGAAACCCTGGTGGTGTAGTGGTTAAGTGCTACTACGGCTGCTAACCAAAGAGTCGGCAGTTCAAATCCGCCAGGTGCTCCTTGGAAACTCTATAGGGGCAGTTCTACTCTGACCTATAGAGTCGCTATGAGTCGGAATCGACTCGACGGCAATGGGTTCGGTTTGGTTTTATGACCCATTCATGTCTCCCTATCTACCCAATCACCCTTAGCATCATGACTGACTCTTCGTTTTCTCTTTTTCCCTCTTCCTGACCAAATAGATAAGCAAATCTATTATTAATCCCTAAGTCTTGTGAATGTGAACTACCATTTACTGTATGCTTATTATGCATCAGGCACTATGCTAACATCTTTACATAAATTATCTGATTTCCTCATAATCACCTATAAGGTGGATACTGTTATTACCCCCATTTTACAGGTGAGAAAACTAAGGCTCAAAGAAGAAGGTTACGTAACGTATTCAAATTCATACAAGCAGTAAATGGCAGAGCAGGAATTAAAATCTAGGACTGCCTGACTCCAAAGTCTATGCTTTTAACTACAACAGTATAGCTCCACCAAAATGGTTCTTAAATTAGACCCCATCTCTCCATCCCCACTGCACCTGTCCTAGTTCAGGCCCTTCTTTTTAAAAGATTTCGAACTGGTGTCCCTGCCTCCCCCCTCACCTTGCTCCTGCCCTGCACCCACACAGCCCTGCCTCACCCGACTCTCCCTAGAGAGGAGGTTGGTAAATAAAGGAATCCGTCTTCTACACCGCTGCCAGAATTCCTTTCGAAGGAAAATACAAACATTCGTTTCCCCATATAAAAACTTTAAGTAGATCCCTCTTACCTATGAGATAAAGTATGGCACTCAATGTCCTTTACCCCCCACCAGCCTGCCTTTCTCTAGCCTCCACTGTGAGCATGCCATGCTAATCTCCTTATCATTCCCTAAACATACCTTGTGAACTTTTGTGCCTTTTTGTCCTTTTACTCAAGGTGCTCTCCTTGCCCTGGAATGTTCCTTGCCCTATTACCTCTCTTAAAAAATTCCAACTCATTCTTTAAGACTCCTTTAAATGTATCTTCCTCTGTGAGATTCTTCCCAAGAACCCCTGTCTCTTCTATCCAATCCTGGGTCAGCCCTTTTTTCATCTTTGTTTACCCTTTATCACCTGGAGGGACTCAACATCTATTTGTTAAAATGAATTAAAAGTCACATAAGTAGCATGGACTTATTACTTTAAAAACCACATTATTAAAAATACAACACCCTGGGAGTTCTGCATATTCTGAATTAAGAATAAACTAAATCACCCAGAGAGTAGTAGTTATCAGCCATTTCTCTCCAGGTGATTAAATAGCCAGCACGATCCTTCCCTCGCCTCAGCCAGTTCTGATCTTAAAAAGACTCGAAAACCAGTGCTATCCTCCTCTATCAGCAAATCAGGTCAGTCAGCCAGGTGGTTCTAACCACTGTTCTACCTCTTTCAGCAGAGAACAAGCCACGTATTTTCTCTCTTTCTAAAAATATGCAGCTTTTAAATATATCCATCATTTTGGCACTCTCTACTGCAGAGTTTAATAAAGGCAAAACCACTGAAATTCAGGAGATGTCACAGCTCAAAGTATTCCTTGTGTTCAAGGAGGAACGTCTGGCCATGACTGACAGCATAATTTCCCTGCAGAACAACAGTCTTGTCACATGGTAAGGAAACATACATAAAACGCACACAACATTCTCATAAATAAGATCTTGCATGTGTTGGCTAGAACGGGAACAGTGACCTTTAGAGATAATTTTTTTCCCCCAAGAAAGGAATACCACTGTCACTAATTGTTTATCTTCAAGAAAAGACTCTTTCACAGTCATGCTCACAACTAAAAGCTAACTGATCCACACCCTGAGACCTGAAAAACCTCAATCCCCTTTATCCTAAATTCTGGTCTCATGGCAAAGGTCTGGTATTCAGTTCAATTCCCTCATCTAAGGAAGACCGGGTTAACAACAGACAGTACAGGAAATGGTACTGAGAAACCAAACTGCCTCTATTTTAACCCCCACCAAAAAACCCTTGGGCAACTGGTACGAGTCAATGATTCACCAAATCCCAGCTCTAAGCTTTACTCGGTGTCCTTAAAGTCCCCTGGTGGTTGCCCGGAGATCAATGATTAGCTGTCACCACCTCACAGGAATCCGGCACACTCCTGTTTCTCAAAAGGCGCCCTTAAATTGAGCACTCCACTGCTCAGGTGGAACCGGCTGAATTTTAATAGATGTGCAGTTACAAGACTCCAAGAGAGGCAGGGTTTCTGGAACGGGGAGTTTTGCACTTGACCTTTGGAATCCCAGGGAAAGATTGTCTGTGAACCCATAATCTTATCTTATTACACGTCAGACTCCAAAAGAAAGGAAATTATGAAATCAAATGACTCAGTGCTAGTAGAAACAAATGCAGGGCCCCCAGCCATCTTCATAAACACACTGTCCTGCTGGGAAACAGTGCTGAAGGCCAACAACAGACACAACGCCCTGAAGAACTCAGTACCTGAGCCAGACCCTGATGTGGAGAGATCGTAGACGAGATCCTGGAGCGTCTTGTCTTTGGAGAGACACATCTCACACGAGGGATCCTCCATGTCTAGCCTCTGGCGGTTGTGATAGACCCGCTGATGGTAGTTAATGACAAGGAAAACGATGATGATGATGAGAAACAGGAGGAACACGGGGCCAGCAATGATGCCTACCAGCTCCACGGGGCCCCACATGGAAGGGTGCTCGGGCTCCTTGAGGTGACCTGGACAAGGGGGGAGGGAAGGACGAGTGAAAACGAGGGGAAGTTGTGGTTTTATTTACCCCCAGCACCTCCCACAAAGTGAAAAAGCCCCTTTCCATCTCAGTGTGTTCAGGGAGCCCTTGATCTCTTTGCTCTTACTGGGCAGTTTGTCTGTCTGGATGCTCTCAAATGCCAAACTTCTGTAGTTACGGTGTCCCTTTCAACCGTCACACCCACAACCCACTTTGTGATTTCACAGTACTATTGCCACCTCAACTCCCTAAAAAGATGCCAGTTTCAACAACAGCTCCTCTATGGTCTGCCCTAAGTCTCTCCCCTCCTCCTTTATCTCCTCCCCAGTAATACCTTCTAAACCTTTAAACTCACCTGGTGGCAGGCTTGCAAAGAGGCAGTATCTAATATTTCTCAGCCTTGATCACCATCCTTCTCCTTCTAGCCTCTCTCCACATTATACAGCCATTCTCACCATAGCAGTCCCTTCCCAGCTCTGGGGCCATCTCTTTGGGGTCAGGCCCACAGTCTCTTACGGTGATCCCTGCCTGCCTGGCTCTTCCACTCTTCACCAGCTGCCTAGGGCTGCTTAGCCCTATCCAGAACCTAGCTTTCACCTCTGGGACTAACTTGAAACATCTGTCTCACTCATCCCCCAATCTGCAAACCTAACTTGAGAGGAACCCCAGTCCTTATCACCTTGGGAAACATCAAAAAGGTACCTTTATCCATCATTAAGCACAAGGACTGGGGAAGAATAAAGAATGAATTGACAGGGGTGCCCTACCTCCAAGACGAGCCAATAGTCCAACAAGGGTGTCCACTCACCACTGGGCACCCTCAGGTCAATCTTGTTGCAGAAGTCAGTATAGCAGCAGTGAGTGTTACGCAGATCTTCTGAGCTCAGGCAGTAGAAGGGCTTCCCAGCGGGGACCAGCTCCACCTTGGGGATGCAGGTGCGCACATGGTGCTCCATCCCATCCAGGTTGAAAATGGAAACCATGCAGGCCCCATCTGTTTCACATGTGTAGTTGGCCTGTAGGCAGCTGGTGCACGCGCACAGCAGAGCTGCAGAAAATTTGGGAGTACACATTGGTGGTGGGGTCTCATCCTAGGTGCTTTTCTAAACTTGGAAATATGATTCCTTAGTATACTCGATATTCCAAAATAAGGGGTTTTTATAGAGATGGGGCCAGAATGGAGAAATCTTCAATTGAGGCACAACCTTTTCACCTGTTTATTCAGATCACGAACAAGGCTTTCTAGGCTCTGGGCTTTCTCCTCTAAGTGCTCTACTGTATGCCTATGAGAGAAGTTACCTTCTGACCTTTGCCTCAGACTTATTAGAAATGATTACATGGCTGGGAAAGAAGTTTTCCTTCAAATTCCGAGGCTTGCTGATGAGAAGAAGGTGCTTCCCTTTAGAGGATATAGGACACCCCCCCCAATTCCTTTCAAAAACCACCTTTGAAGGCATCAACTCCCCTAGTCTCTCTCCCGGGCGCCGGACATGCCCAAGGGGTCCTGAGTGGAGTGTGCATGCTCTCACACGTGAAGGCCTTTGAGGGTCGTTAGTCTGTGTCGGGACCCCTCTCTTGAGACTGTGGGCCCGCGTACTTCCATGGCAGCACTTAAAGCACAGTGCCCAGCACAGCGAAAGGACAGTCCTTTCGAGGTCTCCATCCAAAGCTGGGGGCCGAGTTGGGACGGACTTCTCTCTAAGCATCCTGTCTATGAAGTGTTCCTAGATGTAGCATCACCCCATAAAAAACACTAAAAAAAGCCACAGACCAGAACCCAAACAGAGTGGTTTCAAATACTCTCCAGAAGAAAGGAAAGGGAAATTCGCTCATTGAGTAACTACTAAATGCTAGGAGCTTCACATGCGGTCTCCTTGATTCACGAAGAAAACAGCGACAACTTGTACACATTATTTCTGACTATATGCTTGGAGGAGAAAGATGAGGGGAGAAAAAGATAACTAAAGCAGACATGAATAACTTTTTCTATACAATCTTGCACCAGCTTCGCTAATTTTTTATTCCTTTCTTCTCTCCCCTGGTACCATCTAACCCCAAAGAGAATAGTATTAGTGCCTACTTCATAAAGTTAATGTGAGGAATAAAGAAGATGACACACACACACAAAAAAAGTGCTTGATAAATTTAAGCTACTCTAAAAGGCCCCTGGATATCATTGCAAAAAAAAAAAAACAAAATACATGTACACACACTTATATGTATGTATATACATATATATCTTTAAAATATATATAGTTAAAATACAAATGCATTTTAAAAAATATGTATTTTTCCAAATAGGCAGTATATGCAATCATCTCTGGGACTAATGGATTTTGCTGGTTGTGTATTATACGTAAGTGTGTACCGTTGACAGGAAATTACTGTAAATGAATTTGGCGCCTCTAAAAGCCAGGTCAGCAGCCCTGGAATCTGAAATCCTTTATTTATCCCTCTAACAAGAATAGCACAGACAGCAGCAGTTGGTTCTTCCCAATACTGTCTCCAATGAGCCTAACCTAGCCCTGACCTCTTGGGATGGGCAGGAGCGTGGCTCTGGCCACTGGAACACTTAGGCTGGGCCTCACAGGACTGACTGAAGCAGTCACCCATCAGGGGATGGAGATGGTGGGGCCCACCCAAGCCCCAGATTGGACACTCAGTGAATACTACCTGTATACTACGCAGGAACATGTTTAACTAAGGCCCCCAGAGAACAGACACTTATGACAAGTCCCATGAAAAATTACCGTGTCATAGCTTACTCCTTTAAGCAGTAAACAGTCTATCTTCGTCTCTTACTCTAATACACTGGAAGGCATCTCTTGGCCTTTCAAATCCCAAGACAGATTCTAAATATTGCAATGTCTAACCCCTCCCTCCTCAGGCTTTCTACAAAGGAGACAAGCCCTTGCTCTTCCCACCCCAGGAGACGAAGAAGAGCACACTGCAGGTACTCTGACAGCGGAGATGGTCACCACGTGCCCTACCATATTTTTCAGTGTCTGATCAGATCCCATTCTTTTGAGAGAACTTTCGAAACAGGTGGCTAACTGCTGAAGGGCTTAGGTAGTGGATTTTTTAAAGGTTCAAAGTTTAAAGTAGGCACCCTTTAGATGAAGATCCAAGTCATCAAAGCAATTTAAAAAGTAAATTCTTCCTAAATTTCTATTTCAACTCTTTTAAGCACAAGAAAGACTAAGGAATCTCCTAATTTTGCCTCCCAAATACCTTCATCTGTTCCTTTTATTATTGTTGCTAACTTAATTTTACTTCTGCAACTCTCAAAATACTCGATCTTTTATGCACACTGGAGTCCTGACTGGGATCTAAGAACGCTAATTCCTGTCCCTTTTTGGGTCAGTGGAGCCCTGGTGGCACAATGGTTAAAAAGCTAAGGCTGCTAACCAAAAGGCTAGCAGTTCGAATCCACCAGTCACTCCTTGGAAACTCTATGAGGCAGTTCTACTCTGTTCTACAGAGTTGCTATGAGTCAGAATCCACTCAGTGGCAGCGAGTTTGGTTTTGGTGTCAGTGAGACATCCAGGCACAAAAGGGTGCTCCCTGTGGAGAGCACACCGATCAATATGTGTGTTGTGATGTCCAGCAAAGAGAACAGCATTTGGTCTACTCTGGAAAGCAAGAAAAGGCAATTAACTTCAAGAGAGGACTATTCCAACCGCCGTGAGACACACAGCCACCTTTTTAAAAAGAGCTCACTTCAGAGCCCATCAATTAGGCGGCAGGACAGACAGGAGTCTCTCTGGTTCCAGATATTTATTCTCCTTTGGTTGGTTCACGGCCTTTTTCACAGTGATTCATTCTGGAGAATGAACACACCCACACGTGGCTCATTATTTTTGGGAAGTACTTAAACAATCTTGGTGTAAGACAGGAAAGAACAAAAGTGGTGAAATCCATGCTAGACAGGACGAAGAACGGAACTGGGAGTTGGGCCATGTGGGTTTGTGATAAGCAACTGACCTCTCTGGGCCTCCATTGCCCAACCAGAAAACATCATTTATCTTACAGAGATGGTGTGAAGATTAGCCAAACATGGGCTGAGTGCTATGGGTCCTCTGAAAAAGGCTCTCTCTACAGATACCTGCGTATATCTATATATTTTACAGAATGAGGGAAAAGCTGAGAAAAAAAATTTTTTTAAGATAACCATTACTACTGCTCCACACCACTGAAAAGGCTTGAGTCACTATCACCAGGAGCCCAGTGGGGCATCATGGCAGGGGCAGATCACAAAGACCTGAGGTTCAAATATCAATCACAAAGACCTGAGGTTCAAAAATAATATCTAATATTAACCATGTTCAAATATAACCTTAAGTTATTAATCTAATAACTTAAGGTTCAAATATCAGCTCTAATATAACCTTAAGTTATTAATCTTCCTGCACCTCAGTTTCCTAATCTGTAAAATGGGACTGTTAATAAATAATTACTTCACAGGACTATGTAACTACACAAAATAACATATTAAACAATAACATAGCAGACAATAGGTACTCAATAAATGTTAAATTCCTTCTGTCAATGTAAAACCTAAACAATAATAATAATAAAACCCGAGTAAACAATCTCTTTAACCATTCCTTAAGGAAGTGGCAAATTACAGCAAAAAGCCACAGCGTGAGTCTCAGCTCTGCCAGTAACTAGCTGCCTGATTTGGGCAAGTCATTTACCCTCTCTGAACCTCACTTTCCTCATGACTAACCAGAATGAAGGGACTGAACCAGCTGACCTCTGGTATCCTTTCCAGCTCTACATTTGAACAGTTTCATTTTTAAATTCACAGCATTTGGATCACTGAGAAATTCTGCTTTAAGTTTTATATACCTTTTCCTGAATGCTAAAGGCAGACATTTTGGCTAGTCTTTTGTTAATATTCATTTTTCATTGAAACAAAGTAAGTGATAATGAAATTATAAATACATGTGAATTTACTGTAAATTTAGTACATGTACATAAATCACAAGCCTAAATTCAATTCTCTTTGGAAAGCTAAATCTGGACTAATGCTAAGAGCCCCTTATAATCTGTTTCACAGTGACTCATCAGGTTAAATCAGTCTACATACGTGTACATAAGCAATACATAACTCAGACTCTCCTTACTCCACCACAAAGAGGTAGGTAGTAGGAATAATACAATTTGTGAAACCAAATCACAGAAGAGTAATGAAATCACTCTACATATAAACAAGTTAGAAAGTGACAAGAATGAAAGCCCTACCAGCATAGACTTTGGTTATTAGCATGTTTGTTAGTCAAACCTGAGCTAAAGACAAAACCACCTTGGCAGGATTTGAACGTGGTTACAATGTATGATTAGAAGGTGGTTTGTGGTAGGATGTAAATGCAAATTTGATTCATGAGAGAAGTCGTGTTTTTGAAAAAAACTTATTACAAGTCCCAACTTGGGCAGAACCTGTCTAGCCGCACCGTATAAAGGCACCCACCCAACACAGCTGGGTCTCAAGATGCATGACCTACCTGTAGACAAGGGGACTTCTTACCCTCTGTCACATACTGGGAGGAAACTCAGTGATGCCAGGGCTTACCTGGGAGTTCCCAAGAATCGGCATACAGGGTTAGTCTCACAGCCACTCACTCAGCCCAACACTGCCTCAGACCACGTCACCAGGGGAAGGACGTGGGAGAGCACAGTATGCCAGGAACGACCTCAAAAGGCAAGAGGCACGCTTCAAAACATCCATGTTTGTCCTAACAGATAAAGGTCCATGAATGTACCTAAATTTTTTTGAAGCTATAATATTTATGACTTTTAGCTTATATTAATTACTCATTGAGGACAAGAAGTTTCATGAATTTAGTACTAGTTATGAAACACTGCACTCTTTAGGTACCCTAAACTTGCTTCTTTAGATTTCACTGGACAACCTTCTAGTTCACCAAACCCCAAGATCTGGTGACCAAATGCACCTGTGCTGCCCTTACTCTTCACGATTTTATGACTTGATTTTAAGCTGCCTCTCAGCCTTCATTCTTCCAGCATCCATGAGACAGGCCAAACCTGTGATTATTTAATTATCCTTCCCTGGGCCCTATTCAGACCCCCTACAGCTTCCTTAGGGTAGAAGAGAAACCACAACTCCACGCAACTCTGATCTGGGGATCAGAGGCACCGGTATTATTAGGATACGATGTCCCCAGTTTTGGTTCCAGTAAGAAGACACTGTGCATAGACAGCTATGTTGTGTTATCTTATCAAGTTTTCACGTTCATTCTCTCATGTGATCCCCACAGGAACTCAGAGAGGTGAGGCAAATGGGCCAGGTGTAGCTGCCCCACTTCCAGGAGGATAAAGCCCCAGGGAGGTTAAGGGGCTTACAGATGGCAAACTAGTAAACAATGGAGCCATGCCTCCAGTTCAGTCTCTGGATCCCAAGCCCAGTGTTTTTTCCACAACATCACACAGTTTCTGTAACATCCTTTCCGACAGCATTCAGCACTCCTAGCCTTCAGGGCAACAACTGCACTAGGAACATCTTCAGGGACTAGACCCACCATTCTGCACTCTTGCCTGCACCACATCAGATTCACTGTACTGGTCTTCTGTCCACTCAAAGAGCCTCACCAAGCCTTCCTGTAGTTTATTTCCATGGATTTATTGTATTACCATCTAAGATGACCACATCACTGGCAACAGCAAGGTTTCACCATGGACTCCTGATTTCACATTGACCCCACAACTGGTACTACAGAATTGGCCCTTTAAGCACTACTTTTTTTTTTAATTACGGTAAAAATATATACAACAAAACATTTGCAATTTCAACATTTTTTACACGTACAGTTCTGTGATGTTAATTACATTCATCGCGTTCGCGTTGTGCAACCATCACCACTATCTGTATCCAAATTTTTCCATCACCCTTAACAGAAACTCAGTGCCCCTTAAGCTTTTTTTTTTAATTTTTATTGTGCTTTAAGTGAAATTTTACAAATCAAGTCAGTCTCTCATATGAAAATTTATATACACCTTGCTATATACTCCTAGTTGCTCTCCCCCAATGAGACAGCACACTCCTTCTCTCCACCCTCTATATCCATGTCCATTCATCTTCTTTCCCCCTCTGCCTTCTCATTCTATTTCTTTTTTTTTTTTTAAAGACAGTTCTTTACACAATGTAAGCTTCTTTGATGCCTTTGCAACTTTAAAATAACCACCTTGTATGGACTTTATTAAAGGTCTTTTCAAAGTCCAGATTGTCTCTTCGTTCCTTTCTCTCTCTCCATATATATATATATAAACCAAACCCATTGCTGTCGAGTCGATTCTGACTCACAGTGACCCTCTATAGGGTTTCCAAGGAGTGGCTGGTGAATTTGAACTGCTGACCTTTTTGATTAGCAGCCAAATGCTTAACCACTGTGCCACCAGGGCTCATATATACATATATATATATATATATATATACATACACATATACATACACACATGTACATACACACATATACACTCACATAGATTTAAAAACTTCCAAATTATTAGACTGCCTGGGCTTTAGTGAAGCCATACTGCCACTTCTCCCTTGCCCCAGTGGGTAACGTTCCGTGGCCCTAACTTTTATTACAGATCTCACCACAGCAACTAGGATCTGCCTGGAGATCTCTACCTAAAGGAATAAAAGGCTAATCTAACCTCTACTGGCTGAGGTGTCATTTAATGAAACAGACAATGCCCCATTCATCTTTGCATCTCCTGGGCTGAATTCTAGAGGCCCACACTAAAATTTGTCCCCAAAATAGCCATGTACAATGATAACCTTAAAGTCTGTCAAGATAGGAGGAAAAGAATATTGTTTCAGTTACTATGGCTGCACAACAAATTACCCTAAAACTTAGTGGCGTAAAACAGCCATTTGTTATGCACATGGATTCTGTGGGTCAGGAATTTGGACAAGGCACAGTGGAGACAAACAAAAAACAAACAAACCCGTTGCCGTCGAGTCGATTCTGACTCATACTGACCCTATAGCACAGAGTAGAACTGACCCACAGGGTTATCAAGGAGTAGCTGGTGGATTCGAACTACCAACTTTTTGGTTAGCAGCTGAGGTCTTAACCACTGCGCCACCAGGGCTCCACAGTGGAGACAACTTGTCTTTAATCCATAATATCTAGGATTTCAGCTGGAAGACTTGAAGGCTGAGGGCTGGAATCATCCGAATGCTCATTCAATTCACACATCTGGCGGCTGATGCTGGCTGCTGGCTAGGGGTCTTGGACCTCTGCAAGTAGTCCCTTTGTGAGGGCTAGTTTAGACTTCCTCACAACATGATGGCTGACTTCCCCAGAGCAAGGTCCCAGGCAGAAACTATATCCTTTTTATAGCCTAGCCTTAGAAGTCACATAGCATCACTTCAACCATATTCTATAGGATGAAGCAGTCAAGCCCCTACCCAAATTCAAGGGGAGGGAACATAGACTCCAACTGTGGGTAAGAGGAGAGTCAAAGTCACATTGTAAGAAGGGCATGTGGGATGAGAGATATTGCTGCTGTCATTTAGGAAAATAAAATCTGTCACAAAAATCTACTTCTTTAATCAGGTCTAAAACATCCTGCACATTTATCACTATTTAAATTCAGAATGAACTAACGTTTATTGCTTACCAATTATGAACACAGCATTGGTGTTAATTCTTTAACCACCATAAAAGATACCTAACATCTACAGCCTGTCTACTTCAAACGAATTTGGGGATGTGTATTTCTATAGTATGCTCCTCAATACAAATGGAGGAAATAATTCTTTTGGTTTCTCTGCTGTCTATCACTGACAGTATCTTTACAGAGACATAATTACATAGTGATTAACAGCCTGGACTCTGAGGTCGGACAGCCTAGATTTGACTCCTGGCTTCATTACTTGCTAGCTGGGTAGCACTGGGCAAGTTTCCGAAGTGTACCAGCCTCAGCTGCCCAATTATACAATGGGGATAACAACAGGACCTACTTCTGAGAGTTGCTCTGAGGAATAAGATAGGGCAAAGAGCTCTTAGCACAGTGCTTGTACAGTTAAGTGTTAATTAAATGTTAGCTATTCCTACTGTGATCAAGCATTGATTCTCTAGAAGCTTCTCCTCCCCTTTGATGTTTTTATTTTAATCTTTTATTACTGGCTTTAAGATCATCTGTAAGTCATATTTTAAATTGCCCTGCTTCCCACAATATCATTCTCACACCTAAAATAACTAACAATAGCCTTAGTATCATCAAATGTTCTGTACTGTCTCAAAAAAAATTTTTTAACAGATGTATTGTTCAAATCTGGATCCAAGTAAGTCCTTTCACTATACTTGACTGACATATTTCTTAAACCTCTTTTAATCCATAGGTTCCCCTCCCTCTGTTTTTTTGTTTCTTTTTTCCCTCTGCAAACTTTTTTGTTAAAGGAACCAGGTCGTTTGCCCTATAGTTTCCCATATTCCAGATTTTGTTGATTAACTCCCCATGGTATCATTTAACATGTTCTTCTCTTCTCTGTGTTTTATATAAACTAATAGTTAGATCTAGAGCATTTATCTGATTCAGGTTTATTTTTTTTTTGGCTAGAATATTCATAGCTGCTGAGTACTTTCCTCACAAAGCACATGATACCCAGCTGTCTCTTTCTGTGATATTAGGTCTCACTCTTATTTCTTTAAGAGAAGTCTTCTTCTACGTTTCCAGGTCCTGTGTAGGTACTTCATCCTCCTCCACCTTAAAGACTTCCAACATCTACAACTTGTCTACTTCGAAAGAATTGGGGGATATGTATTTCCACAGGTACATAGCTTTAGGCACATACACATTTTTAAATAGTCCAGGAGTGATCAAGCATTTCCTTTTCCAGATGACTTGCAATTACTTCCTTTATTAATTTCACTGAATACTCTGGATCAGATTTCATGGATTTCCTTGGTAGTTCTAAGACCTCCTATCCTATGAATGGGCTCTTAACCAACATTACTAAGTCTTGTTCATGTCTGAAAAGTTAGTCTCCAGTCACTGCTGTCTGACCCAATTCTGTGGCTTCTCCAATCTCATTATCAGGTGGTCTGCTTCATATCTTTGCTAGCCCAATTATATCCAATAAGGACAAGATCTCACTAAGAGATCCGTGGTACCATCTTTATCTAGTAAAGCTTCTACACTACATTGTGCTTTACATGCAGGCCCATCTATCCAAGAGAATCTGTAGTCCAACATCTCCAAACCTACTGCTTGCTCTCCTTCCACCAATTCTCTGAGACCAAGTCAAAGAGATCAACGCCCTCACTTGCTAATAAGCTTTCTAATTTCAACATGTCAATTTTGGTGATTCTACTTGTTAGGGAGGTCCAATCACTGCATATACTACTTACGCTACTATGCATATTGTATACCAGGCTTGGTATATACCAGAAGCAGCAGTTAAGAAGTCAAACGACACATTGCACTGGATAAATCTGCTGCAAAAGACCTCTTTAAAGTGTTGTAAAGCAAAGATGTCACCTTCAAGACTAAGGTGCACCTGACCCAAACCATGGTGTTTTCAATCACCTTATAGGCATGTGAAAGCTGGACGATGAATAAAGAAGACTGAAAAAGATTGGCAACACCTTTGAATTGTGGTGCTGGAGAAGAATACTGAACATACCATGGACTGCCAAAAGAACAGACAAGTCTATCTTGGAAGAAGTACAACCAGAACACTCCTTAGAAGCCAGGAAGGATGGCGCGACTACGTCTCACATACTTTGCACATGTTATCAAGAGGCACTGGTCCCTGGAGAAGGACATCATGCTTGGTAAAGCAGAGGGTCACCCACAACGAGATGGACTGACACAGTGGCTACAAAAATGGGCTACAGCATAACAACGATTTGTGACGATGGCGCCAGACTCGGCAGTGTTTCGTTCTATCGCACATAGTGTTGCTGTGAGTCGGAACTGACTCGACAGCACCTAATAACAACAACACCATGCCAGGCTTTGGTTTTTTTAAATAAACTTTATCTTTACCAGACTTTTTTTCTGCTTACAAAAGTAATCCACGTTTCCTTGTTAAAAATTTTTTTCAAACACCACAGAAATATATAATATAGAGGTTGAAAGTCCCCTTAATTCCTGGCCTGGAGATAGTTACTGTTAGATGTCTGACATATATTCATCCAGGGTTTCATAGGTGCACAAATATATTTATAACAGGATTTTTTGCAACTATACATATGTTACCAAAAAAGCTGAGAACCCAAATTGTCCACCAACATGAGATGAATTAAATGATATACCATTTATAATATGATACGGAGTCTCTGAGTGGCGCAAATGGTTATGCACTTAGCTACTAACCAAAAAGTTGGTGGTTTGAACCCATTCAGAGGAATCTTAGAAGAAATGGCCTGGGGATGTGCTTCTGAAAGGTCACAGCCATGAAAACCCCATGGAGCTCAGTTGTACTCTGCAATACACGGGGTCACCGTGGGTCAGAGTCAACCTGAGGGCAACCGGATGAGAAGATACGCATTCAGCCTTTACCCAAAGCAATCTACAGATTCAAAGTAATCCTTATCAAAATACCAATGGCCTTTTATGCAGAAATGGAAAAGCTTGATCTTAAAATTTTTTTTTAATCCTATAATCTATATGGAATTGCAAGGAACATCAAATAACGAAAACCATCTTCCAAAAGAACCAAGTTGGAGGACTACCCAATTTTAAAACTTACTGCAAAGCTACAAAAATCAAAACTGTAGTACTGGTATAAGGGTAGACATATAAATGGAATAGAAGTGAAAGTCCAGAAATAAGCCATACATCTACGATAACTGATTTTTGACAAGAGTGCCGAGGCTACTCAGGGAAAAATAAGTCTCTTCAGCAAATGGTGCTGGGTCAAATAAATATTCACATGCAAAAGAATGAAGTTGGATTCTTACCTCACACCATATACAAAAATTAAGATGGATCAAAGACCTAAATATGAGAGCTAAAAGTTATACAACTCTTAAAAGAAAACACAGCGGTAAATCTTCTTGACCTTAGATTTGGCAATGGTTCTTAGACGTGTATAAGCAACAAAAGAAAAAATAAATAAACTGGACTTCGTCAAAATAAAAAAAAACTTTTGTGTGTCAAAGAACATTAACAAGAGAGTGAAACTATTTGCAAATAGGTCTAGTACCCAGAATTAGTTAAAAAAAACTCTTACAACTCAACAACAAAAAGACAAACACCGAATTTAAAAATTGGGCAGAGGGCTTGATTAGACGTTTCTCCAACGAAGATATCCAAATGGCCAAAAAGGACATGAAAAGATGCTCAACATCATAGTCATTAGGGAAACGCAAATTAAAACCACAACGAGATGCTACTCACAACCACTAGGATGGCCATTAAAAAAAAACAAAATACCAAATGTTGGAAGTGTTGGCAAGGATATGGAAAACTGGAACCCTCACACATTGCTGGTGGGAATGTAAAATGTTGCAGCCACTGTGGAAAACACTTTGGTGATTCTCCGATAAACTAAACAGAGTTATGATCTGACCCAGAAATTCCACTCCTAGGTATACTCCAAAGTATTGAAAAGGGACTCTAACAGATACTTACACATGGATGCTCATGACAGTATGTTTCACTACAGCCAAAAGGTGGAAACAACTCAAATGTTCATCAACTGATGAATGGATAAACAAAGTGTGGTATATCCATACAAGAAAATACTTCTCAGCCATAAAAAGGAATGAAGCACTGATACATGCTACAACGTGGATGGACCTGGAAAACATCATGCTAAGTGAAAGAAGCCAGCCCGTCACACAAGGCCACATATTGTATGATTCCATTTATATGAAACACCCCGAACAGGTAAATCCAGAGACAGAAAAGTGCTTACCAGGGACTGGCAGGAGGAGGGAATGGGGAGTGACTGTTTAATGGGCACAGGGTTTCCTTTTGGGATGATGAAAAAGTTCTGGAACGAGATAACAGTGATGGTTGCACAACATTGCAGAGGTACTTACTGCCACTGAATTGTACACTTTGAAATGGTTTATTTTATACGCATTCTACCTCAATTAAAAAAAAAACCACTGAGCCATGTTATAACATAAAAAAAAGTCTAAGATCTATTGTTAATGCAAAGAGAATTTGTAAAACATGTATAATTTTAATTACAAACAAAAAACTAGCACATGCGTAGGGAAAAAAGCTAAAGGTATAGTGTTCTTCAAATTTGTGTTCTTCCTGGAGCCCTAGGTTCTCTCCAAGATGTCCAGGAACCCCTGAACTCCACAGGGGGGGAGCCAGTGTCCTTTTCTTCCCAATTTTCTCACTGGTACCGAGCAGAATGCATGACAAACAGAAGGCACGCAAATAAATCTTAGTCTAACAATTTATGGGAGGGGGGGCTCCGCTAGAGTCCTTCAGCTTTTATGTGTTTTATACACATTCCTACATCTTTACTTTAAAAAGGCTCCTACTGCCTTTAAAAAAGGAAAAAAAAAAAGTTGTTCAATAACTATTGATCTAGACAACTGCCAAAGTGTTTGTAAAAATCCTGAATCAGGTTCAAGAGCTTGGCTGCTAACGAAAGTGTTGGCAGTTCGAATCCACCAGCTGCTTCTTGTTCTACTCTGTCCTATAGGGTCGCTATGAGTCAGAATTGACTCAACAGCAACTTGTTTGGTGTTTTTTTTTTTTATTGTACTACTAGTACCAAGGGACCCCTGGTGGTATGTGATTAAAGCGCTTGGCTGCTAACCAAACAGTTGATGGTTCAAACCCATCAGCTGCTCCACAGGAGAAACATAGGGCAGCCTGCTTCCATAAAGATTACAGCCTTCTAAACCCTATAGGGCACTCCTACCCTGTATAGGGTCACTGTGAGTCAGAATCGACCTGATGGCAATGGGTTTTAAGTACTGTACCAAGGTCCTTGGGTGACGCAAACGGTGTGTGCTCAGCTGCTAACTGAAAGGCTGGAGGTTCAAACCCACCCAGTGACCCCAGGGAAGAAAGTTCCGGTGACTGGCTTCCACAACACTTACAGCCCAGACTCAACAGCAGTGGGTTTGGTGCGTGTGTTTTGTGTGTCTTCTCTTCTGGGTACTGTATCAGCAATCAGAGTAGACAGACCTTACAGCACTGAAGTAAGGCAATCAGATACTAACGGTAGAAAAGACCCAAGTTTTTTTTTACCTTTCACAACCATAAATATCAGCTTTGAAAAATACATTAAAACAATAACAAAAAAGCTCTCAAGTACTCAAGAGCCTATAATAAAGTCAAATTTTACATGTCTATTTGTTGGTATCTAAACAAATAAACACAAACAAAAAAGCACTGGCAAAAAGCACTTATGAAAAAATATAACTGACTTAATAAAGGCAGCTATTTATATGCAGGGGGGAACCCCACAGATTTAACAATAAGACACTTGATAAGCTTGGTATTTAATTCCGACCTGGGAAAAGGTCTCTGAAAGGGGTTTGCATAAGAGGAAGGTGTTTGAAAAGCCAGCTCCACACTTATATCCATTCTACAAACTGCCTTTCTGACATCCTACTTGGAGACAAACCCAGCCCGAGAGAGCTGTTTAAACAAGTTCAACTTTAAGCCTCAGGTCTAGAGAATGAAAGCTTTGTTCTCACTCAAAAGAGATGTTTGATGTTTATGCTAAGGAGTCCTGTCACTGCAACTTAATTTACGGCTGGCTGTAAATACCTGAACATCTAGCAAGGGCCCACCTGCTGCCCGGGGGAAGGTCAAGGTAAAACTGAAAGGGCATCATTAGGAGGGAGGGTGTTCAACGTTCCTAGGAGCTCAAAGAACAGATCTGGCTGCTGTATTTAGCCTATCCACCGGTAACGTGGAATTTCTCCTTCACTTACAGAAACCATTCTGTTTTCCTTCCTTGTTGTATGCATAACCAGACATACTTCTGGCTCATTAGGGCAAGGGAGAATATTTATCGCTGGTACTTGAAGTGTTTTCTTCCTGACCTATTTACTATGCTATAGATGAGTGGAGAGGAGACAGTGTATGTCACAGTTTTGAGTGAGAAGACGGCTAGGAATGATTCTCTTAGGCAACTGGGACAATGAAGGAGAAGAAATCAGGCAAGGCTGAGAAAAAAACAAATGAGGTTGAGATCAAGTTCATTTGGCTGAAATAAAATGGGTAGGTGGTAGGATAGAGAGAGATGAAAGAAGCGAGGTAGAGAGAGATTATGATGTCCACGGTAACTCACAAATGTTTACAGCATTTTTGAGTAACTGGAATAAAAACTACACATACAAGGAGATTATAAAATTACAGCAGGACAGAATTGGAATTATTTCCCCAGGACTTTGGTGAGGGAATGAAAAAGAAATAAATGAATTCAATTAAACAAATTTATTAAGTTCTTAAAGTATGCAAGGCTCTGTGACAGACCAAAGTCATATAAAAAAGAACAAGCCAGTTCCTGGCACCTACTTTTTGGGGGTAGAGGGTGGGAGAATGAGAGCAGCAAATAACTAAAGAACACTGTGGATCTCCATACTACCAATACGGTCCAAGGAGAAAGGCAGAGAGGATGGAATTATGGATCGGGGGGGTGCAGGCGGACAAAGAAGGTCCTGCCTTGGAGGATGCTGGATTCAGCTAGGAAGGGGTTGGGTGGCGGGGAGGGGAGGGCATTCCAGAGAGAAGGAACAGCAAAGACAAAGGGCTATGAAAAATACAAGGCAAGATATGAGGCAGTAAGGAGAACTAGGACCACATTAGACTGACCAGCTAGGATAAGGGTTCTGGAGTAGATCTTACAAGCCACATGAAAGTGCTGGAACCATCAGATGGAGAAGTTGTGTTTTTCAAAGTTAAATCCAGCAGTAAAGCCTAGGACAGGTGGTAGGCTAGAGGCAGAGAGACTGGTTAGAAGCTTATTTTAACAGTAATCATAGTATATTGTACAGTACTTAGAGCACCTGCTTTGGAGGCAGCTAGACCTTGGGCCTACTGCTTAACCTGTCTATGCCCCAGTTTTCTCATCTGTAAAGTGAGGAAAACAATGCCTCAGAGAAAAACAGTAAGGGAGGAAATGATACAACACAAGTGCTTAGCATAATGTCTGGATAAAGTGAGCACTCAGTAAATTAGATGTCTTTATTTACTACGCCATCCCAATGAATGAGAAGGGTCTTAACTCTTCACACTTTTGTGGTAGTAAGCAGAAGGAAAGTCAGTTTGTGTGTAAACTTCTACAGGGCAAGGACAGTATCCCTCTGAACACTCAGCTTGGTGCTAGGCACATCCCGGAGATTAGAAAAGAACACCAATTTAATGTGGCTTACACTTATCTACTACAAGTGCAGAACGTAATATACAAGTACACACCAAGACAATATAGAAGAATCTGGGGCAAGGTAGGTTCTCCACAAATATTCCTCAATTACCAGATTCCTCAACTCAAACATCCCAACCATCTAAAAAACTTATCTCCAAAGAACCCACAATTCCCTCCCCCTCCAAATACTCACAAATATATAGGAAGAGGTTTTGGGCTGTAGATGGAAGTCACATGTGGTCAAGGACTTCTTTTTATACCCGATGTCCACTGATGGGATGGCTGGGTATCAGGTCTCAAGTACCCTCATGCAGATAGGGGGATATTTCTCATTATCCCCTTTCTCCTGTTTTATTTCTCTTCACATCACCATCTGATTCTATATGTACAAACACATATACACACACATACATGGACTTTTTTTTTTTCCTCCTTTTTTAAACAACACCTATTATCTCACGGTTTCTATAGGTCGGAAGTCTAGGCCCAGCATGACTAGATTCTCTACTCAGGGTCTTGCCAGGCTGAAATCAAGGTGTCAGTTGAGGCTATGTCTCATCTGGGGCCTAGGCCCTTTCCTAAGCTCACTGGTTGTTGGAAAAATCCATTTCCTTGCAGTTGTAGCACCGAGGTCCCCATTTCCCTCCTAGCTGTCATCCAGGGACCACTCTCAGCTCATAGAGGCTGCCCACAGTTCACTGCCACACGGCCCCCACAAGCAATTTGCAACATGGATGTTTGCTTTCTTCAAAGCCCTCTGGAGAGCATATCTTTTTTTCTTCTGTAACCAGCTAAGAAAACTCTCTGCTTTTAAAGGGCTCATTTGATCAGGTCGTTCCCACCCTCATAATTTCCCAAAATCCCTTCATAGCAGTACCTAGACTGGTGTTTGAATAGCTGGGAGAAGGTGTGTATCCACCAAGGGCCAGGAACCTTGGGGGGCCAGAGGACAGACTGTGGTTGGCGGAATCCCCTTATATTTTATTTATGTGTTTACTATCTCACCTGTCAGAAAGTTAAGCTTCACAAGGGCAAAAATTTTCTGTCTCTTTTTGTTCACTACTGTATCCCTAGCACCTACAACCCTGCTTGGCACATGGCAGGCACTCAATAAATATGTGTTAAAGGATTCTTTAGATCACCATAGCAGGCACTCAATATATACACGTCTATTTTTTATTTATATATATTTTTTAATTTATTTAGAGGCTGGAAATGAGACTTCTAACTGTATATATTAAAATTCTGGTTCAGGGAAACCATTTGGAGGTCCTTGGAATTCCACATGATACAATTTTATTGTGCCACGACTACCTGTATGACTAACATATTATCCCCATTTTACAGATGAAACAATGAAGTCGAGAGAGATGTGATATGGCAGCTCCAGACACACTGTAGCATATCACTCTATTTTATTTTATTTTCTTCAAAGCACTAATTTTTTTGTTTACGTATTTACTTACTCTCAGTCTAAGCTGTCCCAATTATAAAGTCTGCTACAGGAGGGATTCAGGAATTTTCATCTATCTTGTTCTGTTATTGCCCCATGCCTAGAATTGTTCCAGGAGCCCTGGTGGCATAATGGTTAAACACTCAGCTGAGCTGCTAACCAAAAGATCACTGGTTCAAACCCACCAGCAGCTCTGTGGGAGAAATGAAGGCAATCTGCCCTGATCTGCTCTCATAAAGATTAAAAAAAAAACAGCCAAAACCATTGCCAAGTCGATTCTGACTCATAGCAACCCTACAGAATAGAGCAGAACTGCTCACAGGGATTCCAAGGCTATAAATCTTTACAAAAACAGACTGCTACATCGTTCTCCCATGTAGTGGCTGGTAGGTTTGAACCGCTGACCTTTAGGTTAGCAGCTGAGCGCTTTAACCACTGGGCCACAAGAGCTCCTTCCCATAAAGATTACAGCCCAGGAAACCCTATGGGGCAGTTCTACTCCATCACATGGGGTCAGTATAAAAGGCACACAACTGTTTCAGGCACACAACCAACCAAAGGACTAAAGAAATCTCTTACAGGTAACTATGTAAATGTTAGTGGCGATCTGATACTTTAAAGGGAAAGGCAGTTACTTTCTTTATATTAAATTCAAAACATTTAGCAAGACAAATGCAGGCTTATGACCCGGAAGAGAGAAGAAAGCCAAAAAAAACACCAGGGGTGCCTAAGTAGCACTGCCTTTCCCTGAAACCCAGGGCAAGAGCAGGTAACACTGCCTGGGATGGAAACTTCACAGCTAAACCCAACTCTGGCAACTCTACCAAGTAAAGGAAAGAAAGACATGCTCTGGAAGAGTATATTTGCTTGGTGCTCCATTTATCCATGGTGGAGAAGTGAACAGGCGGAGAAGAGACAAGAGCTGAAACCGTGCCTCTGAAGCCCAAGCTCTGCTCAAACCGTGCGTGACAGAGAAACTGAGGGGACCAAAACCGAGAGCAGGTATTTGAACCTGATTGCTGCGTAGTGCCTGAAGAACAAGGGAAATATAAATTAGACTGCAGGGGAACTGTCCAGTCTGAGGAGCTAATTACTTAAAAGGGTTCAGCATTCCTACCTAGTCCAGGCAAAACTGATGCACTATGGATGCCTGCAGCACTTCCACCATCAGAGGGTTATTGGGAAAGAGAACTCCAGGATTTTCTTTTTGTGAATACAAAGAGGAAAAACGAGATAAGATCCTCTTACATCAACTCTTACTATAACAGACAAATAACACAAGAATTCAAGACAAAGAGGTAAGATTCCAGAACTAGGGTTCATGGCTGTCCTGAGCAAAAACTGAACAGTCAACAATAAAGATTTCAAAAATTAAAACAAGAGGCACTTCAGTATTCTAATATAACCTTCAGAATTAAAGAAGATCTAAGGAGCTGAGAACTGAGAATCCCATCCCACCTCAACACCCTGTACTCCTGAGTTATTATGAGAACAGGCTGCAACGCAGTTCAACTCCTGTTCCAAAATGCAACAAGCAGCTTCAACAGGACATGCTGAAAGAAGTGGCACGGCTCGTCGTCTCCTCGGTTTACTGATTCATATTTTGGTAGCAAGGTTACAATTAGCTCACCGGTGGAGAATAAACCTATTTATAACATAGCAGTCCACCTGAAAGACACAATCATCTAAAAAGGTTTTTGGAAGAAAATGAAGTGCAGCTTCTTCCTGTACTGAGTGCAGATCCCCAGGGCCCTTTCAGATGAAGTCCTCAGTCCAACCTTCCTGCACTCACAGTCATCATCCTGGCCACCTCTCAGCCTCCATGTTCTTATGTAACATTTACATAGTGCCATAAACATACCCAGAGTTGCGTAAGAACTAAAACACTGCCAAACCAATAAAGCCTAGAGCAGGTCACTCCCTCCACGCTGTCTTTGATTAGCACAGGTATGCTGTCAGCTCTACAGATGTAAGGGCCTGTCAAAGACCAAAATTAACTTCAGGAAATCTGAAATGGGTCAACAAAAATGCACAAATAAGAAATTAACCACACTGTGACATGTGGCGTTCCTATCAATCACAGAGTATGTTATTCTGCCCCAGAAGATAAAAAGTAACCCAACATTGCTTATTCACTGAAGTCAGAAACTGTGTCTAAAAATACCTCCCAGCCAACTGGCTATCAGTAAGTCAGACTCACAAATGTCCCAATAAGGATGGCGCGGCACATTTCCTTACTTTATGGAGGAAAAACTGAGGCAGAGTCACAGAAAGGTTACTTGTTCAAGGACGACCTGTAAAGGGAGCGAAGTTCTGAGGTGACAAACCAACCTCCTCCCTCCATCTGGCTCTAACCTTTAACCAGAGGAGCCATTTTAATATGTTTTAATCATATCTGTTCCAGAAGCTGTTTTAACACAACTAATCAGAGTCTCTTTTTCACTACAAGAGTTCACGTCACTGTACTTCAAACACGTGTCCACTGAACAAAATGACAAGGCTTGGCCTGGAATGAGATTTTTAGTTTGTTCAGAGAAATTCGAAAGGTTCCTATCAGGACTTCAAATGTCTCTCTTACTGCTTTTGTCTTGAAGAATGAATGTCACGTTCCTGTCCTGCTTATTTTACATTTTAAAATACTAACATGAAAATTCCAAAGCTAGGCCTTAAAACATGGTACACCTATCAAATGGATGCTGTTTCTAGCCTGAAACTCATTCTCCTTATCAGTGGCCTTTTACTAAGTCCAAGTTAACTTATTAATTAATAGAAACACCTATCCCTTCCTGCCCTCATATCAAGTCCAAGTACCATGGCTCAGAGCTGCCTGGCTCTGCCACTCCTTCAGCCCACATAGGGCAAGACTATAGGAAACGCAGGGGAGGGAAAAAAAAAAAAATCAACTTCTTGTTATCCCACAGCCTCTATTTTCCCAGAACTGACGTTTTACTTTAAGCCTTTTGCAACAGTGGTCTCCGTAGCATGAACTATTGGCAACTAGATGTGTCCCGGAAAAAACTGTAGTGTCTGGCCAAGAAGTTTAAAGGCCTTCGAGAATGTTTTCTGGACACACAACCTAATTTCCAATTTACCAAAAAAAGAAACTAACTCTCTATTATGCCCACCCATCCTCAACCCAACAAACATCCATTTTTAGAAGGTTACAAAAAATGAACTCTGCCCGTTCAGAACCAGTTGGATTATCAATTAAACATTTTTAACCAGGTTCACAACAAGAAGGGCCCCACAAAGACTACACCAAATCAGCAGGGAAATCGTTGTTAAAAATCTTGTATATATTAGAGGTTAAAAATGCCTATGGAAGTAATTTAAAGATTTATTCATACACATATAAAATGACAAACCTGAAGGCTGAGTCTCCTTATTTACTAGCCCACTAGAAAAATAACATTATGTTATGTATTCCAAAAACATGGCCCATAATAAGGCCCGGCAAGCATCCTTATTCACCAAGACCATTATCTCACCACAAATGTCAGGCTCCATTCATACACCTTCACTATGTTTATCAGACCACACAGCACAGTTACCCATGCCACAGAGCAGCGAGACCAAAGAACACACACGAGGTGCTTAGCAGAAACGTGAACAAAGACCCCACTGCACAGGCTACACCACCAGGAGCAAAAATCAAAGCCAGAGATAACGAACTTGTTTTTGAGACTCCAAAGCAGGATTCTGTCTTTTTCTGATTGTCTGGTTTATTAAGGAGGCCTGAACCCACCTGAGAATCATTATTTTTAGTGGGGAGGACAGCCACTTGATCTTCCACTGCTGAAAGGTTAGGGGCTGCTGAGAAGTCAAAGCAGCAGCCTTCATACATAGGGAGCAAATACAACCCTGACTGTCTCTCCCAGATCCATCTGCAGGTCAATAATCACTTCAATAGAAATGCCAAATATAACCTTCATCCACTACCCCAATGCCAAAACATACTTGAGACAACTCTCCTAAATTAAACATTTTAGGATTTCTCTGCTCTTCTCAGCCCTCAAAGCCTCATAAACAACACACCGACTGTCTGTCGAGTGTCCCACAGAAAGGTAACCACCTCTATACTGGGAAGGGTGGCGGTGGTATCAAGGGAGCAGAAGGTTTTGGGGGATGGAAGATAAGGAAGGGGTGTGTGAGGGTAGGGGAGTGCGTGGGGAGGGGGGCTGGGAAGAGGGATTGTGTGGGAAGGTAAATAAGTACTGACCAAGGACCAGGAAGATGTTCCAGTGGTGGGATCTTTAAATAATCTTGGGGGTTGGAGACAGGTTCTAGAATTTCACCTGAAAGGCATCCACAAGGTAATTAACTGAATGGGGCCCCTGGGGTGGGCAGGAGGAGCGAATAAGGAAAGCAAATACACCTAGATTCAGATTAACCGTTCTGGAACTAGACTTCAGAGGGTTAGAGGGATTCCGAAACCAAGCTCCAAAAAGGGTTTAGGGGCCTGTTCATCCCACTTCCTCCAAATAGCTTCTACTGGGCATAACGAAACGGAGGCAGGGGGCTTAGCCCCCACTGAACTCAAGGGACCAAACGAAGGGGAAATGTGGCTCCTTTTCTCAGAACGTTGTTAGGGAGGAGGGGAAAGGAGGGGAAGAGCCACCCCAAGTGCTGGATCTGAGGGAAAGGTTAGAGACCCCTCCCCCTATAATCTGCGGTGCGCAAGGACCCTCAACGTCAGGATACCTCGGAGTACCAAAGATCCCATCGCCCGAAGTCCACAATCTTGCCGGGAGAAAAGGCGCCCCCAAGAGCATCTGGAGAGAGGGAATAAAGCCCTCCGCCCCTGGGCACGCTGAGGTGCAGAAACCATGGCTCTCCAAGTATTGGGGACGGAAGCCCGGACTCCCCTCTATGGAACATGGTGAGGCTGGGAGCGTGACCCCCGAGAGCTCCCCGAATCCAGTTCCGCCTGAAAGGGGGTTCGGGCCCCCAGGGGCCTGGCGTGAGCGCGGGACCGGCTGGGCAGCCGCGCCTTGGAGGTCGGGGGAAGCTGACTGAGGGTCACCCCGACTCCTCGGGGACCCCCGCCCGGCCATATTGTGCCCGTGGGGAGGGGGCGCGCTGTAGCCCAGGGGCCGCGGCTGGAGGCCTCGCCCTCGCCGGGTCCTCTCCATACCGGTCCCCACCCCCCTGGCCCGGGACTCACCCTGGATCCCCCTGGGCCCGGACCCGCCGCTGCCCGCGAGCAGGAGGACAACAAGAGGCAAGAAGGAGGAGGCTCCGGCCGACTCCGCCATAGTAACCGCCGCCGCCGCAGCCCAGCAGCGCCCAGCGCGCGCGCGCGCCCCCGGCGCCTCCCCTCCTCCCGCGAACCCGCTCCCGCCTCCTCTCCTCCGCCCCGCGCCGGCACGTGCGCTCCCGGCGGAGCCGGCGCCGTGGCCGCCGCGCGCGCCCCCGAAGGGCGGGGCCGGAGTGCGCGCGGGCGCCCGCCTTAAAGGGGAGGGTCCCTGTTAAGGGAGTGGGAGGGGGCCGCGCCTCGGCCAACCTCAACGACCCGCGTAGCGTGGGGAGCCGAGCCGGCTTCGCGGGACCAGTGGCCTCCTCCCTCTCCTGCACCCCACACGACGCATAATCGTTTGATCAGCACCGCTCCCCCCTCGTCAAATATTCCACGAGTTCAGCGCATGCTTCCGTCTCCCCCATCCGTACTGCCTAGCGTCAAGCCCCCATCACGTCCCAGCGGGATCATCGCAACGGTCTCCTAACTGCTCTCCCTGCCCGGCCTTGCCCCCGCAATCCACTTCACACTCGGCAACCTGTGGGATTGAATCATGGCATGCTGCTTTTCAAAACATGCCAAGGTGTTTTAATGATAATCAGCCTTGGAGAGGTTACCACTCTTATTCTACTGGTAGGTTGAACCCTTCTGGTAGTTTGTATTTGGCATTATGTATTCATATCCATTTACCCACTATTATCCCCTATCTGTCTTAAAGAAATAATAAGAGACGAGGACAAGTATTGATTAAAAATGTTAACAGGTGATATTTATCATTGTGAAAAGCTGGAAACAAACTAAATAGGCAATAATAAAAGACTTGAAAAATTGTGGCCCATTCATACGATGGAACATTATTTAGTAATTAAAAATCATGTTTACAAAGATTATGTCATGACATGAGAAAGTGTTCATGAGATAATGTTAAGTGAAAAACAAAATATGAAACTACAGTATTATTCTAATTTTGTTAATAATATATATTTGAATGAAAAAAAAGACTTGAAGGAAATTACCAAATATCAGTAGTTATTACTGAAAATAATTTTTTACTTCTTTAGATATTCCAGTAGTTTCTAAATATTTTACACTAACAAGTGTTATTTAGAAGAATGCTTATGAAAAGTAAACTGAGTCATCTGTATCTTTTTGAAGAATCCACTTTCATTAGCTGGAGAAAGAGCTTGAAATCATGAAAAGGGCAGACTCTTTGGAGTCAGAGAATTCTGGATCTGAATTCTGTTTTCTTGGCTGTGAAATCTTGGGCAAGTTTTTTTTTTTTTTAACTTCTCTAAGCAGTTTCAAGGAGCTATGGTGTGGAAGTGGTTAAGTACTTGGCTGCTAACCAAAAGGTCAGCAGTTCAAATCTACTAACTGCTCTGAAGAAGAAAGATGTGGCAGTTTGCTTCCATAAAGATTACAGCCTTGGAAACCCTATGGAGCAGTCCTACTCTGCTCTACAGGTCACTCTCTAGGGTCACTAAGAGTTGGAATCAGCTTGATGGCAACGAGTTTTTTTAAGCACAGTTTCATCGTCTAAGGTCTAGGGGTGGAGAGGATAACTAAAGAGTGGGAGAAAAAGTTTCTCAAATATATGCCTCACCTTGAAAGTTGTCACCATCCTAAAGCATCAGGAAAAACAAGACTGCAGACACATTACATTCTTCAGATACCCCTCACATGCAGAGACACAGTCTATAAGTTGCTCAGTGTAGCTGGATGAGTAAACACCTTATTTTTATTCTGCTACACCTCATCCTCCCCAAATGGGCATCCTCCTCCAGTCTATCTAACTGGTCTCCCAAACACCCACCATGAGGGCTTCAGGCTGTGGTGGGGACACAGCTAGGTCACCAAACCCTGTGGTTGAGTAGGGAAAGCTGACCCCTCAGGAGCACATCTCTGTGGGCCAAGGTGGAGGGGGCTATCTTTCCCTATGCCTTGCTAAGTACTGCTACATGGCTGTAAGGCCGAGGGTCCCATTGGAGATCTGTGGCAGCTTGACTCCTAGACAGCAAGCTCAGACAGATTCCTAAAGGCTACAGCCCAGGGAACCAGATTGCTGGATCCACAGACCAAAGGCCACCCTCATCAGCTCACTTGGTAGCATTTGACTTTGGACAAGATATTTTACCTCTTTAAACCTCAATTCACTCATCCGTAAAATAGAGCTAATAATAGTTTGTCATGGATTGAATTGTATCCCTCCAAAATATGTATCAATTTGGTTGTGCCATGATTTATGTGTTTGTCTTCCATTTTGTGATCGTAATTTTATGTTAAACAGGATTAGGATGGGATTGTAACACACTTACTAAGGTCACATCCCTGATCCAATGTAAAGGGAGTTTACCTGGGGTGTGACCTGCAC
The DNA here is from genome assembly GCF_030014295.1 of Loxodonta africana. Classification (NCBI taxonomy): domain Eukaryota; kingdom Metazoa; phylum Chordata; class Mammalia; order Proboscidea; family Elephantidae; genus Loxodonta; species Loxodonta africana. Next base: position 90,083,799 of record NC_087345.1, read on the forward strand.
CACCTTTTATCTTACAAGAGATAAAAGGAAAGCGAAGCAAGCAGAAAGTGGGGGACCTCATACCACCAAGACAGCAGTGCTGGGAGCAGAGTGCGTTCTTTGGGCCCCGGGTCCCTGCGAGGAGAAGCTCCTAGTTGGGGGAGGCGAGTTGATGAGAAAGTCAGCAGCGAGAGAAAGCCTTCCCCTGGAGCTGATACCCTGAATTTGGACTTGTAGCCTACTTTACTGTGAAGAAATTTCTCTTTGTTAAAGCCATCCACTTGTGATATTTCTGTTATAGCAGCACTAGATAACTAAGACATAGTTCTATCTCATAGAGATGTTGTGAAGATTAGGATATTGTATGTAAACAAAAAAACCCATTGCCGTGGAGTTGATTCCAACTCCTAGTGAACCTATAGGATAGAGTAGAACTGCCCCATAGAGTTTCCAGGGAACACCTGGTAGATTCAAACTGCCGACCTTTTGGTTAGCAGCCGGCCTTTTGGTTAGCAGAAAAACCGTAGCCCTTAATAATTACGCCACCAGGGTTTCCATTGTATGTAAAGCTCTTAGTAAAACCCCTAAGACATAGGAAGCAATATAGAAAGAATAGCTATTATTATTATTACAAGTTGATGCTCACTACAATCCTAAGAAGTGGTTGCACCATGTCAGAGTGTGTCCAATTTATAGGTGAGGTTACTGAGATCTAGAGAAGGTAAGCAACTTGCCCAAGCTCATGTAAAATTAATGTTGAAGTCATAGTCCTGTATGTCCTGTACTTTCTTCAATGCTATAGCAGCTTGTGCTTTTCCAGGAACTGGTCTTCAGGAGCCAGCTGAAGGTGGGAAATTAGACCTGCTGGGGCAGGGTGGGGGTAGTTACATCCATCACGCTCCATTCTTGAGAGTTTGGGGCATCTCTTCAAGTCAGAGCTTTCCTAGGTAATGTGTCTACCTTCCCTTTTAGGTCCATGCTGGGTGGGGACAGACTGCCTAACTGATACCTGTGCTCTTTTTGCTTCCTCCTGCAGCCTTACATAAGGATGCCTCCTTCAGCTGTCCTTACTACCCCTGAAGGCCTCAGCAAAGTATCTGTATCCATAAGCCTCCATAGTCTTAGGACTGGACCCCCAACACAGGCTATGAACTACTTTTTCCCCACCTGCTCTGTCTGTTTGTCATGAGATTACCCAGAGCTACCAGGAGTCACTTCTCCAGGAAAAGTCTTACTCCCCAGGCTCTTCTGACTAAACCACTTGGTGTTATAGTTGCCATCTTTTTCACAATGCCAAGATATCCTAGAGGATTCAGCATGGTTTGTCTTGGCAACCAGCAGGGTCATTAATCCCAAGATGGTGATGAATGAATCACCTTCATTCATCTATTCCACAAGCATTTACTGAGTACCTACTGTATATGAGGCACAACATATAAACATGGATAAGTCATGGTCCTTGCCCTCACGGAACTTACAGTCTAATAGAGAGGAACATGTAAAAAAAGAACAACAAAGTGTTATATATGCTATGACACAAATCGATAAAGGGTCAGTGGGAGCACTTAGGAGGGCATGGATGATTTGGCTCTGGAGGGACAAGTTGAGGAGTTGGGAAAGGTTTAGTGAAAAGGCCGTGCTACAGCTGACTCTTGTAAGATCAAAAAGTGTCCACCAGGTAGATAGGGTTGTGTGGGGCAGGGGATGGCAGGAGACTGTTCCTGGCAGAGGGAGCAATATGAGCTAGATACTGATGTGAAATTCCTTGGCATTACAGGGGACTGTGAGCTGCATGGCAGCACTCATTGAGGTTCAGATTGACAGGAGGTGGTGGTGGAGCTAAAAGGTAATGTGGGAGAGATAGGGAGAGCAAAAGAGTTCTTTCTACAGTACTCTTGGAAGGGCTCTAAGAAGGAGGCAAAATGATCACATTTATATTTTAGAAAGACCGCTTTGCTAAACCACATGAACTTAAACTTTATGCAGAGGATGAGTTGGAGGAAGGTAAGACCGGTGGTAAGGAACTGAAAAAGAGGCAATTACAGTAGCTTAGACAAACGGACGCCCTGACTGGAGGCAGCAGCAATGGAGGTAAGAAAGAGAATTGGATCCAAGAGATTTTAGAGAGGCAGAAACTAGAAGACTGATTAGACTTGGAGGGATGAGGAAAAGGGAAGGCTTCATATGATTCCAGGATAATCTGACTTGGGTGACTGGTGGCTCTATTCAGCAGAATAGGAAGAGCAGGTTTGGGAGAAAGATAAGCAATCCTTGGGGCGTACTGAGTTTGAGGGACCTTCTGTAGGTACCTAGAGCCTTGGGGATGTGGATTTGGAAGTCAGCAGTGTATCATAGTTGTTCAAACAGCTCAGGAGAGTGAGAGAATTCTGGAAGCACACCAATACCGACAGAAAAAGAAGGCAGAGAAGGAACAATCAGAAATGAGAATCTGGAGAGAATACAATCATGGAAACCAAGGCAAGAGAGGCTTTCAAGAAGTCAGTAGTTGTCTAATGTTGAGAAAGTCAAATAAAATGAGGAGCAAAGAGCTCCTTGGATTTGATAACTTGAAGTCCATTGGTGAAGATTACCTTAGCAGATTCAGTGGAGCATGGGCTAGAGGCCTAACTTCAGGAGACTGACAAGTGAATGAGAGGTGAAGGCTTAGAGAGATTGAGTGTGACCCAGCCTTTAAAATAAATTGATTATGATGGGAAGGAGAGAACTGGATTTCCTTCAGAATGGTGGACCAGCTTCCTGACTAAACCCTCTGATGAAAACAACTCAAAATGCTCAATAAACTAGCAAGAAAGTGAAGAATATTCACAAGCCAAAAACTAAGGAACAAAACGAGGAAAGCAGAGCATGAAAGCTGATAAACTTGAACTTCGGTTTTCACAGGTTAACAAAACATAGGGAACCGGAGACAAAGCTCAGGACTACCCAAGGTAAAGTGTATAATAAGACACCTCTGCACAAAGCTGTAACCCACAAAGGGTAATAGACTCCATCTAAGGATGAACTAGAAATAACTTGCTTCTCTGGGAGACTGCATGGAAAATTTCCTGACTTGAATTTGGCTCTGAGTAAGAACAGGGAAAACATCTTCTTTGGGAATTCATCTACGAGCCAGCTTTCCTGATTTGACTTTAATTCCAAATCATACTACCTGAGTGATCTGAAAAACTACATGCTGTTAATTTAGATGCATGTGGTCCCGGACTGGAAGTACCACCTGGTAGTACCTGAAGCAAAAACAGCAAATCCACTCTGGAGGAATCCACCTTCAACTGAGGCTACAAAGAATTCTCATGGACAAAATTTCAAGAACTATAATCTCCACAGTCAAAAATCCAAAACACACAAAAAAAATAGGGTTGTGAGAAAACAATAATCAACCTAGAATTTTATACTCATAGAAAATATCTTTAAAAAATGAAGGTTAACTGAAAAATATAAAAGTTATGTATGAATTCAGATGTATTTTACTAACTATTGGGAATTCACTAATAGAAGAGAAACAGTGTATAACTTCTAGGCTAAGAGGAGGAAAGTAGAATGAGAAAAAATAATTCAAAAGAAGGAAAGAAAAAGGATAATAGTAAAGTGGGAAAAATAGAAAGCACAAAGTAAGATGGTAAAAATAAACTCAACTATGTCAGTGATTACAATAAATGTAAATGGACTAAATAATCCAGTTTATAAAAATAAAGATTTTCATACTGGAAAAAAGAAAAGTGAATTGTTAGGAGAATACATAAGGTCAACTGTTTGTTTTGTTTGTTTAATGAGAAGAGAGAGACTACATAAAAATAAAAGGAGCCAAGGAGAGTATAAAGATACAGGAAGAAGGGGTAAGTGATGGAGCAAGAACCCAGGGTAGATGAGGAACACAGGATCAAGCTCCAGAGGTATAGGAATTAGCCTTGGATTGGAGGAGAATACTACCTTCTCAGAGGCTAAAGCAAGGAGATGAGTTTCAGTGAACAAAGAAATAAGTTTGTAGGCATGACAGGGTCATGTTGCAGTTATGGCCTTCTGTTTTGGTACCATACAGTCAGGGGGAAGTATGGCAGATGATGGTGGATGCACTTAAGGAGAGTGGTGAGAATTTGTAAAAGTCACTGTAGGGAGTGGGAGTAGTGTTCAGGCATGTAGAAAAGGAATGCTGGAGTGGCACTGGGGCCCAGCTGAGATTGCAGAACATAAATGTAAGGTCATAACAAGCCTCTTTGAAGGTACAATTTCTTCTGGAAATGCTTAACAGCCCAGAATGGGAGAAGAAAGGAAGATGTTTGGAAGTTGGAAGTGTCAAGAGGGGCGAGGGTGTAGGGGCTAGCAGAAGGATAAATGGGCCAAGGAGTTGAGGGAAGCAGAGGGAGGGCTGGTTAGGTAATGGAGAGACCTTGAATGTGATGTAGTTGATGATGAGAGGTTGATTGGAGGGACTGCTGTGGGTCTGAGAAGCCCAAAAGCCCTAGTAAGCTTCAGGGACCTGATGTGGCTAGCAGAGTGAAGTTTGTGCTCAGTGGTCCCATGGGATTGTGCTGAGCTCTGGTGTTCTCAAAGAGAACCTTCCCCAGGCTTTTCCCTCTCACTTTCCACTCCAGAGTCTATTGCATGATCTTAGAGGCAAGTGATCTTTCTTTTCTTTAACCCTCATACTGACCTCATTCTACCCTGGTTCCTCCTGGATAAACAGGCCCTGTACTCGTCAGCCTCAATGATTCATACTTCACTTTGTATCTGGGCATGCCCGGTAGCCAAGCAAGATTGCTCTCCTGGTCACTTTCCTGTTGTGGACCTCTGAGCTTTTGCCTGTCTGGCTGGCCCCATCTTCTCCATTTCCTTGGTGACCACCAAGCCCAGAGTCTAATCCACAGATCTCTAGTACTGCTAGTGCCACAACCTCCCTACCTCCTGGCCATCCTTCCTCCAGCCCACCAGGCACCCCGCTGCTAGACCTGTGTTCTGAGAAATCCTTGTCGTGTACCTTCTTGAAAATATACAGGCTCCCTATTCAAAGTCAAAATCATGGCATTCTAAACCTGGAGGGGATGTCAGAAACTATTTAGTCTGACTCCTGTACTTCATATATGAGGAAACTGAGGCCCAGAGAAGTTAAGTGACTTCTGGATCACAAATCTGTAGCTTCCCCCTGCCTCCTAAGTGACTGAGTTTACAGGGCCTGCCCCCAGGCCACAGATGATTGCACTACATGTGGACATCTGAACCAAGGGAAAGCAATGAATAGTCTAGCTGATCCATTCAGATTCTCTCTTGTAAGCATTTAACTAAGGAGGCACAGGAACTGAAGTACTTAGATGGTGGTGGGCTCTGGAGTCATAAAGCCTATAGACTAGTGCCTAGAAGCCACCTTGGGCCACGGGGTAGCAGAGTGAGCCTGGAGAAGAGAGTGGAGCAGAGATCAGAGGCAGGGAGCAACCAGAGACCCAGAGCGCGTGTACCAGTGTGAGCACAAGAGTTTACCTGAGGCAAATCATGCATGCAGGTGGGTGTGAGCACGCTACACACACACACCCACACACACACACACCCTCTAGCCTCACCCACTTGAACAGTAACATTGTTCCTGACACGTACCCAGCCCAGTGTTCTCTCGGATCGCGTGACATCTGGCTATATTTTCCACTACTGGGTTCTCTGAGATTCCCATTTATTTTTCCAGGAAATCCTCTTTTGAGTTCCACTGGTTTGAACGGGTGTTTGTCCTTGTAACCTATGATCCCCTGCTAGAACCCAGCTCAAAACCGGCTCAGGGACTGACTCCCCCAGGAAGCCTCCCCACCTCCTCTGGCAATCTCTCTTTGCATCAAAACATCCGTGGGTTTACATTCTGAAGCACACCATTTAGATTTCCCCCTCACACAGCAATGTACTGCCTTCAGGCTGCTTCAGGTGTGTTCATCTCCTCCTCCCAGACAGATCATAAACCCCACCAGGGCAGCAATCACTTCCATTTTCCTCCCAATATTCAGTGAACACTTGTTGATCGAATCTCCTGATTTTGGGGCCACGATTTCTCATTTTGCCATTTGAAGTTGAACTAGCCTTTTCAGTCTAGCAAATCCACACATCCATCCATCTTTTATTTATACTTGAAACATCTATTGAGTGTCTATGTGCCGGGCACTAAGGAACTGTGGTGACACAGTGGTTAAAGTGCTCTGCTGCTAACTGAAAGGTCGGTGGTTCGAACCCACCAGCTGCTCCATGGGAGAAAGATGTGGCAGTCTGCTTCCATAAAGATTACAGCCTTGGAAACCTCATGCGGCTGTTCTACTCTGTCCTATATGGTCGCTATGAGTCAAAATCAACCTGGCAACAACGGATTTGGTTTTTTGGTTTGGTGCCAGGCACTGTGCTAGGCCCTGGGAATGATTAAGATACAGTTCTTAGTTGAAGGAATTCACAGTCCAAGAGGGAAATCCAGATTCTCCTCGCCAAACAGTGTTCACACCAATACAGTCTTTGGTTTCGTGATTCTGGCTATAAACACACACACACAGATTCCAGATACACTATTAGCCCTGTCATGGCTTCAGACACACACACAGACTCCAGACACGATTATTAGCCATATTGTGTTGTCACGCGTACACCGAGATACAGACTGTATCTTGTTTTCTCCTCCTGTCCTCCGCCACCTTCCTTGCGTCCACGTGTCCACCCCTGTTTCCTGCCTGGCCTCGCACCACTCTGCTCAGGACTACGCTCTGGAGTCCTCACCTCCCCTCTACTCTTCCTCCTTTTTGATCTTCACTCTGTGGTACAGGAATTGACACTAGAGTCTGAGTGTGTGAGTATGCATGTGTGTGCCTTTATGCTATTTTAAGACCCCAGCACTTTGCAAAAACCTGGTGGAGAATCCTGCCAAAGCCAAACGATGGGGGAGGGGAGGCTGAGCAATTTGAGCCTGGGGCAAACTGGGCGTCTGGGTAGCCAGGTTAGCAGCCGCCAGCTGCAGAGCCTCAGCTCAAACCTATGCTGTTAACGGGCTGGTTTCCTGGCCCGGCCCGGCCGGGCCCAGCCTGATCCGTTCACCTTCTCTTTGCTGTGCCCAGCCCTAATTCCTCTTCATGAGTTGCTGAGGAGTTTGCACACCAGGCATCATGTAAAATTGTTGTGTTTCTGGAAACACACACACACACAGAGAAGCCTTGAAATTCTTCTTGGAACAGATCCAGGGATTTATTTATGAAATTCCCAGGGGGTGGGAGAGACAGAAGTCTGGACTTTGCAGACTGAGTGCTGTGCCGTCATCTCATCAACATAACCACCAGCTCTAGTGTGCACTTACTGAATGCCCACGGCGGCCCGGGCCAGGCTGGGGAGGGGGCATTCACAGGTGCTCAGTACTCAGGACAGCAGGGAGGCCCTCTCCCCACCCCCACCTCCACCAAAAGGAAAAGGCAAACATGGTCTTCACATAGTTTGGCTATAGTGCTCCACTATGACCTCCCTGCTCTTTTTCCCACCGTCCCTGCCCCCCCCCCCACTTCCTTGCTTCCTTCTCCCTGAGTCTGCAGCCTCTCTCCTCCTTCCTCAACCCTTCTTTGGAGTCCACGCTGTCCTGTAGATGCACATGTTGGTCCTCTAAAGAAAGGCTTCAAGGCTGGTTTTTAAAGAAGTGAGAGGTTGAGGGATGGCTGTAGTGTGCTAAACCTTCTACTCAACATTTTGCAGTGCGGGACCGAACAGTAGAGGGGCCTCCTGTACAGGCATGGCAGGACTCTGCTGGCTGGCTAGAGAAAGCTGGGGCATCGAAGCCACTAGAATGGTCTCCAAGCCCCCCTCCCAGGTCCTTATGCGGGTGCTTCAGAAAGGGAGCTAAATGGAAGCAGTCAGACTGATGGAGTTGTGGGGAGTACCTTAACTGCCCCAATGGCAGATTGTGTAGGAACACTCCGGGGCAAGACAAACCTCCAGGCCTCTGCCCTTGGAGAGGGAACTTGACAAGCAGGAGCCTTAGGTTGCTTCCCTGAACTCTATAGAGGTAGGGAGGGGTGGGTCTAAATGTATATTTAGCCCCCCCTCCACAGCCTGGTTCTGAGGGGGTGGGGCATAGGGTCAATATCTGTGGAATGATAGATCTTATGCAAATGTTGTGATTTTACTTCAAGACCTTAGAGGTAAGCTCTCAGCTAAAAAATTCAGCATTATCTGTCAGAGATGAGATAAAAAGATAGCTAGACGGAGGGTCACTGTACTTCAGGGATTGAGGAACTTTTTAAAAATCAAAGTCCGCCATCAAGAAAATCATTAAGAGGGCAGAGGGGGTCAGAAGCTGGCCAAATGGACACAGAAATAGAGAGTGGATGGAAGGAGTGTGCTGTCTCGTTAGAGGGAGAGCAACTAGGAGTAGACAGCAAGGTGTATATAAGTTTTTGTATGAGAGACTGACTTGATTTGTAGGCTTTCACTTAAAGCATAATAAAAATTTTTAAAAAAAATCTTCAAATCAGGGGACATGTACTTAAAAAAAAAAAAAAAAAACCATTCCTGTTGGGTCCATTCCAACCCATAGCGACCCTATAGGACAAACTAGAACTGCCCTGTAGGGTTTCCAAGGAGTGGCTGGTGGATTCAAACTGCTGACCTTTTGCTTAGCAGCTGAACTCTTAACCACTGTGCCACCAGGGTTCCAAATCAGGGGACGTGTAATTAAATACATGAAGTAAAAAAAGAACACTGGAAGAACAATAAGGAAGCGTCCTTCCCTACCCCAAGCAGCCTAATCTCTAGTCTCTGAAGTTCAGGCTCCCCACTCTTTTAGGAAAAAACCTAAAAAGTCCAGGTGGCCTCAGAGACCTCCGGAAGTTTCCCCCTCCCTTGGGAAGGTCCAGCCTGCTTACACAGAATGAGCTGGGTGGGAAGATGTGCCTTCTAGCAGCCCCTCCCAGGTGAGGCAAGCAGGTGTGGGCAGGCTCACCTGCCCAGAAAGCCTGTTGTGAGTAGGCGGGCCCATTCCTGACTTGGAGGAGAGCAGCCTCAGCTTGCAAGGGCATGTGTGTGTGTGCGCGCACGCGCGCTCACGCGCACGCACACGCGTGTGAGTTTGCACGTGCACACGTGTGGGGGGGGGAACAGTTGGTACAGAGTTAAAGGCAGAGAGACACACCCCACATACAGCCCAGAAACTCTCTTATGCAATCATAACTTGCCAGTCCAGACTTATGGTCAAATATACCCACGTGAAGATAGGAAGGCCCAGATCGATTTCCAGGCACCTTAGTAAAAGAAAGACCATGGGCTTTGGGGTCAGACAGATCTGAGCTCAAATTTCAGCTCTACTGTTTACTAAACTAGTTGCCGTCAAGTTGATTCTCACTCATGGCAACCCTATGAGTGTCAGAGCAGAACTGTGTTGTATAGAGTTTTCTAATGGCTGGTTTTTCAGAAGTAGATCACCAGGCCTTTCTTCTGAGGTGCCTCTGGGTTGACTCAAACCTCCAAACTTTCAGTTAGCTGTCGAAATATTAACCATTTGCACCACCCTGGGACTCTACTACTTACTAGCTGTGTGATTTAGGGCCATGTCGCTAACTTCTCTGAGCTTTGGCTTCCTTGTCTGTACTATATGAATAATAATTTTAATCTTGAAAAAATTTTATGAGGATAGAATAAAACTGCCCTTTATCAAGTGCCAAAGGCTGTGAGCTGAGAAGTATGGTTTCCTAGAGGTCACTTATGCAGGCACTGAAGTCAGACTGCCAATTTTTAACCTCATTGTGTCTCTGTCTCCTCGTCGTAAGCAGGGGTAATAATAGTACCTACCTCACAGGTTTGTTGTGAGGATCAAATGAGTAATACATATACCACCAAAACCAAACCCATTGCTGTCATTTCCGACTCGTAGATACACTTATAGTACAGAGTAGAATTGCACCATAGGGTTGGATCTGCCAACTTTTTAGTCAGCAGCCTGAGCTCTTAACCACTGCGCCACCACAGCTCCCAATACATATAAAAACCTGTTGCCATTGAATCAATTTCAACTCATAGCAACCCTAGAGGACAGAGTAGAACTGGAATCGACTTGACAGCAATGGCCAATACATATAAAGCACATTAGATGGTGCCTGGACATAGTAAGTGCTCAGATATTATTCTACAGATCACCAAGCACAGAACTAGAGCTCAGGGCATTGGTTCCTTTCTGCTCACACCTCTGTGGTCTTAGTCCCAGGACCCAGCCCCTCCGCAAAGCCCCAGTCCTAGCTTGCCCTGCCTGAAGCTTCTGGCCAGTTTTTCCTTACTTTGTAAAAGCTGGTTTTTCCCCAAGCTGCTCCTACCCAGGCGTGCTGTTGTCATGGAAACCTACAGGGGCCGCCTGGGTTTGAGGGAGGAAGGGGTTGTGGATTAAAACCAATAAATCCCACCACTGCTGTTGCAGACACTACTGGCCACTATTATAGCCCCCCCCAGAATAGATTCAGACAGTAGGGGCCCAGAGGGAGGATTTATGGGGCTCACTCTCGCCTCCCCCAACCCGACGCTAAGTGCTTTAGTGGACCCCTAAATGAAACCACCAGCTGGGTGGATGGAATCCCATGATTCAATACTCTCTGCCACTGTTTCTTTATCATCTTCCCGGAAACCAGAGCCCCGCTCTGAACATCATTGTTTCCTTGAGGGGCTGAACAAATGCATGGTTTAGAATGGGGATTTATAACTGATTTATGACTCCACTTTACCTTCAAGACAAACTATGCATGCCCAGAGTAGGTATAATTAGCTTCCCTTAACAGATAGGGAAACTGAGGCCTCAGAGTACCTCAGTGACTTCCCTGAGTCATTCAGTAAAATGTGGAACCAACACCTGGAACCCAAGTCTTTTGATCTTTGCCGTTACCTCGAAATGCCTGGGACGGTAGGGGAGCTTGCCCTGGAGTGGTATGATGGGGGGAAGGGGGAGGAAGGGGTTCATGAGGGGGTCTCTATAGCCCGGTGCCTACGATCTATCTTTTCTTTTGGAAGGTGATTCAAAGAGGGAAAAAAAAAAACACTCTCCTCTCCTCCCCCACTAAAATTCCACTTGTGAAAATTAAAGCAACCTCTGTTATTTTTTTTTTTTTGTAAGAGCAGACCACCACCACAGCAAGAGCTTTAAAGAATTTCATTAACTGGGACTCACGATTCCACCCGTAGAAAGTATTCCAAGAGTATCCATACATCTCTTGACCCTGCAATTCCAGTTGTAGGAATTCACCTTAAGGAAATACTGTGATCAGACATGTACAGGAAGATGTGACTTGAAAAATGTCACAGTTTCATCTGTATTAGTAAATTAGTGTATTAGTAAAATACCAGAAGCACATTCATGTTCAAAAACAGAGGATTTGTTTATGTAAGTGTATCTATACAAAGGGTTGTGGGAAAGTATGTAATAAAATGGAAAGATGTTTACAGTATACAGTTAAGGTGGGGAAAAGCAGCTTATAAAAAAAGTACAGAAAATCTAATATTTGTAAAAATAAACCATGTAAAATATAATCTAATACTTCTAAAAATTATGCATAAAAAGAGCTGGAATGATGTATAGCAAAATAGTTACAAAAGTTATTGTTGGGTAGTAAAATTACTGAGATTTTCTTGATTACCTGTATCATCAATATTGTCAAAGATGACTGCATATTACTTTTGTAATTAAAACAATCAATAAAGGCTAATTTAAGATAGTCTTACGCACAAAGACATATGTTGCAACAAGATCTATGATAGAAAAAATCAGAAAGCATGGGCAGTGCAAATGATTTGTGCCTGTCTACTAACCTGAAGGTTGGTGGTTCAAACCCACCCAGCAGTGCCATGGAAGAAAAGCCTGGCAATCTGCTTCTGTAAAGATTACAGCCAAGAAAGCCTTATACAGACAGTTCTACTCTATGACACATGCGATCACCATGAGTCAGAATCAACTCAAAGGCAACAGGTTTTTTTTTTTAATCCACAAAGACATATATTGCAGCATGATTTATGATAGAAAAAAAAAACAGGAAGAACATCTATATAGAGAAATGGTTAATAAATTTTATAATACACAGTATTAAACCTTATAAAGTCATGAAAATAGTTATAAAACCTATGTAGAAATATTAAAATGTTTATGATATGTTAAGTGAAAAAATACCAGACACAAAATGGAAAGGGCACCAGGAGTATAAATATGTAAAGTGTGTATGCAATGAACATACTTCAATTTGATGGGATTAGATTATATGTGATTATATGTAATTTTTCCCCTTTTTTCAAAATTGCCAACATATGATACTTTACTTTTTCAATAATGATAAAAACAACACTCGTGGGATGATACAGTGCTAAGTAAGCACTATGCCCTATTTCTAAAACTATTGTAGCTACAGAGAGTTCTGGGAGCCCTTTCTTGGTCTTCACCTCCTTCATCCGTTGAGTATTATTGTCATTATTTATTGAGCACCTACTATACATACATGTTTGTTGTTGTTCTTGTTAGGTGTTGTTGAGTCGATCCCACTCATAGCAACCCCACGTACAACAGAATGAAACACTGCCTGGTCCTGCGCCGTCCTCACAATCATTGCTATGCTTGAGCCCATTGTTGCAGCCACTGTGTCAGTCCATCTCTTTGCGGGTCTTCCTCTCCTTTGCTGACCCTCTGCTTTACCAAGCATGATGTCCTTCTCCAGAGACTGATCCCCCCTGATAACATGTCCAAAGTATGTGAGACATAGTCTTGCCATCCTCCTAAGGAGCATTCTGGTTGTACTTCTTCCAAGGCAAATTTGTTCATTCTTTTAGCAGTCTATGGTATATTCAATACTCTTTGCCAACACTACAATTCGAAGGCATCAATTCTTCTTTGGTTTTCCTTATTCATTGTCCAGCTTTCAAATGCATATGAGGCGATTGAAAACACCATGGCTTGGATCAGGCGCACCTTAGTCTTCAAGGTAACATTTAGCTCTTCAACACCTTAAGGAGGTCTTTTGCAGCAGATTTGCCCAGTGCAATGTGTCTTTTGACTTCTCGACTACTGTTTCCATGGGTGTTGATTGTGGATCCAAGTAAAATGAAATCCTTGACAACTTCAATCTTTTCTCTGTTTCTCATAATGTTGCTTATTGGTCCAGGTGTGAGGATTTCTGTTTTCTTTATGTTGAAGTATAATCCATACTGAAGGCTGTGGCCTCTGATCTTCATCAGTAAGTGCTTCAAGTCCTCTTCACTTTCAGCAAGTAAGGTTGTGTCATCAGCGTAACACAGGTTGCTAATGAGTCTTTCTCCAATCTTGATGTCCCGTTCTTCATAAAGTCCAGTTTCTTGAATTTTTTGTGCAGCACACAGATTGAATAGGTATGGTGAAAGGATACAACTTTGATGCACACCTTTCCTGACTTTAAACCACTCAGTATCCCCTTGTTTTATTTGAATAACTGCTTCTTGATCTATGTACAAGTTCCTCATGAGCACAATTAAGTGTTCTGGAATTCTCATTCTTTGCAATGTTATGATCCACACAGTCCAACCCCTTCGCATAGCCAATAAAACACCATTAAACATCTGTCTTAGGCTGGGTCCTCTAGAGAAGCAAAACCGGTGAAGCATATGAATATATATAGAGAGATTTATATCAAAGAAATGACTGACTCAATTGTAGAGGCTGGAACGTCCCAAGTCTGTGGATTGGGATAGAGGCTTCTCTCAATTCACATAGCTGCAGGGGTTGGCGAATCCATCATGGGTAGGTTGGACAGCAGGGCTCCCACTCTCAGGCTGTGAAGGTCAGCGAATTTCATTATCTGCAAGTAAGCTAATAGCTCAAGTCCCAAGACCCAGAAGTCAGATGGACAGGAGGCAGCTGCTGGATCCAGAGTGAGCAAAAAAGCCAGAGCATCTCCTTATGTTTGGATGCAGGCCATATCCCCAAGGAAACTCCCTTTCAACTGATTGATGACTCACAGCAGATTCAGTCATGGAAGAGATCACATACAAACACTGAGAATCACGGCCTACCCAAGTTGACACACAATCTTAACCATCACAGTCCACCCCTTGTCAACTTGGCACATATACACATCTCCTTAAACCGTACAGGATCTCTGAATAAAGACAATTATAGTCATACTTGTGCCTAACATGATACAAGTAACACGCATACAACCAAAAATGCACTAGCCCCGTTTACATCTTATATTTTATAAGTGAAGAAAATAAAAATATTTGATGCATGCATACAAAGCAGAAATACTCAACAATTACAGTCCTCATTTCTTCAACTTGTCATGTGGCCATAACTGGTATTTAGAACTATCTTCTTCCACCACCCATTCCATATTCCCTTTGCCCTCAGCAAGCACCTGAGCTGATTGTGGTCCTTTGCCTGTTGCAGTGACCCAAACCTTCATTTCTGAAGGGTCTGGGTCATTAGTATTCATGTCATAATTGGGTTGCTGTAGTTTTCCATTGACTTTAATTACAGGGCATGGTAGTACTAAGAGACACCCTAAGGGATCTTCTGCATTCCAGACATACTCTTCTTTACCACCATTATGTAATATTAGTCCAATTTCCTCTTGGTAATCAGGATCAATCACAGCAGCCAGCATGGTAACTCCCTTCTTTGCCAGTGGCATAAGGAGCCCAAACTGACCAGGTGGCATGCTTAGTGTCCAGTTCGATGGAATCAGTGACATGTCTCCAGGTGGGAGCATTCCTCCCTTTGGAACTAAGACCTCTAGACCTGTGGATCATAAGGTCGTGGGGACAGGAAGAAAAATCTTGTGAGTGGGTCACTAGGGGTAATAGTGAGTGGTGCCACTCCCAGTTCCACCCCTTGATTCCTGGGCCCATGAATCCTGGCTATGGGAGAAACAGTACCATATATTGGATGCTGGTTTAGAGCATATGCATTCTCCTGGAGAGCACTGCCCCAGCCCTGCAAGATATTACCACCTAGATGGTGCTGTGTGTCTTTAGAAGACCATTTCATTGTTCTATCAAGCCAGCAGCTTCAGGACGATAAGGAACATGATAAGACCAGTGAACTCTATGCGCATAGGCCCCCCGCCATACTTCATTTGCTGTGAAGTAAGTCCCTTGATCTGAGGCAATGTTGTGTGGGATACCATGACAGTGGATAAGGCACTCAGCAGTGGCTATGGCCAAGTCAGCCTTGGTAAGTGGAAGTCCATGTTGCCGAGCCCATGCATAACCTCTATCCCTGCCACCATGGCCACTTTGTTCATGAGCCCATTGAGCAATGACGGGAGTACCTAGGGAAAGATGATGACTGGTTTCCACAGAACGTGTCATTCTATCCACTTGATTGTTAAAATCATCCTCTGCAGAGGTCACTCTTTGGTGAGCATTCACATGAGACACAAATATATTCATTTCTTTGTCCCATTCAGAGATGTCTATCCACATACCCCTTCCCCATAAATCCTTGTCTCCAATTTTCCGATCGTGTTCCTTCCATGTCCGTGACCATCCAGCCAAACCATTGGCTACAGCCCACGAATCAGTATACAATCACACATCAGACCATTTCTCCTTCCAAGTAAAGTGAACAACCAGGTTCACTGCTCAGAGTTCTGTCCATTGAGAGCATTTCCCTTCATGACTGTCCTTCAGGGAGGTCCCAGAAAATGGCTGTAGTGCTGCCACTGTCCTCTTTCAAGTGGTGCCTGCATATCGCACAGAACCATCTGTAAACCAGGCACAGGTTTTCTATTCTTCAATCAACTAATTGATCATAAAGAACTCCCCGTGAGGCCATAGTTACAGACTGGGAGATGGAAGGCAATGTGACAGGAGTGGAGACCATGGGCATTTTTATGACTCTGTGGGTTAGACAACATCAAGTTCATGATGGGCAGTTCAGGCCACATGGTGACTTGGTGTCCCATGGTTAAGCGTTCAGTCTCTACTAAGGTCCAGTAACAAGCCAAAAGCTGTTTCTCAAAAGGAGAGTGATTATCTGCAGAGAATGGCAGGGCTTTGCTCCAAAATCCTAAGGGTCTGCTCTGTGATTCACCAATAGGGGCCTGCCAAAGACTCCAAACAGCATCTCTTTCTGCCACTGACACCTCAAGCACCATTGGATCAGCTGGATCATTTGACCCAAGTGGAAGAGTGGCTTGCACAGCCGCCTGAACCTGTTGTAGAGCCTTCTCTTGTTCTGGGACCCACTCAAAACTAGCAGCTTTTCAAGTCACTTGATAAATAGGCCAGAGTAGCACACTCAAATGAGGAACACGTTACCTCTAAAATCCAAAGAGGCCCACTAGAACTAGATGTTGTGCCTCCTTTTTAGTTGTAGGAGCACCTAGATGCAATAACGTATCCTTCACTTCAGAAGGAATATCTTGACATGCCTCACACCACTGGACCCCTATAAATTTCACTGAGATGGAAGATGCCTGAATTTTTGTGGGATTAATTTCCCACCCTCTAGCACACAAATGTTTTACCAATAATTCCAGAGTCATTGACACTTCTTCCTTACTAGGTCCAATCAGCATAAGGTCATCAATGTAATGGACCACTGTGACGTCTTCTGGAAGGGAAAGTGATCAAGATCCCTTCGGACTAAATAATGACATAGGGCTGGAAAGTTGATATAGCTCTGAGATAGGCAAGTGAAAGTGTATTGCTGGCCTTGCCAGCTGAAGGCAAACTGCTTCTGATGGTCCTTTGAAACAGTATGGAAAAAAAGGCATTAGCCAGATCAATAGCTGCATACCAGGTACCAGGCAACATATTAATTTGCTCAAGCAGTGAAACTACATCTGAAACAGCAGCTAAAATTGGAGTCACCACCTGGTTAAATTTTCAATAATCTACTGTCATTGTCCAAGATCCATCTGCTTTTTGCACAGACCAAATAGGCGAGTTGAGTGGGAATGTGATGGGAATCACCACTCCTGCATCCTTCAAGTCCTTGATGGTGACAGTAATTTCTGCAATCCCTCTAGGAATGTGGTATTGCTTTTCGTTTACTATTTTCCTAGGTAGGGGCAATTTAATGGCTTCCATTTGGCTTTTCCCATCATAATAGCCCTTACTGTATTTGTCAGAGATTCAATATGGGGGTTCTGCCAGTTGTTGAGTATACCTATTCCAATGATGCATTCTGGAGCTGGGGAAATCACTACAGGATGCATTCAGGGACACACTGGACCTACTATGAGATGGACATGAGCAAAAACTCCATTAGTAACTCTGACTGGTGGGCCACAGTGATGTTTTGGGTCTCCTGGAATTAGTGTCAGTTCAGAGCCAGTATCCAGTAATCCCCAAAATGTCTGATTATTTTCTTTTCCACGATGAACTGTCACTCTCGTAAAAGGCCATAGATCCCTTTGGGGAAGGCTGGGAAAAAGGTTAACGGTAAATATTTTTGGCAGCGTATTGGAGTCCTTCTTCAAGGGAACCCAGCCTTCCCTTCATTCAAGGGGTTGTGGGTCTTTAAACTTACTCAAATCTGGGAATTTATTGAGGGACCATGACGGTCTATTCTGGTGATTTGAGTTAGACTGCTGTTCACCTGACCTAGAATGCGTCCATTTGTACAGATCAAGTAAATATTTAGTAGATTTCCCACCTATTTCACTCCTAGGGACACCATGACTAAGTCGACAATGCCGTAAGTCCATAGGAGTCAGACTATTCTGATTACTGCTTTGACTCCACTGCCATTACTGTAACCATACACACCTTGTCTTTGTCAATTGAGTGTAGCCACTTGGCCCCTACTACCACAGGGTCCAATCAGCCCCATTGTAGTTAGGTGTCTTAATTCAGCTAGGGCAGTTCCCACTGTTGAATCTGATTTACATAAAATAGCAATCACAGCAGTCTTTAAGGATGCTGGAACTCCCTTCACAAATTTGTTCCTCACACTTGTGGTAAAAGGTGTGTCCTCTGGGTGCTCCTTGGGTGGGTCTGTGGGTTTAACTTGATAAATTCACTCTAGCATGCCAATTTCCCTAAACCTTTGAATACCTTCTTCTACGGTACACCAAAGCAGGTCTGGCACTTCAACTTAATTTAGTGTAGGCCACTTCGTAATCCATGCTTCAGCAACCCAACCAAATAAACTATTAGAATCCTTTCCTAACTTCTTCAGCTGAAACACTGAATGAAGAATCTGTGCTTAGTGGACCCATATCAATAAACTCAGACTGGTCCATCTTTATGTTCGTTGCACCATTATCCCATACTCTTAATAGCCATTCCCACACATATTTCCCAGGTTCTCTTTGTACATATTAGAAAAGTCAAGCAGTTGTTTTAGAGTGTAGCGTACCTCCTCCCAGGTAATACTATGTACTTCACCTTTTGGGGCTCACTGGGACTTAAGTCTAGTTATAGGTCTTGTTGTTGTTGTTGTTAGGTGCCCTTGAGTTGTTTCCAACTCAGCAACCCTATGCACAACAGAACTAAACACTGCCCTGTCCTAAGCCATCCTTATAGGTCTAGAAGCCAGAATTGGCAGTATGGAGTTGTTTTGAGAGCATTCAGCATTGTCCTGTAAAGCATCTGCCTCAGGTGATGCCCCAGGCAATGACTCAGGCAAAGGGTCTTTAAAGGCAGCTGGGATATGGCTAATATCATTAAATGGGAATGGGGAGGCTAATGGTTTTTCTGGGCAGGGGGGGTTTAGCAGACAAGCATGAAGTAATCTCTTCAGATGGAAATGGTTCTGCTGGCAGGAGTGATACAATGGAATTTAGGGGCTCAGTGTCTCCAGCTTCCTGATTATCTGCCCATATGTCCCCATACCAAGTTTCAGCATCCCATTTCTCCCCAATCAATACCCTTATTTTAACTTCAGACACCTCTCAAGGTTGGCAGATGAGCTGGCATTGTAATGCAGGCACTCTAACAATAAGGCTCTGGGTTTGGTTTTCGGGAATTTCAGCCTTGTTACTTCAAGAAATAAGGCTTTCTTTCAAAGCACAAGTGGAAGCACGAAGGTCATTTATGCGGCACTTAAGCTTTGACTCTGAAGCCCTGAGCACATCTCTTTCTTTCACCAGTTTTTCCAGTGAAAATAGGACCAACCAAACAGCTTCCTTATACTTCTCATTCTGACGTAACTGTAGAAAGATATCACACATGTGTTCACCCAGAGCCTCTCCTTTCACCAATACCTGATCTACTGGTGGTGATATTTGTGTAATTGTATCATGGATTAGCAGTGCCCTCTTTACTGCTGGAAGCAGAGTCATCCACATCTTTAAGACTAACCAGACTTGAGAACCAATCTAGAACAACTCTCAGTACCAAATGTCTTAGGCTGGGTTCTCTAGAGAAGCAAAACCAGTAAAGTGTATACATATAGAGAGAGAGATTTATATCAAGGAAACTGTTCACTTAATTGTAGAGGCTGGGAAGTCCCAGGTCTCTGGATCAGGATAGAGGCTTCTCTCGATTCACGTAGCTGCAGGAGCTGGTGAACCCAAGATGGGCAGGCCAGATAGCAGGGGTCCTGCTCTCAGGACGAATCCCAAGATCTGCAGATAAGCTGATAGCTCAAGTTCCAAGAGCTGGAGTTCAGACAGACAGGAGGCAGCCACAGGATTCAGAGGGAGCAAAAAAGCCAGAACATCTGCTTATATTTGGATACAGGCACACCCCCAAGGAAATTCCTTTTTAACTGCTTGGCTACTCACAGCAGATTCAATCGTGTTCACATATAAACACTGAGAATCAGGGCCCAGCCAAGGCAACACACAATCTTAACCATCACAACATCTTTCTGATATTCTCTGCTTTCAACCAGGATCCATCTGACATCAACAATGATACCCCTGGTTCCACTTTCTCTTCTGAATCCAGCTTGAATTTCTGGCAGTTCCCTGTAGATATAGTGCTGCAGCCGTTTTTGAATGATCTTCAGCAAAATTTTACTTGCATGTGATAGTAATGATATTGTTCGATAATTTCTGCATTCGATTGGACCTTTTTTGGGAATAGGCATAAATATGGATCTCCTCCAGTCTGTTGGCCAGGTAGCTGTCTTGCAAATTTCTTGGCATAGACAAGTGAGCACTTCCAGTGCTGCATCTGCTTATTGAAGCATCTCAACTGATATTCCGTAAATTCTTGGAGCCTTGTTGTTCACTAATGCCTTCAGCACAGCTTGGACTTCTTCTTTCAGTACCATCAGTTCCTGATCATATGCCACCTCCCGAAAGGGTTGAACATCAACCAATTCTTTTTGGAACAGTGACTCCGTGTATTCCTTCCTTCTTCTTTTGATGCTTCCAGCGTCATTTAATATCTTCTCTGTAGAATCCTTCACTATTGCAACTTGAGGCTTGAACTTTTTCTTCAGTTCTTTCAACTTGAGAAATGCTGAGAGTGCTCTTCTGTTTTGGTTTTCTATCTCCAGCTCTTTGCACATGTTGTTATAATACTTAACTTTGTCTTCTCAAGCTACCCTTTGAAATCTTCTGTTCAGCTCTTTTACTTCATCATTTCGCTTTGGCTACTCAATGGTCAAGATCAAGTTTCAGAGTCTCTTCTGATATTCATTTTGGCCTTTTCTTTCTTTCCTGTCTTTTTAATGACCTTTTGCTTTCTTCATGTATGATGTGCTTGATGTCATTCCACAACTCCTCTGGTCTCCAGTCATTAGTGTTCAACACATCAAATTTGTTCTTGAAATGGTCTCTAAATTCAGGTGGGATATACCCAAGGTTGTACTTTGGCTCTCCTGGACTTGTTCTAATTTTTTTCGGTTTCAACTCGAACTTACATATAAGCAGTTGATGATCTGTCCACCTCATCAGCCCCCAGCCTTGTTCTGACCATTGATATCGAGCTTTTCTATTGTCTGTTTCCACAAATGTAGTCAATTTGATTCCTGTGTATTCCATCTGGCTAGGTCCACGTGTATAGTCACAGTTTATGTTGGTGAAAAAAGGTATTTGCAATGAAGATATACATGTGCAGTATATGTGCACATACCTTATTTTTAATCTTTAGCATAACTGTATAAGATAGGTAAAAGATTTAGGATTTTGTTCGTTCAAAGTAATAGAAACCTAGTGTAGCTAATTTAAGCAAAAAAAAAATTTTTTTTTTCTTTTTTAAATTGAAGAAGCAGGGGTTTCTTACAGGCTCAGTGCAGCTAGCTTCAGTCTGTCACTGGAACCAAAAAAACTAGCTCATAGTGACCCTATAAGACAGAGTAGAACTGCCCCATAGGGTTTCTAAGCAGCTGCTGGTGGATTTGAACTGCCAACCTTTTGGTTAGCACTGGAACCAGAGAGGCAAATGTACAAGATCCTTTCTGTGTTTCCACCCTCTCTTCCTCTCTGGGCCTTTGCTTCATCTGTACATCTACTTCAGTTCTTCTATGCAGAAGCAATTTTCTGCATTTCCCACCCACACAGGAACATGTGGCTACCAATAGGTGTTGCCTCTACACTCAGTCTAGCCACACAGGAAAAGACTCAGGTGTGACACTCTCTGGGTTAATTCCTAATTTATGAGGCAGGGACCGATTGTCCATCTTGGGTCAACCTGTGGCCCAGTTATCCATGGGGACTGGGACTGTGTCATGTTGTACAAACACGACTGCCAGGATGTACCTAGGTGAATAGTGAAGAAGGGGCAGTTGTTAGAGAAAGTGTGTGAGAGAGAAAGTTGTTAGAGAAAGCTAGATGGGTAGAGGTGTGTCAGGCAGTTGGAAAGAAAAATCAATGTATGTCAGACATTGTTTTCGTGAGCTGCCGAGTCACACAATTATATCAGGCCATTATGATTTTTAAGGTTGTCACTGGCTGATTTTGAGAAGTAGATCAACAGGCCTTTCTTCCTAGTCTGTCTTAGTCTAGAGGCTCTGCTGAAACTTGTTCAGTATCATAGCAACATGCAAGCTTCCACTGACAGAGGAGTGGTGGCTGTGCATGAGGTGAACTGGCTGGGATTCAAACCTCAGTCTCCTGCACGGGAGGTGAGAATTCTACCACCTAACCACCACCGCCCCCTAGGTATTATTATTCTTCTTTCTACAGATAAGGACACTGAGACTCAGAGAGGTTAGGTAACACGCATACAGCTTGAAAATAACAGAGCTGGAATTCACATCCAGGTCCGCTTCTCTCCAAAGTCCACTCTTCATCACACCACCACACGCATACTGATAAATGCACGTTTGCAAGGCTAAGAATGTCCCAGACAGAGAGGACAGCATGTACAAAGGTCTGGAGGCAAAAAGAACTGTGTATCTAAGGAACAGAAAGGAAGAAGGTCAGTGCAGCTGGAACACAAAGAGGGAGGAGGGGGATGGAGAAAGACGTGGCCAGAGATGTGGACTGGGATCATATCCAGCAACAAAACCAAAAAAACTAGCTCATAGTGACCCTATAGGACAGAGTAGAACTGCCCCATAGGATTTCCAAGCAGCTGCTGGTGGATTTGAACTGCCAACATTTTGGTTAGCAGCAGAGCTCTTAAGCACTACACCACTCCCTAGGGCTCCTATATCCAGCAACGAGGGCCTATAAATAGGGCATTTAGACTTTAACCTGAGGGCAGTGACACTTAATGGACAGCATGATAGAATAACAATGTATTTTTGAGGGACTTCTTCAGTTGCAGTGTGAAGAATAGACTGGAGGGGCTAGGGTGGATGCAGGCGTTCAGGAGGGGATCCAACTAACTTAGGTGAGAAATGTAGGTACCTGGGACCAGGGTGGGAATGAATTGAGGTGGCTGGATTTGAGAGATAATTGGTAGGTGGGGTGGACAGGACTTTGTGTTGACTGATTGATTATGGAGTGGTGAGGAAGAAGGAATCGTGAATGAGTCTTGTGTGCTTGGTTGGATGGTAGTAACATACTCTGAACATCAGGGACAGGACAGGTTTGGGATGACAGATGAGGAATTCTGTTTCGAACATGAGAAGTTTGAGATACCTGGGAGACATCTAAGGAGACTTCCAGAAGGCAGCTGGGTTTTGAGGTCTGGAGCTCAGGAGGGAGGTGTGGGCTGGAGACACAGATTTGAAAGTCTTCAGTGATTGTTAAAGCCACAGTATGATAAGTTGACCCAGAAAGTGTACATAGAGGGAGAAGAAGAGTCCCTGGACAGATGCTAGGAACGTCAGCATTTAAGGGAGAGGCAAAGAAGAGAAGCCTGCAGAGAAGTGTGACAAGGAGTCCCCAAAGAAATAGGAGGGAGACCAGCAGTGTGGGGTAGGAAAGCCCAGAGAAGGGGGTGGTCGGCACTTAAATGTTGCTGAGAAGTCTAGTTAAATAAAGAAGGACTGAGAAAGGGCCACTAGATTTAGCAACCAAAAGGCCAGTGGTAGCTCCAAGAGATCAGTTTCCATGGCAGAGCCAGAAGGCAGTGGGCTGAGTAGAGAGTGGGAGGTGAGGAAACAGAGACATAGTGTAGACGATTCTTCCAATAAATATGACCACGAAGGGGAGGGGAGAGGGAGCAGGGTGTTTGGAGAAGGTGTGGGGTTGAGGGGTTTTTGTATGTGGTAAGTTTACATTCTGGAGAGAAGGAGCCACTAGAAAAGGGAAAGCTGAAGATTTATTCAAGAGAGCAAAGGGTCATTGAGGATGAGGAACCTGACCGGGGAACCTGAAAGGTAGGAGGTGGGAGGTGAATGCATAGGTTCGGTGTCAGAAGCTGAGGGCATCTCAGGGCTTCTATATCTCTATGAACTAAGAGGCAACATCAGTCTCTTAGAATGAGGGAGGGGGATTTTGGTTGTTGGAGAAGAGCAGAATGTTTGAAAGAGCATTCGAGAACCTGAGCGTCACAGCCCTCTAGTTTAGATAGCCACGCTAAGTCTGTTTTTTGTGTTTTTACCTCAGTACTATGGGTCAGATTCTCAAATCCGCAACCGAAATACAGTAAAAGTGCAAATCTGGGAGAACTGTTGAAAGGCCAGTTTGAATGAGAGATATTGGTTAAAGGAAGAAGAAAAAGAAAGTAATTGATTCATTTCAGGTACATACAGTAACACAGAATATTACCTAATCTAGTGGCTAGGAAGGAATCACTTGTAATTAGCATAGAAATTGTTTGGAATATAAATTAGCGTTTCTCAAGTACTTGACTATGCTTAAAAACAGTACTGTAGTCTTTTAAGAATTCCCGTTGTAGGGTGAAACCATTTTATATCTATTTTAAGACCTTGTAAGTCTGCTTAAACGCAATTTAAAAAAATTTTTTTTTTTTTTTTTTTTTTGGTAAAAGATACCGGTTACATCAGAAAACAGTTTCTGGCAAAGGTAAGATTGTGCAACTGTGCTGCACAGGCGCTTTCCAAAGGCCACTTCCAGGGAGCAGAACCGATTGCCTGAGATTGTTACTAAGGAAACAGCGGGCGTGAATATAAATTTCATTTCATAAAAGACCTAACTAAAGTATTGATCGAAAGCGAGCAGCCAGTGATACTGGATGAGAAGCCTTTTTCTAATTAAAATATATATATACATATATATATATATATCTACCTATATAGATATATATCTCACAGGCTTTCACCTTGCCCTGCAAATCTCTCCTTTTTATTAGCTGCTACAAGATGAGAAGCCTTTTTCTAATTGAAATTAACAACAAAAAAATTATATATATGTGTATATATATGTATATATATATATATCTTGGTTTCAACTCATGCCAACCCCAGGTGTTTCAGAGTAGAACCGTGTTGCGTAGGGTTTTCAACGGCTGTAATCTTTCAGAAGTAGATCCCCAGGCCTTTCTTCTGAGGTGCCTCTGGGTAGGTTTGAACCATCAACCTTTTGGCTAGTAGTCAAGTATTTAATGGTTTGTGCCATATTTATATCTCACAGACTTTCACCTTGCCCTGAAAATCTCCCCTTTTTAGCTACTGCCCAGATGAGGAGGCCAGAGAGATTAGAAAGCCAGGGGTTGAGGAGAGGTTCTTCCTTTTTCTCCTCTCTCACTTGAGACAGAAGCAAAGCAAGGGGTTTGACACCAAGCCGGCTTGTAGCTCTGCAGAACTGAAGCCCTGAAAACGACTGGCAAGGATGCATTGGTGTTATTATTATTTATTGAACACCAGTTCTGGCCAGGCCCATTACCCAACATGATCACTTTTCCTCACAACAACTTATGAAGCAGTATTATCCATTTAAAGATGAAGAGACCGAGTCCCTGGAAGTCCTGTTTCAGGCCCAGGATCACAAGCTTGTCGTGAGCGGCTGAGCCAGGACTCAAACTCTGAGGTCACTGGTTCTTTTTTCCTTTCCTCCATATGGACCTCAGGTTAATTAAGTGGTAGCACATTACCATCACTGGGCTCTGCAAGGCATATAGCTGAAGAATGAACGGATGTAGTCATATCCACATATCTTCTTGTTTTACAGTTTGTGCTTTAAGGGTCTTGTTTATGTTTTTCCCCACCCCTAAGTCACAAGGATGTTCTCTTACATTTTCTTTTATTAGCCTTATAGTTTTGCCTTTCCCGTTTAGGTCCTTAATTTCATCTAGAGCCCATCTCTGTGTGTGTTGTAAGGTAGGGACCCAACTGCACTTTCCTCCAAACAGTGATTCGTCTTCCCAATGCTACCCAAACAATCTAGCCTTTCTTCACTAAGTATCTTAGCAGCTTTATTGAGATGTAATTCACACTATACACAAAAATTAACTCAAAATGGATCAATGATGTAAATATAAGAGCCAAAACCGTAAAACTCTTACAAGAAAACATACGGGTATATCTTTAGGACCTTGTATTTGGCAATGGATTCTTAGATACAACACCAAAAGCACAATCAACAAAAGAAACAAAAAATAGAGATATAATTCACGTATCATATAGTTCACCCATTTAATGTGTATAATTCAATGGCTTTTAGTATATTTACAGAGTTGTGCAACAATGATCATGGTCAATTTTAGAGCATTTTCATCATCCCTCCCTTCTGAAAAAACCACACACCCTTTAGCTAGTTTTTCTTGCCACCTTTATCACGTATCAGTTCCCAGGTGTACACGATCTGTTTCTGAACTCTATTCCATTGCACTTGTCTACTTGCCTGTTTGTCTGTATCATTCTGTTTCTATTACTGTGGTTTGTCTTACGTCTCACTATCCAGTAGGGCCAGTCTCCCCTCCTCTCATTTCAAAATTGACTTGGCTAAATTCATACATCCTTTCACCCAGGAATTCCACATTTTTGAATGTGTTCCACAGAGATACTTAAATAAGGGGAAATGACATATATACAAGTTTATTCATTGTAGCATTGTTCGTAATCACCAAAAATTGGAAATAACCAAAACTTTCAAAAATAGAAAACTGAATAAATTAATTATGGTACATCCATACAGTGGAATAACAGGCTGTCGTAAAAAAGAACGTGAAGGCTCTTGATGTACTGGTCTGGGAAGATCTCCAAAACATATTATTAAGTGACAAAATAAAATGCAGAGTAATGGCTATAATATGTTAGTTTTGCATAGGAGGGGGGACAAGGATCCATATTCAAATTCACTTTGTTTACATATAAAGAAACCCTGAAGGGAAAGAAGCATAGGAAACTAAGACCAGTGGTTTCTTCAGGGGCAGGGGCTTGGGTAGATAGGAGAAAAGGATGAAGCGACACATATCACTGCTACCTTTTGACAGTTTTGTTTTTGAACCACGTGAATGTACAGTGTATTCAAAAAGTAACGTAAAATTGTAAGGAAAAACTGGCTTAGTTGTTCATGATTTATATTCTTCCATATGAAATCTAGAATAAATTTGTTAAATTACTAAAAAAAAATCAAGCTGGAATTTTGATTAGGATAAAGCCCCTTGCTTTTCACTACCCTGCTCTCTGTATGGGATGTCAAAAGTGAGGGCCTGAAACTGTGATAAGGCCCTTTTGAGGTGGTAACCCAGACTGGAAATGGTTAAGAATTCAGGAGAAAGTCTCAGTCTAAACACTGGTCATTTAGAACCATCTAGTTCACTCCTTTATGTTTGCCTAACTACTTTTTTAGGAAGTACATCTCTCAGGAGACAGGAAAGAAAATTATCAAATATAACATTTTCAAAAAATCTTCCCTCAGTGAGTGAGGTCTACTTGAAGCACAGCGGTAGGCAAAGCCTCATCACCCACCTGGTGGCAGGTTATCTTAACTGCAGGTTGAGCACTTGAGGAAAAACTGCCTTTGTTGAGCTGAGTTTACAGACCCACACCCAGCAAGGGCAGAAGGGCATGCCTTGAAAACTTATTTTATTTAGTTTTCTTGTCCTCAAGGATCATAGATTCCAAATTAGTAGAGTCAAAATTAATGAGGTTTTCCAGTAATGAGCCTGAGACCAAAATTATGAAAAATCCACTGACTATAGACTATCCAGCCACCTAAGCCTGGCTTGGATCCAGGCCTTCTGGGCAGAGGGAGGAGAAGAGAAGGGGAAAGGTCGAAGATGCAACCTGTGGCTGACCGTCTTTCCTTCCTGCTGCCACTGCCCTTTTCCCTGGGCTTGGGGACCTCATAGCACCCAGTGCTTCCTGCCTCCGAGCTTCTACCCCACCCTGGCCCAGTGTAAGTCTTAATGCTAAATTCCTGGAAATTATAAAATAAGACCCAGAGTGGAGATGTTTTCTCCTCACTTCTGGGAGGCAGTGAGGGGGTGGGTGCTGGGAGAAGGAAAAGAGGTAAAAAAGGCAGACAAAATGCCCATTATACCCAAGCCTGTCAATTTCCTTTTTTCATCTCTTTATCAGTGTTTTTGACTGAGCTTCTTATCAACAGGAAACGCCTGCCTAGGGGGCAGAGGCCTATCCACGGAAAATAGCGCCTACAGCAAGCACTGAAATTGTGCCTCAGCAGAGACAAGCACCCAGGGGCAAGCTCTAAGTTGCACCCACCCCCAGTGTGAGCACCCAGGGCAATCTCTAAATTGTGCCCCTTCCCCCCAATTTCAAGATGAATAGACGTTGATACTGGCAATGAGTCAGCAAAAACGCTTTCCCCCCTCTCGTCCAGCTGCCTCAGTCAAGGGCCTTTCAGATTTGTGGCACCTAGGAATGTCATTCCATGCCTCATCGGGCACCCCCTTGAACTTGTACCCTGGGGCAAGTGCCTACCTTTACCCCCAACCCTTCGCTATGCCTCTGTGCTCCTGTCCAAACGCCTGACACCCATCTTTTAGATAACGTTACCCTAGTATTAGCTCAAAAATACAAGTCCAGCTCCTTAATCTTTTACTTAACACATTAGGGCACTACACGAAAATTACAACTGCACCTTCTTGCTTTCACTGATGAAAATTGGTCTATGATGTGCTCAAAGTCTTTTTTTTTTTTTTTTCCTGTTTCTTCTCATTCTACACTCAGCAGAGCAAGATCATGCGGTCTACCTTGACCTGTGGAGGCTCGCAAATATGGAAGTATTGGTTTTAACTTGCTGAATGCTCTCCCAGCTGACGACGGAAACTGTGAAGGTTAATAGAAACTGCTCTGTGGCACCTTCCTTTGAATGGTACCCAGGGCACACGCCATACCTGCCATAACTTAGGTATGCCTCTGCTAGTGTGGTGAAGCAGGTCCAGGGGGACTGGACACTGGGGACTGAAGATTCTGGGTAATGCATTGCTGCTGGCCAGATGGAGTGGCCTTCTGATTCCCAGGACCCAGTAAGGCTCCCAGGCACTTTGTCTTGGCATCTGGGTAAATTCTTGGGTCTGCACAGGAAGACAGCACACCAGACAGCCGTTGAGGCCAGAGGGTCTGTAGGAGGGAGCACTGGGTGGGGCTCCAGCTGTGGTCCTCTGCGACCAAGGACAGGTCACCAAACAGCTATAAAATGAGGAGAAACATCCTTCCCCTAAATGCCTCCAAACCCCCTCCTTTCTAGGTGAGGAAATTGAGACCAAGTAGGGTCAAGTGCAAGGTCAAGGTCACAGACAACTGAATGACAGAGTCATCCTAACTAGCCCTTATAGTGTGTTTACCTCTGGTCCCTGTGCCAGCCACTCAGGCCCAATACAGCTTTTGGGACAATTAGGTGCATGGCACAAACTTCTAGATGAAAGGGAGGGTAACTCTAGCACCGATAGACCTCCTACTATGTGCCAGATGCCCTAAAACATTGACCCTCAGAGCAGAGTCCTGGTCTGCCAAGTGGAGCTCCCAGGAGAGGGACGGACTGAGGGCTACATATCACAGGAAGCTAAGATAGAGTCTGAGTGCCGAAAATAAATGCCCACAGGGATATCTGGGGCAAGCAAGGCTTTACGAGTGACTGAGAGGAACAGGTTTATCTAGACATCTTTCTTCAAACTTGCGGAAGATTGAATAGAGAGTACAAGAACTGGCTGTTCTCCTGGTATGAGAAGATGGGCTAGCTGGCATCTGCCCATCAGCTGCCCTTGAGCAACCAGACTGCTGTCGGTGACAGTGGTGGTAATAGGAAATTCCCATGTGCCTCTTGCTCTGCCCCAGTATCTCCCTGGACAACCCCACTCCCCCACCTCACTGTTTGCTTCTGCAGTTCGGGATCTAGGTCAGTAAGAGTGGGTGGGTGAGAAAGAACAGAAGAAACTCATCCAGATACGACACCCTGTAGGGCAGCAGTGACAACACTTTAACCTGAAAACTGCCTGAAAATAGACTGTGTGTCTATGACATTATGCAAATCATATGCAAAGTCAAGAAGCCCTCTGTCTCTATTTCTAGCAAACTGGATGTGGCCCTGGTAGAAGAAGCTAGTTCCAAGAGTCACCCACCCAGCGTGACGATTGCAGAGTTAGCATCAGTCCCAGCTCTGAAGACTGGACACAGGACGTGCATCCCCCACTCCACCCCCAGGGCCAGATCTTTTAGGAATGAGGGCTTTGCAATCTCTTGGTCTGTAAATCTTGATGCAAGTAAAGTAGAGCACTCTCTTTGAAGGCTGATTGGGGTAGGACTAAGGGATAATGGTGCCTGGAAGGGTAGAGAGAATTGTCCTTGAGGACCTGGGTACTATGAGGCCTTGGTGGAGGAAGGGGTGGTCCCAGGATCAGGGCTCATGCTCCAGGGACCACCTTCACCCCACTTCAGCATGTTATAGACACCCATCACCTTTCTGAGAGGGCCCTTGGCACCCAGATGATGATCTTGTCCCTCTTTGTACAGGTAAGGAAACTGAAGCCTGGGGTCCCCCAGGGAATCAGGGCAAATCCACAAAGAAGCAAAAAGGGCTTTGGGTTTTCTCATTTCAAAAGCACAGACGAGGCACTGCATGGACACAGGGGGTTGGACATGGTGGCCTCCCAAGGACTCTTCTAGCCTTGGACAGCAGTGAGCCAATTCTCCTTCCCCAGAGCCCAGCCAAGGTTCATGTAGTTGTTTTTCTGCAATTTTCCCACTGTTCTTCTCCCTACTCCTAACCACAATGTAGACACCAGGGTGGGGATGTAAAGACTGGGGTCTGGCAGGTGCAGGCGGAGGGGGAAGGCTGCCTTTGGGTGATGTTAGGAACGCTCTTATTTCCCCAAAGCTGGTCTGGGAAGGCACTGTCTGTTGCGGGGACTCCATGAGCCCAGGCATGGGAAGACTGTAGGAATCTCCAGGAATGAGGTTGATTTGAGAGCTCTGGGGAGTAGGTGAGGTCCTCCTTGGTGAAAAGAATTGAGGTTCCCTCCCTGCTGCTCTGTAAAACCAAACTGGTTGCCACTGAGTGGATTCCAATTCATGGTGACCCCATGTGTTGAAGTGTAGAAAACTGCCCCATAGGGTTTCCAAGGCTATAATCTTTATGGAAGCCACTGCCACATCTTTCTCCCGCGGAGCACTGGTGGGTTCATGGGTTTGAACCGCCAACCTTTCGGTGCATCCAAGCGCTTTAACCACTGTGCCACCAGGGCTTCTTATGGCAGTGGGTGGGTTCAAACCACCAGCCTTTAGTAGTCCAGAGCAAATCGTTTGCACCACCTAAGGGCCTTCAGGGCTCCCTAAGAGGGTCTCTAATACAAAGGAATAGTTTTTCTAGACCGAGGAAGTCAGATGGACAAGGTCCCTTCTTGCTTCTTTCAGTATCTACCATCTTCCTCCTCCCTGGCAAGTCCTTCCTCCGCTCCCCCGCCCCGCCTATGTCGCAGGACAAGGGATGGGAGGGGGGGTAGGGTGCTTTCTTAGCCCAGGATGCCAAGGATGTGGTTCTTGGGCGAACGCCTTCCCATTCTGGATGGGGACTGACTCCAAGCAAAGTGTTGACCCCATTTGAGCAGGGAATTGAGGTGGGCAGATCCGAGTTGGTTCTGGGTAATAACACAGGTGTAGTTTTCCGGGCACAGTGCCTGCGAAACAGAAGCTCGGCCCGAGCGCACGCACGCCGGCAAACTGGGGCACGAGGAGGAGATCCCCAGCAGGTTGGGAAAAGCCAGCGGGTCCCTGACGTGGTGAACTAGGCGGCCGCGGGGCAGCCCTTCGGCCAGCAGAGGGCGATGTGGCAGGCGCGGCGATCAGGCTGCTTCCAACCCAGGAACAGAACTGAGATTTGGGCCCCTGCGGGGGTAAAAGCAGCGCGGTGCGGGAACTGTGACATGCGGAACGCAGGAAACCCTGAACCCTCTCCGTTCCCATTCCCTCAGAGCCCCTCTGGACCACTGCGAGGGGCCGCCGCAGAGACATTGGCCTGAGAACACTGGCAGGAGCTCAGGATTCAGCCATCGTTTCTTGGGGACGTATTATGCCCTTATTATGCCCCAGGCACATGCTAAGTGCTTCAACAAACGGTGCTCTCCTCCAACAACACCCTCTCGCCCTGCGACAGAAGAAAGATGCAGACCGTGCTCACCAATACTTCCTCCTCTCTGGTCGTTAGCTGTTCCTCCTTCTCTCAACCCTCCCCCTGTTCGCGCCGCGCCACCTTCTACCTCACACCTTCTCTTAAGAATTTTCCAGTCTTTTGGGAGTCTCGGTTTCCAGCTGTCGGGTCTCAGAGGAGTTTGCCCCCAAGATCCAGTAGAGATAAAATACCTCGGGGTGGCGGGCACGGATTGCTGCGTTGGGTGGGTTCCACCGACCAGAGAACACGAAACTGCCCGGAAGCAAGCCAGCTGTGGTGCTCTGGGAACCGGGCTGGCCCATTTTACTTTCTGTTTTTACCCAGTTTCACTTCCTGGTTCTCACTTCCTGGTTTTCCTCCTGGCCTTGCATAATACTGGAAGACAGGCCTTGGAAACTGCAACAAGGACGGTGGAAGAAACACACAAGAAAACGACTAAGGAGGTTGTGAGGGGTCATTTACAGCAGGAGAGAAGGACAGGTGTGTTTTCTTCATTGGCCCGAAATAGAACTGAGGGTTCCTCTCCACCCTGCCCTGAGAACAGCTGTCCTTGTCCCTAGCCTGAGCCCCCCTCTGACCTCGCTCAGGCTCTACCTCCAACTCACCTCCCTACTGCCCATCCGCCCACCTAGGGCTCAGGGTACCCTCATGGGTGCATGGCCAAATTTTGAATTTGTCAGTGTTTAGAGTCACCGAGTTCTCCTGAGACACATACTCTCTGGGGCCTGGCCAAGGGTGTGGACCTGGGCCAGGGGCCAGTGGGGAGCAGGAACCTGGCTGCTAGAAGCGTCTTGGCTGGACCTCAGCTTGGGAGACCCTGGAGGAAGCTGCCCCTCAGCCTGGGGCAGTGAAAGTTAAGCCACAGAAAGGAGAGGGGGAAATACGCTTGTTGGTCAGAAGGTTGTCTGGACCCAAGTATGGTCACTGGCATGGGCTAAAGCAGGAATTGGAGCTTGTGGAATTAGATTAGGAGGTGTTTCAGATACTCCTGGCTTCAGATAAAGTTATTTTCAAATCCATATCTTGAGGCAAATTGTCAGGGGCTGGGCATAAGGGGTAGATGAGATTGATGAACTTAGCTCTGATACAGGCTGAAATTTCAAAAAAAAAAAAAAATTAGAGCTGAAGGAACCTCAAAGGACATCAGGACCACATCTATCATTATGTAGATGAAACAAGGTTCCACGACAGTGAAGGCCCAGCTCTCATCATGTAGAGCAAGCAGCCAGGACCAGAATCTTAGTCTCCTGACTCCCAACTGAGCCTTTCCCTGGCCACACTTGGTCTGTAAGTCCTCTCAGTTATTTTGAAAGCCCTGCGCCTTACCTATCTGACTTGCCACATCTCCACTGGCCTATGACCCTGCTGCACCCTTAGCAGAATCACTTGGGTTTTAATGACCTAATAAATCTGCTAGGTTGGGGAAAGAGGGGTCCACGGATAGGCCCCAGCTCTCCCAGGCAGCTGGCATTCAGCTAGCTGGGGTCTTGCAGGGAGAACAGAAGGCCCAGGGCATCATGGGGCTGAGAGACAAAAGTCACAGAAACTGATGCACCCTGTGTGTCTGGGGTTTGTGCCAGAGGCTGGGGACTGGCAGGGCAGGGTGTCTGCTGAAGGCTGGACAGGGCCCTATATCACCCTGGCAGCTCTGGTGGGGCAGTGGGGTTAACCAAGGGCAGGGGGTAAAGTGCGGGCCCAGGCTCTGAGCCCAGGACTGGGATTCCCTGGCTTGGCCACCCTGGCTCTGGGGCCTTTTTTGCATCCCGTCCTGGGGGTTGTAGGGGGTACGCCCTGCTGGCATGGGGGCTGGGGAGGAGCCAGGCGTCAGGGAGCCTGCTGCTTTCAGCAGGCCAGACGGCTGGGGATCGAGTTTCAGTCCAGCTGTATTTTTGGCTGGATGGGCTGGGGGCCGAGCAGGCAAGCAGGCGCAGCTGCCCCACAGAGAGACACCCCTTCCCCAGCACAAACATTGCACCGCCTCTACCCAACACAGGCCACCATCACCTCTCCCTCCAGGCAGAGGGGGTCAGGTGCTGGGCTAGTGAATCACTTTGGGCTCTTCCGGACTGTTGCTCAGTTTCTGTAGTGTCTTCTTGATCCGCAGCGCAGTGAGGCGGGCCGAGGGGTTGGTGTACCAGCACTCCCGCATCATCTGAGCCAGGCCTGACAGGACCTGGGGGTTGAAAGAGACAGAAGAGAGGAGCAGGGGACATGGAAAGGTGGAGGTGAGGAGAATGGCCCAGTGATGGGGAGACACAAGCAGGAAAGAAAGGACAAGAAGAGAAGAGGGAGATGAGAGTGTTGAAAAGGAGGGTGACAGGAGAGAGGGTGAATGGAGGAAACAAAGAAGAGATGGATTAAAAAAAAAAATGGGGAAGGAAGAGAGCGGAGTGAGAAGGGAGATGGAGAAAGGCAGGAGGGACAGAAAGAGAGATACAACTCAGATCATCAGGAGTGCCCAGGACCCCCTTGGGAAAGGGGAGATCTGCAAGCTGTGGGGCTCCCGCATCCCCATCTGTAGCTGGAGGCCCCAGTGCAGAGGGCAGTCTCTGGACCCAGCTCTTCCACCAACCATGGCTGGGCCCAGGGAACTATGGGGACAGATGGAGGGGTAGGCACTCACTCCCAAAATGCACATGTCCAGGAAGGACCCCATCCCAGGAAGCTCAGGGGCCCCAGACTGAGCCGGGTCTCTCTCTGCCTTAGACTTGAGTGGTTCCTGAAAGTGTTTGTGTGTGCATATACCCTGTTACTGTCAAGTAGATTCCGATTCATAGTGACCCTAAAGAACAGAGTAGAACTACCCCATAGGGTTTTCAAGGAGTGGCTGCTGGATTTGAACTGCTGATCTTTTGGTTAGCAGTTGTAGCTCTTAACCACTGCACCACCAGGGCTCCTATGTGTATGCATAGGAATGCACATGTGGCTTTTTTGTGGATGTGTGTGTGCATATTTAAATGTACATGCATCCATGTATACGTATTTCTACATACATGTGTACATGTATTCATCTGTGCAATAACTGTTTATCAAGCACCCATTGTGTGCCAGGCACTGTGATAGGTACTGGGGATACTATAAGGGCAAGCAAAAGAGACAAGCTCTCTGCCCTCATGGGGCTAATGATCTGGCATACATGTGCATATGTCTGTGAGTGTACATTTATGTAGAAGTATATACATGCTGGTATGTGTTACATACACACATATGCATATGTTTTCATATACGTATGTGGAGTGTTTGGAGAAAAAACAAAAGCAAACCACTACCACCACAAAAAACTCCACAGCAGGAAATGCACCAAAGTGAAGGGTTCTGAAAATCCCAGAATAACCAGAGGGTCCCCTGAGGGTCCATGGGCCAGGGATGCCTATGGGAAGGGGGAGAGAGTGCCCAGGGATGTACCCTCTACCAGGACACCTGGAAGCAGAGGCCTCAGACTCAGGTACCTCAGCCCAAAAATTCCAGCTGTGAGCTGCCACCCCACACCATCCCAGCCCCAGCTGAGGCCTCACCGGGTCTGCAGCCAGCCGGTTGGGGATGGTGGGGGTCTGCTGGTCAACGCATACCACCTTCTTCATGTCCTCAAAGCTGGGGTCATTGGGCACTGCATCATAGAAGGGTGGTCTGTAGTCCTCCACGATGCCTAAGGATGGAGTGGGGACAGGACATGACACACTCAGGACACCAGGAAGGCCTAATGCCAACCAGGAGAGAGCCTCCCTTCGCTTTGCCCCAGGGACCAGGAGTCAGATGCCTGCCCATGAGCCTTGGGAACCCTGCGCTTATGGCAAGCAGTCCTGAGAGGGACACTGTAACGTAATGAATAATTATATCTATAAATTGTAATAACTGGCATTTATTTTGCATTTACCATGTGCCAGACATGGCACTAAACACATTACATGCATTATCCTGTTAGTCTTCACAACAACCCTATGAGGTGAGTACTAATATTATGTACACTTTACAGATGAAGAAATTGACGCTCACAGAGGTTGAACAATTTGCCGAAAGTTACACAGTAATGGCAAAATCAAGACTTAAACCTATCTCATTTGGCTCCTAAGCCATATCTTGCTCTAGTCTTTTCACAGCTGTCTCCTACCCAGGGCCTGGGTACTGCTCCCAGATGCTCAAGAATAATGATACTTAATGTTTACTGAGCGTTTAACTACGAGCCAGGCACTGTCCTAGGTGCTTTGCATTAAATTCTCACAACAACCTCATAACCTATGAGGTAAATAATACTATAAGCTCCACTTAAAAGCAAAGAAATTAAGGCCAGAGAGGTCGAGAAACTTGTCTAAGATCACACAGGTAGTAAATGACAGCTGGAATTTAAGCCCAGAAAGTCTATGGCAAAGCCCATGCTCTTGACCTCCAAGCTATACTTAAGGGAAGATAGTTGGTTGATTGCTGGGGGAGGATGTGGAACAAGGAGAAGAAAAGGGAGAAATCACTGCCCCTAAGAGAAAGGGATTTTTACCTACGTCCAAAGGGCAGGGCTGACAAAGGCCTCCTTTGATCCCCTCAGCCAGCACTACCCCTTTCCCCATGTTCTCCCAAGTGCACAGTCCTTAGTAGAAGCTTTCTGAAAATGATTCCAGGGGAGCTGCGGACAGCTCCGGTGGAGAAGGCCAGATCCCGAGGACACACCCAGTGCCCCATCCTGCTTCCCAGCCTGAGGCTCGGGGCAGTAGGCCACAACCTCAGTAAAGCCTGCGCCAGCTGTTCTCACCATGGCGGGCTTCCAGCCGGCCCCTGTGCTGCTCCCGCCCTAATCAGTGCTGCACAGAGGCCTGAGCGTGTCTAATGAGCCTTTAATCAGTGCCGGGGCTGACACCAGATTACAGTGTTTATAATGCGCCATGAATCTGTGTGGGGCTGACAGAGCTTCCCCCTCCGCCCCAGGAGCCTGCAGTCAGCCTCTCCCTCAACCCAGGCTGGTCCAGCCTTCCTTTCCCGCCTGCAGGCTGGTCCAGGTGCCTCTTTCCTCTGACCCCTGCTGCCCCAGAGCAGACTCGGGGGCTCATGCTTGAAGGGGCAGGGATCTGAGCCCCTTGTGAGTCTCCCAGAAGGGCTGGTTATACCCCTGCTGTCAATCAAAGACCACCCTGAGGACAGATGCAGCCTGGCATGGGCTGGCTCTGGGTAGAAAAAAGCTCAGGAAAAGTGGGTAAGAACGAATGTCCTGTAGGGGTCCCCCTGAGCAGGGCTCCAGTCATATCCTGATGATTGTCCCCAACCTTTCAGGACTCCTGGCAGCCCCTCGCCATGGACAGTCTCCACAAAGGCTGACAATCCTACTCACCCCCTAGTCCAGACTACCGCCCTTCAACCACCTACTCCATGGCTGAGAAGGCAGTGACCACAGACACCCTGCACAGGGCTGACCTCTGAATGGGGCCAACAGCCCCTCCAAATCTGAGTCTCCTGTGGCAGTAACGATGAGGGAGCAAAAGTAGGCAATGCAGGCACTACTGTAGCCCACATTTTTGTGGGTGAGGAAACCAAGAACCAGGGAGGTTTTAGTGAGCACAGTGACAAAGAGTCATACTGCCTGGTCTCAGAGCCCAGTACTGCCTCTAGCCAGCTATAATTCTGTACCTCAGTCTTCTCATCTGTAAAACAGGGATAATACCGGGTCAAGCACTCATTCTGTAACAACAATTGCCACTAATACTTAATGTTCTAAATACTTTGCTTGGTGTTATAGATTGAATGGCGTCCCCCCCAAAAAATATGTGTTGTAAATCCTAACCCCTATACCTGTAGACGTAATCCCATTTGGGAATAGGACTTTTGTTATGTTAATGAGGCCATATCAATGTAAGGTGTGATTTAAACCAATCACCTTTGAGATACGAAAGAGCAGATTAGGCACAGAAGAAAACAAGCAGAGATGAAGATCAGGAAGGAACTGAGGAACAAAAGCTGAAAAGAGACAAGGACCTTCCCCCAGAGCCGACAGAGAGAAAAAGCCTTCTCCTAGAGCCAGTGTCCTGAATTTGGACTTCTAGTCTCCTAAACTGTGAGAAAATAAATCTCTGTTTGTTAAAGCCACTCACTTGTGGTATTTCTGATATAGCAGCACTAAGAAACTAAGACACTTGGATTATTTCCCAACAACCAGATGCTATTTTTATTCTCATTTTACAAATAAGGAAACTGAGGCACACAGAGATCAAGTAATTTGCCCAGGTGGTCTGATTCCAAGCACATGCTCTTAACCACTAAGAAATACCATCTCCCTGCCAACTCACAAGAATTAAATAAGATAATAAATGTAGAGTATATAGCACGGCATCTGGTACATATTTAAACTCAATAAATGTTAGCTGCTATTAATATTTCAGTTATTATCACTTACCCAAGATTTCATAGCCAGAATTACAGACTCACAGACTCAGGTGAACCTTAAAAGGTCACTCAGCTAAACTAGCTGGTGAATGGCAGCGGAGAAATGCCAGGAGGTCTGGCCACAAGCCCCTCAGGCCACAGGCACCAGCCATGGCAGGAGCCCCACGTCCTGCCTGCCTGCCAGTCCACCTGGCCCATTCCCCTCCCTCCACCCAGTTCAGGATGGGCCTCACCATTGATGATGGTCCGGCGGGTGATCTCCCATAGCACCAAGCCAAAGGCCCAGATGTCGGTCCACTTGTAGGACTCGAAGCAGTCAGTGCGGATCTGCTCGTCCAGCACCTCAGGAGCCATGTACCGCTTGGTGCCCACTCGCGGGTTGTTGCCAATGTCCAGGTAGTCGCTACCCTGAGAGTGCATCACAGCCAGGCCTGTGGGTACCAGGCCTATGATCACTGATCACGAAGCCCATAGACAAGGTGCCTCCTGGTGGTGGCGGTCCCCGGGGGCAAGGTGGGGATGGAGAGAGACAGTGGAGCATAGAGGGGGCAAGCAAATGGAGACTTGGCCTTGAGATGGGCTGGGAGACATTGGCCACAGGGAGAACTGTCCCAGTTATCTTTGTTTCTGTAGCACTCTAGTTTCCCAAAGGCCCAGAAAGATGACCAAGGCAGGCATTACTGTGCCCATTTCAGAGAAGAACCCCCAGGCCTGGCGAAGGGGAGCAATGTAGTCAAGGAAGCCAGGATGAGAACCCAGATTTCTGGCTCCCTGCCCCTTTGTCCCAGGCACCTGGAGCCAGAGGGTGTAGTGGAAGGAGTCTTGGCTTGAAAGTGGTTTAAGACAACTAGTGGGACTCTTGTGGGGGTGAAATGAGACAACACACACCTCTGAGTTTTGAAGCGCCATCAAATCATTAACAGTGTTGTGTACCCAAAAAGGCAAAGGCAGAACTACAACCAAGAGGGAGAGAGCGAACCCCGCCCACTCGCGAAGGGCCCGCCCCACTCCACCGTCCCACCTGCGAGGGACTTGTTTCTACCCCGCCCGCCCGCCTGAGAAGGGCCCGGCCCACTCCGCTTCGCCCACCCACAAGGCCCATCCCTACCCCGCCCTGCTCACCCAGGTCAGCGATGCAACACTGCAGGTTGCTCTTGACCAGCACGTTGCGGCTCTTGAGGTCACGGTGGGCTATGGCCGGTTTGCCCTGTGTGCCAAAGATTTCCACGTGCAGATGGGCCAGGCCGCAGGCCGCGGACACAGCTAGCTTCAGGGCCAGCTGGGGCTCCAGCGTCTGCCTTTGCAGAAAGTCGTAGAGCGAGCCGTGTTCGTGGTAGTGTGTGATGAGCCACAGCTGCGTGCTCGAGTTGCGGGAGGTCATGTCTGAGGCGATGAAGCCTGTGGATGGAAGGGACTGGTGTCTCAGCCAAGGGACTGGGGATGGCGGAGCTTGGACTTGTCTGGAGGCTGGGAGGGTGGACTGGGTCTGGGGGCAGGACTGGGACCAAGGGGACTAGACTGGGTCAGGGTAAAGCTGGGGTTGGGATGGAGGCTGTCCTGGCTTAAGTTAGAGACAAAGTTGGAGTCAGAGATTGGGGGCCCAGGTGGGCTGGGAGTCCTTTAGGGTTGGGTCACTGTCTGGAGGTCTATAGGCTCCAGGTCTGAGTGCAGCGGGATGAGAGCCCCAGGCCTGGCCTAGAACCTCTGCTTGCCTAGGATGTTGTCGTGTCTGAGCAGCACTGTGTTGTAGATCTCGGTCTCCCGGAACCAGGACTGCTCGTCCCTGGAGGAGAAGATCTTGACAGCCACACTCTCACCGTGCCACAGGCCCCGCCACACCTCGCCATAGCGGCCCTTTCCTGCTCCAATGGCCGGAGAGGAGGGAGAGGGTCACACACTGCACACACAGAGCCCACGGAAAGAGAAACCCCCGGAAAGGCCCCCATCGTAATGCTGTGCTGACCCCACCTGCACAACCTCTGGGGCTTATAGTCAACTTAATTCAGACCCAAACCCAGCGGGCACACCACCTCTATCTGCCTCCTGTTCCACCTTGGCTCCTGCAGGACCTAGTCTGGGCCCATCTCCAGCCCGCTGCCTGCATAGCAGAATTCCCATTCTGACCCATTCTGACTCTGCCTGTGACTCTGGAACTCAAGAATTCTCCCTACCCATCCAGGAACATGGGAACCCTTGGTCTCCAACCCCAGGCTCACCCACTGCTCACCTACACACTCCACCAGGGCGACCTGCCGCGCCACTGTCCTCTGCACCAAGAAGGGAAGCCCCGAGCCACTTCCTGTGGTGCAGTCACTGTCCAACAGGTCCTGGGGGTGCCAAGGGACCACTGAGAGGCTGCTTCCACCCTTTTCAGTCCCTTCCCCCATCCTCAACCTGGGTCCCACTGCTTTGCCTCTGCATGTACCTCCCTCACCAGCTCCCACCCACTCTAATCTCTGCCCCTCACCCACCCAGCTCCCACCCACTCTAACCTCTGCCCCTCACTCACCCAGCTCCCACCCACTCTAATCTCTGTGTGTCTGGGATGATGCCTTTCCCAGTTACCCCCTATGATTCTGTGGCTCCTGTCTACCTCACCTCCACCCTGTGTCCCAGGTTCCCCAGACCCATACCCCGAGCATGCTGTCCCCCTGCTCGGATGCCTTCAGGATGATGCTGGACTCGCCCAGCTCACTGTGCAGGCCCCGATGCTTCTCCTGCCTCCGCCGGACATGCCACAAGCCTAGGGCACCCAGGGCCACCAGGGCCAGTAAAGCCAGCACAGGGCCCAGGACCAGAGGTAGCTGGCCATCTACTCCAGGCTGCTCCGAAGGGGTTCGGGTGGCTGGGGGAAAAGGGAAACTGAGGCCCAGCTCCTGGCTAAGCCAGCTCCCCCCATCTTGCCCCTCTGCCAGTCATTTCCCAGGGTTCTGCCTCCCCCACCCTCCTGGCCAGAGCATGAGAGGAAAGCAGGGCAAGGAGGGCAAGGCCCAAGGAGCTGGGGAGGGGCTGCTGGGCAGCTGGACATACCCTCCAGCACCAGGGACACGTTGTAGTTGCAGAGAGGGCTGTAGCAGCAGTAGTGGTTGACGAACTCAGTGGGGCGCCCATTGCAGAGCTCCGGGTGCAGGTTCCCGCAGCCCCGATGTTCCTGGGGGTGCCTGCCCTCCTCCCGCACCAGCACTACTGTGCACCAGGCCCCCTGGCAGGTAGGCCCCCTGCAATGTGGGTTCTCACACGTGCAGGTCACCAGCGGTCCCCGATAGGGCCTCACAGGGTCGCCTGGGAGACATACCAGCAGCTCATCAAGGCTGGGCCCAACTCCCCCAGGCTGAGCCCAACACCCACATCTGTCCCACTGCCCCCTCCTTTCTGGCCTCTCAAACAAACCTTTTAGTTCTCTTAGTTCCATCCTCAGAATATCCTTCCCTCCAAGCCCACCCTCAGCTGAGAATGTGAGAACCAGGCTTCTACCCCCTCCCTGATCCTAGGACCTTCCCCTCCCAGTTCCCAGGCCCCAGCCCTAGCCCTTCCCCTCAACATCCTTACTCTCTCCACCCCCCAGATATAGGTCCCCACGCTGAAGACTGACATAGCATCAGCCTTCAGATTTGGCTAAAGAGGAGGAGGAGGAGTAGGGTTACTGGGACCTAGTCTATCCAAGCCTCACTTTCCCCCACCCTCTGGCCAAGCTCCTAAACCCCCTTCTCCTCCTCAAATTCAGCCCCACCAGGAGCCGAGTTGAGCCCAGGTAGCCCTTTCTCCATCCAGGCCCCTGTTCCCTAACTGCTCCCCCCATACTCACTCTGGGTCAGGCCCAAGGCCATCAGCAGCAACAGAAGGCCCCTCCTGGGGGCGCCCAAGGCCATGGTCTCTGGAGAGAGGAGCTGGAGAGGAGCTGTGAAATGTGATCCCCCTCAGTGTTTTCAGCCACTGACCCTGGGTTCCTCCTACCTAAGAGGAAATCACTGAGAGTTTTTTTGGGGGGGGCGGCAGGGAGGCCTCCTCCCTGCTCTCTGTCTTTGGGGCGGGGCCTGCAGGGGAAGTCCTGGTTCACTTCCCCATGGAAACCATCCTGTTAGGGGTAAAGAGTGGGGAGCCATGTTTAAGTGCTCTGGACCTTGGGAGAGCCCAGTTCTAAACCCCT
Organism: Loxodonta africana; assembly: GCF_030014295.1. Classification (NCBI taxonomy): domain Eukaryota; kingdom Metazoa; phylum Chordata; class Mammalia; order Proboscidea; family Elephantidae; genus Loxodonta; species Loxodonta africana. The sequence continues at coordinate 90,126,063 of NC_087345.1, forward strand.
GCTGCTAAGCCCAGGCTGGAGGCAGGCCAGGCACCTGGGAGATCACCAGGCTGGGGTGAAAGGGGCACCTCTTCAGCAGCCATCCCTTCCCCCTCTTCCACCGCCTGCTCTGTCCTCTACCTCTGGCCCACCCTCTCCCAGCCTCCCCCCTCCCCACCCCTTTCCCAGTGCCCCCCCCCCCCCCCCAGCTCTGGCTGCCTCAAACATAAACAGGCTCTTGTCTTCACTTCCTGCCATTCAGGGTCCCGCCAAGCCGGGAACAGGAATCAAGATTGTTTAGATTGGGGTCTGGATAGAATAGACAGGAGTCACGCAAAGCAGGGAATGAGGGTATATTCTCAGGGCAGGATGGAGCCGCTACAGGGTCTCAAGAGCCACCTGGGGATAAGACACGCCCATGACAGAATTCTAGGAGGACACTTGGTGAATCACAAAGTCCAACTTCTTATTTTAGAGAAGAAGGGATTAAAGCTCAGGCAGGGGACAGAATTGTCCAAGGTCACGTGGCACTCAGTGGCAATACCCGGAATACAAGCCAGGTGTCCAAACTCCCTGTCCTCTCTGTCTCCCAATCCAGTGGTGGCAGTCTGAGCCTTCAGGGTCATAACAACCACACAAAATGTGGTCAGGACTTGCTCCTGCTAGGCATAAGATGCCCTCTCTGGGATGTCCTGGGAAAGGGCGGGGGCAGGGCCAATCATGTGGGAGGGGAAGTGAAACACACTTAGACACTGAACGTTTGACCTTTCATGCCTGGCTGGGGTTGAACTTTCCCAGAATTTGGATGGGGAGAGGATCAGTGCTCAGGGGAGTAATTCTGGTCAGTGATAGTCTCCAACCCAGGTCCCAAATCAACTAGTGCTTCAGAAGCCACCCCACTCTTCATTTCTCAAAGGTAAGAACAGGCTGCAGCAAGAGGGACTGAGTCAGACAGCAGTGAGGACTTCCTGAATGGTAGAGAGTATGCAGTTGCATGTCTGGGGACTGGGTCCCTAGGTGGAGGCAGCCAGCACCAGGGAGGGGAAGTGCCCTCTGGCATGATGTGGTGAGGCTGGTAGGGCTAGGCACCTGGCCACATAGGCTGTGGAAGGCCCATAGTCTAAGGTGGTGCCCAATGAAGGCCCATGATGCTGAGGCTCTGGAGGTAGGATGGCCAAGGATAGGGGCTGCCTGGGCCTCTCCAGCTGGTAGAAGCTCTGGCCTTCCTGCCTGGGCTTCCTCTGCCCCAGAGGCCTGGGACTGGGGGAGGAAACAGAGCCCTGGGCTGCTGCAGCTGTGTCCCCAGCCTCTGCCTGACCTCCTGCCTCCTGCTCCTCCTGGCAGGCAGTGAGGACTCTAGCAAGCACTCTACAGTGAGGCTAAAGGCTAGGATCGGAGGCCTGGGCAAGCAAATCTGCCCAGCAAGGTACAGGCAGAAACCCATCCTTGACAGCCTTTAGTTGCTGAGAAAGCAGGAGAAGAGCATGGATATGAGTGCATGAGGTAGGAAGGAAAAAGTGGATAACAATAAACATAAAATTTGGCATCCTTCTAGGATCTCCTACCCATGCTTCCACTTCTCTGACTATACCTGGACCACCCTCTCTCCTACTTTAACAGCACTTCAGAATCACGTAAAGTGCTGATTTAGAGACGCATCTTCCTAGGGGCCTGGGTGGCAAGAAAGGTTTCCAATCAACTGGAGCCCTAGTGGTGCAGTGGTTAAGAGCTTGGCTGCTGACCAAAAGGTCAGCAGTTTGAATCCACCAGCCACTCCTTGGAAATCCTATGGGGCAGTTCTACTCTGCCCTATAGGGTAGCTATGAGCAGGAACCAACTTGACAGCACATAACAACAACAACAAGGGGCCTGGGTGGCACAAGCAGTTTCCAATTGACTGCTAACCTAAAGGTTGGAGGTTCAAACTCACCCAGCAGCTCCATGAATGAAAAAACTGGCAAACTGTTTCCATAAAGATTACAGCCGAGAAAACGTTATGGGCAGTTCTATCCTGTAACACGTGGGATCACCATGAGTGGGTGGCCGACTTGACAACAGCTAACAATAGAAATGCACCTTCTTTAGTCTTACCTCCACTCCAGATCCTGATCAGTCCATCTGAGACCAGCAAGGAATATGCATTTTTTTAAAAGCTCCCCTGATAGTAATTCTGATCAAATGGCATAGGGACTACACTTTGAGAAATGTGTCCTGTACAACGCTAGTCTGGTTCCCAGGGTTTCATTTCTCCGGACAAGGCCCTGCTGAGTAGGTGAGAGTGGCACCCAGAGAGAGGGGCTTCTCACTGCCACTCACATGGGCCTCCCATAGCCTATGTCCACTGTTAATGTCTCACTGCTGCAGCCATCAGCTGGGGTAGAAGGGATGGCCAAGGCTAAACACTGAAGTCAGAGGTACCAGGGGTTTGGTGATGTTATGGAGTGATGCGTGTATGAGGACTTTGTTCTATATACATCGACCTCAAGCCTCCCCTGCTCAGAACAGTGCAAGAAAGGGCCTCAGAGCATTTGGAAAGACGACCTCTTGCTCAGCTAATCCTTGGAATGTGATGGAGTGAAATTATCAGTGTCCAATTTTCAACTGGGTTCAGCATAAGATTAAGTACAGGAGGGTGCTGAGTCCTGACCAGTCCAAACCCTGAGCTGACCTTGTTTGGCTCACCCTGGAACCTGACTCTTTCACAGACTTCTGGGGACTAGAGGTGTCCTTTCACTTCTAAGTGAAACTTCATGAAAAATCTCCTACTGACAGAAGCATCACTGTTGTTGGCCAGAAATCACAAATGTTAAACTAATTTCAAACAGTAACTTCCCACCATGAAATACTTAATAATCAGAGCTAACCTTCTCTGGGTACTAGTGATGTGCTAAATACTGAATGTTAATGGGGGAAATAAAAATAGCGTGTTGGCAGTATCTTCCGACCTCCTCGTCAAACTTCAGAAGGAGGAAGGAGAATCATTATCAGCATAAACACTCAAGGCTGATTCCTCTGAGGCTGAGGTCAGACATACATCTACCCTCCAACCGGTTTACCAATTCTGACACCAGCCGTCCCTCCTACGGCACTCTCTACTTCTCTGCTGGGTTCCATAATTCATTGCAATGGCTACACAGAGCCCACAGAGCATACTCACAGTTACAGAGTTTATTAGGGAAGTAACAGAATACAACTTGGGATCAGGAACAACTGAGAAGTAACAGGAACAACTCAGGATATAGTTCTTGATTAGGACAGCTTCTTCTCACTCTCTGCTGCTCGGTCCTCCTCGGGGCCTTCTAGGGGAAGTGTTACAACTCAGCTCAAGGACTGGAGCTGTCTCACTGAATCCTTACAACAACCCAGTGGGGAGACTGAGACTGGGGAATGTTAAGTTTCTTGCCCAGAGTCACCAAGTGTGTCTTGATAAATTTAAATTGCTGATATTAAATCATTCCTTGTTCATTGTTATCCCTTCAATTGTTTGATGTTAAGCAAATCTCTTAAAGGAGAAAAAAGAGCGTGTGGTTGCTGGTGGATGGTTATAAATTATCTGCTGCTGCTGTTACCAGTGTGCACCCTCGTGGGGGTCTGTGTAGATTCAAAGACAGCGTGGTGGTCAGAAATCATCTACTGTAGGATTTCTCATCAAAGTTTGAGCTGCAGGTGCGGAAAGTCAGAGTAGGGGTGTGCCTGGAAGGGGGTTATTGGTATTTTCACTGCAGCACACCTGAGGGATTGCTAGAACCTGCTCCCCCATCAGTTGTAGGGGCTCAGCAGAGCAGGGATTGTCACCGGGCTGGCACTGCATTAAATATGACCATTCTGTCCAGCTCTGAAGTTTAGCAGGTCTACCCAAATAGCAGAGGACTAGGCTGTGTTGTTCAGGTTAGGTTGCCCTTAACAACACACAAAGCACTTTCATCTCCATCATTTCACTCACTCCTCACAGCAATGTGACAGAGCAGAATAAGCCTGAATTCTCTCTCCCAAGGCACCTCAGGATGGACTCAAACCTCCAACCTTCAGGTTAGCAACTGAGTGCATTAACTGTTTGCAGCACCTAGGGACTTCAACCACAACTACCAGATTCAAATATCCTGGGTCTGTGCTGCAAACTCAAGGTCAGATTTGCTGGCACCTCCGGATGTCTTTTATATAACATTAAAAATTCTATCTTATTAAAAAAGAATAAGCCTGGATTTTAGGGTCTCCAGCAGAACGTGCAGAGAGCATGGCACAGTGCCGAGGTCAAAGTGTGGGCTCTGAATCATATAGACCTGGGTTTGAATCCTGCCTCTACCACTTAGAGCTATGTGATTTGGGCAACATACTTAAACTCTCTAAGGCTTAGATTTCCTCATATGTAAAATGAGAATAATAACAGTGCTTATCTGATAGGTATATTGGTTGTATAATTATTTAGCAGAGCATTAAGTGGTATATAAAAAAAAAATAAGCACTTAATAAATGTTACAAAAAGCCCAACCCTGCCTCTTGCACCATTCATGGTGCTTTGGACAAGTTCTTCAAGCCTGAGTCTGTTTCTTCTTCTGTACATGGGCACAATAACGCTTCTTCTGCTAGGTTGTTGCCGGGATTACATGAAAAATCCTGCAAATTCTCTGGAAGTGTCTACATAGCAAGTATACAATAGATGGTAGATGTTTTTAACAACCTGATGAGATGGCAGAACAGGTAAGATGAGAGGACAGGGTACTAGGACAGATGGGGGGGCAGTGAGGGATCAGAGCGGACAGAACCTGACTGAGACAGAACCAAAAAAAACCAAACCCAGTGCCGTTGAGTCAATTCTGACTCAAAGTGACCCTATAGGACAAAGTAGAACTGCCCCATAGAGTTTCCAAGGAGCACCTGGTGGATTAGAACTGCCGACCCTTTGGTTAGCAGCCATAGCACTTAACCACTAGGCCACCAGGGTTTCTGACTGAGACAGAAGCTGCCTATAAATAGAGGGTGAGAGCTAGTATCCACTATGCCCCTATCCTCTGAGAAGAAAAGGGGGTGGGCAGCCATCCCTTGGGTGGGCTGAAGAGCACTGGGCTTTAGGGCTGACTGAAAACCTAGGGTCCCAGCCTGAAGGGAAACAGGAATCCCCTTTGGCCTGGGTCCTGATGCAGGGTTGGGGGCAAGGCTTGTGGGATGGAGTTATGGTGTCAGAGTCTTTAACTAAGAACTGCAGGGGCTGGTCTGGAAAAGTGGGTTTCAAGGAAGAGGCTCAACGGCTGGAAGTGGACACTCATTGTCTGACCAGCCCAGCTGCCTGAAGGGGCACAGTACAGAGCAGGGGAGGCTACCAGCTTCAGGTCAGGACAAGCCTGGATTTTACAGAGCTAAAGGCTGGAGTAATAGGAATCTGGATTACACATGTTTAAGGTTCTCAGGGAGCCAGCCCTCGTGGTGCAGTGGTTAAGAGCTTGGCTGCAAACCAAAAGGTCGGCAGCTCAAGTTCACCAGCCACTCCTTGGAAACACTACGGGGCAGTTCTGCGTTGTCCTATAGGGCTGCTGTGAGTTGGAATTGACCCGAAGGCAATGGATTTGGTTTTTTTGTAAGGTTCTCAGAGGAGTCCCTGGGTGGTGTAAAGAGACAACACCCTGGATTGTTAACCAACAGGTTGGAGGTTCAAGTCTACCCAGAGGCACTTTGGAAGAAAGGCCTGGTGATCTACTTCTGAAAATTCAGCCATTGAAAACCCTATGGAGGTATATTCTCAACAACAACAAAAAAAATAAAATGAATTTTTCAGAAAAAGAAAGAGTGGAAGGAAGAAAACCTTATGGAGCACATTTACACTCTGGCAGCATAGGGTTCCCATGAGTCAGAATCTACTTAATGGCAACTGTTGTTTTTTGTATTGTTTTTACGGTTCTCAGAATTGGGACATGAATACTGGAGTTGAGATCACGAAGATAATAAATGCGTTCATTATTTACAGTAGCTTAAAAGAACAGGAATCCTTCAGCCCATTTTATGGATGAGGACAGAAGAACAGAGAAGTTAAGTGACTGGCCCCAGGTCACCCCTCAGAAGCTGGAATGTGAAGCCAGGTTTTCTAATTTCCAGTCCGGATTCCGTCCAGGACGCTCCTAGCCTCAGGTGGGTAGTGGGCTGATGTGCTGGGAGAGGGAGGGAGCGGCTTGCGTTCCTGGCGAGCTGGGATCTACCCTATGGCGACCTCTCGGAAGGGGTCTCTGGGATCCACCCGATGGACGGGCCCATTCGGGGAGGGGGTCAGGCTACCCCCCACTCGGCCCCGCCCCGCGGATCTATACTCACCTCTGGGCCTGCGCAGCGGTTGGCGAGCGCAGACCTGCAGCAGGCGAGGGCCACCTCTCTCCTCCGAGGCGGCCGCGATCGCTGTCGCACGGAGAGCGCTGGACGGCTGGCCAGGGTCCGGGTGCGGCCGGGGACGGGGATGGGGCCGGGGAGGGGCTCGTTCGGCGCGGCCGGCGCGGCGGCCTCCCGGGACTGGGAAGGGGGCCGGAGCAAAAATGTTTCTTATTCCAGCGTCTTCCTGCCTGGCCCGGCTCCACCACTCCCTCCTAATAAACTGTTTCCTATTGCCCAGCTTGCTGACGGCCGCCCGCTCTCCCTTCTTCGGGATTGCAGGGCCGACCCCTCCCCCGCGCCGCCCCTGGGACCCCTAAGGGCAGCCTCCCCAGCTCCAGGATCGCGGCCTGAGCCCCCTCCCAGAGCCTCCCACATCCGCCTCCCCGAGGGGGCGGGCCTTGGACTGGGGCCGCGGGGTCCCGTGGGGTCCGGGCCGGGAGCCGTGGGGGCCTGAGCCGAGAGGGGAGGCGTCTGGTGGCCCGGTAGGTGATGGAGGCGCCCCTTCAGCTCAGAGCCGGGGGATGAAGGAGCGACTTGAAGTCTGGGCGTCGGGAAAGGGGCACCGAGGCAAGGACACGTGGGGTGGGGGTGGGGAGAGTTGCCGGTCCCTCTCAGGGCCCTCTGCCCAGTAGGCTCAGAGCAGTTTGGGGCTGGCAGAGTCCGGATTAATTTTGCCTCCGCCCTCTCCCCGCGCGCAAGGACTTCCTACTGTGTTTGAATCCTTTAGCAGCCGCCTTGGGGCCCCTTCATCTCCTCCTGTCCCCTCCCTTCATCCACAGCCTACTCCCCGCTTGGCGCAGGAGTAAAAGGCCCAGATGGGGCGGCTCTGGGTTAGTGGTGTGGACGGTCTGAACCCCTCTGGGCCGCAGCGCTGGGGCAGGGATGCAACTCCCAACCAAGGGCGGCCAGAATGGCGGGAGCCGCTGAGAGCAGCCTTGGGCCGCCCTGTTTGAGACCGGCTCCCAGCTCCACCAAATGGAGGTGGGGACTGGAGCCTTTCTCAGAACACTTAGGAGACGGGCGCCAGGGAGAAGAGCAGAATGGGCTTCTTCCCCTGGCAGAAACTCTTCCTCTGAGGCCCCTGCACAGGTTCAGAGCTCTGACATTGTCTTGCTGTCCTCCAACCACTGTGAGCCCCCTGGAGTCTAGCCTCTTGGTTATCCCAAAGACTCAAGTCAGACTACCTACTTGGGAATGCAGGCTAGTTGCCTAAATTTAGACAAGTGACATCTCTCGTGCCTTAGTCCCCCACCTGCTAAATGGAAATTACAAACAGTGCCAGCCTCTTAGGGCTGTTTTAAGAATAAAGGGAAATGTGACTTATTTCAGTTCATAGCAAAAGTGCTGGCTGGCTGTGCCTGACATGGGGTAAACAAACAAAAACTGTTGTGGTGGAGTGGATTCCGACTCATGGCCACCCCATGTGTTACCAAGTAGAACTGAGTTCCATAGGGTTTTCTTGACTGTAATCTTTATGAAAGCAGATCCCCAGGCCTTTCTTCTGTGGTACCACTGGGCGAGTTTGAACCGGCAATCTTTAAGTCAGTAGCCAGGCACAAACCGTTTGCACCACCCAGGGACCTTTGACAGGGTTGTTGTCGTCTTTGCTAGTTGCCATCCAGTCCATTCTGACTCAGCAGCTCCATGTGCGCAGAGTACAACTGCTCCATAGGGTTTTCAAGACTGTGACCTTTTGGAAGCAGATCTCCAGGCCTCTGGGTGGGTTCAAAATGCCAGCCTTTAGGCAAGTAACAAGTGCTTAACTGCCATCCCATCTTCAATAAAAGTGTTAGTTAAATTAATGAATGAAAAGGCTGGGGAGGGAGTGGCTTCATAGCCAACTGAAAAAAGAAATGGGTATTGGGAATGGGAGCAGACCTCTAAGGTGTCTTGCTTGCATCTGTCAGTTGGGCCAAAGACCCTCACCCTCTGACAGGAATAGAGGCTGGGGGAGATGGTCAAAAACTCAGACTAGGCATCAGTTGTTGACTGACCTCACTTCCTCTGCTGAAACCCTCCCTATCCCCCACCCTGCAGCTGCTTCACAACTTGTTGTAAGCATTGCGAACTCCCAGAACCCGGCACGGCACATTCAGATTTCAGCGTTGGGACAGAGCTGTGTCCATCGGCCAATAGGAAGTACTATGGGATTACGGTATCTACTCTTTCAGATTATAACAGCCACTTGGGCACTCGATTAGCTGGAGAACTGGGAGTCTGGCGGCGCATCCATCTTTCATATCCCCTCTCCCCCTGCCCAGCCTTGGCTTCTGATAAACCTCTCCCTCCCCAAGCCCATGGATCTGGGAAGTAGGAGTGAGGGCTTCCCCAAAGGAAGCTTTCAGTCTGGGACACACAGTGAGGACAGAGACATGGAGGTGGACGAGAGAGTGGCTGATGAGAGTCTTTGGGGATGGGGGGCTGTTTATCTAGGACTCAGATAAACTAGAGTAAGGTTTGGGAGGAGGAAGGGAGGGCCCAATGTGGAAGGGCTACTACTCATCAATGCTGGAGTCTCCCCACGTCCCCAGAGCACTGAGCCCTCTGGACCCTGACTGGTGCTCTCTGAGGTTTATCTGAGCCCCCTGCCTTCCAAAGTACACAGAGAACCTGGAGGAGGCATCGGAGGAGGGACACAGAGTTGGAGAAAGTGCTGGGGACCCAGCCCAATGAGGAAAGGGAAAAGGAATTACAGCCTGTGTCCAAGTCTACAAGAATTAATTACTCAGAGGCACCAGCTGTTCCCCATATTCGGTGAGGACAGAACAAGATGAAACAGGCCCAAAGGACCAAGATTTAGATATGCAGAAGGGTTTCCCAGCAGTGCGGGAGACAGAGGCCCAGAGATCCTGGGAAGGGCGTGTGGGGTAAAACCTAAAGGAGAGTCTCACCTATGGAGGCAGGTGACCCGGAGTCCAGCAGGAAGATGGGAATGGAGATCTTGACCTCTCAGGCTCAGCTAGATAGAAGTATTGAGTTCAAGCAGTGCCCTTGACACCAGGGCAGGCCCGGTTTCACAAGCATACGATACAAACTGTACGGTTTAATGCTCTGCTACTGCCATCTCGAAATGGTTTAATAATCTGTGAACAAACGACTCAGCATTTTCATTTTGCACTGGGCTCCACAAATTATGTAGCTGGTTCAGCACCAGGGAGATTGGAGAAAAAAGCAAGGGAGGGAAATTAGCTGAGCTTTGCTCCACTTAAATCACAGAGAAGATTGAGATTAGACAATTTAGGGACTTTTCAAACATGAGAGCTAGGACAGGGTACCCTAGGAGGAAAAACCATGGGTCTCCTTTAGGGGCGAAATGGGGCAGGTACCCGTAAATTCCATTCATTCAATTATTCAACACAGGGGAGGGATTCTCAGTTTTGTGGGCTGGGTGGAGGTGGGGTTTTGCCTGGAGGAAGCGGGAGAGGAAATAACCTCTCTAGGTTTCCTCCAGCTCAAGGCAGAAGACCATGGCGGGGAGTAGGGATTGTGGGGTCTAGGTTCCAGGCCTGGATCACCTTTCTGGGCTTCAGTTTCCTCCTCTGTACACTGAGGGTTTACAGCAGATAATTCCAAGCTCCTTCCCAGCCTTGTATGATTTTCTTTAGCTCTAAGGTTCAGGAAATGACCTGGTACTTAGCCCGCCAATACAACTCAGGCAACAAAGGCTGTTTGGCTGGTGCCATGCTTTGGGGAGGGGGAGGGCACGGGGGTAGTCAGGGTTCTGCCCAGCACACAGGAAGAGACTGGCAGACAGAGGCCAGATTCCCAGACTTTGAGCCACCAAGTCATCTTCCTCTTCCTCTCCAGCTCCTCCAGGATCTTCCTTAGGTGGGTCTGTCCACTCTTTGGCCACTGTCAAGCCTTCAGGATGATTCATCTCAGGATGGAATCTCTTGGGGCAGGGATGGCATGCCAGGACAGGAGAGTCTCGTGATTAGATGGCGCCCACATGATGCACAGCAGGTGGGTTGGTGTGGAGATGGGCTCTGTGGAGAAACTACTCCACAGCTGTCTCTTCCCTGCCAGTCCTACAACCTCGGAGTTGCCCCTCCCAGAGGTTCTAACTCTCGCCCACCAAACTCTGGCCTTGCCACTGGAGATGGAGGGAAGTTAGTGGAAAGAACCCAAGCTTGGAGTTAGAATACCTCTGTGTTAGCCTCCGTTTCCATACCTGTAAGAAACCAATTGTCATCAAGTCACAACTCATGGCAACTGCATGCATGTCAGAGTAGAACTGTGCTCCACAGGGTTTCCAATGGCTGGTTTTTCAGAAGTAAATTGTCAGGCCTTTCTTCTGAGGTGCCTCTGGGTGGACTCAAACCTCCAACCTTTCAGTTAGCAGCTGACCGTGTTAATAATTCCTTCTCTACCACATTCTTAGACTAAAAGCAAAATATGCGTGAAAATCCTTTATGAGCTGTAAAACCCACACAGATAATTCGGTTTGTTTTGAGGGAGGGAGGTGGAACTGTGGGGTAGGAGACAACACTGTAGCAGGGGTCAGGAGACCTGAGGTTTGTCTTTGTGACCATGGGCCTCAATTTCTTTACCTGTTCAAAGACGAGTAATAAGTATTGCCTGTTCTTCTAGTAGCTATCTGTCTTAGTTATCTAGTGCTGCTATAACAGAACTATCACAAATGGATGGCTTTAACAAACAAATTTATTTTCTCACGGTTTAGGAGGCTAGAAGTCGGAATTCAGAGCACTGGCTCAAGGGGAAGCCTTTCTCTCTGTGGACTCTGGAGGAAAGGCTTTGTCTCTTCAGCTTTGCTTCCTGGTTCCTTGGAGATCTCTGTGTCTTGGCATCTATTTTACCCCATTGCTCCTCTGCTGGCTTGTTTAATCTCTTTTTGTATTTCAAAGAGATTGGCTCAAGATCCTTCCGCATTAACGTAGGAAAGAACCCACTCAGAAATGGGATTGTAACCACAGGCATAGAGGTTAGGATTTACAACATGTATTTTGGCGGGGGTGGGGGGGGCCTGGTGGCATAGTGGTTAAGCGCTACGGCTGCTAACCAGTTCGAATTCTGCTAACTAGTTCGAATTCGCCAGGAGCTCCTTGGAAACTATGGGGTAGTTCTAGTCTGTCCTATAGGGTCGCTATGAGTCGGAATCGACTCGATGGCACTGCGTTTTTTTTTTAATTTTGGGGGGACATAATTCAATCCATAACTTTATCTGAGGGGTTATTATAAAGATGAATGTACGGCTCCTGGAGAAAACTTTGACCTATAAGGCAGCCATTTCGAAAAAAATTAAAGAAATTCTGAATAAGGAAGGGGTAAAATAAATACAGTAGCCCCCCCTTATCCACCAGAGATATGCTCCAAGACCTCTGTGGATGCCTGAAACCGCGAATAGTGCCGAACCCTATGTACTATGTTTTGACCTATACATACATACCTATGACAAAGTTTTATTTACAATTGGGCCCAATAAGAGGTTAACAACAATAACTAATAATAAAATAGAACAATTATAACAATGAAGTTATGTGACTGTGGTCCCTGGGCGGGATGAAGCGGGAAGGCGCGAGATTGCATCACACTACTTGTTTGACATTTTTGGACTGAGGTTGAACCCGGTAACTGAAACCTCCTAAAGCGAAGAGTTTAGAGCAAGAAGCAACTATTCCTACTCCCAGATCCCTTGCTGAGGGCAACCCCCTTCTGAAAGTTTCTGTTTTTAGTTCCTCTGGCATTTACTTCAGTAACTCGAAATAACATGTTTACGCTACTATCTCCAGATTTAAAAGCTTCAGGCCTTATTTAAGAGTGCCAGGATTTAGGTCATTCAGATTCTCTCCCTCTTGATTATTGATCATCATATTATTGTTTTGTAATTTTAAATAATATACTCAAAGCTTTAGTTCCTGTTCTGTCTGTATTCACTAAGCGGAACCCTCACCCTTCCCTAGAGCTGCAATTTGGATGCAGTAAAGGACACCCCTGCCCCCACCATCTTGTGAATTCCAACTTATAGTGAGCCTGTACAGGGTAGGACTGCCTTATAGGGCTTCCAAGGCTATAATCTCTGTGGAAGCAAACTGCCACATCTTTCTCCCGTGCAGCAGCTTGTGGGTTCAACCACCAACCTTTCAGTTAGCAGCAAAGCTCTTTAATCATGGCACTTGGTACCAAAACAAACAAACCAACCCAACACTATTGAGTAAATTGCAACTTAGCAACCCTATAGGTTGCTAAGAGTAGAACTGCTCCATAGGGTTTCCAAGGAGCAACTGGTGGGTACAAACTGCTGACCTTTTGGTTAGCGGCCGAACACTTAACCGCTGTGCCTCTAGGGCCCTGCAAGACATGTCAAATAACTAAGGTAGGTAACAATCTTGTTATTTGTGGTGTTGAGTTGAAATTCATGACAGTTGAGATGGCTTGGGGACCTCGTTGAGCATTTACTATTGCCCAGAAATTTCTAGAGGCATCAAGACTTTCTCCCACTCTAAAGAGAAATAAGGTCTGTGTTTGCTTGGGCGAGGGGGGGGCAGAGTTGGCTGGAAAGGGGGTAGGGGCCTGGCAGGCTCTTGGGTGGAGCTGAAGGGACCTTTGCTGGCCCAGGGAGAGAGTCTAAGGGATTAAGGTGACCATCCCCACTAGGAAGGGCTTGATATTTGAACAAGAAGGGTTTGCTCAGGATTTAAGAGTGGGTATTGCCCTGGCTGGGAAAGAAATTTTTTGAAAGAGAGGGCTGAATGGCTGGGCTAGGCCAGAGGCCAGCGGAATTTCCTTCAGCTCCAGCCACTGGGGTGGGTGGAACCGGATTGTTCACACTGGACGCAGGAATCTGCCTTTGTTTCCAGCTGGAGGGGAAATGCCATAAATCCTGCCCCTTTCCCACCCCTCCAGCATCCGTGCCCAGGCTCTGCCCTTCCCAGCACCACAGGGCCTGTAACTGATGGCCCTCAGGCCAGGTCTTGTGTCTGGGACTGCCCTCATCTGCAGCCCCTGCCCATTATTCTCCCAGTGTAGATCACTGGCACAGATGCAGGAAATGGGGGCCAAGGGCTATCCAAGCTGATTGGGAGTAAATAGCCACAAAGCAGAAACTGAGTGATCCATCAGAGCAGAAAGGATAGGAGGAGGGCTGCTGTCTAGGAAACCCGGGGCTGGGGGGGGCCTGTCCTTGTCTTTTCTTTTGTCAGTGAGTCTGTACATTTGTATACCTGTGTGGCAGGTGTGTTTATGTGTGTTTGCATGTGTGACATCTCTGCGTGCAGCTGGAAGTTTGTGTGTCCTCCTGTGCCTGTGAGGCTGAAGGTCCCTGTTGGACCTGGGCGTCTGCGTGTCTGCATGTGACATTGCTTGTGTGTGACTGTGTGGTTGAGGTTTCAGAGTCCTTCTGACCATCTGGAGCAGCATCCGCAGAGCTCAGGAGTTGAGAGGAGTGGGTTGAGGGAGGCCCAGGTCCTGTCCTCAAGTTTTCCCTTCCACCTGATGTCTTCCTTAACTGTAAAAAGCCATGGTTCCTCTGAGGGAAAGGAAAGAAGTGAGCAGGTCTAAACTCTGGCATGAACCTGGCCAGGTGGGATGCTCAGTGCAGCTAGGTGAGATCTGACAGGAGAAAGTCCTGAGAGGCGAGTGGGAAGTATGAAACAGGGGTGCTGTGGGCCTGGTGGTTGGTGCAGTGGACCAACCCTCTGGAAAATTTGCCTGCTAGAGAGGACGGAATCCTGTCCAGGGGCCTCATAGACCAATGGGTCCCTACCTGTCCTTCTGATCTCCCCACATATATGTGCTCCCTTGCCTCCTCCTGACTCAGCAGGGGTTTCCTGGGGTGATTCTGACTCATAGTGACCCTGTAGCAACCCTGGGGCATGCCCTGGAATAACCGGGGGTGCTGCCCCAGCTGGAGCAGCCCTGAGAGAAGGGAGATGATAAAGGCCCCTGTGAGCATCCCAGAACTTGGTGGAGCCTGAACTCAGTTCTTTTCTGTGCACATTTATTGGGGCTTCTATGGGCCAGGTGTTGAGTTAGGGGCTAGGGATGCAGACACGGTCTCTGCTGACACGGAGTGAGGGTAGGATTCCCAAGGAGTCCTTTCTGGCAACTCAACGAGCCTGGATGATGTTCCAGTCTGCATCAGGACAGTCAACCACACGGTCTCCTCTGCGGAAGCCCCCAGTCTACCAGGGCCGGGGGTGAATGCACACATGGGGATGAGGTTGGCAGTCATCCTTGCTGTGGTGATGGGGTGGGCTAGAATTGTGTCTGGAGTGAGAGAAGAGCTGTGTGGGAGCTGATCTGGGGCTGGCATGTGTTTGCATCCCAGGGGCCACAAGAATAATATCCTAGAATCACAGATGAAGTCATGGGGTCCCAAGGACACATGTACTGACAAAGCTGCACTCTTGGTCATTTGTTTGCCCGCTGCCACAGAGCGCCGAGCGTGGGCCAGGCAGTGCTCAATGTTTACTCCTCACAGCTACCCTGAGAAGTAGCTATTATATATTATCACCACTTGATGTTATAAATGAGGAGGCCGAGGCTGGGAGGGGTCCCTGATCACGTAGATAAGGGGCAGGGCCAGGTTTCAAACCCAGGTCTATCAGGCTCTAAAGCTCGGTAGCAGGGCGGCTTTGCAGGGCGCTTCGTTGTGGCCTGTGTTCTACACAGCCAGGGGCCTTGCCGTGGGTTTTTTGGCCTCTGCTGTCAGAAACCTCAGTTTGGAAGCCTCAGGAGCTTCAGGGCTGGGTGCAGGGAAGCTCGGATGTCAGTGGAGAGGCTGGCCATGGCAGGCACAGGCAGAGCAGCAGGGCCCCAGGGAGGCCTCTTTGCCCTTCGATCAGCCTGAATGGCCTTTGGGAGGAGGAGGAAAGGCTACAGTCAGGAGCTGTTAGAGGATTAGGGAGAAACCGCTTGGCCTGGGAGGAGGAATTGCTAGAGATGACTCTCACTGCTCCTGGAGATGACCAGGCATGGAGGTGGGTCTTCTCCAAGGCCGAGAGGCTCCCCCTGCTGGAAATATTCTCCAACGAGAGACTCAGGAGTTACTGCCCATTCATCCACCCAGCCCAGATCCACCCCAGCCTGGACAGTGGAGTGAGGAAAAGAACCACAGAGGGCTAGTTCTCCAGCCCTGAAGATGCCGTGGTCACTCCTGGACCCTTGTAGAGCTCAAACAGGTTGGAGGTGGAAGACAGAGGCTCAGACAATCAGGGAGACCCCCTGCTGTGGGCAGAGGCAAGTGCTGCAGTGGGAAGAACAGAGGCTTTGCTCTCACAGGCCTGGGCTCCAAACTCTACTTTGCACTTACCTGCTGGTGACCTTGGGCAAATCGCTTAACCTTCATAGCCTCAGTTTCCTCAACTGTAAAATTGGAATATTGTGGGAATTAAAGAAGGTAATAATGAAGCCAGTGCTAAGGGCTGCATTATCGCACTTAATTCTCACAACCTGTCCTGAAATCTGTTGCTTTAGAGTTGATTCCAACTCATAGAGACCCTACAGAACAGAGTAGAACTGCCCCATAGGGTTTCCAAGGAGCAGGTGGTGAATTTGAATTGCCGACCTTTTGGTTAGCAGCCAAGCTCTTAACCGCTGAGCCACAAGTGCACCAATTCTCACAACAACCCTATGGAAAGCATGCTGTTATACCTCCTAGAACTCTACGCATGAGAACTCCTAGGCTCAGAAAGGCTACATAACTAGCCCAAGGTCACGGGTCGACTCCCAGGCCAAAAGACGTAACCACCATGCTGTACGTACGGAGCCTGTACATGAAGTTTCTTTCTCTGTCTGAGGTGCCCAATGCCAGGCTGGTTTTCTATGTTTTGATTTCCACAATGGGTAGGGAGCAGAGAAGTCTAGCTCCACCTCTGAGGCTCTGAAGCAGCTCAATCAAACTAGTTCCCCAGGGCCCTTCAGTAATACCTCACCTCTTGATAGCACTTTACAGTTTATAGAGCCCTTTCACCCATACTATCTAATGGATCCTTCCACTAACCCTGTTTTCTCCATTTAATAGATGAAAAAACTGAGGCAAGAGAAACTTTAGTGCTTTATTCAGGGTCATACAGGTAGGAAATGGCGAAGTTATCCTTGAACCCATTCCACTCTCTCACGGTTGCCTTCAGAGTCCTCGAAGATAAATCACACACTATCTAACCCTGTTAGTCATTTTCACCTCAAATTTCCCCTATTCAAAGAGCAGATTTATTCTTTTAAAATGATATATATATATGATTAAAAAGTCAACACACCTGTGCAAAAAATTCCAAGTAATTTATGTAGCTACTTTATCCTTAAGGGGGTGATACATAACTCCCCCTCTTTAAAGGCTTTATATAGTGACTTCCTTCCAAAGAATACAGTATTAAAAGGGGGGAAAAAGAGTAACTTTACAGTAGAGAAATTCAACAGACACTAGCTCAGTCAGGAGATCAAAGTCAACCTCAACTTGCTAGCTGTGTGACCCTGGGCAATTTTCTTAACCTCTCTGTGCCTCTTGTCCTCAAAAAGATAAAATCACGATAGAACTATTGGGAGGGTTAGATGTTGTTAATATATACAGTAAGCACCTTGTAAGTGGTTGCTATTATTATTATGAATATATAAGCAAATATATTATTTCAAGCAAATATATTTGTGTAACAAATATGTTGAGGAAAAAATCCCCGAAACTTGTAAATAAGGCAAAAATAGTTACCACCGGCTAATAATCCTGTCCATGGGTCACCTAGGGGAAGGTAACATACTATTTGCTATTGATTAAGGCCCAGGCTCTATAAAGTAAGACATTAATTTGTAGGAGATCGATAAATTGCAAATTATTTTTGTCTGGTAGAAAAAGAAACAATTGTAATTTTATTGGTAGGTAGGAATTAACTTTTTTTGCATCTCATTTTGCAATCTTATTCTAGCATTCTTTTTTCCACTGACTTTAAACACAGTTTTTCATCTGATCCTTCTTACTGGTTCCTTTAATAAGTAATTAAATAGATCTAGGTGCTCACTCTACATTTGTATTCCAAAAAAACCAAACTCATTGCTGTTGGGGGGATTCCAACTCAGAGCAACCTTATAAGACAGATTAGAACTGCCCCATAGGGTTTCCAGGGAGAGCCTGGTAGATCTGAACTGCTGACCTTTTGGTTAGCAGCGAACTCTTAACCACTACACCACCAGGGTTTCCCAACATTTGTATAAGTCATGTTTTATCTTTTTGAAAATTACACTTTGACAAATAGTAGCATGTCACACACACTGTTCCACCCTTTGGTTATTTTCATTTAATACATCTTAAAGACAGTTTCATATCAGAACATAAAGAGCTTCCTTCATCAATCCAGCCAGGCCCTTCTTTTTTTTTTTTTTTAATTTTTATTGTGCTTTAAGTGAAAGTTTACAAATCAAGTCAGTCTCTCACATAAAAACTTATATATACCCTGCTACGTACTTCCAATTGTTCTCCCCCTAGTGAGACAGCCTGCTCCCTCCCTCCACTCTCTGTTTTCGTGTCCATTTCACCAGCTTCTAACCCCCCTCTACCCTCTCATCTCCCCTCCAGACAGGAGATGCCAACATAGTCTCAGGTGTCCACCTGATCCAAGAAGCTCGCTCCTCACCAGCATCCCTCTCCATCCCATTGTCCTGTCCAATCCCTGTCTGAAGAGTTGGCTTTGGGAATGGTTCCTGTCCTGGGCCAACAGAAGGTCTGGAGGCCATGACCACCAGGGTCCTTCCAGCCAGGCCCCTCTTGATAGACACTCAAGTTGTTTCAACTGTTTACTGTTGAAAGCAATACTGCAATGAATAATCAGATTTATTTAGGCTGGGAAGGCAGAAGGATGCTCTAGGAAGGACAGGAACCTAAGAGAAGGGGCCTGAGAACCTGCTGCCAGCCCAGCCTAGCCCATCTTCTCAAGGCTCTGTGCACACCTAGCCTCCTCCTGTTGCCTCCTCCTCTCCATCCTGAGCTCCTGGTAGCGCCAGACAGGAAGTGCCAGGCTGCGATGCCCTGCAGGCTTGGGCTCCTGCTTGCTCTGGCTGAAGGTTGAGGGCACCTTAGACAGGAGGATTCTGGGAGCTTGGGGCCTGGGGCTGCTACTGTCCCTGGGCCACAGCCACTGAGGGCACAGGCTCAACATGCCCTGAGGACTCTGGTAGGGGATGAGGACCCGGGGACTAGAGACTACTGGGGAGGACTGGGGGGCCAGGGGAGGGGGCGGGGCAGTGCCTAGCAGCTCTGGCACGGACACACTTCGGGTGCCCAGTGCAGGTGGGCAGTCAGGGCACAGGGTACGGCAGGCAGTGGTGAGGAAGGGACTGGCCAGGCTGGTTGTGATGGTCACGAGGTGGTCCAGGACACCCCCCTCCTGAGGAGACTGGGAGAAGGGTAGGCTCAGCGTGGCCTGCAGTCGCTCTAACAGGGACGGGGCAGTCTGGGCCTGGGCCACGAGCTTGGGCAAGGCTGGCCACTCAGGCTGGTAATGCTGGCTGAGCTGCTCGACTCGGGGCCGCCGCAGCAGCTGCCGGATCCTCCGCACTGTGCTGAAGCTGTCGGTCAGCACTGCCAACTCCAGGGCTGTCTTGCCCCGAGCAGGGTCCACTGCTGTCAGGTCAGCACCTGGGAGGGGGTATAGGAGTGGCACCGGGTGGGACCGGGATTGGCGATGTGTGGAAAGACAGATTCTATAGCAGAAGGACTGAGTTGGGTTAGATTCACAACAATAGAGTCCCATCCTGTTGAAGCTGGAATCCAGGAGGCCAGTACTGCAACCTCCTATTTAAGAGGTGAAGACACTGAAGCCCACAGAGGGAAAAAGACTTCAGAGAGATCTTTTGGTGGGTCTCCAAACCTGGAGCAGAGTAGGGGCCTCCTGAGTCCAAGGAAATGACCTGAGGGGTGGTGTGAGGGTCACCTGGGACTGGGCGAGGTCCAGGTTGCGCCCCTTGGGGAAGGTGGAGGGTTTCTGTGGGTTCCCTTTTCTGGTTCTCTTCATCACCACACCCCTCTAATCCTGGGGTGGGGGCTGGAGCTCCTCTCTTCTCACCCAGACCCAGTCTGGTGGGGCAGGGAAGGGAAAAGCTGGAGGTGGGGGTCCCCCAGAGTGACCAGCAGAGGGTGGCCCCACCTAAGGGAATAATGAGGGCCTGCAACTCCACGGATAGTGTGGACCTCATCCCAAGGTCACACACCTTGACTACACATCACTGTGTCCCCTGGAACCCTGACTTGTCAGAGCTGGAGGTCACCCCCGAGAAGGCCAACATCCTCATGACTGACACTGGTAAGGCCCAGTGAGGAAGCCATCTTCCCAAGGTCACTGTTAGTGTCAGGACTAGAACCCGAGAGTCAGGCTCCAGATACTAACACTTTTTGTTTTAGGTTTCCCAGTTGGTCAAGGTTATCCTCCCAAGCTTTCCTTTCTGGGACTGTGATTCGCTATATAAATAGAGCTCCCAATGACTGGACTTTGTTGATTGTGAGAAGCCTAAATCACACTCCCCTCCTCCAGGAAGTCAGCCTAGATTGTCACCTGATCCTCTGTCTCCTCCCCTCACCTCTCTACAACTATGACAGTTGACCTAGTATCCAGGAAAGGGACTGGAGGTCACACATCCCCACGCACCTGCCATGAGGAGGGCAGCCACACACTCAGCGTGGTCTCGCATGGCGGCCTTCATCAGAGCCGTGAGCCCCCGCTGGTCCCGGCGCTCCAGGTCCAGGCCCGCATAGTAGTTGAGCAGGAGACTCACCAGGGGCATGTGGCCTGCTGGGCACCGAGGGCGGGACATGACCCTCCTGGGAAAGAGAGTGGTGAAGCCCCCAACTCACCTTCCACCAAGCCTGGGGTGGGAGAGCATCAGGAAAATGGCGTGAGGCTGTGGCCCTGGCTGGGTAGGGGTGGTGAGGGTCAGCAGCCTCATACCTGCTTGGACAGCCAGCATGAGGGCTGTGTCCCCTTCTTTGTCCTGCTGGTTCACATCGAGGAAAGGGCAGTGGCTGAGCAGGGCCACAACACTCCCAAAGCCGCGGTAGCAGGCGACCATGAGGCCTGTCTGGGGGGTGGGGAAGCTCAGACCCTGTGCTTGCTCCTGGGATATCCCTGGGGTCCCCTGTGCCTTCCAAGCCCATATCCACTCCAGCCCCTGTGAAGGCCCACTCTCACTCACTCCCTTCCCCAGAGGGCCGGACAGTGGGTGTTGACCCTAGAACTCTCCCAAGGAGTCAGATCAGGATGGTCTGCTGGGACACAAAGCTGCCCCCAGCTGTCCTGGGAAACACTGGAGATAGCTCACCCGCCCATTGCTGTCCACCTGGGTAGCCTCCTCTGGGGAGATCCCACCATCCAGCAAGGCTTGGAGCTGGGCAGGGTCATTATGGGCACAGGCCCGGTACAGGGCCCCCAGCCTGCAGCCTGAGGCAGGAGTCTCATTGTCTGTGCAGGACAGGGCCTCAGACACTGCCAGCCCTCCCCTCTGCAAGGGCTGTTCTTCCTCTTCCAGCCTGGGGACAAGAAGGCTTGTGGCCCCTCCTCATGCAGCAGGCATCTACAATACAGAACAGAGGGGAGAGCGTCTCTCTGGGCCCCAGGGAGAGGTTCTGACAGCTTCTAATAGCCCAGCCCTTCCCCAGGAGCCCTGGTGGCACAGTGGTTAAAGCCGGTAGTTCAAACGCACCAGCTGCTCTGCAGGAGAAAGATGTGGTGGTCTGATTCTGTAAAGATTTTTGGCCTTGGAAACTCGATGGAACAGTTCTACTCTGCCCGTAAGGTCACTGTGAGTCAGAATCAACTCCACTGCAACTGGTTTGAGTTTTTTTGGTTCTTGCCCCAGGGATAGCCTTTTCCTGGTGGGGTATCTCTCCCCATCCACCATGAGAAAGGACAAGCTGTGGCTGGGGAGGCAGAGGGGCAGGAGACTTAAGAGGGCAGGGAAAGTCCACTCTGTAAGTCAGGAGCCCAAGGAGATTCAGAAATAGTTCTTTGTCTTCTCTTCCCTACTGGACCTTACCTGGGGCCTGGAAGGTCCCTGTGAGGCCCTCCTTGCTGGGCCACAGCCTGGTCCCCTAGCACCCACCAGGCCCTTCAGAGCACACTCACCTGGTATCTGGAGTGGCCTGTCCAGGAAGAATGCAGGTACCAGATGGCAGACTTAGGAGAGAGCTGTAGCAAACACCTTTGAGCTGAGCTGGATCAAGCCAAGATAGAAAGGGATTGGGGGGCCAGGCGGGGGCAGTGCCCTTCTTTCTGGAGCTGACCAAGACCCGCCAAAATCCTGCCCAGAGTAGGCCAAGTTAGGCCAGCTCCTCCCTCCTGGGGTGGTTCGGAAAAGAAGACTTTGATCTCCCCTAATGCATTCACAGTCAGCTGCTACGCCCAGAAACAGACCCTTAGGCGAGGGAGGGGTTATAGGGTCTTTGGACCCAGCTCCGAACACCTGAAGTCCTCTCTCTGGTGGAGCAGGGCTTGGTGAGCGTGAGCGTGGTGGTGGAGAGAGGGTACGAGAGAGCAGACATTTCACTAAATAGGACTGAGACTCTCAGAACCACTGTGGGTAAGGGGTCCTCCATATTTCTTTTCTTTTTTTTTACATTCTGGGGAAATTAAAGCATAAAGAATTGCCAAATTAGGAGTGGAGAAATTAGATATATTAAATTTAATGGAATTAGTTTTGGGCCTCAGATGTGGAGAATTAAGCCAATCATATCCACTCCCCTCCCAACCCTGTTTATATGACTTCTACCGTCAGACTATACAAGACCTCTCCCTTGTTTTATTTTTCTTTATTTAGTTTTTCTCTTTCATTCCTGATCTCCACACCCCATTCTCCTTTTCTTTTCCTTCATCATTGGTACCTATCTGTCCTTGAAATTGTACATTTCATTGAGAAATGTAGTGTTGATTTGTATATGTGTTTTTAGCTTGTTAGCTGCAGTCAAGTAGCCCCTGACTGAGGACAACCTCGTGTACAACCAGTCTTAGTCAGAGGCCCCACTGGAAACCTGTTAATCATCATAACAATGTGCAAGCTTCCACTGACAGATGGGTGGTGGCTGTGCACGCGGTGCATGGGCCGGGAATCGAACCCCTGTCTCCCACCTGGAAAATGGGAATTCTACCACTGAACCACACTGCTTACAGCTTATAAATTGTGCTATAGAGTTTATTCTATTTACTTTTTCACCCTAGGCTGTGTTGATTCATGTACATTGTCTCAGTTAGGAGTGCATAAGCAAAAGCTGACCCTCCTGGTGTGGTGGTTACCACAGACTGGCTGCTCAGCCTCAGTCCCAAACCCCTTTCAGTCTGTCTTCTAAACTGCAGAAGCTGGAAAACTACAACTGCATTTCCCAGATCCTCTTCAGCTGGGGATCTGTAATTCAGGTTCTGCCAAACAGATATTCTTATTAAAAAGAAAAACCAAACCCAGTGCCGAACTCCGGCTCATAGCAACCCTATAGGACAGAGTAAAACTGCCTCATAGAGTTTCCAAGGAGCACCTGGCAGATTCGAACTGCCATCCCTTTGGTTAGCAGCCGTAGCACTTAATCACTACGCCACCAGGGTTTCCCAGATATTCTTATGCAAGATACAAATTTGGAACAATGTTAACTCTCATGGAACATCTGTTTTGCTGTCACAGATCATGACAAAAGCAGTGGGACTCTATGGTCATCCGCTTCCTGTAATAGTAACTGTTGTTTTCCCAATCACAAGCAGAGGTCATGTGATTCTCAAAGCTGGAAGTTGTTTCTGGACCTAGAGTCTGCTTCGCCATCCCTTTCTGTTTAAACTAGCCAAAATTTGTTTCTGTTGTCTGCAGTTGAACCCTAACTGATTCAAGGGGCTTACTTCTCACACAAGTTAATAAGTTCAGTGATAGAAGACTGTTGGTGCTGGTTCAACAACTTGATGATGTCAGGGCTTTCTCTTCGAGTCTGTTGACTTTTCCTCGTGGTTACAAAATAGCTGCTGTACCTCCAGTCATCACATCTATTTTCCAGGAAGAAGGAGAAGAAAGAGGTAAGAAGGTATGTCCCGCATTTTTGGTAAAGAAATTAAAGGTTTTCCTAGGAGCCCAACTCATCAGACTTCTGTTTTCATTTACTTGGCCAGAAATGTGTTACA
The DNA here is from genome assembly GCF_030014295.1 of Loxodonta africana. Lineage (NCBI taxonomy): Eukaryota > Metazoa > Chordata > Mammalia > Proboscidea > Elephantidae > Loxodonta > Loxodonta africana. The sequence goes on from NC_087345.1 coordinate 90,149,486, forward strand.
TGGTCATGCCTAGCTGAAGGTGACTAGAGAGAAGGGGAGTTGTAGATAGGGATTGTGTCAGCTAGTCAGCAATGTCTGGCACATAATCTAGTAAAGTTTTTTCTAACTACTGCATAGAATTCCATACCGCATCCACCACCTTTACTTATCCATTCTCCCAGGGATGGTCATCTAGTGTCATGGATTAAATTGTGTCCCCCCAAAATATCTGTCAACTTGGCTAGGTCACGATTCCCAGTATTCTATGATTTTCTACCATTTTGTCATCTGATGTGATTTCCGTATGTGTTGTAAATTCTATCACTATGCTGTAATAAGATGGATTAGTGGCAGTTATTTTGATGAGATCTACAAGATTAGATAGTGTCTTAAGCCAATCTCTTTTGAGATATGAAAGAGAGAAGCTAGCAGAGAGACAGGTGACCTCATACCACCAGCGACAGGAGCAGAGCGTGTCTTTTGGATGTGAGGTTCCTGCGCCGAGATGCTCCCAGACCAAGGGAAGACTGATGACAAGAACCTTCCACCAGAGCTGACAGAGAAAAACCTTCCCCGGGAGCTGTTGGCCTGAATTTGGACTTTTAGCCTATTTTACTGTGAAGAAATAAATTTCTCTTCGTTAAAGCCATCCCCTTGGGGTATTTCTGTTACAGCAGCACTAAATGACTAAGACACGTAGGCTGCTTCCACCTTCCTGTCACTACATCCTTATGCATATCTGCTTGGACCTCTGAGAGAGCATTTCTGAGATTACTGGGTCATAGGGCACATCCATGCTTCTAGGTTAGGAGCGGTCAGATTGCTCTCTATTTGCAGTGTACCCACCAGCTGTGCGTGAGAGCTTCCCTACATCCTTGCCGACGCTTGTGATCATTCAGCCTTCTCACTTTTGCCAATCTGGTGGTACCATCAACCGATATCATTATTTCACAGTGGGTTTTTGAGTCCCAACAAGGTGAGCATTTTTCCAAGTATCTGATAGTCATTCTTGTTCCCCCTTCTGTGAATTGCCGATTTGTAGCCTCTGCCCAATGTCCTAATGGATTTTCCTCTTTTTCTTATTAATTTCTCAGGAATTCTTTCTAATATTCTAGATAATAAACCCATTGTCAGTTTGAGATGTGGCAGCTGTACAGTCAACCTACCTATTAACTTGATCTGTGGTAATCTTCACTGAAAGAAATCCTGGATTTTGAAGCTGTTAAATTCATCAAAATTTCTCCCTTATAATTTGCACTTTTGTATCTTATTTAAGAAGACTTTCCCACTCCAAGGTCATAAAGACCTTAATTTCTTTCATTAATTTTTCTTTTTAATATATAGTATTTGATCCATCTGGACTTAACATTTACATGCAGTGCAAGGAAGGGATCTAAACTTATTTTTCTCAATTTAGTGAGCCAAATTTCCAAACAATTCTTTCCCCTCTGATTTGTGATGTCATGTTTATCATGTGTAGACTTCAAGCTCTCTTTTTATGTTCCATCGTTTTATGAAATGGTTCCCATGCTGATGCGACAATGATTACTCTAGCTTTATAGCTTGTCTGACGACCTGATAGGGTGAGTTCTCCATATTTACTCTTCTTTTTCAAAATTGATTTTTATTCTTTTACGTAAAATTGCAAATAAGTTTATTGCATTCTTTTATAAATTTTACTGGCATTTTCATAGTAATGGCATTGAATTCATAGATTAATTTGGAGGGAATTGACTGCCTTACAACATTAAATCTTCTCCATGCAGGCTTGGGGGCCCAGCTTTTTAGGGGACATCTTTTATTAGCTTCCTCTCCATCATCCTGTCAAAGATAAAGGCTATGGAAGTTGGAGCCCAAGTTTGCCAGGTTCAACAAATGTCTTCAGATAAAAGCAGCTTCCTTGTTCTGTTTCCCTGTCTAAATGCCTGTCTTCTCTTAGATTTTAACCTAATAAATCTTTGCTAGCTGGTCAGCTTTTCTATGTGTTTTTAAATAATTTGCATTTACATTTTAAACAGCATTTTTACTCAGAAAGATCAGTCCAGAATCCAGCCAGTCATATGTTGGAAATAGAATTTCCTCTAATCTTAAGTAATTAAAAAACAACCCAATAGGAATATGGGCAAAAAACACAGGCAATCAATTCATAGAAGAAATACTAATGGCCAAGAAATACATGAAAAGATGCTTAACCTCACGAGTAAGCAGGAAAAAGCAAATTAAAACAATAATGAAATATTATTGTTGGCCCATGAGTTTAGCAAAATAAACATTAGTAATATTAAGTGCTTACCCTGTTGGGGGAATGTACATTAGTGAAGTATTTTTGGAAAGCATTTTGACAGTATCTATCAAAATAACAAATGCACACACACTGACCCCGAAATTCTGCTTTTAGAATCTCCCCCCAGAGCAATACGTGCATATGTGAGCAAAGACGTACTGTTCTTGTCTTGTAGCATTGTTTGTAATAGCAAAAAAAGTAAAAACTGAGAAGCAGGTTTTTTTTTTTATCATCAATAGGGGAAGGGCTAATGAAAGTATGGCACAGACAAATTATGCCTCTATTAAAAAAGAATAAGATAGATCCATATGGACTGTCCTGAAAATATCTCCAAGATGTGTTGTTAGTTGGAGAAAAAAAAGCCACATGTAATATATATATGTACGTCATGTGTGTGTGCATGCGTGTGAGATTGGCAATTGACATGTACGTAGATACACAGACAGAACTGGAACAATAGTTCTCTACATTGGCTGCACATTGTAACCACTTAGGAACTTTTTAAAAAGAATGATGCCTAGAAACTACCCCCAGAGATTCTGAGGTAATTGGTCTGGGCCACGACCTGGGCAATAGGATTTTTTAAATCTCCCCATGTAATTCTAATGTGCAGTCAAGGCTGAAAGCCCTTAAAACACTGATCGTGGTTAACTTAGGGAAGGAGAATGGGAGTGGAGGAAAAGCAGACTTTCATATTTTGCTTTTCAAACTTGTATAATGTTTGAATTTTCGACCAAGATAATGATTACTTGGTAACAAACAAAACAAACAAAAAAAAAGAATCAGAAAGCTTTCCTTGACTGCTTTCTCCTCTTTCTCCTCAACCCTTCCTGCACAGAGCTGTCAGTGCTATCTCTAAACATCATCCATTCATTCCTTTAATAATTACTAGTTGAAACCTACTCTGTAAGGCACATAGTTTGGTTCTTGCACTGCTCGCACTGGTTATCATTAATCTTGTTCTTGACTGTTTCCCACCTGTTATGGATTGAATAATGTCCCCCCTAAATATGTGTTGGAAGCTTAACTCTATTCCTGTGGATGCAATCCTGTTTGGAAACAGGGGTTTCTTTGTTATGTTAGAGGCCATACCAATATACAATGAGTTCTAAACCTAATCACTTCTGAGTTATGAAAAAAGCAGATTAGACACAGATGGGGCACAGACTGGGGAAGACAGAAGCCATGTGAGGATCACAGAGAACGAAGGACACCCAGGGTGACCAACAGGGAAGGAATCGACACAGCTGAGACCCTGATTTGGACTTTTAGCCTCCAGAACTGGGAGAAGAGAGATTTCTGTGCTTCAAAGCCTCCCACTTGGGACAGTTGTGTTACAGTAGCACCAGGTGACTAAGACACCTCCCCTTGGTCATCTCTGTGTCTCCTGCATCCAGCACAGGGTCTGCCACCCAGTAAATGTGAGTTCCCTGCCAGACTCTCCCCACAGCACCATTGAGGGATGGCTGTCGACTGATAGGGAGACTTTTGCCTATGCTGAGAGACCCCAAGGACACCCAGCCCAGTGAAAGCGGATTTCACATTTTGGTTTTGAGATTCTCTTTCCCCAAGCCTAGAGAAACCACCTCTGAACCAGAACACATCACTCCCTGCCCCACCCCCAAACTGCTCAGTAGGCTCCTGTTCCTGTGAGAACACTCAGCCAGCAGGTGGCAGCCCTGGGCAGGAATTGGGAGTGCATTCCCATGCCAAAGAGTTGAGGCCTACAGCCCAGGGTTCTGGGGTCAGGTGCAGGGGCAGGGGCTTGCTTGGCAGGGCAGATGCATAGGAGGAGCATGGCGGGGTTTCATTTTTGGAAAGGACAAAGAGTAGGGGAGTTATTTCTGTAGGTCCCAGAATCAGCTTTAGCCAACGTGGTTGGGTACCAGAAGCTTTGTGAGGCCTCATTTACCTTACACCTGCAGCAATGCCCAGTGCCAGGTACCTTGTCCAAGCTTCCCTCTTCAGAAGGCCTCTACGCTGCTACCTTCCCGTTCCCTACTCAGTTCCCCAGGCCAGGGCCTGACCCTCCCTGTGTATTTCTTTGCTGATGGAGATGAGTGTGGTAGTGGGAGCTGCAGGATGCTTGTTAACGTGTAAGATAATGGATCATGATACAGGTACATTTCCGTCAGGGCCTTTTGGAGACTCAATGCGGGGGCCTCAAGGCTTAACGCTGAAGGAATTTTCTAGCTTATCCATCCTCCTGATCTTTTAGCTGCTAGGGTCTGACAGGAGCTCAGCAGGTTGCACCATCGTTTGACACTCCAATTTCTCCTCAACCTTGTGCTCTTCAGTTGATTCTCCTCTGTCTGTCTGTTTTCACCTTGTCTCCATTTTTCCAGCATTCCATCTTTCTCATATCACTGTGTGGATCTTTCCACCTCTCTGTCCCTTTACCTCTCCAGGACCTACCTGATGTCATGTATTGTCTGGAGCACCAGCTGATTCTGTCTCTGACTGTCATGCCGTATCTCCAGCTATCTAATCCTTTAGGCTGGGGTTTTGCCAGAGCCATGATTTGTGAGATTCAGTCAAGAGACGGGGGAGGTGTGAGGAAAGCAGAGTGCAGTGGTACCTCCACAGAAAATGAGCTCTGCAAACTTGAGTCTGGCTTGGAGCATGAGGCCTGGGTCATCTTTAGGAAACCGAGTGTACAGTCATCTCATCCTTTCCCTTTTTTCCAGGATTTCTTTCCCTACAGGCCTGGCAGCAGATACAGCTGGGGCCAACAGATAGTGGGGAAATGACCCAACCCAATTTAAGGACTTAGACTCTCGGAATGGGATTCAGCTGGGTGGAGCAGAGAGTGAAGGAGGTGGCTTCTGACCCTGGCTCCAGCCCCTTCTGGGGGTTCCTTGTGACCTGCCATAGGTCACAGCCCCTGCTACACAACCATCATCTACATCACAAAACCCACAGCTCTAACTCAATGCCGGCCTGGGAAGGCTGGGATTGATTTAGGGCCTCCTCTGACCAATTTGCCCTCACTGGACTATGGTCCCTGGGGTGAGGCCAGGGATGAGGGTCATGGGTGAAGTTCAGACAGGGGAGGAGTCCTGACCACCACAATATCATACCTGTTGCCGATTCTTCGGCACTCCTGGGGAGTTTGTGGGGGAGGGTACAGGAACAGGAGTTCAAGATACTCACTGACCAACCCATTCTCTCTGTTCAGCTCAGGGCCATGCTGAGGAAGGATGTGCATGGCTTAGCGGGTATTCAGGGACAGCTTTCTCAGGACCCAGGAGCCAGGTCTTTTGTGTGCCTGTTTCCTGTCCCCTGCACCTTCTTTCTTTCCCTCTCCTTCCCAACCCTCCAAATTGAGTTCATTGTCTTTTTCCAGTTTGAAGGCCATGCCCTTCGAAGTGAGTTAAGTGCTGAGTAAGCCCCTCCACCTATTGCCACCATCCCCGGTTACACTGAGCTTTAGAGCCAGGTCTCTGCTGCCTGGGGTTACACAGTTCACAGCCCTGACATTTGTTGTTGCTGTTGTTTGGTGCTGTTGAGTCCATTCAGACTCATAGTGACCCCATATAACAGAGTAGAACTGCTTCACAGGGTTTTCTAGGCTGTAATCCTTTTTTTTTTCCTAGACTGTAATCTTTATGGAAGCAGACTGCCAGGTCTTTCTCCCACAGAGCTGCTGGGTGGGTTTGAACCACCAAACTTCCAGTTAGCAGCAGAGGCTTAACTGCCCTTACATGTAGCCTGGTCCATTTTTGTTAGTTTCCATCCGTCCGTCCACTGTTGCTTCCCAGAGATATCACTAAAGAATTTCCTCTTTTCAGAGTATTTAAAATTTTTTGACCAGCACCCACCAGAAATATACATCTGGGTCCATGACACATGAACATACATATAACTAAAAGCAAAGTTTTGCAAAACTCTGTGATGTACTATGATGTTTTCTATGCTAGTCTGGGTTTTTTGTTTTTTTAAGATTTTAAAGTGATTTTGCAAACAACTAATGGGTTGACACAGTTTATCAGTAACCTCTTATGTTTTTACACCTTATGGTGTTTGAAATAATTTCATAAGTTTTAAAGCCCATTTTACAAACAGAGGGACATCAGTGGTTCAGGGGCAGAATCCTGTCCCTCTGTGCAGGAAGCTCCGGTTTGATTCCCAGCCAGTGCGCCTCATGCTCAACCGCTACCTGTCTGTGGAGGCTAATGTGTTTCTGCGACGCTGAAAGGCTTCAACAGCATTTCAAGGCTAAGAAGAAAGACCTGACGACCTACTTCCAAAAATCAACCAGTGAAAACTCTATGGATTACCATGTCTGATCCCTGCCCACCCCCCACCACGGGGATTGTGTAGGACTGGGCAGCACGGGGTTGCCGTGAGTCGGAAGTTGACTCAACAGCAGCAACAACAACATTTTACAAACACAAAAACCTACATTATTTTCATAAAAGCCCAGTGAGAAAGGTAAGGCGGGTTTTTACTGACCGATTTTATAAGTGTGGAAACAGAGACTCTGAGAGGTTAACTGACCTGTCGAGATCACCCAGCTGGTGAGTGGCAGATCTAGGCTTCCAAGCCAGGTCTTTTGTGTGCCTGTTTCCTGTCCCCTGCACCTTCTTTCTTTCCCTCTCCTTCCCAACCCTCCAAATTGAGTTCATTGTCTTTTTCCAGTTTGAAGGCCATCCCCTTCGAAGGGGAAGATGGAGGGACCGAGCAGCTGAGGAATTCTGTTTTCCCTGTCATCTGTTAACACTGCACCATCTGCCAATTCTATCCCCAGCCTCCCACCCTCTGCCTGAGAGGAGAGGAGAGAGTGGGGGAGGAGATCATTTTCCTGGACCTCCAGGACCCCTCCCACTAAGGAACTCAGAATACCCACAGAAAGCTCAGTTTTCCGCTCAGAACCAACAGCAGAGGACGAGAATCAGAGGGAGGCACATAGGAGATGAGATGGAAGGAAAGACTTTCTGAGCATCAAGGGATAAAATAGCAGATAATAGGACCCACCTTCCCCCACTCTCAGGTCTTGTTTTCAGGCTTCCCACCTCCACCTCTGTGAGGCTGGTGGGGGGTGGCATGAACTGATCCCAGCAGCAGGAACCCCGCAAGCCGCTTGGGGTGAGGGCAATGTAAGTCCATTTTACAGGGAGCCCAGGCAGATTTATGAGGCTCGGGTGTGGCTGGCTGTTACTCAGCCTCTGACTTTTTAATTCCCAGTCTTCCCACCCACTCCGCCCCCTCCCCAAGAAGGCCTTTGTGCAGGACAATGAAGAACCTATAAATTCTGGGGGACAGAGGTGTGGGGGAGGGGAGCATAGATCACTTCAGCTGTCCCTGCTGGGGCCCTGCATAGAAAGGGGTGGCCTCCGTAGACCTGCAGAGTCTCCTCTCATGCACAGTGGAGCCCAGAGGGAAAGGTGGGCCATGCCTTACCCCTGCCTTTTACAAAAGAGGAAATTGAGGCTCAGAGGCAGAGGGTGTTCTCTAGTCCCCACTTCATGCACTCATCCTCAAGTCACTCATGTATTTATTCCCCTTCTCTCACTCCTCCCATGGTCATTCCATCAGTGGTCATTCCCTCACTCCAGCATTCACTCAACAAACACATGTATTCACTCAACACCTAAGGAGTAGGAACCCTGTAGCAGGCCAGGTACAGAGGAGGCAATGACTGGTGAGACCCAGGTCTGCCTGGCGGGGGGTGGGGTGGTGGTGCACAGAACAGGCTGTGATCAGAGAGGGCCAAAGCAAAGCTCGAACCCTACCTGTCGGGGCTGGATACATGCAACATTTTCTTGATCTTTTCTTCAGCAAGCCCTCTGCAGCTTCTGAAACACTTTCATGGGCATTTTTTAATTTAATCTTGATTGTGACCCTTTGGATTAGGTATTACAACATCTCCTCCCCACTCCCTCCCTTTTGCTGATGTGGCCCTGAGAGGGTAAGTGGTTTGCCCAAGATCATCCCTCTGGTGGGTGGCAGAGCCAAACCTGGAACCAGGCCCTTTCCTCTGCACCAGAGCTGCAGCCTCGAGGACTGTGGGGACTCAGGGTGTGGGCATGGGCTGTGGTCTGAGCTTCCTTTTCTATCTCTGTGCCCACCTAGCCCTGTGGGTCCCCTCACCTTTTCCGTGCTGACCCTTTCCTGGTGTTCTATTCCCCACCTGCCTGCCAAAACCAAACCAAAATCAGTTGCTGTCAAGTCCATTCTGATTCGCTGTAACCCCATGTGTGTCAGAGGACAACTGCACCCCACGGGGTTTTCAGGGGGTGATTTTTCAGAAGTAGATCACCCGGACTTTGTTTCCAGGCACCTCTGGGTGGACTAGAACTTCCAAGTTTTCAGTAGCAGCAGAGCATGTGAAGCATTTGTACCCCCCAGGGACTTGTATTTACTTACCTTACCCATATAACGGCCGCACGGTAATAATAAATGAATCTAGTGCTTAGGATGCATGTGTGTGTTTGCTGAACGGCCACACATTCTTGCTTGTGTCCTGGTGTGGATCTGTGTACTGAGGATAGTATTAGTAACTACTTCATAGAGGAGGTATAAGAATTTAATTAAGCCACGCAAAGTGCTTAGAATCATGCCTGGTATATAGTAAAGGCTCAGTAAGCATTGGCTGCTATGATTTTTACTGTAACCCAAAGGCCTGCCTAATGTGTATGTAGCATCTGGGTGAACACAGGTGGATACAGGTGTGTGCCACTGACCCCTCCAAGGGAGAAGCCACCTTGGAGGCAAACAAATGGCCCAGCCTTCAGTTCTTTCTCCAGGAATTCCTTCCTTCCTTAAATGTGTCATGCATGTATACAGTAGTCCTACATTAGTGCCAGACATTGAGTTAGCAGAGAACAAGAAAGGCAAGGTCCCAGCACTCATGAAGTTGATATTCTCGTAAGTGAAATAAACCACAAACCAAGTGAATAAATGAGATGATTACAGAATGTGGTAAGTCCTGTGGAAGAAATACAAAAGGCAAACTGACAGAGTGGATTGGGCCGACCGGTGTGAGGCTGCTTTAGTATTGTGATCAGAGATGACGGGGAGGTGGCATTCCTATGAAGGAGAGAGACAGGGTGGTCCAGACAAAGGAACCAGCGAAGCCAAGGCCAGAGGTGTGGAAAAGCTTGTCAAGTTCAAGGTACAGAAAGGCAGCCAGTGTCAGCAGGGTCTGGGGAAAGGGGAGAATGGTAGGAGAGGAGGTCAGCGTTGGCAGAGGGCAGGGTAAGAAGTTGGGGCTTTCTTCCAGGAGAGGTTAAGCAGGGAGTGACACGCTCCGTTCTTTTTCTGACTTGCATTTTTACAGGTCCCTCTGGCTGCTGTATGGAGCATTGATGGAGAGCCAGGAGAGCAGACAGGAGCCTCTGCAGTTGTGCAAGGAGGTAATAGGGGCTTGGGCAGTGCGCGTGTGTGGGAGGGAAGCGGGGTGCAGAGGCTGACTCAAGATACATCTTAGATGCAGAAGGCTAATGGACTGGACACCAGGGGTGAGTAGAAGAGGAACTGAGGAAGACGGAAGGGCCAAATTGGTCCACTTGTCTCCTCCAGCCCTTGTTGGGCTTGCCCCTCCCCATAGGGGCCAATACTAGGCATTTGCTCTCCCCCTCTCTAATCAGCAGTCCTACATCAGGGACTGCGGGCTGTTCATTCGAGTCCTTTGTGGGAATCAGAGAAGGCGCCCTTTGCCTTCCTCCAGAATGAGGCAGCACCTACCAAGGGCCAGGCTTGGATTTCAGACCTATTCATCTCCTCTGTTTAGGGCACAGCACGCACAACCGTACAGCTTTCCCCCTCCCCAGGCTGGGCTACTGGGCCAGCCAGAGAATCTTCGGAGCTCTGAGACGCCCAGGCGCGGGGCTTGTTGGGGCACCAGCCCGAAACGGCCGTCTAGGGGCGGGGCCTCCGGGGCGGGGAGACCTGGCATTTCCTAAGGGAATCTCCCAGCTCCTTTCTCGGGAGAAGGAAGTGTCCCAAACTGGCATTCATACCTTATACCCCAAAAGGGGAGCGCCCTAGCGCCGCTGGAGCTGCTGCTCCCGAACCTGCACCCCAGTCCCCGCCGGCTCCGGGCCGGGAAGGCCGCTGCCCCTCCCGCCCACTAGAGCTAACGAAGCCGATCTATAGGCCTCGGGCTACCGGCGGGGGAGGGTCCGAGCCGTAATTGCTGCCATCTGCTCCCTCCTCCCCAGCCCCTCGTGAGGTCCCACCGCCGGGGGTGGGGGTAGGGGTGGGGTGGGGGAGGGTCCGAGGCGCGCGCGGAAGCCCAAGCCCCAGCCCCAGCGCTCCGAACGCCCCCCTCTTACGCCCACCCCGGCCAACCGAGACGGGCGGGTCTCCAGGGTGACGCACGGGCCTACATTCGGGCGGTGCTGGGTGAGCCGACCGCACTCGCACCAGCCTGTCTTTGGGGTAGGGGTCCCCAGTTGGAGTCACACAACATTACAAGGCACAGAAGAGTCCCAATATTCTGGATCTGCTTGTCATGGAGCCAGGCTTTCTGGAGGATCTTGGGGGCTGTCCCTCTCCAACCCACACACATTGGCGTACACACTGATGCATGGTTAACACTTGCTTTAGGTTATTGACCCATCGATCTCTGAACAGGACTGATGTGTCTGGTATGTGTGCGAAGGGAGGAGGCAGAGCCTGGGCCCAAGCCCCCGGGACTTCGCTCCTCAATCAGACAGATTCGGGTTGAAAACCCCGCCCAGCTATGCTACTCACGGGCTGGATAACTACAGCAACTTACTTCACCGCTCAGAGCCTGTTTCCTGGCTGTAAATGGGGAAGCCACAGTACCTGCTTCCTGGGTGCGTCCCGAGGATGTAATTCCACCGGGCCTGTGAGGCGTTCACCTGCAGGTGGGTTGTTATCCCAGGGAGAGCAGGGGCATCAGGGGGAGTGATGACAGGCGTCAGCTGGCCCCCTGCAAGATTCTGTGACAGAGTTGGGGACCAGCCTGTCAGGGACTCTGCTGGGGAAGAGGGAGGGTGGGCTAGGGACTGGAGAGGAGGGCAGACAAGTCATCTGAGCAGGCTCACTGGTTCAAGGCCATCTGTGGGAGTCTCTGCAACATCAGCTTCTGCAGGTGAGGATGTGGGCTCTTACCTCTCTATATCAGTGCCTGGGGGTCTTGGGGGAACCCTGGTGGCGTAGTGGTTAAGTGCTACTGCTGCTAACCAAGAGGTTGGCATTTCAAATTCACCAGGTGCTCCTTGGAAACTCTATGGGGAGTTCTACTCTGTCCTATAGGGTCGCTAGGAGTCAGAATCGACTTGACAGCAGTGGGTTTGTTGTTTTTTTTTTTTTGGTTTGGGGGTGCTCAGTAAATGTTTGTGAATCCTCTCAGGGCCATAACGGTTTCACATAATCGGCCTTGTTCTTCTCATAAGAACACTTTTGCCAGCACCCTGAGTCCCGGGGTTTTGCTCCTGCTTCTCCTCCATCCCCGAAATTATGCTCACTGGAGTACTCACAGGGCAGAGGAGAGCATCCCACTGCTCTGGTCCAGGAAGCCACCCCTCCACCCCCCATGCACACACACTGGTTTGCCTCATCTTCACCTCTACCCCCCGGGGATCTAAACATTCCTCCAGGTGATCCTGAGCAAGCTTAGGCTCCCAGACAGACCAAGGCCCTTCCCCTGCCTCCACATATCAAGGTCCCCTGGTGACACAGACGTCCTTCCTGCCCAGGACCCAGGACCTCATCTAACAGGGCTGAGTGCCTGCTGCCTCCCCTTCCTGCAGCCCAGGTGATTCCAACAAACCTTTGTTTGCCCAGGAAGCCAGCTCCACCAGGACTGAGCTACAACCATCCCCCAATCCATGACCACCACCAGCCCTATGACCTGAGTCCTCAACACAGGCGAGGCTTGGGAATGCCAAGGGAAAGCAGGCTCTCAGTACAATGAGGGGATGCAGTGTAAAAAGTTCTGGAATCATGGGGACCATTGGAGAACCTGAAGGTTACAGGCTCCTGGAGGGGTCAGGAGGATGCCACAGAGGCAGTGGTTTCTGGGCTAGGGTTTTAAAGGATAAACATCAGCTCATCAGGGAAAGAAGGGGAGAAGGGAGAAGTGGTGTTCCAGGCAGAAGAAAAAGCATGTGCAAAGACTTGGCAGTGTGAAAGTACATGATGTGTCTGGGGAAGACTGAGACGTTTGATGTGATGGGAGCAAGAGTGTTAAAGGGAGGAGTTGACAGGGATAAGGAGGAAACAGTTGTGTGGGGGGGGGGGTGGGTGGCGGGAGGAGGGAGGGGTGAAGTGGCACATACACCAGGCTGAGGAGTTTAGACCTGACCTTGCTGTAGCAAATTGAAGTGTCTGCACAGGGAGGGGCAGACAGAAACACAAATAGCCAGAGGAGCGAAGCTGGCAGATGTAAGATAAAAAGGTCAGTAACAACCCAGTAATGAAAAGGCCAGTTAATTCACCGGTGCTTCCGATTTGAGAGACAGTAGGGACCAGTGGGGACTATGGCATATGTGCGAGTCCCAGGGATCCCTGCAGAAGGCCACAGTTGTTACTCCACTCCAGCCAGTTGTTGCAATGCAGAAGTACAGTCTTAGTGTTGCCAGATATCTTCAATAAGAATTAGAGAGGTAGATTTTTATGTGTTGCCTCTTGGTTTTTAAATGTTGACAATTATTTTTTAAAATTTTAAAATACTGTGAGTGCCCAAAACACATACATGGCCTGTAGGCCACCAGTCTGCGACTGTGCAGTTGCTAGAAAGCTATTGAAAGTTTTGTAAGGAGGGGAATGATCTGAATAACAGGCCTGGGTTTTAGGACGCCCACTCAGGGGCAGTGTGGAGGAAGGGCCTGGTGGCAGAAGGCCAGTGGGGGAAGTTGCAATTGTCCAGGCCAGAAGGGCTGAACCCTGAACAAAGGCAGCTAGCTGACCTGGAGAGGAGGAAGGCTCTCCAGACACAGGGTAAGAGTCTTCAGGGTTAGCCTTCCCTGAGGATTTGGAGGTTTAAGTCTCCTTTTCCTTTGTCCCCTTTAAAGAACTGCAAATGTCATCTAGTGGGTGGGGAGGCCTGTTTGCAGTGAGATGCCCCTGCACATCCCTTAGTTTGGGGGCTGGCAGGCTACCCCACAGGGCTGAGTAAGGCATTCCAACTAGCCTAAAGAGGGAGGGGGCCGTGCTGGGGGAGGGGCTCAGGAATCTGGCCTGGCCTTCAGGAAGACCCCAGCCAGCCCTAATGGGAACCACACGTGGGGTGAACTGGAATCCCGGATTGCCTGTGTGTGACGTTTGGCTTTGGAATCGGACACTGGGGTCACTCCTGACCCGCTAAAGTCTGAGGCCTCCCAGCCCCAGCTCCCTTCCTAATCGCTGCCAGACACATTGTGCGCTGCACCCAGCCAGGCCCGGCCTGGTTCTGGGGACAGGCTGCTTCTCGGCCCTCATTTTCTGCTGGGAGAGGGCCTAAGTCCGAGGGGAAAAGGGGTCTCAGACATGAACTTTAGGCTTCCTACATAGGTAGAACAAGAAGCCCCTTCACAGTCCCCCAAAACAGTGTTCCCTGAACTTCAATGCCCCTCCTGGAGTCCTGAGCTGCTTCTGACCTTGTAGAAATGGGTACCCTCAGCCCCCACCCCTCCTCTCTAGCATCTGTGGGGTACTCTGTGGCTTTGTGCCCCAGAGGCAGAGGTGGTCACAGCCCAGTCCACTGAACCAGCTGATAATGTTATCTTTCTAAAGTCCCCAGTGTGGGTCAGGTCACCCTCCCCTAGGCACCAAGGAAGGCAGATCCAGAGGAAGAAAAAGGCAGGGACCCTGACCTCAGGGAGCTTGCAGGTAGGAGCAAAATGGGACTCACCCCAGGACCACAAGGACTGGCTCTGGGCCTTGGAGTTGAAGTGTGAGCCTGAGGCTGGATTCCATGGTCAAGCACTGAATGCCCCATGTGTGCCTGGCAGAGTACAAGGCTTGACCATCCAGAGGAGCCCCTGGAAAAATCTAATAAGATGAAGCCAAATACTGGGGAAAGAAAGGCCATCATGGGGGGTGGGGGGTGCTGCAAGGAAGTCCAGGCTCCCTGGGAGGGCTTTATGCAGTAGAGGGATTCACAGCCTGGACCTTAAAAAATGAGCAGAATTTGGGAGGACTTAGAGAAATGAGGAGCGGTGGGGCTTCTGAGGGAAGAAGAAGGGAACTAGCATTATTGGGCACATCCCTGTGCCCATTTACCCCTCACAACAATCTGTTGTTAGTTGCAATTGAGTGGATTCTGATTCATGGAGACTCCGTATGTGCAGAGTAGAGCTACTCCATGGGGTTTTCAAGACTGTGACCTTTTGGAAGCAGGTTGACAGGCCTGCCTCCCCAGGTGCCTCTGGGTGGGTTCAAACCGACAACCTTTTGGTTAGCAGTCAAGTGCTTAACTGTGTACACCACCCGGGAAGCAACCTAAACCAAAACCAAACCCAATGCCATCAAGTTGATTCCGACTCACGGTGACCCTATAGGACAGAGTAGAACTGCCCCACAGAGTTTCCAAGGAGCTCCTGACAGATTTGAACTACCACCCCTTTGGTTAGCAGCCATAGCACTTAATCACTAAGCCACTAGGGTTTCCTGGAAACAACCTAGGAGGTAGGCAATTATCCCCATGTTAGAAAGGAGGAAAGGGAGTCGCAGAGAGTTCTAGGGGCTTGCTAAACGTCTCACGCAGGTGAGTGGCACGGCTGGGAGTCTAACTGGGTCAGCTTGTGCTCTTTCCAAGCAGGGAATTGTGGGGAAGGCAGAAAGATTTTGGCAGGTGGACAGTGTATAGATTTTATTTGGCTTCATAGAGGAGAGGGGAACAGGGCAACCAGGAAGGGAACAAGGATATGGTTCTGGCAGTTGTCAGGCTCTGGAGGGAAGGAGGGTAGAGGACAGCTTGGTGAGGGTCCTCCAATGGGAGAGGGGCTGAGGAAAGCAGCTAGAGATAAGGGGTGTGAGACTGGGTCATTGGTCAAAGGCCCCCTGACACCCAGGTGCCCCCGCTCCAGGGCCCTCGGGACATGTTAGCCTTAGCCTCCCCCATGACCCACAGGGTTAATTTCTTGCACAGACCTCAGACACCAGGCATGGGGCAGTCCAAGGGGCAGGGAAGAGCCCTGTAAGCAGGTGGTTTGCTCCTGAGGAATCACTGTAAAAGCAGAGGGAGGGGAATGGGGTCTCTCCTAGCATATTCCCTGCTACTTTTTCCTCCACCCAACTCAAACACTTCTTGGCTTAGGGACTGAGGGTGTTTGCAAAGCGTCTCAAGACATATGGAAGAGCTAGGAAAAAACCCAGTCCTTAACTGAGTGGTTCACCACAGCTTTTGGGCCATGGCTGTCATTCTACCTGCTAAAACCTCTTCATAGCACTCCTACTATGGTGCATATTGGGGGGACTGTATACTTCCTGCTTAAGTCCCTGACAGTCCCAATGCCCCCGTCAAAGCCCGCGGGCCCAGCTCCTCCCCTCATACCTTCCTTGAGAACTTCCAGGCAGCCTGCATCAGGCCAGGGGCTCAGGAGCTCGGACAGGCTGCATTCCAGGGGGAAGGGGAGAGGGGAGGAGGACTGTACTGTCTGCCCCCTCCCAGCCCAGACGCCATGCTGTCCAGCCTGATGCTCTCTCTAGCCATACTGAGAATGGAGGTGGCTGGTGTAGTTCGATCAAAGCCCCTGGCAAGGGCAGCAGGGCCAGGGACCTAGGAGCCTCTTCTGGCCTCTGCCAAGGATGAAGCCATCTGTGCCCTGGAACTATTCTGCTCCTGTGGGGACCTACGGTTCCAGTCTTGAGAGAGGCCTACAGTGGGCACTGGGTAAGGGATCCAAGGCGAAAAGTGAGCAGACCAGGCATGGAGGGTACTCGCAGGGAGCCAGGGCTTCACTCCTTCTGCAGGGTAGCTCAAGCTCCAACAAATCTCCAGAGAGGGCTCAAGGACTTCCAGAGGGAAATCAGCACAGCGGAATGGAAATCAGGCAGCTGTTGTAGAAGATGAGAGAGTGCTAGGGAAGAGCGGGGCCTCTGGTGTTGCAGATTCGGGTAGTCCCTCTCACCCAGTCCGTCCCCATCCCCCAGCTCGGTTTCGGGAAGCTCTCCCAATGAATATTTAATAGCCTAGCGCTAGGCCTGATTGAATTTTAATGAGGGCGACCCGAGCCCGGAGCCCAAGTCGAGGCAATTAGTCAGGACCCATTAACGCTGAAGGAGCTGATTTATGGGCGGGACCATGCCCCAGGCAGGGGGAGCCGAGGCTGCCCGGCGGCCCAGGATTGGGTGGACAAGTCTTCCGTGTCAGCCAATCCCTACGGCTGCCTCGGTCTGCTTTGCATCTCATTTGCATAGCACTCTCTGTGCAAATCTGGGCCGTAGCCTGTGGCCAGATCCCGGGGGTAGGTGGAGGCGGGCGGATGGCTGGGAGCTAGACCCCAGCTGGGCCCTCCTTAGGAGGCCGGACTAGCCTTTATGGCTACACCAGGGACACTTTTCCCTGTTCCGCATGTGGGATTCCATCAGACATCCCAGTTCTGGGAGCTGGCTTTGGTTGGGAGGGGGAAATTCTAGAGGAAGAGCAGAGGAGTCGACTAGGGCCGCCTTGGAAAAGCTGGTCGAAGTTGCGGGGGTGGGGTGGCGGGAGAGAGAGGGGTCCCAGGACCTAACAAAAGGCTCTGCAATTAGTACACCCAGGAGCCTTACTGAGCCCTTACTGTGTGCCGGGCACTGTGCTAAGAGCTTTCATTTATTTTCTCTTAATTAATCCTCACCAGCGAGCGGCACTGGCTTCGATTTGGTTTGTTTTTAGCAGTCTGAGAGTAGGTCCTTGGATTGCTGCTGTTAGCTGCTGTCCAGTTGGTGCAGACGCATGGCAACCTTATATATAACAGAAGGAAATGCCTGGTCCTGTGTCATCTTCGTGATCACTGGTCTGTTTGAGTCCATTGTGGCTATTGTGTCAATCATCTCACTGAGAGTTCTCCTTGTTTCTGTTTTTATTGGCTCCCTGCTTTACCAAACATGATGTCCTTTTCTACTGATTGGTTTTTTATCTTGATTACTGGAGTTGACATTTTCCAGAACAGGAACCTGAGGCTTAGTGAACTGAGACTACCGGCCCAAGGTTGCACTGCCAGGAGAGGTGGTGGAGTGGGAGGGCTGGCTGGCTGCCTGGCTTTCGCACCTCCCTGTCTCCCTGTCTCTCTCAGAGAGGGGTTCTACACTGATAGGGGTGTGGTTGCAGGTTTTCAGGGTGTTGGATTATGCCTTGGAGAGCTAGGGATGAAGCCAAGGGGCTCTTCGGGGAGATGGCCCCCTCCCCACCCCGCCTTTCATTCCCCTGAGCTGAGTGAACGAGCTGG
Source organism: Loxodonta africana (assembly GCF_030014295.1). Lineage (NCBI taxonomy): Eukaryota > Metazoa > Chordata > Mammalia > Proboscidea > Elephantidae > Loxodonta > Loxodonta africana. The sequence goes on from NC_087345.1 coordinate 90,167,075, forward strand.
GACTCAGTCTGGAGTGCTCTTTTGAACTCTACCCGACCCCTTAAACGACAGGTCAAGGATTTAGTTGGCCTGTCTGCTGCCACTCTGGCAGTGTGGCCTCCTCCTCACCAGCTCCCACCCATTCCCCAGCCCTCATTCACCAAGGGTGTAGTGGAAGACAGCATCCTTCCCTTACTGGGGAAGCATCCCCATGGGTCCAGGCCCTAACTGAGCCAGAATGTGGAAAACCCATGTTCTTTATTGCAGGGATGGGCAACAGAGGGAGAGACAGAGCTCTGGGCTGGGAGGCCAGCTCCGGCAGGGAGGCTGTGCAGAGGTTGGCAGGGAATATGGATGGACGCATTAGTCAAGGAAGGCTTCCTGGAAGAGGGGGGGTGGAACAGAGACTGGAAGGAAGGGAGGGTTGAGGTCAAAGAGAAAGGGGAGGAAATCCTCTGCAGGAGAACATCCTGCTTGAGGCAAGAGAGCGTGAAGCATAAGCTGGAAAAGCTCCACATATGTCACCGATGGTAATTATAGGAGCAGCAGCAGCTCAACTCAAGGCTTCCTGTCTGAAGCAGGGAATGAAGGGATGATGAAAACTATCACTGTTTATAATGAGCACCTGCTATGTGCCAGGCACTATGCTAGGTGCCTTAAATATATTGTTCATCTAATCTTTATAGCAACTTAATAAGATAAGTATTCTTAGAATCTCCCTTTTACAGATGAGGAAACTGAGGCTCTGAGAGAGGCAGTAACTTGCCCAAGATCACATAGCTAGTCGGTGGCAGAGACTTTGCTTTTTTGTCCATCGCTCTGTACTGCTCATAAGCCCCTTAAACTCGACTTAAGCTCTTTTTTTTAACCTCAAAATTGTTCCTCCTCCGGATTCTTATCTCCCTTTACCAGGATTGACTAGTGATAAAAACAGATACTGCAAGTAATCTTTGCCAAAAGCCTGAGAATAATCCCATCCATACTGTCACCCAAGCCTGAGTCCTTGGTGCCATCAATCATTTACAGTCCCATGATCTGCTTCTTAAAGGTTTCTAAATGCTGCCCCCCATTCTCCTAATACCCCTCCCCCCACCTCTGCTTGGTTCAGGCCCTGGCCATCCTCGCCAGGGCCCAGTGAGGTACAAAGGTAGCCTTACTGAGCCCTTGTTATGTGCCAGGCACTGCGTGCATTTTCTCTTAATCTTTACCAGAAACTTGAGAGTAGGTCTTTTGATTGCTACAGTTGACATTTTACAGATGGGGGTGGGAAAGGTCAAGGAATGGTAAGAAACCCCCAGCTGTACTGGGCTTGCCACAATGGTGGCAGGGAGCAGACCGCACCAGATCAGGTCTGTCTGGATGGAGGGTGGGCTGGGATGTTCAGAGCTTCAAAGTCTTTTTCTCTGCTCAGCTTTCCTCACAGTTCACAGTTTCCCAGGCTGGATCTGTGCCTCTCCTCTGTTTTGACATGAGGGGTCTTATTTGTTGGATGCTTTGGGCTTTAAGTTACAGGAGGCCAAACTTAAAACTGGCTTAAATAGAAAGGACACTTATTTATTAGTCACAAAACAAGATGTCCTGAGGTGGAGTGGTTGGTTAATTCAATGGCTCAACAATTTTAAAAAGGACTAGGGTCCTTCCTTCCTTCCTTCCCTCCCTCCCTCTCTCCTTTTTTTTTCAACCTTATCGACATATAATTTACATACAGTAGAATGCACAGGTTTTAAAAGTACAGTTTGATAAGCTTTGACAAATGTATGTACCTGGTAGCCACCATCCCAATCAAGATGTAGAACATTTCCATCATGCCAGAAAGTTTCCTCCTGTCTATTTGCAGTCAATCTGTCTCTCAGCCTCTGCCACAGTAACCGTGGATCTGATTGCTACCTCTATGGATCGGTTTTGCCTATTCTAGACCTTCACTGGAATGGAATAATATGTATGTACCCATTTGGGTCTGACTTTTTTGCTTCAGACAATACTTTTGAGATTCATCCATTTTGTTGAGTTTACTAGTAGTTCATTCATTTTTATTACTGAGAAGGATTTCATTTTGTGAATATTCTACAGTATTTTTTCTCTACCATCCTTATTATGTTGGTTTTTGTCCCTGCACCCTGACTCTTCTCAAGGTCACAAGATGGATGCTGCAGTTCCAGACAACAGAAACAGACAACTGCATTCAGAGGCCAAGAAAAGCTGTTTCTCCTTGAGTTTCTGAGAAATCTTTCCAGAAGTCCTCCTAAAGAATATCTCCTCGTGTTTCATAGGCCGGAATCACATCACATGTCTATTCCTAAACCAAACACTGGCAAAGGGAATGGAATTTTCACAGGTGCCTCAGACTAATCATGATTCATCCCTTGGGCTGGGGAGTGTCTCAGCCTCTTCTGGAGACCATGGCAGCCTGGTCCCTGAGCAAAACTGAGATTCCATTAGCAAGAAAGGAAGGCAATGATTGTTGGTAAACAGCCAATAGCGACTGCTTTGTCTGCTTCTTCCTCATTAACAGAACTCAAATTTTGTTCACGGATCTGCTCTCTTGAGGAAGGTAAGCCCGTGTCCAATCTAGGAATAAATCCTGACGCATCTATGCCAATCCTGATAATCCTGAACCTCTGATCAGGGATTGCTTTAAGCATGAGGACTGTGGAAGCACTGCCTGAGTGTGGCTGGTACCTAGAAACTTTTATTGACTGTCTGGCAAAACCATCTGCTAGCATCAAAACTTTCAGGATGTACGTCAGCGGCTTAGAAGGAAATTCAGGCAATAGTAGTGGATGGGGTAGGTAGCCTTCAATATGGTTCCCAGTAACCCCTACCTCCTGCTATTAAAACACTTGTATAGTCCCCTCCCACAATGGTTGTGTGACCAATAGCACATAGCAGAAGTCAGGACACATCAGTTCTGATATTAGGTTATAAAAAGACTGAGGCTTCTGTCTTAAATGCTCGTTGGCCTCTCTCTTGGACCACTTGCTATAGGGGAGGCCAGCCGCTATGTCAAGGAGACATTCAGGCAGCCTAATAGGAGACCCAGGAGATGAAGAACTTAGATAAAACCTAGTTAACAGTCATTTGGGAACTGATGTCTGCCAACAATCACGCAAGGGGTACTTGGAAGTGGATTCTTCAGCCCCAGATGACTGTAGCCAGGCCCAGCCCACAGCTTGATTGCAGCCTCCTGAGAGACCTGGAGCCAGAGCCACCCAGCTAAGCCACTCCCAGATTTCTGACCCATAGAAGCCCTAAGATAAGAAGTGTTTGTTGCTTTAAGCTACTAAGATTTGGGGTAATCTTTAAGGCAGCAACAGATGATTTGGTAAAGCACTCTTTTAAGAAATGCTGTATCACCAATACTTGTGATGGCCCAGATGATGCTTCTGTGTTGAAAAACACTGATGTCGACAGCACAGAGCTGAAAGTGATTCCAAAGAATCAGACTCTGAATATGAAGAAGTTTGGAGAAAACCTTAAGCAATGTATCTCATTCATATTTTCCTTGTTATGTATGTACAAGAGTGATTTATGTTAAAAATATGTTTCTGTATAAATCTGAAAGAGCTTTTTCAATATGGATAAAATAAAAATTCTAAGTGATAAGAAATCATTGTGTCAGTTCAATTAGCAGTGTTTTTATCCTTGTAATGATGCGTAGTGGTTAAGAGCTCCTGCTGCTAACCAAAAGATCCGCAGTTCGAATCCACCAGATGCTCCTTGGAAACCCTATGGGTCACTATGAGTCGGAATTGACTAGATGGTAACGGGGAGTTTGTTTTTTTTTTTTGTTAATGGTACATAAAGTAACAGTGCTTCTTAACGACAACATCTTAGATTTCATGCATTAGTCATGCGTGTTCCTTATTGTACAAGCTGCGGTTAGGGGAGCTTTCTGGTACTGGCAGAGGGGATCTTAATTCAGGGGAATATAGGAACAGGAACCCTCTCTGGTGGTGTAGTGGTTAACTGCTACAGCTGCTAACCAAGAGGTCCACAGTTCCAGTCCGCCAGGCGCTCCTTGGAAACTGTATTGGGCGGTTCTACTCTGTGCTGTAGGGTCGCTATGAGTTGGAAAATCGACTCCATGGCAGTGGGTTTTTTTTGTTTGTTTGTTTTATAGGAGCAGGGTTGAGGAGGAGAAGCAAGAAGAAGAAAACAAGCACTTGAGGGAGAACTGGAGGGGCTGGGCAGGGGCTTGTGGCAAACAGTTTAAAAACATTTATGGAAAACCCATATTGTTCACCTTTTAAGTGTGTTAGGCCTAATCCTCCAACGGGATTAAAATATCTCACCCATGGTGCCTAGCAGTTGCTGGCTACCTTGGAAATGCCTGTATTTCTCAAATAAAAATGAGGACAATCTGGGCTGGGCATGAGAAAGAAGTGGGGCAGGAGAACTAGTTAGCCTTTTGAGCAGAGGCCTGGGTTAAGATTAGTAGACTTTGATGAAATCAGCCGCTTTGTGACTCTTCTCATCCTCACTCAGGACAGCCCTGTAAAGGGGTCGGTATTTATCATCAACCCATTTTACAAGTGAAGAAGCTAGGGACCAGGGGGTTAAGTTACCACGGGGTAACTCAGGCAGTCTGACTCCAAAACCTGTGCGTCTTAGCCGCTACATTACAGCACTTCAGATCTGTGGGGAATTTCAAGAAACCAAACCTGTTGCCATCGGTTCCTACTCATAGCAACTCCATAGGACAGAGTAGAACTGCTCCATAGGGTTTCCAAACAGTGGCTGGTGGATTTGAACTTCCGATCTTTTGGTTAGCAGCTGATCTAACCACTGTACCACCAGGGCTCTGGCGTGGAATTTGGCAACCACTTAATCCCTGATTTTACAGCTGAGGAAGCAGGAACTGGAGAGGGAGCAAGACTTGTCCAAGGTCCACAGGGAGGGGTGGCTGAGCGGGACTCGTTCAAGTCTCAGGGTGGATTAGGCTCGGTAGGAGGGGGGAGGGGCTGTAGGCCTGGACGGCAGCTGCCCCTGCTCACCCCGCCCCCAATGCAAAGTGCCCGTTCTTTCCATTTTGGGAACCGGCACGACTTGGTGAGGGTCGAGGGGAGGCGGCTTCAGGAGACCACCAGCCCTCCTTCATTCTCCGGATTCCCGAGGCAGCCATTATCCCGGGAGGAATGTTCGGCCAGCAGCCAGGAGGGGGCGGGGCCTCGTCCGGTGCCCCAGACAAGCCCGCTTTGTGCTCTCCACGCAGGGCCCCTCCTGGCCTGCTCCAGCGAGGCCTTCGCAGCGAGTTTCAGGGCTTGCAGGGCAGACGCTAAGAGATGAAGCCACTCGGAAAGGTGTGGGCCACGAGGGATGCACTGGGCTCCTGAAGGCCAGTCTGGGAGGGCTGCCTGGAGGAAAGGTGAGGGCACCGCCTAGAGGCCTGTGTTAGTGGCTCCTGAAAGCTAAAAATGTGCAATGCCAGCCTCCAGTACTAGGAGTGTATCTTAAGGAAATAATTAGACACGTGCACAAAGGCGGCTGTTACAAGTTTGTTCATCAAGCTTTTATTTCTAACAGAAAATAAAATCGACAGCAAAGGGAACTTCTTAAATAATTCTGGCATATCTACATGATGGAATATTAAGCGGTACTAAAAATTATGTGGTATAAATACATTTGTAGACAAGAAAAGGTTTTCAGAATATTTGCCTATTTAAAAAAGCAGATTACAAAGCAGTGTTATAAAAAATATTTATAGAGACGCCAAAATGTCACCGGTGGTTACCTCTAGGTGGTAGGATTGAGGGTGTTTGAATTTTTATTTTGTGTTTATATTTTTTATATTATCTATAATTTTTGTAACACTGTATTGTACTTAAGCAACCAAGCTGTGTGCGTATGTGCCTGAGAACCCCAGCTGAGTTAGGGGCTGGGTGCCCCTCAGAGAAGTTTCCCCAACATGGCTCCCTCAAGGGTAGACAGACAGCTGTTGAGGCCTCAGAAAAGAGCATTAGACAGGCAAAGTCTGAGACTAATAATAATAGCAACAACTCATTTAGCACTTTACCAAGTGCTTCCACACACATCTTATTTGAATCCCACCACAATCCTGTGAAGTCACACCATCCCCCTTTTACAGGTGAGGCTGCAGGAGGTTAGGTGGCTCCCCCAGGGAGCAGCAGAAAAGTGGCGGAGCTAGGATTCAGTCCTAGGTCCCTGACCTTCAACCACAGCACCCCACTGCCTCCCCCATTCCGGCCCATCACAGCATCCTGCATTTGTCCTTCACCTGTCCCTCTTCCCCACCGAGTTCAAGTTTCTCTCGGAAGCATTGGGGTCTTGTTCAAGTCTCTATTCCCAGAATTTAGTACACTTTTTTTTAGGCATCTAGTACATGCTCTTGAATAAATGAATGAATGAGTGAACATGAAAACCAGAGCCTTGCTGGAGCAGGTCATGGTAGATTTACAAACCTGCCTGCCTGCATCTTTTATACTTGCTGGAAACCCTGGTGGCGTAGTGGTTAAGTGCTATGGCTGCTAACTAGAAAGGCTGGCAGTTCGAGTCCACCAGGCACTCACTGGAAACGCTATGGGGGCAGTTCTACTCTGTCCTATAGGGTTGCTAGTAATCAACTCGACAGCAACGGGTTTGTTTTTTTTTTGTATTCTCTGTATTTATTTCCTTTTTGTTCTTTAGTGTTTAGCTAAGCCTGTTAGAAAATGGCTGATAGCAAGAGCTGCTTCAGGAACCCGGCTGGGTCTGAACCAAAGCATCAGAGGAGCAGGAACATGTCTCTACCCCTTTACACACACCAGTAACTGAAGGTAGATACCCTCAAGGCCAAAGGAGCAGAGGAGGGGCCCTTGGTCAGCTGTCCAGGGAGCAGGATTTCTATGCAGGACAAATACTTGGAAAGGATGGGGTTCCACACACTGAGCCATGCTGTGCACACCCCTTCCTTCTCACATCCTCACAGACCTCAGTCTCAGACCCAGAGAGTTGGAGGTTAAAGGGTGGGCTGTGGATAGAGATTGGGCCAATCAGGGAAGGCATCCTGGAGGAGAGCCCTGGAAGGCAGGTTTAGGAAAGAGAGGAGGCCAGGGCAGAGGGGAAAGAAGGAGGAACATGCCCCAGCAGTTCAGGCCTCAGATGATTTAAGTACAACCAGATGTGCTGGCAATTGCCTGTCAGGCCCAGCCCCAGTGAGGGCAGGGTGGGGGTGGGGAGACCTCCAGGCCACTTGGATTTCCAGTTCCTCCTTCTGCCCTGGGTCTGTAAGCTTTAGGAAGGGGAGAAGCTCAGTGGGGTTCCAGAGGGGCTGGTAAGTCAGAGGGTGGCCATTGCAGGCCTGGGTGGAATCCTCTGCCTTTGGGCTCTAAGACGCAGGCTCAATCGCTGGAACCTAGAAAAAAGGATTAGGAGAGCTCTGGCATAGGAGCTACCAGCTCTCCTGGGGTTAGGGGACAGCTAGGAAAGGCTTTACAGAGAAGAGCACATCTGAGCTGGGTTCTGAAGGATGAGTAGGAGCTTACCAGGCAGAGGAGGGGAAATATTTCAGGCAGCAAGACTTTGAGGTGTTTAGTGAGAAGTTCCGTGGGGTTGGATTATAAGGTACGTGGGGTACTGGCCCAAAGGCTGTACTGTGAGGTGGGGGGAGCTTCTGCTCACAGACCAAATGGAAGGGCCAGGTATGGGGTGAGGTTTTTTAAAGTGGGGTAGCAGGGTCCTCAAGTGTTGGACCCCAGGGGGTGAGGTGAGGGCTAAGAGCCTTGAGCCCAAGCTCCTCCTAAGTCTTGTGTGGTCTGGCACTGAGCTGTGTCTGCCCAGAGGAAGGGGCAACTCTTTCTACTTTCCACAGAGGCTCTTAGGGGTTCCTAAGCTGAATGTGGGGTGGGAGCTGGACTCAGACACAGCCTGTGACTTAGTGGGAAATGTACTAACAGGCTTAACACTTCAGGGCCCTGAGACCCCACTTCCAAAAACCTTCCCCACACCTGGCCCTTCCATTTGGGCTGTGAGCAGAAGCTCCCCCCACCTCACAGTACACCCTTTGGGCCAGTACCCCATGTTCCTTATAAATCCAGCCCCACTGAACTCAGTAAATGCCCACATCCTTTTTTTTTTTTAAATCTCTAAGAGTGTGTCTGTGTGTGTAGGGGGTTGTTGAGCAGGATTGGGTCAGCACTGGGAGTTGGGCCTGGAAAGCCAAACAGAAAGAAAAGGACTAGGGCTTCCATTTGTGGGGGGAGCAGCCTGAGCCCAGGACAAGTGAGGGGGTAGCAGCCAGCTGGGTGTGGCATCCTTTGGGTAAGCCTGCCTTTGGGTATCCCCTAACTGGGACACATTTCCTTCCTTTCCTGCTTCATAATGACTCCTGAGTGGCAGATCCAAGGGACCACAAAGAGAGGTCTCCCCGCCCTTTCCTCTTCCTCTCTTCCATTTCTTCTTCCCTTCCTCTCCCCGACCCCCACCTCATCCTTCCCCAGGGCCCTTTTCTTTCCTTCCTCCTCACCCCACCTGCTCCTCCCTCCCTCACTCCCTCTCTGGCTTCCACTTCCTCCCTTCAAAACCCTTAAAGTGGATTCTCCCTAGACCAGCTGGAGTTATTTTTCTTAATGTTCTCAGAAAGGCCCTGTTGTAATTCTCTGGACTAGTAAGGTCACACACTTGCTCACACCCCTTCCCATATATACTTATGCCCCCGCCACAGACACCAACAAGCTTGTAGGGGCACTCAGCTACACACCCAAGTACAGCACCTGACCTCTCTAGGTGTGAGGTCGGTCCTGGAATTCTCCGCCTTGGATATGATACAAGCAAAAGGGCTTGCAAAGAATGGAGGCTTCTCTGCAGAAAACAAGCATTACTGCCATCATTGCCACTATTATTATCCAATCCATTGCTGGGCACTTGACCTGCCTGGGGATGATCACAACAACCAGCCTGACCTCAGCTGGGGTCTCTCAGGGCACAGACCCCTTGGGTGCGGACAGCCAGGAGAGGTGTCAGCAGGGAGTCCTCAGAGATCAGACCCCAGTGCCCTGCCCAGGAGGGCAGGAGGGAGAGACATGATGAAGGGCCATTTGCCAGGATTGAGTATTTGTCAGCCTAGGAGGCTGGATGATGTATTAACGTGACTTTAATGAGCTTGGGGAGGAGTAGTCACACTTCATTGCCTGAGCACTGGTGCAGGATGGGGGCTGAGGGGTGAAGTGACCAGCCTCACCCCACCCACTAACTAAACCCCTGGACATGACCCATGGCCATTTGCCTATCTCCAAGATGCTGAACCCCACCTCATGGAGTCCAGCAAATGCCTTCTCCAGATGCTCACCCATCCTAATATCTCACATCCCTAGAGTCTTACTGGGAAGGCCTTCCTTAGGTCTAACCTTGGCCTTCCTATCAGAACTGCAAGATTGTTTTTTCCTGGGCTTTTGGGGGATGAATTCAATTCCTTCCTTCAACCTGGGCCCCTCAGTATAACCCTACACCCATTATCCTCTCCTACCCTGGAGACTGATGGATTGTGGCCCCCAGTTATACCCAGAGGCAATGCCCTGGCAATACCAGGCTTGGCTTCTTAGTACCAGTCCTGCTTGTTGAGGTCCCTTAGCTTATGTGGACATTGGTCTCTTCCTTAACTCCTGCCTCTGGTCCTTAGGGAACCTGACAGGTGGGGTAGAAAGAGTACAGTGGATTCACGATTCAGCTCTGCTATGTGACCCCAGCCAAGTCAGCTCTCCTCTCTGGGCCTCAGTAAGGAAATAGAGTTCCTCCCAGCTCTCCCTCTCGGATGGTAGCTGGGACTCCCTTTCATCCTGCTTTTCTGGTTCTGAAGCCAGGGGCTGCCCTAGCTTTCTGAGCTTTAACCCATCCCTCCCCTGTCCCAGGGTGTGGTCTCGTGAGTGTAGGGTGGAGAGGAAGAAAGAATTCTGGGGTGTGGAGAAGACCCAGACCCTAACCTTGGTGAGCTGCAGAACCTGCTTGGGTGCTGGTCTTGTTTCTATGTATGGATCAGGAAAGAAATGAGAGCAGTTGCAGGCCATGTCCTTCCCTTTTCCTGAGTGGTATCCCTTCCTTGTGGGTGCCACTGGGTCACTCAGACCCTAAAGCCTCCAGAGGAGTCCTCATAGAAGGGGGGCATTTAGACTTGCAAAACACAGAGGATAGAGCCCTACTCTGCTGGGTGGGGCTGAGGGTGGGGGTGGGGGCATCTTATCCTGCTTGTACTCAGAGAGGCTGAATAGCCATCTAAAAGGAAAAGACACCTTAAAAGAGAGGACCCTTAACCACTGCCCTTAGGTGGGAACACAGACCCTCTCAGTGGTGGTGCAGTGGTTAAGAGCTCAGCTGCCAACCAGAAGTCAGCAGTTTGAATTCACCAGCCCTCCTTAGAAACACTGTGGGGCAGTTCTACTCTGTCCTTTAGGGTCACTGTGAGTCAGAATTGACTCAACACCAATGGGTTGGTTGGATGGTTGGTGTGTTCAACATTTCTGCCAGGAAATTTATCTGGACTCACCTAGCCTAGGCATAGTCCCTCCCCCTACAGCCTCCTGGAGCAAAGCTGATTCCCTGTGGGCTCCTTAAACCAAACCAAACCCGTTGCCGTCGAGCCGATTCCGACTCATAGCAAACCTATAAGTCAGAGTGGAACTGCCCCCATAGTTTCCAAGGAGCACCTGATGGATTTGAACTGCCGAACTTCTGGTTAGCAGCTGTAGCACTTAACCACTATGCCACCGGGTTTCCGCTGTGGGCTCCTTGCCAGGCCTTTATCATCGCTAAAGGGTTGTGTCTGAATGTCTACCCTTAGACTTCCAGCTCCACGGATGGCAGGGCAGTACCCTTTGGGCTCTCTCAGGGGTTCCCAGCACCTAGCCCAGTGCTTAGCATAGACACTCAGTACATACATATCTGTTGAATTAATGCGTTAATCATTGCCTTCAGACACCTCTAAACAGGCCAATGTCAGATTCATCCTCCATCTTCATCTCCATTCATCCTGCAAGGCCTAGTGTGAAGCCCGCTTTCTTGGGGGAATCTCTCCAGTGACGGCTGCCATTTAGAGGTCACACCCCACCCTACCCACCCTTTGCTACCTATGTCCCGGTCTCGGTTCTGCCCATTGCCCCCCCCCCCTCCGTGGTATTGGTGCTGAGCTGTGGCCTTGCCTCGCTGTGCATCCCGGACTGGCAGCAGAAACCTGTACTCAGTAAGTGCTCAGTTCACCTGGGGGTAGGGGAACGAGGGAGATGAGTAAGCGTGAGTCAACAAGGCTTTGGCCAAGGAAATCCCAGGAGAGTAGGTCTTGGGCGGCTAGCGGACTGCGGGCCGGCCCCGCTGCCTTCCCCTTTGCCCTTCGACCCAGGAAGCCGCTCACACCCAATGGACACGCTCAGCGGACCCGGCTGCTCCCCCACCAACAGCGGGCGGCTCCCCCACCCCTACCCGCCTGCTCGGCCTCCACCTCCACCCCAACTTCCCGCTCCGAGGGTCGGGGAGAGGCGGGAGCGGGCGGGCCTGAGAGTGGAGCAAGGACACTCCCCACACCAAAGGTCATTTGCTCTTTTTTTTCACCCCCTCTGTGGCTAATTTATTTTAGAGCTAGGGGAGGGCGAGGGGCGGGGCGAGGCCGGGAGGGTTGAGAGGAGGGGCCGGGCGAGCCCAGGGGAGGTGGGGGCAGGGCGGGGGCGAGGTGGGGGAGGGCGGGGAAGGATCCTGGGGTGGAGAGGGCCAGGGAAGGGGCGGGAGTTGGGGGAAGGGAGGGGCACAAGGGGAAGGGAGGAGCAGCGAGAGGGGAGGGGAGCAAGGTCTTGGGAGGGAGGGCGCTGGGGGCGGGCGAGGGGAGGCGGGGGTGGGGGTCCTGCCAGCCGGGGGAGCCGGGGCGGCCCCTTGTCCGGCCACCCCCACTGCCCAGTCCCGCTCCCGGCCGCGGCGGCCGCAGCAGCCGCAGCAGCAGCGGCTCCAGGATGGTGAGCGCTGCTGCCCCCCAGCCCCGGCCTCTCGCCCCCGGCCCGCGCCCCCGCCCCGGCCCCGGGGCCGGACGCCCCCCCGGGCCGCGCACACTCACCTAGGACCCGGCCGGGATGCCGAGGTACGGGGCCGCGGTCCAGGGCGGGGGCAGGCACGGGAGCGCGCGGGCGGGCCGGGGTCAGGGGGTGGTGACCGTTCGGTCGGGGTGTCCGGAGCTTTGTCCGCGCTCGCGGGGCCGTACATGGGCCGGAGAAGGCGGGGGCTGGGGGTCGTGGGGTTCAACTAGGCGGGGGTCGGAGGGCAAGGCCGGCGAGAGACCCGAGCCGGTGCGTGGGAGCCGAGGGTCACTTCTCGGGGGGAGGGGGCGGGAAGTGAAGGGGATCGCCGCTCGGCCGCTGACCGGCCCCCGCTTCGCTGCCCCTTTGGTGCGAGGCTGCAGCAGTAGCGAGCAGCGGCTATGGGGGAGCCTGCCGGATTGGGGGTCCGGGAATCAGAATTTGCGGGTTCGGGTCCCAGAAGGAGCCTGTGTCCGGAGCTCGAGGGCCGGCCCGCAGGCCCCTCCCTCTCCGTCAGGTCTTTGTCCAGCGGACCCTGTGAGTGTGGGAGGGGGGTGGGGACCGGGTTCTTGGCCCAGAGATTCCCCGGCATCGTGACGGGGCAGTGACAGGAGACTGAGACACCTCGGGCCGGTCTGTCCCTAATGCCCACCCGCTTCATTTCTTCCCTTCTGGATCGGGAGTTCTCTCACTTCAGAGTCAAGGTGTTACACGAAGCTGCACTTCCTATCACCCATGGGCTACAAGCCACAAGGGAGACCCCTGAGCTCCCAGCTCTTTACTGAGAGCCGCCTAAACTTCGCCACTCGAAGAGCCTTCTGTTGGTTTATGTAGAGACTCCCCATGCTAGGAATTCCTCTTTAGAGGGTCCCCGCAGTGTGTTTGGCACACAGTAGGTGCTCAGCAGATGTTGGCCCTCTTCCCCGGCCCTTCCAGGCTCCGGCCCCTCCTGGGGGGAGGAGGCCTGGGAAGGGCCTGCGCGGGGGAGAGTGTGAGCGGCTTGGGGCCTGGGCCCAGCGGCAGCCGGGAGCGCAGGGGTGGGTGGACGGGTGGGTGGGCTGTTAAAGGGACGGTCACTAAATCAGGATTAGGCCGTGGGCCTGTCAGGCTGCCTGGCCCTGTCTCCATGGATACCTAATTTGGAGGAGAATAGAGGACGGAAGAATGTTTGTGTTGTTGTCCGCACCGGGCTGTCGCAGCCGAGCGGGCTCCTGTCCTCGGCCAGGCAACGAGGAGTGGGAATCCGGTTCCAAACCAACTCCGGGCTCCCGGAGGGGGCCGTTCTCGGTTCCCGGGGCCCAGAGCCGCCTGGACTTGGAGTGGGCCGGGTGATGCCGCGGTCCAGAGAACTCTGAACCTGCAGAGGGACCCCCCAGGCCCTCCCAGCGTCCAACCCGAAACCCCTGCGCATCCTTTCTGGAAAAGGACCGGTTGGGATTCCTCAGAGTCCGCTTCCCGAACCTCCTAGTCCGGGAGCAAACACCGTTCTCTGCTGGGCCTTAGCAGAGCTGAGGGGCTTGGTGCGGAGGTTGGGCCGGGACCCCGCAGCAGCGCGGGGCTGGGACAACAGCCAGAGCTGCGGGGCAGGGGGGCGGGGCGGGACTTCCTGGAGTGGGCGAGGAAAGGGGCGGGGCTTGCCCGGACGGCTGTGCTGCACCGGTGACAGGTCTCGTAAATCCCCTTCCCATATTTAACACAATTTCATTTATTTCCACATGATTCCATTGATGTCCACAGTAGCCATGCCTGTGAGGAGTGACCCTCGTGCCCTTGCTGGGGGAAAGCCTTCTTGGGCTAAAGGGAGTTTAGCTGTGTAGGGTGGTGGAGTTGCTTCTGGCAAGGCCCAGATAACCTCCATTCCCTAGGGGGACGAGGAGTAGAATTGAGAGCTAGAGAGACACGAGGAGGACTTTGGTCTCCGAGGCGCTGAGCGACCCTCTGACTGTGGAGTGGCCGTGTGCTGGGCTCATGATCCAGCAATTCCGGACAATTTCCTACACGATCCAGAGGACAGAGAAGAGGGACCCAGACCGAATGTGGTGTTCCCAGAGCCTTTTCCTGCCTTCCTCCTGGTGATCCATGGCCACAGCTTTTTATGGAGGAAGAATCCCCTCCCCTCCTCTGCCTAGGCTGCAGCTTTATTGCTGAGATCTCAGGCTCTCTCCACGCAATTTCACGCTCTCTGGTTTTGCTCCTGCTGTTCCCTCAGCCAAATGCCTTCCCCATTGTCCTTCTTGCCACAACCTCCTCATTCTTCAAGGTCCAACTTGAACCTTGCCACACTACCTCCACGCAGCCTCCCCAGAGCCCCCAGCTCTTGGCATTTGCTCCTCCCTCATGGGACTCCTTGCCTTGCACCTGTGTCTCCCTCCAGCCTTTGTGGCTGAGCCCACACTAGGCTTGGCCTCTTGGAGCACAGAGGCAAAGCATACACTTCCGTGCGTCTATACCCACTGGGCCTGGCACAGGGCCTCGCACTTTGTGGGTGCTCAGGCGATATTTGTTGGTGGATTTTGTAAGGGCTCTTAGCCAGGCAACCTACAAAGCATGGAATCTGGCCACTTTCAGGCAAATAACTCTGCACTCCTGGGTGGGTAGAGACCCTTGGGCAGGCTTCTTCTCCCCCTCCTTTCCCTCTCCTCCTCACTGACCCTCCCCCCACCCCAAGTTCAGGGAGGACTTTGCCCCTTCCTTTCCCCACAGACCAGCATTCTTTCCCTGCCATTATCATCCTGTTAAACAGAGAGGCCAGTCAGGATCCATATGGATCACATTAACAATTGCTTATTATCTGGGCCAAGACTCCCCCTATCCCCACCCCCAGCTTCTGCTACTGCAGTTGTTGGACCCTTAGGAGCCTACCCTTCCCCCTACCCCTGCCTGCCCGCATCAGCATTGGTTGGTCAGTCAGGGAGGGCAGGGGCCAGGCTAGTCTCCCTTATTTTCCCTGTGCCTTTTAGCAGGACTTTGCCTCTTCTTGACTTGGCTGGCAGTTAATGACTCCTTTATCCTATTTAATGAAAACCGGGTTCCCCACAGGATCACAGCTCAGTGAGTGTCCAGAACTGCATGCCTGAGAGGTAGACTCGAGGCCCCAGCGCACCTGTGGTAACACTGAGAGCCCCTGTCTTCCAGTGGACAGAGGCTGTGGGCAGTGGCAAGCCACACTGGGCAGACCATGGAAGGTTCTGTGATCTCAGCCCTGAGCTGGCTCTGCTCCTTCTGGGAGCTGGTGGGCTAGTGAGGGAGATCAGGGCAGGGGAGGCTCTGCAAGGCTGTGTGGAACTGGGTCCCAAGTCTTGGGCTGCAGGCAAAGAAGCAAGAAATCAGTGAGAGCTTCATGGCTGCAGCTAAGTTGGCCTGGAAGGATGAGGTGTGGAGTGTATGTTTAAATGCATATAACCCAAGAATACTCGGGATGGAAGGAACCTTGGAGATTACCCAGTCTGGAAGTCCATAACTTCTTTTGATTTATAGACCTCTTGGAGGGAGGGAAGTTGTCCCCAGAAAAATGCACTTCTATTTATCAATCTACACCAGACTTGGCATTCTGTTTTAAGGGTTCTTGGACTCCCTGAAGCCCATAGGGACCCCACATGGAGAAGCCCTCATCCTAGTCCAGCCTACTCTGATGTGCTAAGTCAGAGTTGGGCCTGAAGCCCGGGTCTCCTGGTCACCACACTCAGTGTTGTCTCCATGGCCTTATTACTGGCAGGGGGATAGCAGGAGCCGAGGGACCAGGGATAGGTGCTGGACCAGTCCTCAAGTGGGGAGGAATCACGCTCCTGGGTGAGGGTCTACATTGGTCATTTCATTTCTGAGTTTGGGGTCTGGTGAGACAGCGTCCAGGATCTTTTTGTTTTAGGGTCTACTTGTTTCCCAGAAAAGGAAGAGTGACACGAAAGCCTAGCTTTTCTCTGAACAATTTTATGAGTCTCAAAAAATCATTTAGTTAACATTTATATAGCGCTTATTAAGCATTCTATATTTCTTTTGTTAAATGGGGCCATGGAGGGTGTCCACCTCATAAGCATTATTGTGAGGACTCAATGAGGCAGGTGTTAAGAGGTGGGAGCCCTGAATTCTAATCTTGAGTGACTCTGCGGGTCCGTGCGGGGCAGGTCAGAAATTCAGGTGAAAGTGCTTGGGGCTGTAACTGTTGTTGATGCTGACATTTCTCTGGTTTGTCCAGCCAAAGAGAAGGGACTACAGTGGCAACCATTCTTTTCCTTTAGCACTGAGGTTTGTACGGGGTCAGTCTTTGAAATTCACCTTGGGGCCTGGGGAGGGGAAGTTCTCAGTGAATAGGAGAGTTGGGCAATGCCATAGGCAAGCCTGCACTGGGCTTTGGCCCTCCCCGCCCCCCCCATTTTACAATGACCTGCTATGGCCCCCACCCTGGGGAAAAACCACCCTGGGTTGCAGCCACCTTGTCACTAATCAAGTATAACCCTGAGCAAATGATTTAATCCGCCTAAGTCTCAGTTTCTTCATCTGTAAAATGGGGATGAGAACACTCACTGATGGTTTCAGATAGTCTACCGCTTTGTCTCTGAAGTCATGCCTACCTCTAGTGACCTGCATAGAGGTTGAGAACCCAGGGTTGCCAGAGAAGCACCTCCCCGTGTAGGAGTGTGCGAGGATGTGCATGTGAGTGAGAGGATGTGCGTGTGAAAGTTCTAGCCCACAGCAGGGCGGTCTTTGAAGTCCCTCCAAAGGAGAGCCATGGCAGACAGGGGGGCTCAGGAGATAGCTGGCCAGCTTGGCTCCCTGTAGGAATCTGGGAGGTGGAAGCATCACTTCCTTCTATCCCCTCACTGCCTGGGCTGACTCAGGCCATCTGGTCCCCATCCCAGTGCTGGGATTAATCAGGGTTGGATGGAAAGATGTGATGAAGAGGCTGCATTTTACTCTTACCAAGCCTGTGTTGAGCACCTACTATATCCCAGCACTGCGTAAGGCCCTGGATGCACCTCAGCCAGGCTCCAGGGTTGGGATTCCTCCACACACACTCACTGGTCATCTATGTACCAGGCCCCAAGCTGGGGCTTTCACCCCTGTGATCTCCGTTAACAGCCCTCAGCTTCCCACACAGCCAGGAAGGACTGGAGGCTGTCCCTAGCCCTGGCCAGTGTGCAGCATGGCCATACTCACAGCGCCCTTGGCAGGACCCTGAGTCAGGCTCTGGCTGTGTCATTCAGGCAGCCATTCGTCTAGCAGCCATTATTTGGATGTGGTCCCTTCTCGAAGGAGCTTACTAGACTGGGGACCAGCGAAGAGGCAAAGGGACAGGCTACAGTTTCAGGGTCACTTTCCTGTATGTATTCTCTGGGGAGAGGGGAGCCACTGAGGCCCTGTGAGCTGGGGAGTGGTACGCTGTGGAGAGAGGATAGAATGGGTTGGAGATGAGGAGTGTAAGGGGAAAAACTAGTTATTTGACAGCAGGGCCTTGTAACAGTGACAAGGGCTACTGCTTAGGGAGAGGGTGGAGTGGGCATTGGGGGCTGAGTGGGCATTGAGGGCCGGAGTAAAGGGGCGTTGAGAAACTTGGAAGCCAGCTTCCTGCTCAGGGATCCTGTGTCCCTATCTCCAGGCCTGCTGACTCTATTTGGTTTGTTTCCTAAATCTCTGAAACCTCTGGGCCCTATCCCTTCATCTAGCTGCATCCTGGGACTACCAAGCCCCTTCTTCTTCAGAGCCAGGGAGGTACCAGGTAGAGAAGCCCCCTGGCACAGGCAGCCCCTGCCAAGACTAAACTCCTAGAAGCTTCTCAGGCAGCAGGAGGTGAGGTGCCCGGGGCCTGCCTATTGGGGGAGCCCGTGAGATCCTAGGGATGGGCTCCTGTGGTGTGTGGGAAGCTGAGGGCTGTTAACGGAGATCACAGGGGTGAAAGCCCTAGCTTGGGACCTGGTACATAGATGACCAGTGAGTGTGTGTGGAGGAATCCCAACCCTGGAGCCCGGCTGAGGTACATCCAGGGCCTTACGCAGTGCTGGGACACAGTAGGTGCTCAACACAGGCTTGGTAAGAGTAAAATGCAGCCTCTTTATCACATCTTTCCATCCATCCCTGATTAATCCCAGCACTGGGCTGGGGACCAGATGGCCTGAGTCAGCCCAGGCAGTGAGGGGAGATAGAAGGAAGTGATACTTCACCTCCCAGGGGTTCCTCTGGGTGGAATTGGTGGAACACTGAAGACAAGTTTGGTGTACTGTCTCTTTGCTCTCAAGAAACTTGCTGATTGATGGAAACAGTGTTTTGATTCTGCCACCCTTGTCCTTGCTGCATTTCAGTTAGAATCTCGAGGTAATCTAAACCTCCACCCTCTTGAGCACTTTACAAAGGAAGGTGCAGTAGTTGGGAGAATTGGGAAGAAAAAGTCAGTGAGTGGCTCATTTGGTCCTTGAATGCTTGAGAGGCTGGGGGTATTTATTCTTCTTTCCAGGCCAGTGGGGAAAGAAAGGTGGTAGGATTCAGATTATGCCTGAGAAGGGGCATCCCCTATTCTCATGGTGCTGTTCCCTCCCTGCCTAGACTGCCTGTCTCTGACTTCTGTTGGGACAGATGGGCGCCCCCTTCCACCCAGCTCCTCAGAGAGGTGGCATGTCCATGTCATTAGTGGTGGGACCCTCGGGGCTCTCACTCATCCAGGAAGGAGCTCCTTTTCCACATGGGCTGTGTCCTATCTGGGATGATGGTTCTTAGATCACCATTTTTACATAGCCCTCTTCAGGCTAGAGTGTTGTGGTGCCACCCATGTTGGAAAAGATGAGGCTTTCTCAGTGGGGTGGGGACAACAGCTGGAGGATGGAGTGGAGCAGCTCAGGAGTTCAGTTTGGGGCTTGTTGAGTTTGCAGCGTTCATGAGACATCCAAGTGGGGGTGACTCAGAAGACCACCAGGCCACTTCTGGCACCCTGCAGAGAGGAGAGGAGCAGCCCTTCAACCTGCCTGGGAGTACTCCCCCAGTAGACAGCCTTTGATGCTGAATGTGTCTACTGATGGGGAGCTCATTACTTCTAGAGAAAACCCACTTAGTCTCAGAGCTAAGTTCTAAGAAGGATGGTAGGGAGAAGAGGGGGCTACCCGTAGGCACACAGTGTGCCACTTGACAGTTATTCAAGTATCTGGAGATACTGGGTCCTCAGCGGTCTTTCTTCTCCAGATTAAATACTCCCTGTTTCTGTAGGGATGGTCTCCAGGCAGCTCCCTGTCCTGTCGCTCATCCCCCTCCTCAGGTAGGCAGGGACCCTAACCAGGGCCATGAGTATAGACTGAAGCCAGACTCCCCAGCCTGGGGGCACGTCTTAGCTTGGTGACTTAGGCAAGTTAACTGTGCCTTAGTTTATTCATCTGCAACATAAGAATAACAGTAGGACCTATTACCTACGGTTATTGTGAAGACTAAATGAACTATGTGTGTAAAGCACTGAGAACAGTGCTGGGCATGTTTGAGGTGTTAGGAATTCCATACTCGGGGCGAATAGACATAGGGATTGCTGTGGTTGTTCAGTCTTAGCACCCTCCCCTCAATTTCTTTTTTCTCTTTGTTCCTTTGGCCCTGAGGGTGTGGGGGGCCACCCCCTTGGGGACAGCCCTGCCCACTCACGCCCAGGTAGACCGGCTGGGCTGCATAGCTGGAGTTACTCAGCTCAGCACCCCTAGGGCTGGGAAGGGGGTAGGAGGGGGCCAAGGCAGCCACTAGGGGAAGCCTGGTAGGCTGCCTGGGCCTGTTTCCTTGCCTACTGTCAGGCCTGGCCCTGCAGGGGCGTGTCTCTCAGTCTACTCTCATGCACAGGAGGGGGGCATATCTGGGGTCAGGAGACACAGGATCACCAAGATGTTAAAGCTTAAGCCTCTCGGAGGTCACATGCCATCCAAACTGACTCATTCAATCTTGGATCTAGGGGAGGATGGTGTTAGCCCAAGTGGAGACTCTAGGCTCTTGAGCTGAGTCTTGTGCTCTGTGACCCCTGAGGAATTTGTATGGAATTGTATTCCAATGTTATTAACTTCCTTTGTAGTCCCATGTATTTTATTTTATGCATTTTAAAGTATTTTGAGAACAGGGCCACAGGTTCACCGGACTGCCTGTGGCCCAAAACTGGTAAAGAGCCCAGATCATATCCTCCATTCCACGCCTAGGCAGGGCTATGTCCTGAGGCAGGAGAAGCCCCAGATGCAGACCCATGGGGAGACAGGCACTTGGAGGGTCTTACCCAGCTCCAGATAGTATTGGCATCTGGCCTGGGCAGTAAGGATAGCCACCTTCGCTGGGTGCCTGCTTGATGCAAGTCAGCTCACTGAGTCTTTCAACAGCCCTGTGAATGGTCATTGTTTTTGCTGTTGGGTGCTGCCAAGTTGATTCCTACTCATAGTGACCCCATGTGACAGAGTAGAACTGTTCCATAGGGTTTCTTGGCTGTAATCTTTATGGAAGCAGATCGTTAACGTCTTTCCCCTGTGGAGTCACTGGGTGGGATTGATCCACTGACATTTTGATTAGCAGCTGAGCCCTGAACCGTTAAACAAAACAAAACAAAACAAACCCAGTCTTAACTGTTAGCATCTCCATTATGCAGGTGAGAGATCAAGAGCCTCAAGATGGTAGCTGACTTTAGCATGGAGGCAGTGTCAACTGCAAATCATCGTACCTCAATGAAAAAGTAAATAATCTTTTTAAAAAAGTAATTACCAAAAAAAGTAATTACTATGGTAAAGAAGTACGGAGCAGCCTTACTCCAGAGGCCCTGCTCTTTCTAGCACCATTGAATCAGGGAAGGTTTTCTGAGGGAGGGAACTTTGGAAGGGAAAAGGCAGGCTGAAAAGGGAGTAGAATGAGATTGCTGGGCTGGAGAATGGCTTGTGCAAAGACTCACATGCAGAGGAGGTCTGAGCAGTAAACGGAACGGGGAGCCCAGTGGGACAGGTGATATTGACTCTAAAGAATGGCTTTAGAGTGGTAGCACAGAGGCGCCTGGATTTGCTCTGGGAGCATCGAAGAAGGAGCCAGCAACAGGCTTACAGTCAAAGGGACACAATAACTGGGAGCCCTTCAGCTGCAGAACTTGGAGCAGGTATTCTAGGCAGAGGGACCAGACTGAGCAAAGCCCTGGAAGTGGGAGCATGTGTGTCTCAAAGAATGGACTGATATGGCTGGAGGAGCTAGAAGGGGCTGGAAGGAGGGACAAACCTACCTTTGGTGCCAGGCTAAGGGGTTCGGCCTCCACTGTGTGTTCACTGAGGAGTGATTCTGTATTGTAGGTGGGAGGACTACCCTGGTGACCATGCAGAGTAAGGATTAGGAGGGTAGAGAGCAGAGGGAGCAAGTTCTAATGTGGAATCTCAGGGGGACGTGAGAGCTGTGGGTGGTTCCAGAGAGAGTTGAGGGGACTCAGGGAGCAGTTAGACAGCGGTAGCTGCCAGAGGCGGAGACACAGGGGCCTCAACATTTCTAGCCTGGGTGAACATGAACAGACGAACTCTGAAGAGAGAAGGGGGAGATGTTTTCTCTGGACTTGTTGAGTCTAATGTCTTGGTGGACCCCTAGGAGGTCCTACTAATTCTTGCCTACAGATTCTAGAATCTCTCAGTAAGATTCCCAGGAATGATGAAAATGTGACTTGGGATGAAGTTGGGCCTGGGCCATTGTGGGCTATCATTAGGCACCTGGATCAGGAGCGTGCAACCTTGCCTGGGCAGTTTCTAAGTGGCAGAAGGGTGTGGGGGATACCAGGGTCCTGGGCTCCTCCCTCTATTGTCAAAGGTGGAACTGATGAGAGATGCCCCAAGTCATAGGTCAGAGGGGCCTGAGGGGTGGGGTGAGGCCAGGAGGCCCTGGGACTCAGACTGCATTTTCTGTGGTGATGAGCTCAGTCCCCACACAGTGTCTGGAGACCCACCAGACCGCTTGGTCAGGGCCAATCAGGGAACTCTCTTCTGCAGGGGCCCTTTCCACTATGGGGCCCAGCAGGCAGCTCAGAAGCTACAGCTTCTCCCCTTGAAGTCCCTTGAGCCCATTGGACCCTTCCGGCCCCAGAGAGCATCCCCACTTCTTAGAGTTGAGTCAGAGCCTACCCTGGTGTCTTGCCCTGGTGTCCTGTGCTAGTGTCCTGCTCCAGCCCCCGGCCTCCCTCCAGCCAGTCTTGAAAGCACTACCACTCCCTCATTGCCCACACAGCAGCATGTGAGGGAGGTGCTGTGCCCCACCCCCCATCTCACGTCAGAGGAAACACAGAGAGGTTGAGATACTTGTCCTGCATTGCAGAGGCTGACTCTGAAGCCAGTGCTCACTCCCTGTACTGTCTGACCCACGGAAGGGAGGCAGGGCCCAGATGGACCCCTGGGCTGGCTAGAGTGGACTCAGAGACCCCTGGTCCTGGGTCAACCTTTCAGGCTGGCCCTCAGACGCCTGCCTAACTTGAGTCACTAATGGGTCCAGGTGTGTTCAGGGCCCTGGGAGCAGCCAGCGAAGGCAAGGAAGGGGGAGAAGAAGGGATGAAGTGTGTCCCCTGTAGAATGGGCTTTCCCAGCGATCCTCCCCTGGCAGCCTGTTGTGGGGACTGAACAAGATAATGGAGATCGAGCCCCCAGCCTGCCTAGAATGAAATGGCCTGTGGGAGGATAACAGCTCCTGGCCTGCCCTTTGGAGCCCTCTGGGAAGCATGGAGATAGTTACCTCTACTTCTCTTTCTGCCCTTTCTTCAGGGCCCTCTCTCCAGGGCCTAGAAGTCACAGTCCACCCCTAAACTGCCCCAATTTAGCTCATGGGTAGTAAGAAGAGAGGTGTAGTTCCCTACCCCTCCTGCTGGGTCCTCTCAAGGTCCCAGGCTTCCTTAGTTGCAGGTTGAGTGGTTCACGTGGACTGCGCTACCCTTGAACAATCTCCAGGCCCCAAAGACTCACTTTACCTGTCTTGGATGAAAACTTCCTTTCACTCAGGCAGCTCATCTCAAGCGGGCATTAGAGACAAAACAAATGAACCTTGCGAAGCCACCTTGAGGTGGAGTCGCTCATAGCCCCGGAGCTTCCCAGAGGTACCGCTCCTTTAAAAAATAACACTTGTTCAACAGAAAGGTTTTCTGTTGCCGACGGGCAGTTAAGCAATTGGTTACTAACAGAATGGTTGGCAGTTCAAACCTACCCAGAGGAACCTCAGAAGAAAGCCCTCGCAATTTGTTTCCCAAAGGTCACAGCCATGAAAATCCTATAGAGTATAGTTCTACTCTGCAACACCTGGGGTCACCATGAGTCGGGATCAACATGATGGCAACTGTTTTTTTTTTCGGTCTTAAATGTTATTGTTAGTTGCCATTGAGTCCATTGAGTCCATTGTGACTCATGGCGACTCTATGTGTTACAGAGTAGAACTGCTCCATAAGGTTATTTTGGCTGTAATGGAAGCAGACCACCAGGCCTTTTCTTCCTCAGTACCACTAGGTGGGTTCGAACTGCCAACGTTGGGTTAGCAGTTGAGCGGAAACTGTTTATACCACCTAGGGGTCTGGTGCAGTAAACAAAATTTAGGTAGGGTGTAGATGAATTTTGTTTTCTCTGTTGCAGGGGGTGCAAGAGAAGGGGGTCCTGAAGTTGGGAATAGGGTAACAACAAGGCTAGTTCTCCCTACTTGGTTTCTGCAAGGAGATGGGTTGGGGATCGAGAGAAAACCTGCTCTGTGTCCCTGGACATTGCCTAGCCTTAGGGCTGAGGTGAGGACCAGGGAAAGAAAGGTCTCAGAGCATCTGCTGGCAGCTATCACACCAGGAGGAAGGTGAAGAGAAAACTTGGAGGGGCATTTGGAGAGAAGGCCGTAGCGGGGAGAGTAGGGCTTCAGACCTGGAAAAGTGATTAGCAGTTCTGATGAGGTTGAAGTCAGGCCTGGCAGCCTCAGGGCAGCAAATGAGAGAAAAAGAGCTGTTATTCACAGAGGGCAGACAAAGATGGCCACCAGGCTGAGGTACCCCTGCTAAAAGCAGCCAGATCACAGGGGTACAGGCAAGTCTCCAAGCCCAGGGGACAAATGCCACTCATGGGGTCTGGGGGTAAAATCGAGCCTACAGGCAAAACGCTGGGAACTTGGTGTGTTCTCTTCCTGTGTCCAGCTTCTGGGTCCCCAGGACTTTTGGTGAGAGTGGGGCAAGCCCTGGAGCCACCCCCAACCTCCTGGGGTAGTAGATAGGCTGTTTGATCAGTGAGTGTGTAAATCGGAATTTTATGGATCGCTTATTCACTGCTGGAGCTGGGGCCCCCAAATTCCTCTGTGCCCCAGAATGCTCAATCTAACCCTGAGCTCCCCTCTGGGAGGGGAGGGGAGGACAGCCCCCCTCAGGCCCCCACCCCTCCTGCTGTGGCTCTTCCCAAGGCCCCAGGCTTTGTCAGTTGCTGGTTGAGCGGTTCAAATGTGCTAATACACTCCCTGGGGGCTGCCAGGCTATGGGACTTACCCTTCCGTGCTGTGATTGGCCAGTGATACCATGGCGGGGGGGGGGGGGGGCGGGTCATGGCAGCAGCTGGGAGGAGGTGTGTGTGTATGTGTGTGTGTGTGTGTGTGTGTGTGTGTGCATGTGCGCGGATGCTAGCATGTGTGCCTATTTTAGGGGAGGGGCGGAGGGTGTCCACCCTGCTCAGACCACTGGACGGAGAGACAAAGGGTCATCATCTAGGCCTGGAACGTGGATTAGGCCCAGAACAAGCCTTGTCCCTACCTGGTCAAGCTAGTTAGGGAGATGTCTTGTCCATTTTACATCCCCTTATTACATCTTGACATGGTAGGGTTTTATTCACTGAATGTTGAATGGTTGGATGGATGAGTGATCACGTGAGTGACTGCATTTTAACTGGGATTGTGTCTGCTGGAAAAGTCCACCACCTACCACCTACAGATTCCTAAATCTCCCCCTAAGATTCCTAAGTATATCCTCTCCCCTCACTGAGATTCCCTTTAGCCCAGGCCTGGTCAGACATCAAGGCCAGACATGAGGGACTGGCCAGGCCTCAGGGGACACAGCTGTGACCCCTGGGCTCTGTCGCCACTTGAGAGTGCTTTCACTGTGGTCATGTTTCTTCCTCCCTGCCGTCCCCCATCTGTCCTTGAGATTTGAAGAGGATGAGGATGGTAGGAAGGGGGGAGGGGTGTTGAGCAGCTGATAGGGGAGGGAAGCACAGCCCCAAGAGCCAGATAACAAACTGCCCTGTCCTACCTTCTTCTCCTCCTTTTCAGTCTGCCTCTTCTGTCCTGCCCTGAGTTTGAGTTCAGCAGGCCGGACGGGCTGGGCTGGTAGGGAGGCAACTGGCCCAGCTGCCCTGCCTTCCGTCCCTGGGGAAGCTGCAGTCCAGCCTAGACATAAAGCTGGCTCTAAATCCCAAGGAGATCTACCTAGAGGGCCTAAGAAATGAGAAAACAAGAAAACCAGTTGCCATCAAGTTGATTCCAATTCATAGTGACCCCATGTGTGTCATAGTAGAACTCTGCTCCACAGAGCTTTCAGTGGCTGAGTTTTCGGAAGTAGATTGCCAGGTTTTTCTTCCAAAGCTCCTCTGGGTGGACTTGAACCTCCAACCTTTTGGTTAGAATCCCAGCGCAAACCATTTGCACCACCCAGGGACTCCAGACTCCATTTAAGTTCAAGATAAAGCTGTGGAGGCTCCAGGTGCAGTAGATTAGACATCAGGACGCACTCTGGCTGCAGAACCGAGCCCTAGTGGGGATTAGAGTGGCGATGTTCAGTAGCGCTTTCTGCGATGATGGAAATGTTCTGTATCTGTGCTGTCCAATATAGCAGCCACAACACCACATGACTGTTGGGCACGTGTAATGAGGCTAGTGCTCTTTAGGAACTGAATTTTTAATTAACTTAAATTTAAACGGCCACATATGGCTAGTGGCTACTCTATTGGACAGCGCAGGATTAGAGTTTGTGTTCAGGGTTGAAAACAGGCTCTTGGGTGCAAATCCTAGCTTTGCCACTTCCCAGCTGTGTGACCTTGGGCAGGGCTCTTCCTGCCACGCTGTATTCCCTCCCCCATTTGTCAGCAGAAAATCGTATCACCCGAAAAACGTCATCTGCAGTTAGGGAAGAATCTGTTCCTTTGGATGGCTGAGCTGCCTGGAGAGGTTCTGGGCCATGAAAGAGACAACACCCAGGGACAGACCAACAGCCCAGGGTGGGAAAGGAATTCTGTGTGGAGCTCTAGACTTTGAGGCATCTTAGGAACTTCCTGGGGAGTGTCAGTCCAAGAAGTCTTCCTAGAAGAGGGGGGTGTGGGGCAAGGTTGGGGCGGAGCTGAGTGGTGAGCCAGGGGATGGGTGGGAAGCTGTGCCTGAGAGCCTCACCCTGGAGGCCTGCTTATTTGGAGCTTGACATTAGAGCCTTGTGTTGGGCTCCCAGACACCTTGGCCAAGGCTGGGGTTGGGAGAAGACAGAATGGGCTGAGTCCCAGATTCCCTCTTAGCCACTTATATGACCGTGGGCGAGTCACTTCCCCTCTCTGAGCCTCCATTGCCTCTTCTGTAAAATGGGAAAGAAAAATGCCTATCTGCCAGGGAGGTTGTGAGGATGAAACTGAATGATGGCTAGGAAGTTCTTTGTAAACACTAGAAGGCTGGGAGAAAGGAAAGCTTTATTCCTCAAGGGTGTTGGGCCCCTGGTCTGGCCTCTCAAGGCGACAACAGATGGTCACAGCTTGGCTGTGGCCCTGACCGCAGACACAGGCAGGGATTTCTGCACTCTGCCCTCCCCCCAGTGTGTGCGTGCGTACACACACACACAGACACAGACACATACACACACACACACACAGCCCAGATGGGGGCCCGCTTGGCCAGCCTCCCCTTGGCTGACCTCCTGCTGTTTGGCATTTGACATATGAGAGGCCAGGGCCTGAGCACATCCCCCCACCACACACCCAACCCCAGAGAGGAGCCAGACTGGCGGGGAGGCCTCACTACCTCGAGAAAGCAGGGTCCCAAGGGCCCTGATCTCTTTACCATGTGTCCTGTGGCCTTTGATGGGAATTCCATCGCCCCTTTTGCTCTCTCCCGCAGAGGCCTGACTAGGGGAGGACAGAAGGAGGGAGGTTAAAGAAAAGGAGGCTAGGTGGGGTCCCTGGGGCTAAGATGGGTGTCCCTCAGCTTCAGCCAGATCAGGGCCAGGTAGTTTCTTCTGGTGTTCACAGTCACAAGCACCACTTCCGGATACCCTTCCCCTATTCATTCCCGAGGTAATTCCTTGGCTTTACCTCAAATTTATTTACCCTGGATTTTTCCATTGTTTGAACAAAGGAACAGTTTCAAGTGTCTTTGCTCACCCATCCATCCATTTTATTAAGTGCTTTTTTGCCAGGCACTGTCCACGTAGTGGTTAAGAGCTACATCTGCTAACCAAAAGGTCGGCAGTTCGAATCCACCAGGCGCTCCTTGGAAACTCCATGGGGCAGTTCTACTCTGTTCTACAGGGTCGCTATGAGTCTGAATCCACTCGATGGCCAGGGGTTTGGTTTTTTTTTTTTTGTCCTAGGTGTTTGGGATGTAACAGGGAACAAAAACTAAGCCCCTGCTCTCATGGAACTTAAATTCTAGTTGGCACACAATCAGCCAACAAGTAGGTCAGATTATGATGAGTGCTATAGAGAACATCTGGTGAATGGGACAGGGTCTGACAAAGGTGGGAGCCATGCGAAGATTTGGGGAAAGAGCTCCAAGCACAGAGCACAGTAAGGGCAAGACCCCGCCCCCGCCCCACCCCCTCCCCCCAGATGGGAGTGTGCTTGGTGTGGGAGGAGCAACAAGGAGGCCGGTGTGACTTGGGGAGAAGCAAGGAGGGAGAGCTGGTAGGTGATGAGGCAGAGAGGTGATAGGAAGCAGATCTTGTAGGATCTGGTAGGCCACTGCAAGGACTTTGGCTTTTATTTGTGTGAGCTGGGAGTCACTGGAAGCTTCTGGGTAGAATGACATGATCAAGGGTCATTCGGGCTTTCCTGTTGGTTTTAGATGGGGACCACGAGGGGAGGGTAGAAACTGGGAAGCCAGACTGGAGGCTACTAGGCTACTGCCGTCACCCAGGTGAGAGATGTCACTGGAGGTGGTGAAAAGTGGTTGCATTTTGAATATATTTTGAAGCTAGGACCAGTCTGATTTGCTGGCCTGAGTATGAAAGAGAGAAGTTAAAGATGACTCCACGATTTCTGATCTGAGGAACTAGAAAGGATGAAGCTGTTGTGTCCTGAGCCAAGGAGGAATGAAGGAAGGGTAGGCTGGAAGTGGGATGGAGAAATCAGAAGTTCGATTTGGGGACATGTTAATTATGCCTATTAAATATTTGAGTGGCGATGTCAGGAAGTGGGGAAATCCAGGCTGAAGAAACACGTTTCAGGGTCCTCAATAGACAGATAGCATCTGAGTGTTTAACCACCAGGGCTCCTAACCTAAGGGTTGGTGTTTCGAACTCACCCAGTGGCTCCTTGGGAGAAAGACCTGACGATCTGCTTCTGTAAAGATTATAGCCAAGAAAACCCTATGGGGCAGTTTTACTCTGTTACATGGGTCATTATGAGTTGGAATCAACATGATGGCACCCAACAACAATGTACAGATGGTCAAAGCTATGAGACTGGATGACCTCATCCAAGGACTTAATGTGTGGAGGGAAGAGAAGGGCTCTAAGACTGATTCCTGGGCCATCCAAGACTGAGAAGGGCAGCAAGAGAGGCTGAGAAGTAGGCGGGGAGCCAGTGGAGGAGGGATCCCGGAAGCCACCTGAGGAGGATGTTTCCAGAAGCAGAGTGATCAGCTGAGTCAAGTAGTTTAAGGCAACTAATTTTTTTTTTTGTTGTTGTTGCAAAAAGCAAGCTGAGAGAAATAGGATGTAGCTGGAGGAGGATCAAGGGAATTTTTTGGCTTCTTTTTTTTTCTTTTCAAAAGATGGGAGAAATAACAGCATGTTTGTGGGCTGATGAGAATGCTGCAGTAGAGAGGAGGAAATTAATCATGGAGGAGAGGGGAGAAGTGATTGAACAGTGTCCTTGAGTGTGGTAAGTGGATGGGACTGGTGCACAAGAGGAAGAGTGCAGACAGCTCGCCCTTGGTTCTTGCTGCCAGGACTTCCTCAGTGTTCCCAAGAAGGCGAGTGGCCCATGAGAGCGGAGGGAGGGTGCGTGGAGGAAGCAGGACTTGGCATGAGCCTTGGAGGATAGGAAAGTGAGT
Organism: Loxodonta africana; assembly: GCF_030014295.1. Lineage (NCBI taxonomy): Eukaryota > Metazoa > Chordata > Mammalia > Proboscidea > Elephantidae > Loxodonta > Loxodonta africana. The sequence goes on from NC_087345.1 coordinate 90,196,237, forward strand.
TGACAGATGAAAGGCATTCCAGGTGGGTGGAACTGCATGACCAAAGGCCAGCAGGGCTGAATGAGCAGGGCTGATTCTTCTAGATTCTTTTTTTATTTTGTGGGGGGGAGGCAGGGTGGGAGGAGGAAGGTTTTTTAGGCACTGTGCATGGGGAGGAAAGCTGGTTTACATTGCATCCGAGGGCCAGTTTTTCTTCCCCTCGAGGGATCAGAGAGGCTTGTGATGTTCACAGGCAGTAAATAGAGAGGACAAGCAACTTGCCCCAAGACACACAGAGAATCACCCCAGCATGATCACCATACTTGCCCTGCTGACAGTTTCACTCCTCAGAGCTCATGGTTGCAGCCTCTATCCTCATCTTCCCATCTCCATTGTCTTACCCCCTCTCCAGCACCAAGTTCTCTGCCATTTCTACAGCCAAGGAGTGAGTTTAGGGACAGGGAGGAAGAACATTTAGATCTCATGGGCAGGTCCCTGCCCCCCTCAGTATGCATCTGGGCCTTACCACAGCCTGTGGAGGTGGGAAAATGCCAGCCCACAGGGAGGAGGCCTCCTTTCCAGTCCCAACTCTGCCTCCAGAGAGCTGTGTGGCCTTGGTCAGGCTACATAACCTCTTTGGGACTCAGTTTTATCATCTGTAAATAATACCAGGTTTGGTGGGGGTGTTGTGGGTATTAAGGAGATAGCACACATGAAGGTGCCCAGCACTTCCTTCCTGCTCAGCTCTGGTCCTTCTTTTCTCACTGAGCCTCCGAGCTGGGACCTCAGTGAAATCAGGCCACAAGTTCATCCACATACCCCAATCCTTTCCATCTCTGGAGACCCATTTTAAGTGCTGACCTGATTCTTTTTCTTTTTTATGGCGTTGACCATTTTTACCTTATCTTCTCTACTAGATGATAAGTCTGTGAGGATGGGTCGTAGTTTGATCCATTCTTGCATCTCTAACAGCTGACACAGTGGCACATTGAAGGTATCATTACACTGTTTGCTGGATGGATGGAGGAGTGGATGGAAACAAGGCAGTGTATCTGCAGGAAATGGGCTGCAGCCCTTGCTGTGTTTTGCAGCCGCCTCTCTGGAAGCCTCAGGTTCATCCCCTAAGCATTTACTGAGCTCTCCCCACAGTAGGGGTAGTGGTGGGCCAGTGGTAGAATTCTTACCTTCCGTGATTCCTTGTCAATGGAGGCTTGTGTGTTGCCGTGATGCTGAATAGGTTTCAGCAGAGCTTCCAGGCTAAAACCTAGGAGAAAAGGCCTGCCAATCGACTTCCAAAAATCAGCCAGTAAAAGCCCTGTGGATTACAACAGTCCAATCTGCAACCGATGACAGGCGTGGCACAGGGCCAGGCAGCGTTTGGTTCCATTGTGTCTGGGGTCACCGAGAGTCTGATGGCAGCTAACAACAACTCATGCTAGGTCCTATGCCAGGCACCAGAAAGCCTCCCAGGCAGGGTTTTGGGGCCCAGCTGTTCTGGGAGCTGTTCTCTGGCCTAGGACTGGTGGGAGAGTTTCCTATGTGGTAGGTGCAATGCCTGTGGCAGGTGACCAGTCCTCTGGGGTCCTTTTGTCATCCTTCCCTCTCCTCTTGAAGTAACTGGGGATTGGCATGAGGGGGTAGGGCCTGCGGGAGGGGGTAGAGTCCTGTTCGAGCTCTGCCAGGCATCCAGAGACCCCCGGGGCACCAGTTGTAAGCAGTAGACAAAAAGCCAGGGACAAAAGGCCTGTGGGAGCCTTGGTGAATAGATTAATGAGATTTCCATACGGAGGCCCAACAATGGGATTCTCCTCTTTGTCCCAGGCAGAGATAAAGGAGCTGGGAGGAGGCTTGCCCAGGAGCGCAGCATCAGCTCCTTCTCCACACAGGCATGGAGCCGCTATACAGCTGCCCCTCCTTCCCTACCCTACCCCCAAGCTGTGTTTGGTCCAGCCTCCCCCCTCCTCCTCCTCCTCGGGCAATAGAATCTAGAATCAGTATTTCTGAAGGGCCTTGGAGGTGTCACAGGGGACCATTGGGGAGCTGAGGTGGGTGGTGCTTACCTTGTGTGGCTAGGGCCCCTTTCTACCCACCCCACCCTGTGTAAAATTTATTTTAAAGGGCTCTTAGTGAAAAAGAGAAAAATGGGAAGTCCACCCATCAAAACCAATTATCTCAATTGACAAATGAAGACAGTGAAGCTTAGAGAGGTTGGGTGTCTTGCTCGTGGTCACAAGGTGAGTCTGGATACCCAGCTCAGGGTGTTTGCTGCCCGGGGGTTCAGGTTAGGGGTGGTGTGGCATGGTCTGTGGCACCCAGAGGACATGTGGGCAGTAGGACCATGGATGAAACCGACACCTGAGTGTTTCAGCCAGTTGTGACACCAGAAACATTTCTTCTCTGATCCACCCTTGAAGACTTCCTAACAATGAGGGGAGGAGGGTTTTTTTTTTTTTTTTTTTAATTTTTATTGTGCTTTAAGTGAAAGTTTACAAATCAAGTCAGTCTCTCATACAAAAATTTATATACACCTTGCTATATACGCCTAATTGCTCAGGGAAGGAATTTTCAGGAGGTATTTACCCTTCCATCCAGGAGTTCTTTCTGTAACGATTTATTGGTCACCTATGCCTTTGAAGGACTGCGCTCTGTGGGGCAGGGTCAAGTGGGGGTCCAGCTTCCTTATGTGTACAGTGGCCCTTGAACTTCAAGGGTCTGCAGAGAAAGCTGCTTCAGGAGCAAGACCTTGCTCCTCAAACCGGCTGGTTACAGAAAGATAGTGTTTTCTCCAGAGTCCAGCCACCACCAGGGAAAGTCAAAAACCCAAATAAGGAACTGTCTACTTGGCCTAGAGGTGTATATGGTTATCATATGTCCAGTTTACAGGGAAAGGGACAGCTCCATCTGGGCTGTTTTACAGGTGAGAGGATACAAATTCTCCTGCCTGGGAGAAGCGGGCCGATAGGGATACCCCCAGGGGTAGGTACTTCCAGTTGCAAGTTTGAAGGATAAACATACAGCACTTGGGGCACAGCCACATTCCCAGGCAAATATGGAATTATGCTTCCATAAAGCCAATAAAACCCATTAGCATTAAGTCGATTCCTACTTAGAGCGACCCTACGTGATGGAGTAGAACTGCCCCATAAGGTTTCCAAGAAGCAGCTGGTGGATGTGAACTGCTGACCTTTTGGTTACCAGCAGAGTTCTTAACCACGTGTCTCAGGGCTTCATGCTTCCATAGGTCCACGGGAATAAGTGTTGGTGTACATGGCCTCGGGTTCTTCTCTCGTTACTAAGAACAAAGGGCTGGAGCAGGGAGGCAGTGCTGTAGAATGGTTAAGGACATGGGTACGGTAATCAGACTGCTCGGGCTTAAGTCCTGGATCCATTATGTAACAACAGCTGTGCAACCTTGGGAGTGTATTAACCTCCCTATATCTCTGTGTGGAGCCCTGGTGGCACAGTAGTTCAGAGCTCAGTTACTAACCAAAAGCTGGACAGTTCGAATCCACCAGTCACTCCTTGGAAACCCTATGAGTCAGAATCCACCGGACAGCAATGGGTTATACCTCAGTCTCCTCATCTGTAAAATAGGGATGATGATAATTGATCTCATCAGGCTGGTTCTGCCACCAGTGCTTGGTTGGGGTGTTGGGGAAATAGCATGGTCTGTCATATTGGAGGAAGGAACCTCCCTCATAGACCATTCACCAAGTGCTCCTAGCCCCAAGGGGAAGTGACTTGTTCAAGGTCACTCAGCAAGGCTGGGGCTCTTAATTGTAACATTTATCCTACTTTGTGCCCCACACTTGGACTGGATACTTTACATACATGATCTCTTTTAATCTTCACAGCCAGTCTGCATGACCCTTTAACAGATGGAGAAATTAAGGTTCAGTGAGGTCAGACAATCTGCCCAGGGTCACACAGCAAGTGTGAGTCTGGATTCAAACCCAGGTCTCCTGGACTTTAAAGCCATACTTGTCCTCAAGTTCCTGGGGCCTTTCCTCACCTCCAGCCCAGCTCATGTAGGGGACTGGAGTGCCGGAAGGGAGGCATGGGGAGAAGGCCTGGCTGGGATCCCTCTCCTGGGAACCCGTGCAGAAGGCTGAGTGGCAGGAGCATGTGGGCTGGTCCACAGGGAGGCCTTGTAACTCCATGTCTTTGTGCTAGAGCAAGGGGGCTGTAAGGCAGAATGTGCAACGCTGTTGTAACTCCATTCCTATGAGTGCGGGAGGGGTGGGGCGGGCCTGGGTCTGTCAGGAAGCACCCAACTGAAACTGCCCCTCAAGCATGTGTGTGTGTGGAGGGCACCTGTGCACGTATGCCTCAGCTGTGCATTTGCCTGTGGTACGTGTATGCATGGGGTGTACTTGGGTTTACATGAACCAGCATTCTCAGCCTGAGTAAGGTGACCTCACTTCCTTCTCCCCCTGGTCCTTGGGCAGTTAGCTGAGTAATGACTAGACCTTTGTTCCTTCCCTTGGAAGGGGTTAGAGTGAGTCTTGAGATTCACTGCTAGGAGTTAAGTTAGCGGAAATCGCTGACCTAGTCCTTCACTTCCCCGGTTAGACCACTGGAGGACCTCCAGCAGACGCCATATCGCCACATGTGGACAATGATGCTTTTAAAGCAGCAAGGAGAAGGGGAAGAGCGCTGGGAGGGTAGTTAGTGGGGGACCCAGGGTTAAGGGAGGTCTTTTTGAAGATGGGAGGGATGTGGAGCTCTGCTGGCATAGCAGTTAAGAGCTTGGCTGCTAACCAATAGGTTGGTAGTTCGAATTCACCAGCTACTCCTTGGAAACCCTGTGGGGCAGTTCTACTCTGTCCTATAGGGTCACTTTAAGTCAGAATTGACTCAATGGCAATGCCTTTTTTTTTTTTTTTTGAGGAGGGAGGCAGAACATGGTGAAAAGGAGGGGTAATTAGCTAATGAGACAAGGGCTGAGGTGAGGGGACTCTCAGGTCTCCTAGCCTGGAAGATGGCTGTAGATGTAGATGATGATGAAAACTGAGGGCAGGAAGTGAGCAAGATTTGCTCAATGACCTCTTTATTTTTTTTCTGGCTGAATTGGGAAGAAAACTGCCTGGAGTAGAAGGGCCAGTATCTGAGGGGAGTGGGATAGAGAGAACAGCCTGAAGAGGGGCTGAGTCCTGGAGCTGAAGAAGTATAGTGGGTATGGAGCCGGGCGGACAGAGGTTGTGACTGGAGGGCGGGTTCCTGAAGGCCCCCATTTCTGAGGTGGAGGGGTGCCTGATGATGACCAGGGCCTGACCAGACCAGGGTGGGGGACCTGAGTGAAGATTACAGGAGGCCAGGGCAAGAGCTGAATGACAGGGGCCTGGGCCCTGAACCCTTGGTGAATGAGGCGGGGGGCACCATGTACCAGGTTGGGATGCTGGGGCAAGGAGGAGCAAGGTCTGGCAGGAAATGAGGGTGGACAAGTCCGGATTCTTTACTGTGTCTTCTTCTCCAGCAAGACCAGTTTACTATGCTCAGGGTCAGTGCTGTCGCTAACGTCGCCTCTTCTCTCCCCCTTAATTAAGGAACCACAGCACAGATAACGATCAAAACAGAAAAACTGCTTTGGGGTCCAAGAAGTAACAGCACTTGCCTTTGTGTGACTTTGATGTTATCTCATATGACCCCACAGCCAAGCTGAGGACCATTTATGATTCCTGATATCCCAGGAAATTAACCCCTTTGGCACCAGGATGCCTGTTCTTTGGGAATCCTTCTCATCAGGTGCTAGAAAGCAGCACACCTGACCCCAACGGACCGCACAGCTCTGCTAGTCTCCACTCTTCCCTCTGCCATTGCTGGCCAGTATCACCTCTCAGATGGAGGTGAGCAACCCCAAGCAGACTCGCCTACCTTCCTTTTTAAACATAGGCCTTCCCTAGGGCAGTGGGGCTTTTTTTCCTACAAAAAATGACCTCTCCCACTGACCTCAGGCCACAGCCACAGGAGGCAGTGGCCATCAGCAGAGGTGGTGGGTGCCGTCAACAAACTGTTGACTGTAAGGCCAGCTGTGAAGCACTTGAGAAGTGCCTTGATTATCTTCAGCCTCATCTTCTCCCACTCCCCCACATGCACGATTCCGGTGACCCAGTATTTCCTGCTGCTCTCTTTGGGCCTGCAGTGTTTGGTTATAAGCCCTACTTCTAGGGGCACTATTCACAACATAGAAAACCAAATGCCTTGGAGTCATAGACACTTTAGATTTGTATCTTTATTGACATGTTCCAGGAGGTGACTGTAAAATGCCTTGAGGGAGGGGGTGGGCATATGAGCTAGCACAGCCCTGGCTTTCTGTGGTCTGGGGTGCCCTACTGTCTGTAGCCTATCTGATCAATTTGGTGCCTCACCCTTCAAGGTCCAGTAGACACCACCTCCTTAGTGAGGCCTTCTCAGTGCATCTCTATTTTCCCACCGTTCACACAGGATACTGTCTACCTGTCCCCGCCACCTGGCTGAACCCCTATTCACCTTTCAACCTGGCCCCACACCTAGCACCAAAACCAAACCAAACCCGTTGCCATTGAGTTGATTTTGACTCATAGTGACCCTGCAGGACAGAGTAGAACTACCCCACGGAGTTTCCAAGGCTGTGAATCTTTATGGAAGCAGACTGCCACATTTTTCTCCCATGGAACAGCTGGTGGGTTCAAACCACTGAACTTTTGGGTTGGTAGCTGAATACGTAACCACTGCACCACCAGGACTCCTTACACCTAACACAGCACTTAGTATTCGTTTGATAAAAATTTGCTGAAGAATACCGAACCTGTGAGGTTAAGTGACTTGTCTTATCAAAATCTTGTGTCTGAGAAGTATTGGCACAAACGGTCTCTAGGTATGCCATGGGCCCATTCAGTCTTCAAGATTTTATCCAAGGATCAGGTCAACCCGGTGGAGCCATGTGCCAAGATAATGCTGTTTCTCAGGCCCTGCATCCCATTTGGAGCCCTGGTGGCACAGTGGTTAAGAGCTCAGCTGCTAACCAAAAGGGCGGCAGTCGGAATCCACCAGCCGCTCCTTGGAAATCCAATGGGGCAGTTCTACTCTGTCCTATAGGGTAGCTATGAGTCGGAATTGACTGAACGGCAATAGGTTTGGTTTGGTTTCAAATCCCTTTTACCAGAGTGTGTTTTGGCTCATGTCTTGACTGGTGCTAAGGGACAGTGTAAGAAATAGCTGTGGAACATTTCTGCTGTGTTTACTACAGTGATGTTCAGGGTATTGTTTATTATATCTCAGCGGTCAAAAAAATTCTATGATATCTATGTCAGGAAAACATTTGATTCTTTTGAGTAATGGTGGCGTTTCTTACTTTGCAAAGCAAATCTCCTTCTTTATTTGGCTACTTGGAAGCTCAGAGACAAATCTGTGACCCATTTTCTATGAGGTGCATTGCTGTGTACTGTCTTCTCTGGAACATGATTTGTCTAATAATCTTTTTGTATTGAGTGAATTAAAAAAAAATATTTTATTGTTGCTGAGAACACACACAGCAAAATATGAACCAATTCAACCATTTCTATATGTACAATACAGTGAGGCTGATCATATTCTTTGAGTTGTGCAGCTATTCTCACCTTCCTTTTCTGAGTTGTTCCTCCTCCATTAATATAAACTCACTGCCAGTTTTAGGGTACTGTGATGAGACACATTTTGGGAAGGAGGCAAATGGCAGCGCCTGCCCTGGGCACACAACCAGTAAGTGCAGAGGCTGGGTCTGGAATCCAGGTGCTCTGATGGGCTTAGGCAGAGGTGAAAAGAAACCAAATGGAAAGGAAGTGAATGTTTCTGGGTCAGCCTCTGAGGCTTCCCACCACCCATGAGGCACTGCCACAGACTCTGGCATCTGGGACCTTAGGCCCAAAGGGGGCCTTGGAATCTCAGGGGAGGCTGAGGTGAACAGAATAGTGAGAAAACGAAACTGCTGGCCCACTAGGCCAGAGGTCCTGGGCTGGCCACACTCACCTTTACATAACTCTGTGTGAGAGCAACAAATGTTACTGAGTGAGTTCCCCTCGGGGTTTGGTGTGTTCCTATCCCTAGGGCTGCCCGAGTGGACAGCTAGGGGTGTCCAGCCCATTGCCTGACCCTTCATTTCATTAGATGTGACAGTAAGGACCCTGTGTCTTATAGAAGGCATGGCTGGTGTGGCCAGAGCAGAATAATAACCTTTGCCTACAAGCTGGAGTTAGCACTTTTCCAAACAGATGCAAGGAACTTTCCAGATTCCTTCTGGCTCCAAGGAAAATATTTTCAGATACCTTTAATCCTGGGACATGTGGGGAGAGTACTGGGTATTTGGTGCCTGGAGGCAGAATGCCCTGAGAGAGTGGATGGCAGATGCTGGAAAACCAGCCTGTTCCAAGTCTAAGTGGGTTGGCCTGTGGCTAGCGGCCGGTGGGTTCTCAGAGGCTCTGCAGGACCTCACCAGCGCTTTTTGCTCTCTCTCACCCATAGCTCTGTCGAAGATGCACTGGACACCGGAACACGCCCAGCCCCTCAACCAGTGGCCAGAGCAGCACCTAGATGTCTCCTCCACCACCCCGTCGCCGGCCCACAAGTTGGAGTTGCCCCCTGGGGGTCGCCAGCGCTGCCATTATGCTTGGGCACACGATGACATCTCTGCCCTCACCGCCTCCAACCTTCTCAAGCGCTATGCAGAGAAGTACTCTGGGGTCCTGGACTCGCCCTACGAGCGCCCCACTCTGGGCGGCTATGGCGACACCGCCTTCCTCAACGGCGCCAAGGGGGACCCCGAGCCCTGGCCAGGGCCTGAGCCGCCCTACCCCTTGGCCTCACTCCACGAGGGCCTCCCGGGAACCAAGTCCGGCAGTGGGGGCGGTTCCGGAGGCCTGGGGGGTTCCCCAGTGTTAGCCGGGAACCTGCCAGAACCCCTCTACGCCGGCAATGCGTGCGGGGGCCCGTCGGCGGCGCCAGAGTACGCGGCGGGCTACGGAGGGGGGTACCTGGCGCCCGGCTACTGCGCGCAGACGGGAGCAGCGCTGCCCCCGCCGCCCCCGGCCGCGTTACTGCAGCCACCGCCTCCGCCGGGGTATGGCCCCTCGGGGCCTCTGTACAACTACCCCGCGGGGGGCTATGCCGCGCAGACCGGCTACGGTGGCCTCCCACCGCCCCCGGCCCCGCCCACGGCCCCCTACCTGACCTCGGGCCTGGCAGCGCCCACGCCCCTGCCCGCGCCGGCTCCGCCCCGACCGGCGCCCACCTCCTACAGCTTCCAGGCGGCGGCGCCGGGCGCGGAGGCCGGGGTCTCGCTGAAGCGCAAGGCCGCCGACGAAGGCGGAGAGGGCCGCTACCGCAAGTACGTCTATGAGTCCGCCAAGGCCCCCACGGCCGACGGCGCCTCCTACCCCGCCGCGGACAACGGCGAGTGTCGGGGCAACGGGTTCCGATCGAAGCCAACAGGAGCCGCGGAGGAGGCGTCGGGCAAGTACGGTGCCGGTGTTGCCCTCAAAGTCCTGGGCTCTCCCGTGTACGGCCCGCAGCTCGAGCCCTTTGAAAAGTTCCCGGACCGGGCCCCGGCGCCGACTCCCCGTGGGGGCTTCGTGGTGCCGTCGGGGGAGGCTCTCAAAAGCGTGGACCCGGGCGCCCTGGAGCTAGCGACCAGCAAGATGGTGGACTGCGGGCCGCCGGTGCAGTGGGCAGATGTGGCAGGCCAGGGCGCACTCAAGGCTGCGCTGGAAGAGGAGCTGGTGTGGCCCCTGCTGAGGCCGCCCGCCTATCCGGGCAGCCCACGCCCGCCGCGGACCGTGCTGCTCTTCGGGCCGCGGGGCTCCGGGAAGGCGCTGCTGGGCCGCTGCCTCGCCACGCAGCTGGGCGCAACGCTGCTGCGCCTGCGCGGCTCGGCGCTGGGGGCGCCGGGCGCGGCAGAAGGCGCGCGCCTCCTCCAGGCCGCCTTCGCGGCTGCGCGCGGCCGCCCGCCCGCGGTGCTCCTCATCAGCGAGCTGGACGCGCTGCTCCCAGCCCGGGACGATGGCGCCGCCGCTGCTGGCGCGCTGCAGGCCCCGCTCCTGGCCTGCCTGGACGGCGGCTGCGGCGCGGGGGCTGACGGCGTACTGGTGGTGGGCACCACGTCGCGGCCGGCGGCTCTGGATGAGGCGACCCGCAGGCGCTTCGCTCTCCGCTTCTACGTGGCGCTGCCCGACAGTCCGGCCCGCGGGCAGATCCTGCAGCGGGCGCTGGCCCAGCAGGGCTGCGCGCTGAGCGAACGGGAGCTCTCTGCCCTGGTGCAGGGCACCCAGGGCTTCTCAGGGGGCGAACTGGGGCAGCTGTGCCAGCAGGCAGCAGCCGGGGCGGGCCTCCCGGGTCTGCAGCGTCCCCTCTCCTACAAGGACTTGGAGGCAGCATTAGCCAAGGTGGGCCCTAGGGTCTCCCCCAAGGAGCTGGACTCGTTCGTGGAGTGGGACAAAATGTATGGCTCCGGACACTGATGGCGCACTGGGGAGGGCGCGGGAGCCACCGCCCCTCCCTCCCTGTCTCCTCCGCTTGGGAAGGGTGTCATTTAGCAAACCGTGGCTGAGAGAGTGCTGGAGTGCTGAATGTGGGGTGGGGAGGGGTGGGGTCTGCCGGTGGATTTTATTTTCGTGGGAAGGAAAATACTTCTGCTAGGCAGATAGATGCCATATGCGCCGTGTACTCAGGTTTTTCCTATTTATTGTGGACGGGAAGCTCCCCCTGCGGACGGGACAGATCCAGGATGGGCTGGCACCCGGGGCCTAAGGAACTCCTGCTCTCTCGCCACAATCCTTTTGTCTCCTCGCTATCTGAATGGCTCCCGTCCCCCGCCCCCCTGCCTCTTTCTCTGCATTTGCCTAGTTTTTTCTCACCATTGCTTTGTCCCTGTGTACACCACCCCCATGCTCGCCCTATTTCTGCTTTGCTCCTCTTTCCCTCCCCCATCTATCTGTCATCCTCTGTGCTTCTGTCTCCACCGGGTTCTCCCCACTTCGCTGTCTCTCTTGCTCTCTGCGCTTTAACGGCTCTCACTGCCTTCTGTCCCTCTCGCATTCAAAGACTGCAGTGTCCCTTCACAGGAGATCTGAAGGTCCAGGGGTGGAGGAGGAGGGGGTAGGGAGTTCCCTCCACCCCCTTATCCCTCACTCAGCTGAAACTTTGGGTCTGGGCGGGGGGAGGGGGGGCGGGCGGTCAAGCAAAAAAAAAAAAAAAAAAAAAACACCCAAAGAAGGGTTTTTTGTTTGCTTTTGATGGGAAGTCCCAGAAATGTAGCTTGTTTAATATTTTAGGCCTATTATTTTTGTAAGATGTGTAGAATTTGCTGTTTTTCTTTTTTTTTTGACAACTCAGGAAGAAACTGACCTCAGAAAGAATGTTAGATTTTCGCTGCTCTCCTGTATGTTCCTCCCCCTCACAGGGGAGCATATTCTCCCAGAAGACTCAGAAAGTGAGACTTGTGGGGAAGGGGAGAGGAAGACCCAGGGGCTGCACTCAAACCCCTGCCATCCCTGGGACAGAAGTGGAATGTATTTCTAGGGCTTCCTCCCCAGGTCCAAGGTTTTAGGCAGGGGTGTCGGGGATTGGGGTGCTGGATTTGAGAAAGGAGGTTAAGTCTTACTCCCTTCCTGCTGCTCTCCCCGCTGGGCCCCACCCTTCAGCCCAGTGTTTTCCTGTGAAGCATTATCCAGAGTTGGGGATGCTCTTGCCCACTTCCTGCCCTAGGCCCAGAAAGGAGGGGAATGGAGGGCCCTGCCCTGGCTGGGAGGACCCAAGTGGGAGGGTGACCCCGGCAGAGTCCCCAGAGAGGTGTCTCATCCAGCCCCTGACTTGGCAGAGGTTCTTTATAACTTATGCTGAGAGGATTTCTCTGGAGGGAAGAGAGTCTGGTCACAAGTCCGGTTGGGCACAAAATCAACCACAGACCCAAACTTCTTTGTCTACTGTTTGCTGGGAGAGGCTCTGAGGAGGGGTGAGCAGCCCCACAGGAGAAGGTTCCCTAGGAAAGTGGGCCTCCCCTATTCCCCTAGAGCCCTAGGTATGGCATTCCACAGACTGGGAGAGGGTGAAGGAGATGGGCAGGCTGTTTTTCCCTGATTTCAGGGCTTATTCTCAGGACCACCCAAGCTTTCCACCAGAAGCCCAGGCTTGGAGGCCCTTCCTTCTGAGAACCATACTCCTCAACTTTTCCCTTGAGGGGGCTTTAGCAGTTTGTCCCCACCCCTCAGGGAGCCAGTTCCACAACTCTTGAGCTTTGGTCCAAAGGGCAGGACACCCCCTTATTCCTCCCTCCTTTTCTCCCACCCCAGCCTCACTTCCTGTTCCCTGCCTGCCCCTGCAGCTCCCGCAGAGTCTCTGTGTCACCTCCCACCCCTGGCTGGGAGAGTGTCCATGGGGGACATTTCAGGTGCCAAGGTGCTGAGGGCCTTGCTGGCCTAGGAATGCTCGGAGGAAAGCTGCTCTATTTTTTTTCCCTTTTCACCTTGGTATCTTTCTGGCCTTCCTCTCCTTGAGGCCAACATTGCAGGCCTCTGGTGCGTCCGAAACGGGCTGCAGGGTCTTGGCTGTGAATGACCCTTGGAGGGAGCAGGGAGTGAGGAGGTTCTCTCAGGTGTGTGTATGTGTATGGGGGTGGGGTGGGTGGAGAGCCACAAGGAAGTGGGCTGGGATCCCAGCCTTCCCTTCAAGAGGCAGGCAGCTCTGGGTGTAGGAGGAGCTCACTAACCGAGACCCTGGGTCCCCACAGTGTCCTGTACTGGGCTCTTCCTGTTTCCCAGGCTTGGGGAACTTTGCACAAGGAGACAGCCCCCAGTCAACTGGCATCTACCTCATGGACACTGGGGCAGAGAGGGGAAGGGCAGGTCCAGCTCTGGCAGTGTTGGCGGGGGGGTATACCAAAGAATCTAGGGGCAAGGTGTGGGGGAGGGGCAGACTTGGCAAGTTGTCCCTCTCCTTCCTCTACCCAGATTGGGGTTGGGGTCCCCTCCTCCAGCTGTAACCATTTCTACCTCATTTTGCTGTGTGTTGTACATGGACATATTTATCTCCTGTCTGACGATGCTCTGCAGTTGCGGTCTGTCTACCTCAGAAGAGACTGTATTTTAAAAGAAAGTATTACACAGTATTAAAACAATGACATGTGGTTTCCAGAGAATTTCTTGGGGCCCGTGGATGTGGGGAGCTCTTGGGGGAATGCTTGGGCATCCAGGTCTGCTGGGGCCAAGGGTGTGATTCTGTGGGTGTTTCTGTTCCTTCAGCAAAAAGTCATTACGGGGGTCCTGTAGTTCGCTGCCAGAGTGAGTGCCTACCAGGTGCTGGGCACTGAGGGTACAGAGTGAAAAGCCACACTCTTGAGCTCTGGAAAGCCCCTGGATAGGGAGGGCCCTCCTGCAATTCTGAGCTGTCAGAGGGTTAGAACTGGGGCAGACTCAATGTGTCCCCAGAGCCCTGTAGTTGGAGGGGCAAGGAAGGGCTCATATGTTTATCGAGTGAGTGAATGAACACACCAATGAATGCCTGGAGGAAAGGGCACTGAAGAGGAAGGTTCATCCAGAAACTGGGCAGCAGCCCCTGTTGAATAGAGCCAGGGTCATGCTTGTATCCCCTTCTGGGGTGGAGGGAAAGTGGGCAGAGAACAGGGTGTGGAGACAGCTGAGTTCCACTCTTTAAGGTCACATGGAATCCTTTGTCTGCCACCATCTGTCGGTCCCCAAACTATCCATGGCAGCACATCATAAACCGAGAGACTGAGAAAACAAGGAAGGAACCTCTTGCTGAAAAAGCACTGTGGGAGATGCCTGTGAGAGAGGTTAGGACCCACAACTTCCTGCGTTCCTGAATGCTCTAAGCAAAATCCTTGAAAATGCACAAGAGCTCAGGGGGAGCAGTGCACCCAGACTTCCTGTTGAGGGCGTACCACAGGCTTTCAGGAGGCAGAACAAGGACATGGAGAGACCCTGCAAAGTGAGTGGTTCCTCCAAGAGAAACAGTTGTGGGTGTGCCTGGATGTGGGGGCTCCATGGCATTGCCCCAGGGCTCAGCAACCCCTACCCTCTAGGCCCTTGGAGGCCCAGACTCCCAATCCCGTTCCTCTGGTTTGCCTGGATATCTGCTTCTGAAAGGTCATAGCCTTGAAAACTCTATGGAGCACAGTTCTACTCTGCACACGTGGGGTCACCACGAGTCAGAATCGTCTTGATGGAAACAACTCTGTGCAGACACTGCATGGGACTGAGGGTAAAGAAATGGTTGGGGGGAGCGGACTATGTCAAATTCATCTTTATATTCCCACATCTTGCACAGTATCTGATACACAGAAGACAAAGAATAATGAATTTCCAGGTAAGTGTCCTGGTGGAGGATGCACAGGCTATTTTAAGAATGCTCGGAAAAGACCCCACCTTGCTGTGATGGTGGTGATGGGGTTTCAGGGAAACGTTCTGCAAAGCTATGGAGGCTGGAAACTGCACCGGATGTGTGGGGCCCTGCCACAGCAGTAATTTGTTAACAAGAGTAAAGTTAGGGCAGGGGTGGGGAGAAGAGGCTGGGGGAGTCAGCTGGGACTGGACCACAAGGGCCTTTCATACCCTGTTAAGAGCTGGGGCTCCACTGTGAAGCCTGGGGGGAGGGTCATGAAAGAAAGGGGGTGGCTGTGGACAAGGTCTGAATTGTAGGTTAAGAATTTATACAGTCACACATGGATTCAACAAATCTTTACTGAATACCTATTATGCACGTTACTATGGGAATGACGGATGGCCCTTGCAGTCTCATGGAGCGGACAGAGTAAACAGGCAGAGCTGCAGTGTGCCATGGGGAGCAGATAGGAGGGCTACCTAAAGGAGACATGAGTAAGGGGTGTGTGCAGGAGTCAGGGAGGGCTTCCCAGAGACTGCCAGCTGGGATTTGACAGCAGGAGTGACCCAGGCAGAGCAGAGTGCAAGCCAAGGTCCAAAGGAGAGAGCCAGACCCAAGCTTGCTTGGGGAAATGAAAGTTTAGGTAAGTGGGGCCCCAGTGTGTGGGAGAGGATTGGAGGAGGGATTACCTTATCCAGTCAAAAGAGGATGCCGGTTTGGATTAGGCAAGTGTAGGAAGAAGGGAAATAACGCAGTCTATAGATACTTGGTAGGTTTTAGAGATACTTCATGGGTAACAATTAGGAATTGGAGATAGTGGAGAGCAAAGTCTAGGGCTGCTGGTGGGTTGGGGGGGCAGTAAGGGGGTGAATTAGGAGAGATGAGGCACTATGGGACAGCAGGCAGGTGTTACAGTATAGGGTCCCAGAATCTTAGCCTCCTTGGGTGGGCTGAGTTCCCATCCAATCTCTGGGTATTGGAAAATCTGGTCTCTTCTGTTCTTGGGTCTTGGGATGCCCTCCTCCCACAATTCCCACATGTTGAAAACCACCTCAGTGTTTATTGTTGGGAGGCCCCTTTCCCCCAGTCCCTGAGTGTTAAAATCTCTCCCTCTCTGTATCCTGGGAATCCCATCCTCTGTTTCAATCCCTGAATGTTGGAAACCTTCGCCCCACAATCCCCCCCTCCCCCATTCAGGCCCTGGGTGTTCGGAGCCCCTCCCCCTACAGTCCGTGGGTCCCCAGTCACCGCTGGTGATGGCATCGCGGGCTCTGGCTCTGGCTCTGGTCCTGGCGTTGTGGGGCTGGGTGCCTGGTCCTGCGGGGGCCGAGGACGCCATGGGCCCTCACGCAGCCGTCCGCCTGGCGGAGTTGCTGACCCCGGAGGAGTGCGGCCATTTCCGGTCACTCCTGGAGGCTCCTGAGCCTGACGTCGAGGCCGAGCTGGCCAGACTGTCTGAGGACCGGCTGGCGCGGGCCGACCGGCTGGAGCCCATGGAGTCGTCGGAGTCGCGGGGTCGGCGGCGGCGGCGGCGGCGGCGGCAGGTGGAGGAGGACTCGGCGGGCCAGCCAGCAGAGCCCGAGGAGGTCTCGGACGGCTGCCGGGAGGCGCTGGCGGACTGGCTGGCTGCCGAGGCCCCGTCCCTGTCTTGGGACCGCGTGGCCCGGGCTCTGCGGCGCAGTGGCCGGCCGGACGTGGCCCGGGAGCTGGGCAAGAGCCTCCACCAGCAGGCGACGCTGCAGCTGCGCAAGTTCGGGGAGCGCTACCTGCCGCCGTCAGGCGCCGCCGCCCCAGCCGCCGCCCCAGGGCCCCCGGCCCCGCGCTCCCGCCGCGCCTCGGTCCCCGAGCTCAACTGGGACAAGTTGGAGCTGATCGTGGAGCGACTGCCGCAGCCCCCGTACGAGCGGAGCCCCACCGGCTGGGCCGGGCCGCTGGTGCTCGGCCTCCTCACCGGATTCGTGGGGGCTCTGGGCACCGGGGCGCTGCTCATTCTGCTCACGCTGTGGATCACGGGCGGCGGCAGCGACGGCGACGGGGCGCGGCCTGGCTGCCCCAGCCCGCCCACCACTCCCGAGGCGCACGGACCGTGGGAAACAAAGTGGCTTCTGGGCTTAGAGCACCTGGGGCCTAGGCCCCATCAGCCTGGGCCTCAGTGCCCCTAGCTGTAAAACGGGAGCATATCCTGATGGAGTGCTGCCTTTGACGTAACATAAAAGTTAGGAAATAAGCAAAGGAGGGAGCAATCGGTGTCTGTTCGTTGGAAAGGTCCAGTTGGGCGGGCAGTGGATGAGGAGGGGCTTGGTGCCAGTTTACGGGTGTGGGAGGTAGGCACTCCCAATTCTTGTCAGCTTTAGTTCCTTCTTATTTTGCAGTTCTTCTTCTACTTAGAGCTATCATTTATTGTGCCCTCATTGTGTGCCTGGCCCTCCGCTAACCAGTTACATACATTATTTGATATAATCTTCAAAACCCAGGAAGGGAGGTATTATCTCCATTACACATAAAGGAACTCTGGCCACAACTAGTCAGTGGCATAGTCAGGTTTTTAATTCAACCGGAAAGTTTGAGCTCCAGAAGGAATGGTCTGTGTAAGGCAACTTGGGAAAAATGATGGGGACCGTAACAAAATTTGCAGCTCCTGCATTCAGTTTACTCTGAGGCCCTGCTGGAGTGTGGGGGAGAGGGGCAGCACAGCTAGGGTGCACCCACTTCCTGGGGCTGCCTTCAAGGTGCTCTCCCCACTCAGGCAAGGCCTCCTGCAGGTCTACTGGGAGCCCCGAACCTTCTCCATTGCTTCTGAGTGGCTGGGCCTGGGTGAGCCCTCACAAAGACTCTGCTTAAACTGTCCCCTGGGGGAAGACAGAAAGAACCATGGGGTCCTGCTAGGTAGGAGTGCTCTACTCCCTGTCCATGCTAGGCTGAGGGGCTCTGGTGTGACAGCAATGACAGAATGACAGGCCAATCCAAGAGGAGAGTTGAAAACAAGATTGACGTAACCCTTTATTGCAAATTCTAAAGTAAAAAGATGTACAGTACAAAGTAAAATTGAAATTTCAGACTATAAACTTCCAACCCACTTATACATTCTCATTTCTCAAGCATTTCTGCCATTTCCGCATAAACGGAACAGGGAACAAGTCGAGGGGGTGAGGGAAGGAGATACAGCAAGGAAAAATAAAGTGTCTAGAATAATCACAAACCCCAGAAGCAAGTGAAAGGAAAGACATTTTCTCGACCTGCTGTCCTGGTGATGAGAAGCGGGGGTGGTTGGAGCAGTGCAGTTTAAAATGGCTCTCAGAATAGCAGCATTTATGGTACCATTTCATCTTCCTTAAGTTCGAATAATACTTTGCCCTTCCCTAGTGCCTTTGCCTCTGTATCTCAAAATGCTTTACAAAACATTGAATTAAAGCCTCACAACACCCCTGTGAGGTAGGTCAGTAGTATTATCCCCATTTTACAGATGGGGAAACTGAGGCACAGAGAGGTTAAGTGACTTGCCCAAGGCCACACAGCGAGCCAGCAGTCGAGCTGGGGATGGAACACAGGAGTCCTGTCCCTTTTCTGGAACCGCTGGACCACGCTCCCCTTTACCTATATACATTCTTCACGTGCACACACACCACATGTGCACACCCGCCCACCCCACCCCACTTAGCCTCTAGGTACAGCAAACAGCAGTTGGGGGGCAGGGGCAGCAGGTGCCTCAGGAGTGTTTTTATTGGAGGAAATCCTAGTAACCTTGGAAAGGGAATCCAAGAAAGCACAGAGCTGAACAACAATGCAGGCTCTGGTGCAAACCTCGGGCCCCTCCAAACCTGGACTTCCTCTTCTCTCCTGACGTCTGCCCCCTGGCTGGCTAGCTGCAGCCGATTCTTTAGGGGGTGGGGGTACCTGAAAATGAACGAAGCTTTTTGCAAAACTTTGGGCAACATCTGAGAAAAGAAAGAGGTATCATTACAGAAGATGCCCGGGACTCAAGTCACGAAGTCATAACCCATGGCAATCTCACCTCCACAGCAGGCCTGGAGGCTGGGGGCTGAGGGGAGGAGGATGGGGACTGACCTACCAGCCATCTCTCTCCAGAGTGGACTAGAGTGGGCACTTCAAGATCCTCCTGAGAGAATGTTCCTGGACCAGGAGACATGGCCTAGAGAGGGATGTCCCCAAAGGGGGTCAGGGAGAGAGGGAAAGAGAGGGGTGACCCCCTCCCTTGAAAGAATGTGAATGCGACCAGCCCATGTCTGCTGGTCTGTTCTGTGGGGGCGATGGAGGGCAAGGCCCTGCGTTACTAGCAGAATGGAGGCTGGGGAGCATGATGCACGCCCTAGCTTTGGGGCACTAGGCTAGTTTTTTTTCCTTGACGTACTAATGAAGAAGGCAGAAGGCAGGCCAGTCCAGCTGGGCTGGCTGACATAATCTCTGGGAGCTCTGCCAGGTGAACTGGGGGGAAGGGGTTTTAGGGGCCTCTGAGCACTGGCCCTGTAGGGGGAGGAACGCCACATGCAATGGGTGAGTGGGGTTCTGGGGCGGTTAGGACCTTGCTTTTCTCATCAATCTCTATTTCCCTGCTAGAACTCTGCCAGAGATCCTCTGACTTCTCTCCCTTCCATTCTCTCCTTTCCCCGAATGTGCTAAGGTCCCAATTCCCGGACCCCACCCAGAACTCAAGAATTGGGATTGTTAAGCAACAAACGCACACCAAGACAGGCTTCCCTTGTACAGTAAAAAGGGTAATTTTTATTTTGTTTCCTTTTGGCTTATAGTAGTGATGTACTTTTTAATTGCGTCTCGTTGAGAGCAGCGTTGACCTCCATGCATTCACTAATACACTAATCTTCACTATTGCTCTTCTACAGGTTTACATTGGTTACGGCGAAAAAGAACAGAACTCTGGGCACTGTCACTCCAGGGGCTTTGACTGGGCGTTTCTGTTTATTTCTCCCCAGTCCACTCCTGATACCAAAAGCGGCTCACTTAGGAAGGAGTGAGAGGAGGGCACGTTGACCCAGGGAGTTTTTCCTGCTCTCACTCTCTGCTTTAGATTATGGAGTCTCCTCATCCTAAGCAACAAGGAGGTTCAGGAAAGAAGAGGGAATAAGTGTTTTTCACCCACATACCAGCAACCATGTCAGCTGCTGCTCAGTGGCTTTGGCTCTGCATTTTAAATTAACAGCATCACACGTCTTTTTGCTTTTTGTCCTTTTTTAAAGGTGGATTGTGGAGTATAAATACTGCACCAAGGACCTGGCTACAAAAAATAAATGTTTATATTTATATATCTATATATATATATGTGCAGTGATACTGTGGCTGCTGCTTTTTGATTGGCTTCGTTAATATTTGGCAAAGCGTTGCCACTCACCCAACTCAGTGAAGACGTATGAAAACGTCATCATTGATTCTTTCAGTTCAATGCCTGTTAACTGCGGGTGTAAACTGCTGGTGATGGTGTCATTTACTACCAAAGAAGTGTGGAACAGGGTGGGTGGGTGAGTGAGTGGGTGGAGGGACAGTGGGTAAAGGAAAAGGTGGGAAAAGATAAAAAAAAAAAAAGTGAAACTTCAAACACAGTGGAGGTGGCTTCTTCCCTATGAAGCTGGCTGATGGTGTCAGATACCAAGGCCCATGTATTACTGAGGAGATAACCTGCTGGGCTGGGATCCGGATCTGGGGGAGGAAAAAGGTCAGCTCTCAGAAAAAACCTCATTAAGATGCTCTAGTAGCTTAATGACATCACTAGCGCAAGCATTTGGTGTACCAAGCGGGATTGTATAGCTCTGTTGCCCCTCTCAAGACCTAAGAACAATTATGAAGTTTAGCCAAATCTTGCATAGAAGTGGTTAGAATTTATTGCACATTGGAACAAAAATATATATATTTTTTGTTGTTTTGGAAAAGACCATTAGCAATAAAAAATTTTTTGTCTGTCTGTCTGGTTTGGGGATGTACATTGGCTGACAGCATCTAAGTTCTAAGAAGAAACAAAAGTATAAAAAATAAAAATAAACATGACAATGGCATAAGCCAGAAGCCATTTCCTATTTAATAAGTTAATAATTTGTATTTACAAAAAGGCATGCCAATAAAATAAAATTATATATTACAGTATTTATAATTCTCTTAAAAATAACCACACGTGTCAGCTTGTTTTGTGCTGTTTACAATGTAGCCTGTACATGTAAGTATACATTCATCCTAGCAGCTAGCAGGGTCTCCGAAAGAAATGCCTTCCCAATCAGGTATCAGGTGTAGTACGAAAATTCTACAGATGGTGCCCCAGAAGCAGGCTTAAGAGAGCTGGACAGAGTTTGTAATGGTCCAACAAGATAGAGAGCTCTGCTTCCTGACTTGCTGTGGTTTGTTCTATGCAAAACTAGTCAGGTGGACTGTGAAATCACACCCAAAGCGCTTTTACTGCAAGGCAGAGTGGTGTGTCTGATTATGGGTTGTTATTTTCCCCACCCCCTCCATTTTATGACTCTGGAAGAATTTATTTTCATTTGGTTCACAAGCTAAGATCTCTCCTCACACTCTGTATAGACTTCCTGACACATCCAACTGCGGTATGTTGGCTTTGAAATCTAGTCAGCTGATGAGAAACTCCTGGACTAAAAACTGTCTTTTCTAAAGCAGGAGATGGGACATATGACGCTCCCCCAAAAGCCACCCTCCAATGACAATGGGCAGGTCGCTAAGCAGATAGCAAAACTGGCTGAAAGAGAATGTGCTCGGGGAAGTTGGAACATCTGAAAGAATTTATATTAGATCACTTTCTCATGAAAACCAGTGACGTAAAGAAACCAAGTGGGCTTGGTTCAGAGGCGGTTCCATTTCTACCTCAGGTCCCACCAGCGAGTATTTATTCTAATAATAAACAAAAGAAAGCACAGCCACAGCCCCAGTGCTGCTGCCCTCACCCACCACGGGTAAGGGAAGCCCTGCTTGGTGGAACAGTGAGATGGAGGTAAGAGGGATCATGCAGCGTATGAGCCTGTGACAGCCCCTCTGGCGAAGACAGAGGCCAGTTCAGAACATCCGAACCCCTCTCTGTATTGACCCAAGCCGAGAGAAAGCCGCAAGGCAGAAAGGACATGATACTAAATGAAGTGAGCACCCCTTAACCCCCAACGAAAGGTTGTTTTAAGTTCCCCAAATTACCCCCTAGAGATAACATGCTACTTTGAATAGCATTTTTATCTCTACCCCAAATAAGTGTCAATTCTCCAGTATGAAGGCTAAACAATCATCATAAATATTGTAAGATACAAATGAACTTTTTGTTTTGTTTTAGCCCTAGGATTTGGTTTTACAGTGACATTATTTAATACAAGCCATTTGGGATTGAGGTCTCCCCATGTACAGGACACAGAGCAGCATTAAATAGTTCATCTTTCAAAATGTGCAACAATGGCTGTATGTTATAGAGATGTCTGTTAAACATATACACACAACGGATCCATCTGCTTGTTGGTTGGGGTTTTTTTCTGTTGGTGGTGGTGGTTCTCAATTAGTTGGTTGGTTGTTTCCCACCCCAGAAGGTGTGTGAAAGACTTTTAAGAATTCATAAAGAATTGCAGCGGGTATGGAAATTTTTACCATTTTCTCCAAATACAGTGAACAGTTTAGGGCTAGGTCCTGGCCAAAGGCTGACCCAGTGCAGGGGAGAGGATTAGTAGTGTCCTGTGGTGTATGGTTCTCATGCATGACTTCTGATCACGGCATGCCATCATGCAAATCATTTCTACGCATTGAATGAGCACAATGTTTGGAACTGGCCTGAGCAAGTCCTCCTCAGCCTGAGGAAACCTGATTGTTTTCCCCCACCCATCTCCAAACCATGTGAAGCCCATGTGGAGAAGATGCGGTTTATATCAAAGAAACTGACAATTAAATGACATGGGCTAAATATGAGTGTGTGTGTTTTTTCTTTTTGCTGCTTAGCTTAACTAATGTAAGAATGCAAATTTAGTTTGCATGAACAAACAAACTTTTAAAGTGATGCTTTCTGCTTCTGAGAATCAACAAAATGAAAAAATAAAATCCATTTGGCTGCAACAGAAATATGGTGGTCCCGGCAGCCTCTCCTCTGTTTTTGTATCCTGTTAGGTTTGTCCTAAGTTGCATTGACTGATGTGGAACATGCAGTAACCACCTGCCCAAGCATTAGAAAATCTTTGAATCCAGGGAGCAGGGTCCTTTGCCCTTGGCAGGTCACTGCTCAAGATGCAACTGTGTTACACGGTAAGCAGACTACGTTTGGTATAGGTCTTCAGGTCAAGTGTCTCCGCAGCTGTTCTGCATTGATAATATTCAGGAAGTCTGTAAACAATCTTTCACTTGCAAGTTTTAAATCTGTACAATATTTAATTTTTACTTTCCTCTAACACTTGGATTCTCTGACCTCTTTTTGTCTTTTGGCTCTTTCCCTTCTTCCTTCCTCCGCCCGCTGCTGTTTCTCCTTTTCAGGTTTAGTTACACTGTCATAGGATGGGAGGGAGGCTGTAGAGGGGGTGCTTTCTTTTTTCTCCCGGTGTGTGCCTCCATTCTCCAGCTTATTGGATGTGGTCTTTTTGCAAATGAAGCCTCGCCTGGCTAAATGTCCCCGGTAGGCGCGCTGTAGGACCACTGCAGACACCTCCTCCTGTTTGCGCCTCAGTGTGGTCGTGATTGGCTCGTAAGACACTTTGGAAGGATTGGATGCCACGAACCGCTCCTCCATCTGCTGCCGAAGGATGTCCAACTCTCCGCTAT
Source organism: Loxodonta africana (assembly GCF_030014295.1). Taxonomy (NCBI): domain Eukaryota; kingdom Metazoa; phylum Chordata; class Mammalia; order Proboscidea; family Elephantidae; genus Loxodonta; species Loxodonta africana. Next base: position 90,219,316 of record NC_087345.1, read on the forward strand.
CTCCCAGGACCCGCTTGGTGAAGGCAAAAAGGATGTCCAAGCAGTGGATACGGTCCCCACTCACCATTGGCAGATCCATGGCAATGAGCTCGATGGTATTGGGCTTGGGCACACGGAGAGGGTGCTCCAAGGCATCTGCAAAGTCCGCCAGCTTGTAGTACTCAATGAATTGAGTGGCATCGGGGTCAAACTTCTCCCAGATCTCATAAAAGGTCTCAAAGTCATCCTCACTCAGAGGGTCTGCACTCTCCTCTGTGGCTACACTGAAGTTCTCCAAGATGATGGCAATGTACATGTTCACAACAATCAGGAAGGAGATGATGATGTAGCTTACGAAGAAGAAGATGCCCACGGAGGGGTTCCCGCAGTCTCCCTTAAAGCCACTCCCGGGGTGCTCCTTATCCAGACTGCAGTCAGGGGGGCGGTTCAGGATGGGCAGCAGCAGGCCGTCCCAGCCAGCTGAGGTGGTGATCTGAAAGAGGCAGATCATGCTGTTGCCAAATGTCTCGAAGTTGAACATGTCATCAATGCCGGCCTCATGCTTCACATATGCAAAATTGGACATCCCAAAGATGGAGAAAATGAACATGACCAGGAAGAGCAGAAGGCCAATGTTGAACAGGGCAGGCAAGGACATCATTAAGGCAAAGAGCAGGGTACGAATCCCTTTGGCGCCTTTGATCAGACGCAAGATGCGCCCAATACGGGCCAATCGGATGACTCGGAATAGGGTTGGGGAAACAAAATATCTCTCAATTAAATCAGCCAGGAACATTCCTAGGAAGAGGAACAGAAGAAGACATGTTACTGAGATTAGAGATTTCTTTTCTCTTTACTTATTTCACCTGGCACTATGGAACCCTGAAGTTCATAAGGCTTTACAGAATGAGTGCCTAACCATTCAATCTGAACTCCCATGATAAAGAAAATAACTTATTTCGAAAACATACAAAAGCAGAGAAAATAATAAAAGACACTACCTACCTAACACTCAGATTTAACAGATGGTAACCTTTTACCAAATTTGCTTCCCCTCTTCACCCGCAGAAGCAGCCACAATCCTGAAGATGGTATGTATCATTCTAGTGTGTCTTTAGAGTTCTACTATGTATGAATCCATAAACGATATATAGTATCTTACTGTGTTTGAGGGATTATACTGTATTTATCTTTTTATAACTTACTTTTGAGACTTAACATTATGTTTTTGAGATTAACGTAATTTCAGATTGTTCATTGTAATGGCTGTACAGTATTCTATTTTCTGAATAGGTTCTCATTTATCTGTTTTCCTACCCAAAAACAATTCGGTTTTTCAGATCTGTGCATGTACACCTTTCCTAGGTGTTACTGAATTGTTCTCCAATATGCTATCAAATTTTCATGTCCACAGACAAAGAATGAGAGGTCCTGGTTTTACTCCATGACTTCACTACCTTTCAGCCTTGATGTCTTAATTACTCTGCCAAGGCCACCAATTTTCAAAGTATCTCCTTACTAGCTCTGAAAAATTATCTCTGGTTTCTAATCACGCTACCAAACTAGCCTAGAAAACTCAAGGGACCTCTCAGGAGTGGCTCTCCATTCAGAACTTCTAGATTTTGTGCTTAGAGTCATAAATCAGAAAATGGTACAATAGGTAAAAATTGCAAGGATATAAAAGTAGGATAGTAGCCTAGAGAAATAAGAGTCGTCACATGAATAGACATATGAAAACCCATGTTCATTGCAGCATTGTTCCCAATAGCAAAAAGATGGAAACAACAGACGAATGGATAAACTGTGTTACATACACATAATGGAGTATTACACAATGATAAAAAACAATGAATCTGTGAGGCATCTCATAGCATGGATGAAACTCAGGCATTATGCTGAGTGAAATAAGTCAATCACAAAAGGACAAATATTGTATGAGACCATTACTGTAAAAGCTCATGAAAAGGTCTACACTCAAAAAGAAACAATCTTTGATTGTTACAAAAGAGTGGAGGGGTAGGGATGGAAAAACACTAAATACACAATAGGTAAGTGGTAACTTTGGGGAAGGGTAAAACAGTACACAGTACTGGGGAAGCCAGCACAACTTGTACAAGGCAAGGTCATGGTAGCTCTATAGACACATCCAAACTCTCTGAGGCACCAAACTGCTGGGCTGAGAGCTGTGGGGACCATGGTCTCAGGGAACATCTAGCTCTATTGGCATAACATAGTTTATAAAGAAAATGTTCTACGTTCTACATTCTACTGTGGTAAGTAGCATCTGGGGTCTTAAAAGCCTGTGAGTGGCCACCTAGGACACTCTACTGGTCTCACACCTTCAGGAGCAAGGAAGAATGAAGAAAACTAAAGATACAAGGAAAAGATTAGTCCAAAGGACTAATGGGCCACATCTACCACGGCCTCCACCAGACTGAGGCCAGTACAACTAAACAGTGCCCAGCTACCACCACTGACTGCTCTGACAGGGATCACAATAGATGGTCCTGGACAGAGATGGAGAAAAATGTAGAACAAAATTCTAACTAAAGAAGAAAGATGAGACTTGCTGGCCTGACAGAGACTGGAGAAACCCTGAGAGTATGGCCCCCAGACATCCTTTTAGCTCACTAATTAAGTCATTCCTGGGGTTCACCCTTCAGCCAAAGATGGGACAGGCCCATAAAACAAAATGAGACTAAAGGGGCGCACCAGCCCAGGGGCAAGAACTAGAAGGCAGGAGGGGACAGGAAAGCTGGTAACAGTGAACCTAAGGAGGAGGGAGAGTGTTGACATGGCATGGAGTTGTTAACCAATGTCATAAAACAATATGTGTACTAACTGTTAAACGAGAAACTAGTTTGTTCTGTAAACCTTCATCTAAAGTACAAAAAGAAAAAAAGTAGGACAGTAGGATATAGTAGGATATAAAATAGAGTTAAAATGTACAAACCAGAAGGCCTTGCTATGTTTACATTCAGCCAGGGGTCCACCTTCAAATAGACCACTTGTCTTTAAAAGTACAGAGCAACAAGGAGAGTCCAACGAGTGGCCATGGTAAGGCAGAGGAGAAATAATGTCTGGGAAATGAAAACTGGAAGTGAGGCTGGGAAAGGAAGACTGAAGGGAAGGCGCTGACATATTCTCTTCATTCAACGCCTGCTGCTGTCGAGGACTCAATGAAATAAATGAGGTAACATAAGCTTCCACTGACACATGAGGGATTTTATTTAAATAAGGAAGCATCCCTCAAACATAAAATGCCAAAAAAATTGGGGCAGTTAACTGAAAAAGGCTATGCTGTTGTCGTTAGGTGCCATTGAGTCAGCTCCGACTCATAGTGACCCAATAGGACAGAGTAGAACTGCCTCACAGGGTTTCCAAAGAGTGGCTGGTGGATTTTAACTGCCAACCTTTTGCTTAGCAGCTGAGTTCTTATCTACAGATTGATCAATAAAAAGCCCTCTCCCTCCCTCCCTCCCTCCCCCCTTTGTAACCACATAAGTCTGTGTTCTTCTCCGTTTTTTCTATTTCTCAAGATCTTATAATAGTGGTCTTATACAATATTTGTCCTTTTGCAACTGACTCATTTCGCTCAGCATAATGCCTTCCAGATTCCTCCATGTTATGAAATGTTTCACAGATTTGTCACGGTTCTTTATCGATGCGTAGTATTCCATTGTGTGAATATACCACAATTTATTTACCCATTGGTCCGTTGATGGACATCTTGGTTGCTTCCAGCTTTTTGCTATTGTAAACAGAGCTGCAATAAACATGGGTGTGCATATATCTGTTTGTGTGAAGGGTCTTGTATCTTTAGGGTATATTCCGAGGAGTGGGATTTCTGGGTTGTATGGTAGGTCTATTTCTAACTGTTTAAGATAACGCCAGATGGATTTCCAAAGTGGTTGTACCATTTTACAATCCCACCAGCAGTGTATGAGAGTTCCAATCTCTCCGCAGCCTCTCCAACATTTATTATTTTGTGTTTTTTGGATTAATGCCAGTCTAGTTGGTGTGAGATGGAATCTCATCGTAGTTTTAATTTGCATTTCTCTAATGGCTAATGATCGAGAGCATTTTCTCATGTATCTGTTGGCTGCCTGAATATCTTCCTTAGTGAAATGTGTGTTCATATCCTTTGCCCACTTCTTGATTGGGTTGTTTGTCTTTTTGTGGTTGAGTTTTGACAGAATCATGTAGATTTTAGAGATCAGGCACTGGTCTGAGATGTCATAGCTGAATATTCTTTCCCAGTCTGTAGGTGGTCTTTTTACTCTTTTGGTGAAGTCTTTAGATGAGCATAGGTGTTTGATTTTTAGGAGCTCCCAGTTATCTGGTTTCTCTTCATCATTTTTGGTAATGTTTTGTATTCTGTTTATGCCCTGTATTAGGGCTCCTAGGGTAGATCCTATTTTTTCTTCCATGATTTTTATCGTTTTAGTCTTTATGTTTAGGTCTTTGATTGACTTGGAGTTAGTTTTTGTGCATGGTGTGAGGTATGGGTCCTGTTTCATTCTTTTGCAAATGGATATCCAGGCATGCCAGCACCATTTGTTAAAAAGACTATTATTTCCCCAATTGACTGACACTGGTCCTTTGTCAAATATCAGCTACTCATACGTGGATGGATTTATATCTGGATTCTCAATTCTGTTCCATTGGTCTATGTGCCTGTTGTTGTACCAGTACCAGGCTGTTTTGACTACTGTAGCTGTATAATAGGTTCTGAAATCAGGTAGGGTGAGGCCTCCCACTTTCTTCTTCTTTTTCAGTATTGTTTTGCTTATCCGGGGGTTCTTTCCTTTCCATATGAAATTAGTGATTTGTTTCTCTATCCCCTTAAAGTATGACATTGGTATTTGGATTGGAAGTGCGTTATATGTATAAATGGCTTTTGGTAGAATAGACATTTTTACTATGTTAAGTCTTCCTATCCATGAGCAGGGTATGTTTTTCCACTTAAGTATGTCCTTTTGAATTTCTTGTAGCAGAGTTTTATAGTTTTCTTTGTATAGGTCTTTTACATCCTTGGTAAGATTTATTCCTGAGTATTTTATCTTCTTGGGGGCTACTGTGAATGGTATTGATTTGGTTATTTCCTCTTCGGTGTTCTTTTTGTTGATGTAGAGGAATCCAAGTGATTTTTGTATGTTTATTTTATATCCTGAGACTCTTCCAAACTCTTCTATTAGTTTCAGTAGTTTTCTGGAGGATTCCTTAGGGTTTTCCATGTATACGATCATGTCATCTGCAAATAGTGATAGCTTTACTTCCTCCTTACCAATCTGGATACCCTTTATTTCTTTGTCTAGCCTAATTGCCCTGGCTAGGACTTCAAGTACGATGTTGAATAAGAGCGGTGATAAAGGGCATGCTTGTCTGGTTCCCGTTCTCAAGGGAAATGCTTTCAGGTTCTCTCCATTTAGAGTGATATTGGCCGTTGGCTTTGCATATATGCCCTTTATTATGTTGAGGAATTTTCCTTCAATTCCTATTTTGGTTAGAGTTTTTATCATAAATGGGTGTTGAACTTTGTCAAATGCCTTTTCTGCATCTATTGATAAGATCATGTGGTTTTTATGTTTTGTTTTATTTATGTGATGGATTACATTAATGGTTTTTCTGATATTAAACCAGCCTTGCATACCTGGTATAAATCCCACTTGATCAGGGTGTATTATTTTTTTGATGTGTTGTTGGATTCTATTGGCTAGAATTTTGTTGAGGATTTTTGCATCTATGTTCATGAGGGATATAGGTCTAAAATTTTCTTTTTTTGTAATGTCTTTACCTGGTTTTGGTATCAGGGAGATGGTAGCTTCATAGAATGAGTTGGGTAGTATTCCGTCTTTTTCTATACTTTGAAATACCTTCAATAGTAATGGTGTTAAGTCTTCTCTGAAGGTTTGGTAGAACTCTGCAGTGAAGACATCTGGGCCAGGACTTTTTTTTGTTGGAAGTTTTTTGATTACCGTTTCAATCTCTTTTTTTGTTATGGGTCTATTTAGTTGTTCTACTTCTGAATGTGTTAGTTCAGGTAGGTAGTATTGTTCCAAGAATATTTATCCATTTCTTCTAGGTTTTCAAATTTGTTAGAGTACAATTTTATGTAGTAATCTGATATGATTCTTTTGATTTCATTTGGTTCTGTTGTGATGTGGTCCTTCTCGTTTCTTATTCGGGTTATTTGTTTCCTTTCCTGTTTTTCTTTAGTCAGTCTAGCCAATGCTTTATCAATTTTGTTAATTTTTTCAAAGAACTAGCTTTTGGCTTTGTTAATTCTTTCAATTGTTTTTCTGTTCTCTAATTCATTTAGTTCAGCTCTAATTTTTATTATTTGTTTTCGTCTGGTGCCTGATGGGTTCTTTTGTTGCTCACTTTCTATTTGTTCAAGTTGTCGGGACAGTTCTCTGATTTTGGCTCTTTCTTCTTTTTGTATGTGTGCATTTATTGATATAAATTGTCCTCTGAGCACTGCTTTTGCTGTGTCCCAGAGATTTTGATAGGAAGTATTTTCATTCTCGTTGCTAAGAATTTCCTTGATGTCTTCTATAACCCAGTCTTTTTTCAGGAGGGTATTGTTCATTTTCCAAGTATTTGATTTCTTTTCCCTAGTTTTTCTGTTATTGATTTCTAGTTTTATTGCCTTGTGGTCTGAGAAGATGCTTTGTAATATTTCGATGTTTTGGACTCTGCAAAGGTTTGTTTTATGACCTAATATGTGGTCTATTCTAGAGAATGTTCCATGTGCGCTAGAAAAAAAAGTATACTTTGCCGAAGTTGGGTGGAGAGTTCTGTATAAGTCAATGAGGTCAAGTTGGCTGATTGTTGTAATTAGGTCTTCCGTGTCTCTATTGAGCTTCTTACTGGATGTCCTGTCCTTCTCCGAAAGTGGTGTGTTGAAGTCTCCTACTATAATTGTGGAGGTGTCTATCTCACTTTTCAATTCTGTTAAAATTTTATTTATGTATCTTGCAGCCCTGTCATTAGGTGCGTAAATATTTAATATGGTTATGTCTTCCTGATCAATTGTCCCTTTTATCATTATATAGTGTCCTTCTTTATCCTTTGTGGCGGATTTAAGTCTAAAGTCTATTTTGTCAGAAATTAATATTGCTACTCCTCTTCTTTTTTGCTTATTGTTTGCTTGATATATTTTTTTCCATCCTTTGAGTTTTAGTTTGTTTGTGTCTCTAAGTCTAAGGTGTGTCTCTTGTAGGCAGCATATAGATGGATTGTGTTTCTTTATCCAGTCCGTGACTCTCTGTCTCTTTATTGGTGCATTTAGTCCATTTACATTCAGCGTAATTATAGATAAGTAAGTTTTTAGTGCTGTCATTTTGATGCCTCTTCATGTGTGTTGTTGGCCATTTCATTTTTCCACATGCTTTTTTGTGCTGAGACGTTTTTCTTAGTAGCTTGTGAGATCCTCATTTTCATAATGTTTAACTTTGTGTTTATTGAGTCGTTACGTTTTTCTTGGCTTTTTTCTTGAGTTATGGAATTGAAATTCCTTTTTGTGGTTACCTTTTTATTTACCCCTATTTTTCTAAGTAAAAACCTAACTTGTATCCTTCTATATCGCCTTGTATCACTCTCCATCTGGCAGTTCAATGCCTCCTATATTTAGTCCCTCTTTTTGATTATTGTGATCGTTTATCTATTGATTTCCATGATTTCCTGTTGTGTGTATTATTTTGCTTATTTATTTATTTTTTAGAATTAGTCTTAATTTGTTTGTTTTTGTGCTTTCCCTATTTGAGTTGCGTTGATATCAGGACGTTCTGTTTTGTGACCTTGTATTGTGCTGGTGGTACCTGATATTATTGGTCATCCGGCCAAACAATCTCCTTTAGCATTTCTTGCAGTCTTGGTTTAGTTTTTGCAAATTCTCTAAACTTGTGTTTATCTGTAAATATCTTAATTTCTCCTTCATATTTCAGAGAGAGTTTTGCTGGATATATGATCCTTGGTTGGCAGTTTTTCTCGTTCAGTGCTCTGTATACGTCGTCCCATTCCCTTCTTGCCTGCACGGTTTCTGCTGAATAGTCTGAACTTATTCTTATTGATTCTCCCTTGAAGGAAACCTTTCTTTTCTCCCTGGCTGCTTTTAAAATTTTCTGTTTTCTCTTGGTTTTGGCAAGTTTGATGATAATATGTCTTGGTGTTTTTCTTTTTGGATCAATCTTAAATGGGGTTCGATGAGCATCTTGGATAGATATCCTTTCGTCTTTCATGATGTCAGGGAAGTTTTGTGTCAGGAGTTCTTCAACTATTTTCTCTGTGTTTTCTGTCCCCCCTCCCTGTTCTGGGACTCCAATCACTCGCAAGTTATCCTTCTTGATAGAGTCCCACATGATTCTTAGGGTTTCTTCATTTTTTTAAATTCTTTTATCTGATTTTTTTCCAGCTATGTTGGTGTTGTTTCCCTGGTCCTCCAGAAGTCCCAGTCTACATTCTAATTGCTCGAGTCTGCTCCTCTGACTTTCTATTGCGTTGTCAAATTCTGTAATTTTATTGTTAATCTTTTGGATTTCTACATGCTGTCTCTCTACGGATTCTTGCAACTTGTTAATTTTTCCACTATGTTCTTGAATAATCTTTTTGAGTTCTTCAACAGTTTTATCAGTGTGTTCCTTGGCTTTTTCTGCATTTATCCTAATTTCATTTGTGATATCTTTAAGCATTCTGTAAATTAGTTTTTTATATTCTGTATCTGATAATTCCAGGATTGTATCTTCATTTGGGAAAGATTTTGATTCTTTTGTTTGGGGGGTTGGAGAAGCTGTCACGGTCTGTTTCTTTACGTGGTTTGATATGGACTGCTGTCTCTGAGCCATCACTGGGAAACTAGATTTTCCAGGTAGTCGGCTGGTACGCTGGCTCCTGGTTCTGAAAACGGTCGCTGTCTGCCCGTATTTGTTCGTTTTCCGTCTCTAAGTCTGTGCTTGTTGTTCAGAGTTCGTAGATTGTTATGTATGTGATCGATTCCCTTGTTTTTCCGAGTCTTTGTTGCAAGAGGGATCCGCGGTAGCGTCCACCTAGTCCGCCATCTTGGCCCCGCCTCCCAGCTATCTTCTTTTTACTTTTCAATTAAGTCATAACCAGTGACCATAAGAAGTCAGATAATATGCATCATATATGGTTTACTGGAATCATGTTGGCTTGACATCCTCTTACTTCTTCAGGGTGGCTTTTGCTATCAAGGACAGATATATTAGCCCTACCTCATTCCTTTCCCTGAGTGAAGAGATTATTAAACTCTTCTTTCTACAGAGTTTTCTCTTCTATGCAGTATTTTGGAACTTTTAGTTGATGAAGCCTTTGGTAATGGGAGATTTGGGGTAGACAGGAAAAGGTGATTGCTTAAGAGTTATGTCTCATCTGACCTTTAATGGGTGGGAGTAAAGGGGCCCTTGAATTTCTGTATTGTCTATCAAAGTATGCTGAGATGGAAAAGCCAGTAGGATTCAGGACAAAATCCAGGTTAGAAATAAAGAACAGACATTTCAGTGGAGTGTCTTATCACATCTCTTAAGAACCTAAGTATGGTGACGTGTAGCAGATGGGAGGCAGTTCCAATGAAGGCAGACAGAACCCTCAATAAACAAGTTTTAAAAATTCAGGGAGGTTGTAGAAGAGAAAAAGGGATATAAGAAAACATCAAATAAACCCTATATACATTTAAATCCCTCGTTATTCATCATATTCAGTTTTCCCACAATGTACAAATTCAGGCTATGATCCCAGAATTGACTGGAATTACTGACTGACCTCCCAAACTCTGTGCTATCCAGAAGTATGGCCTGATTTCTCTAAGGGTGGGATGATACAAATACCCAAAATATACGGGATTGGCAGCCGTATACCAGGTATATAGCTCTCTGGTGAAAAACATCCTGCATGTCCCTATGTTGTTGTTTTGTGGCTGATTCACTGCCACCCTGTGTGTTAAAAAGTAGAACTGCTCTATATATTCTCTTGGCTGTAATCTTTATAGAAGCAAATCACCAGGCCTTTTCTTTTGTGGTGCCGCTGTATGGTTTTACCAACCTTTCGATTACCAGCTGAGCACAAACTGTTTGTGCCACCCAGGGACCTCGTATTCCCATTGCACGCACTCAGTACATAACTCTACAAAAGACTGACCGGGATGCTGTAATTGCTAATTTCCTTGTTTGCTTCCCTCTCTAAAATCCGTGGAAGTTTCCTAATACGACGATTGTATTTTACTCGTCTTTATTCTCCTGACACCTACCACAGTGCCTGGCACATAGTAGATATCTCCTGATATCTACTGGATAAATGAATGAAGGGATGCATTAATTCAGGTAATATCAAGAGACGTGTAATGTGAAGGTACAGAGCCAGAACAAGATGTGGGATTAGCTTTGCTAGGGGAGAGATGGGTAGGTCAAGAAAGGGTCAGTGATGGGCAAGGAAGACTTGAGAGAGAAGATGATGCCTGAACAAGGTTTTGAAGGATAAATGTATATCTGTTCCTACAGAAAATGGGACAGACAGGGGAGACAGCAATCCAGCCAGTGGGAACACCATTTAAGGAATTCTCCAGGTGGTTCCAGGGGTAGTTTTACCCTAGTCACCTCTTAATTTAAGAAGTAAATTTCTATACTTTTGATTCTGATCAAATTAATGATAATCAAAAACAAACGTGTTGCTGTTGATTCTGACCAATAGCGAACCTACAGGACAGGAGCAAAACTGTCCCATAGGGTTTCCAAGGAGTGGCTGGTGTATTTAACTGCCGACCTTTTGGTTAGCAGCCATAGCTCTTAACAACTGTGCCACCAATCTTAATTGTCAAAAGTAATACCACTCTTCCTCTTTATTTTAGAGACTATCTGAGAATGGGGGGATGCTTTGGTCATGGGTTTTCTATCCCACCCAACAGGTGTGCAGAAAAGTTCAAGAAGAGTGAGTAAGAGTAGCACTGTCCAAAGTCTGTTTTGTGGGAGGTTAATTGTGTGACCTTGAGGCTGGGCATTAACTCTAGCTCACTTGCTTACCAGCCACGTATCTCCGTAACCTCTCTGTGCCTCAATTCCTCCTGATACTTTGAGGGTTGCTATGAGGATTATACAAATTAAAACATGTAAAGCTCTCAAGACCGTGATTGGCATATAGTATGTTCCATGTAAATGGAATATTATTACTTGAAAAAAGAGTATTGTGGTCTATTTTAGTTATCTACTGCTACTATAACAGAAGTATCACAAGTGGGTGGTCTCAACAAAGAGAAATTTATTTTCTCATAGTTTAGGAGGCTAGAGTCTGAATTCAGAGTGCCAGCTCTAGGGGAAGACTTTCTCTGTTGGCTCTGGAGGAAAGTCCTTGTCCCTTCCGCTTCTGCTTCCTTGGAGATCTCCATGTGTCTTACCATCTATCTTACCCCATCTCTCCTCTGCTCACTTGTTTAATCTCTTTTATACAGTAGTGCCCCCTTATCCATGGGTGTTATGTTCCAAGACCCCCAGTAGATGCCTGAAACCACGGGTAGTACTGAATCCTATATGTACTATGTTTTTTCCTATACATACATACCTATGAAAACCAAACCCCTTGCTGTTGAGTCGATTCTGACTCATAGTGACCCTATAGGACAGAGTAGAACTGACCCATAGGGTTTCCAACGAGTGGCTGGTGGAGTCGAACTGCTGATATTTGGTTAGCAGCTGAACTCTTAACCACTGAGCCACCAGGGCTCCACATACCTATGATAAAGTTTAATTTATAAATTAGACACAGTAAGAGATTAACAACAACAACTAATAGTAAAATAGAACAATTATCAAGCACTGCGGTACCATGACAGTCAATCTGATACCCGAGGACAGTTACTAAGCGACTGACAGGCGGTGGTGTATACTGCATGGATACGCTGGACTAAGGGATAATTTACCACCCGGGCAGGACAGAGTGGGATGGAATGAAATGCATCACGCTACACATAATGATGCAAAATTTAAAACTTATGAATGTTTATTCCTGGAATTTTCCATTTAATATTTTCAGACTGCAACTGACCGTAGGTAACTGAAACCATGGAAAGCAGAAGCACGGACAAGGTAGGACTACTGTATCTCAAAAGAGACTGATTCAAGATACACCCTACACTAATCCTGCCCATTAATATAGCAGAAACAACCCATTCCCAAACAGGATTATAACCACGGGCATAGAGGTAAGGATTCATAACACATACTTTGGAGGCATGCAATTCAATTCATAACATTCCACCCTGTGGTCCCCCAAAATTCATGTCCTTGCCACATGCAAAACACATTCACCCCATCACATCATCCTTTAAATCCTTGATTTAAGACTTTTAAGTCAACTCCAAGTACAAAATCTCATCTTCTGAATCATCTAAATCAAACGTGAGTGAGACTTTAGGCGTATTCCATTCTGGGGCAGAATTCCTCTTCATCTGTGAGTCTGTGAAATCTAGAATGTAAGTTATCTGCTTCCAAAGTACAATGGTAGAACAGGCACAAGGTAGGCATTTCCATTACAAATGGGAGATATTGGAGGGAAAGAAGGGATAACGGGCACCAAGCAAGTCTAAAACCCAGCAGAACAATTTACATTAGCTCTCAAGCTTGAAAATAATCCTCTACTCTCTGAGACCATCTGAGAAATGGCCTTGCCCTCCAGACGCTGGGTGTTGACCATGCTCTCTGGATTCTGGATGGAGGTCCCTTGGCTCTGGGCTTTAGCTCTGCCTTCCAGGCCCACTGGGATGGCAACTCTGCTCCCTTGGTGTTGGGCGGTCCCATTCTCTTAGTCCATCTAAGTGGCGACTCCACACCCTTAGCTCCACTAGGCCGTGGTCTTCTGCCCCTTGGGCATGGCAACCCTGCCCCCTCAGCTTTGGGCAGCAGCGCCACCCTCCTGGCATATCTTAACAGTCCAGAACCTAGTTGTTGAAGATCCAACCCTGAAACCTAGGAGGCTATGGCCCTACCCTTTGAAACTGAGAAGGCCCTGCTTCCTGTGCTCTTTCCAACAGTTCTGCTGATCTTCCAGCTGCTCCAGGGATGGTCCTTTTCTTTTCTTAGAGGACAACAGATGTAGCTTCTTTGGCCTGTTTCCTGCCTGTAGAATTCCAAGAGGCAGACAGCGTTCTTTCCTTTCTTTCTTTCTCTGTCCCCTTTAGTCTAAGCTGATGGGTTTTTGGCTGTGGTAGTTGGTTAGATCCATCAGTCACATGCTTAACCTCTTTAACAAAAGATTGCGTAGCCACGTCCTTGGTGAACATTCTAGGACATGTGTCCTTAGTTTGTACAACAGATTTTCCAAATTTTTAATTTCTGTTTTCATTTTGCACAGTTCATTTTTAAGTTCATCTCTTTCCCCTTGCATTTTACTATAAGCAGCAAGGAGAAACCACATGGCGCCTTGAAAGATCTTGCTTAGAAATCTCATCAGTTTAATATCCAAGTTCACCACTTCCAAGTTTTACCTTCTACCAAACACTTGAACATAATTCAGACAAGTTATTTGCTACTGTATAATTCCTCCATTGTCCAATCACATGTTCATTATTTTAAAACCTCACCAGAAGCACATTTAATGTCCACATTTCTACAACATTCTGTTGTTGGCACCATACGAATTCTCTAAGATGACAGAGACTTTCTTTATAGCTCTCTTCACTTCCTTCTGAGCCTTCACTAGAATTGCCTTTGATGTACATAATTCTACCAACAGTCTCTTCAAGGTAATCTAGGTTCTTACTATTAGGCACCTTAAAACTCTTCCAGCCTCTACCCATTATCCAATTCCAAAACCACTTGCACATTTTAGGTATTTATTAGAGCGGCACCCCACTCCTGGTATCGAATTCTGTCTTAGTTATATAGTGCTGCTGTAACAGAAATACCACAAGTAGATGGCTTTGAGAAACAGAAATTTATTTTCTCAGAGTTTAAGGAGGTTGGAACTCTGAACTCTGAGCAAAGGCTCTAGGGGAAGGCTTTCTCTCTCTGTAGGCTCTGGAGAAAGGTCCTTGTTTCTTCAGCTTCTGCGTCCTGGTTCCTTGGAGATGTCCAGGTGTCTTGGCATCTATCTTGCCCCATCTCTCCTCTGCTCACTTGTTTAATCTCTTTTATGTCTCAAAAGAGATTAACTCAAATACACCCTATACTAATCCTGCCTCATTAATACAACAAAGACAAACTAAAATCAAACTCATTGCCATCGATTTGATTCTGACTCATAGTGACCTTATAGGACTGGGTAAAACTGCCCCATAGGGTTTCCAAGGCTGTAAATCTTTATGGAAGCAGATTGCCGTATCTTTCTCCCTTGGAGCGGCTGGTGGGTTCAACCGCCAACCTTTTGGTTAGCAGCCCAGTGCTGAACCACGGTGCCACCAGAGCTTCCTTAAAAAAGCAACCCATTCCCAAATGCGAGTATAACCACAGACACAGAGGTTAGGATTTACAACACATAGTTTTGCGGGATATAATTCAATCCATAACATGGTATGTTATGCAGGATTCCTTACTGCAGGACTTCCAAGAGTCTTTAATAGGCTAATGTGAACTGTGACACTCCAAAAGGGCAGTACAATGTACAGTGTTTCTCAGAGTAATCTAATTGTGGGATTCTTTTCTAAGAAACCTGTGGGATTAAACCAAAAATAAAACCAAACCCAGCGCTGTTGAGTCGACTCTGACTCACAGCGACCCTATAGGACAGAGTGGAACTGCCCCATAGAGTTTCCAAGGAGCACCTGGTGGATTTAAACTGCCGACCCTTTGGTTAGCAGCCACAGCACTTAACCACTATGCCACCAGGGTTTCCTTGGGATTAGTGTTCCACATATCAACACACCTTAGGAAATACTGCTCTGGAGGAAAGAACTAGAAAGTAGCTCAGGCCAAGGGGAGAGCCAGCTGTCTTCTGGTCTACAGTTACCACCTTGCTAAATGCAGGCTGGTCACTGGAGCTCTGGGGTTGGTTCCCATGGGTCTCAGGCAGTTCCCTTTGCTACGTAAGTTGGTCAAACCTACCTGGAACCAAGGCAGAGTTTCACCATTCGAGATGCCTCTGAAGAAAGCAAGGACAAGTTTTGGGAGGGCAATCAATAGGGCAGCATTTCTTTCCACCTGCCATCTAGGACATCACCCCTTTACATGCCTTTAAGTTGAAGCAAAATGCCAAACCACAAAACCAAAATCTGTTACCATGGAGTCGATTCCAACTCATAGTGACTCTATAGGGCAGAGCAGAACTGCCCCACTGGGTTTCTAAGGAGCGGCTGATGGATCTGAACTGCCAAACTTTTGGTTAGCAGCCATAGCTCTTAACCACTGTGCCATCAGGGCTTCAAAATGCCACACAGTCACTGTTAAAAACAAACTTTGGGATGATCAGATAGACTTCAACATTGAGTTCTGGCACCTCCTAGTTGAGTGACCCTGTACATCTAAACATTGAAGGTAATAAAATAGCCTACTTCCTGGACTATCATAGGATTAAATGAGATAATACAGATGAAAAAGCTCTCAAACTATATCTGGCACACAGTAAAATGAGCAATGTTATTATTATCATCACTATCACCACCACTACCACCAGAATTTTCCTAGATTAATTCACTAATACCCAATTCAACAATCTCTTGCCATTCCCTTTCCCATTTTAAATTTAGTTTTATTATAGCCATATTTTTAAATAACAAGTTTCTTTTATTTTCCCTGATAAACTTTAAGCTCCTTAGCCACCTCCCCCACCCCCACCACAGAATTTATAATACAAGACTACTACGAATGTTCAATAGAAACCTGTTGACCATGTAACCTGCTAGGCAGGCCCAGGTGACGATTTAGGGGCATGTGTGGGCTTAAGCTTCGAGGGTAACTTGCTTGTACTTCAGACCTTGTGCAATTCATTGCTCTCCCACGAATCATGTCCTTAAGATCAGTCAGGTCCCTTTCCCTCTGCCCCCTGCCCCACTCACCCACAATGGAGAGGATGACTACTACGAAGTCGAAGATGTTCCAGCCAATAGTGAAGTAGTAGTGCCTCAAGGCAAACATTTTGAGCACACACTCACAGGTGAAGAAGATGACGAAGACAAAGTTAATCCAGTATAGAATGTCCTCCATCTGTTTGCTCTGAGTATCTGTCTCCACCATCATTGTTACCATGTTAAGGCAGATGAGCATCATGATAACAATATCAAAGGCTTGTTGAGTGACAAAATCAAAGATGATACCTTGAATTTTGTTCTGGGGTGGGAAGGAGGGAAAGATAAAACAGGATTCATAAAAGGCTTTTGAAGCAGACCTGTGGGAGTTTCCATCCTGTTAATCAAAGTACTCTCTGCTTTCTTTTATGTAAAAATGGCCAGCTCCATCTGGATGCTCTACCAGGAGCATGGAGAGAGACCAATGTCAATATTACTTCACAAAAATTTTTCTAAAATTGCCACTCTTCTCTTTTGCATCTAAGACATCACACACTTCTGGATTTCTTCCTACCTTTTTAGCTGCTCCTTTTTAGTCTCATTTGCCAGCCATTTCTTCCCTCATTTGATCTCTTCTTTCTCTATCCTTTCTTGCTAGGAGAGCTCATTTACTCTGCTTATATAACATCTATGTACTTATGCTTCTCCATTTTTTTCTTTTCCAGCCTATACCTTTCCTTTGAACTCCCAAGTTGTATACCTTATTGCCTACTTGACATCTCTCCTTGATGGCTCATAAGCGTTGCAACCTTAACATGTTGAAAGCAGGCCTAACTTCCTTCCCCCACCCCGTATCCAACTTGTTCCTCTCTCAGCTTTCCTCATCTTAATTACTCATCCAGTCCCTCAAACCAGAAATCTGAGGGTCATTCTTGTCTCTTTCCTCTCCCTCATTCCCCATCTAATCCATTGCAGGCCCTATTCATTCTCCTTCCTAAAATATAATTTGAATTCATGCACTGGTTCACTCCATTTCTATTGCTCCTGCTTGAGCCTAAGCCACCACCATCTTTCACCTGCACTCCTATAATAATCTCCTAACTGGTCTACTTCCTCTCTTTCCCTCATCTAATGCAGTGTCCATATAATAGCACGTGCGATTATTTAAAAACATAAATGGATCACACCTTTCTCCTACTTAGCTGTTCAATAGCTTCTTGCTGGGCTTGTAACAAAATCTCTATTTGTTAACCTGGTTTAAAAATGCCTTTCACCCTGCTCGTTTCATCCTGCTCTAGTTGATCTATACCTGGCCACACTGATTCTCCCTCTTTAAGAGCCTTGTCTGCTTTTCTAGAAATCTCTTTCTCCAGCTCTTTGGTTCCTTCTCATCCATTCAAATGGACACTTTTTAGTGAGACTTTTTCTGACTATACTGTGGAAGTAGATTTCCCCATACCAACTCCGTTATTTTCTGTTATGGCTCTCAGGTTAACTCTTTTTTATAACATTTCACGTTTTATAATAGCTGTTTGCTTACTTATTATGCATCTCCCCCACTATATTGTGCACTCAACAATAGCAGTGTCTAAGTTTTGTTCATCATTCTCTACCTAGTACATGGTACATAGTGTAAAACCAAAACCAAACCCGCTGCTGTCGAGTCAATTCCAAGTCATAGCGACCCTACAACAGGGCAGGGTAGAACTGTCCCATAGAGCTTCCAAGGAGCACCTGGAGGATTCGAACTGCTGACCTTTTGGTTAGCGGCCATAGCACTTAACCACTGTGTCACCAGGGTTTCCAAAGTGTAGGAAATCTATAAATATTTGCTGAATGAACAAATGGATGGTAGCAAAGATTTCACATGGCTCACAAGGTTACACTGGTCTTTCTGTACTTTTTAAAAAATGCTGCCCCCTTCTCCTAATCAGTCTTTACTGATGTTTCTTACCACACTAAGCTTTTATATTTTAGTGTGAAAGAAAGCACACTTAGGTTCCTGTATGCAAAGCACTGAATAGAACTTTATGTGTTGATTCTCTTCCATTCCTCTTAGTCTCA
This sequence comes from Loxodonta africana, assembly GCF_030014295.1. Classification (NCBI taxonomy): domain Eukaryota; kingdom Metazoa; phylum Chordata; class Mammalia; order Proboscidea; family Elephantidae; genus Loxodonta; species Loxodonta africana. The sequence continues at coordinate 90,237,302 of NC_087345.1, forward strand.
TAACTGCCACAAAATGGAAACGCTAATATCAAGGAAATATAAAGAGCATTCCTTTTCTTTAAGATTTCCCGATTTTTTTTTTTTTTAAGTACCAAAGCATTTATGCTTATTTTCAGGATTACTTTAACTCTGCGATTTTCAAGCTGTTTCAAAGCCCCAGGGATTTCGTTCCCTCAGAAGTTGGTGAGGCAGGTATGCAAAAAGCAGGGTGTAAGGGTGTAAGAGTTTAGCAGCGGGGAGAACGCTCTGGGACTCCAACCCTTGATTCAAACGAAGTAGCTCTACTTTTATCTTTATAAATTGGATTGCAAGATAAGCTTTTATTTAAAGGGTTCCATAGGTTTTTTTTTTTAAGTTGATTTAAATGAAAGCTGCAGAGGAAGGAAATTGGGCCTGGCTTTTGTCCCCACCCAGCCTGATACATAAATTTAGGAGCATAAAGGGATCAATCACCAAAAGAACGGTAAAGCAGAATCTCAGCAGCCCAGCCTGTTTTATGAAAGGCTCAGTTCGAGAAGAAATCTGGGTGTTGGACTCTCCTTGTTTCCCCCTCTTCTGCTCCCACAAGAGCCAGAAGCATTAGTTTAGCTTCCAGGCGCATCCTGCAAAGACATACTGTTGGTGAGAGAGAAGCTGAGAAGACCAAATCCTTTCTCACACAGGTAGGAAAGAGATTGGCTTGCATTTTCATTTTCCTTTGTTAATTTTTGGCCGTCTCTTAAAACATTGCTCTACCAGAGCCACAGCCAATGTGGGTAACATGCCAATTCTCTGCTGCTCCCCAAGAAGGCTCATAGGAAAGGTCAGAGACTAATGTAAAAGTCATCCTGTACCTTAATCCCTGTTCTGCCATTTTACTCAGCTTATTTAGATGGGGTGGTTGGAAAAGGATTAGAGAGTACGAGACAACCAATCACTTGCCCTTTCTCCTTCCTTTTCAGTAACCCTAACTGTGCTTTTTTCCAGGTGGGTTCTTGCTATGCCCTCAGCCTGCACGATGCACTCACCAGGGGACGGGGAATGGGTTTCTGTGGTTTCTTCGAGCCCAGCTTTTTCATGGCATTGTAGTACTTCTTCTGTTCTTCAGTCATGAAGATGTCCTGACCTCCAAAGTAAAGAAGGGAAAAAGAGAACACGCAATTACAATTGGCTCTCCCACGTGATGGCTTTGGACCTCAGGATCAACTCTGAGAACCAAGGGAGATCTATCCCTTTTTACCCTCAGAGGTCAGTTTAACCAATAGTTGTCCCAAAGTGAGGTAGACCTGGGACAACTATTCGAATTCAAGGAGATCTCTGTCTTTGTCTTCAGCCTGGGATTTCTGAGATCTGCCAGTCCCTAGGTAGGAAGGAAATGGACTACCCAATTACAGAACCCTCAGGGAAGGGTAAGGAGTCCTGGTGGTACAGCGGTTAAGCACTCAGCTGCTAACCAGGTTGGCAGTTGGAACCCACCAGCTGCTTCACGGGAGAAAGATGTGGCAGTCTGCTTCCATAAAGATTAACAGCCTTGGAAACCCTATGGGGCAGTTCTACTCTGTCCCGTAGGGTTGCTATGAGTTGGAATTGACTCCACGGCAATAGGTTTGGTTTTGACCAGTGACAAGTAAACTTGAGCAACGACTGTGAAGATAGTCCCATCCCACAGACTCTTTTTTTTGGGCTTGGTTTTCCTGATAAAATACTAGAAACAACATTAAAAAAAAAAAAATCCTGGCTAATGGTCCATTTATTTCAGATGTTATTAAAAATTGAGAAATTATGGTACAATAAAACAATTTGGAAGGTTTCTTAGAGTTTGGTGAGGCAGACTTAAAAATGAATGAGAAGAATAAATCTTATCAATGTGCCTTGGAATAAGTGTTAATCATCTGGGGCAAGTATGGAAATGTGCTTTCCAAGAATGATCTCTTAAATCTCAATTTGCTAGAGATGCCCAGAAATTAACATGGATAATAAACGTAGATAATTTCTGCTGCTCACTACAGCTATCAATCTTTTGCTTCTTTTCTTTTTACCCCTGTCACTAGAGGCACTCTCTAACCCAATCTCCCTCTAGTGGGAGGCAGAAACCAGTAACTGGCCTCAGGAACAAAAGATAGCTAGTAAATGTGGAAAACCACATGCTGCAAAATTCAACCCCCAACAGAAAGAGTTCGCTGGGGCCAATATACAATGGAACTAATGCCACAGTGAGGTGACAACAGGGATTTTAGTGAAAGAGAGAGGCATTTTCTCTTTAGAGACAGGGACAGCAGTGCCTTTCATCTGGGTTGATCTCTGACCACTGGCAATGAGGGGAGGAGACCTATCTTTTTCTTTTGTTGATTGAAGTTATCAATGATGACACCAATGAACAGGTTCAGGGTGAAGAAGGAGCCGAATATGATGAAGATGACAAAGTAGATATACATGTAGATATTGTCCTCATACTTAGGCTGTTCATCAGGCTGTCAAAGGGCAAGAGAGAAAGGATGAGCGTCAGATCCTAGCCTGGGGATCATGTGGGTGATTACAACATGCCAAGGCCATCAGTCATGACTGTGACCACTCAAGCTGCTCAACAAGCTGGGTGGGGGAGCCCTAGATACTCTCTGCTTGTCTTCTCCACACCAGCAGTTCCTGTAGTGAGAAGGTACTATTCCTGTAATTACTTATGTGCAAAACATGCAGATCAATGAGGCAAGGGGAAGGGGAGGGCTGTCTGCTGGGAACCACACTTTTATTTCAGAGCAGGACTGAGGAGTAGATGGCTCCATTGGGGCCAGGTAAAAATCAACAGTTTAATCATCTAGAGCAAATATAAGAGAGTGATGACTCACCGATAGGAAAATCATCTAAAATCAATAAACGAAGCAATAAAGTTTCAAATAGAAACTATAACTTCTCCATTCCTCCCTCCCTCTCTTTGTTGATGAAATTCATTATGCCGCTTGCTTTTGGACCAACTAAGAAGAGTGTGGTTTCACAATGCACATCCTTACCTTTCGGGAATCTACAGCGGCATACATGATGTCCATCCAGCCTTTGAAGGTTGCCTGGCAAACAGAGTCTATCATTAGACTGAGCCTATTAGGGGTGGGTGGGATCTAGGCAGGGTCCCCAAAGGCCAGCACAGGACAAGGAGTTTGGGTTTGGCCTCACTTGGATGTCAAATTTCCTGTTTGTTAATATATGTTCCAAGGAGGCTTTAAGTTCCTGATAATAACCTCAAAGTCTGGTAAAGCACATGTTGACAACTAGGTAACTGATTCGATACATTTACGAAAGGTCTTTAAAATGGGTCTAATAAGGTTGGAAAAAGTTAGGAAAAGTCATATTTATGAGTGAGTGACAGGAATCCACTGAGGGTGCTTAGAATGCAGCCCTCCATTGAGGGGGTCGTTAAAAAAAAAAAAAGGTATTATATAAGAAAAGGAGGTCTGACAAATTCATAGCTGCATTAAAAAAAAAAAAAAAAGGTCAGAACTTATCCCTGCTGATATACGTGTTTAGTTTGACTTCATTCTTGACAGGCCCTTCCCGACTGTACTCCTTTAGTCAAGTATAGTTTGATTTTGAAAACAAATATGGATAACCAATTTAATATTCTCCATGTGTTATTTAAATTTTATTCACGCAACTAGATTCTAAGGTTTTTTAGGGTACGGGCAGTTCTTTATTCTTCCAATGGCCCTAGCAACGCCAAGCACAGTGTCTTGCATATGGTGGGAACTCTGGGAACACGATGTTTGAATAGCTAGATAGTGGGCACTGGTCTCCCCGAGCTGCTTCAAGTAAGATTCAATTTGTGGGTCCAATTTCCTGAACTGGGTTGAAACAACAAAAACCTTTGGGGTGAGCTAAACCACTCATCACTCCATTAACTTTGCCTTCTACTACTAGCTAATAGTGAATGCTGAAGGTTAGGTTGAGAGCTTTACCTGCAATACTGCATTTAATCTTCCCAACAACTTTTGATATAGGCACATAATAGCCAAACAAAAAAACCAAACCTGTTGCTGTCAAGTTGATTCCAACTCATAGTGACCCTACAGGAAAGAGGAGAACTGCCCCATAAGGTTTCCAAGGAGCAGGTGGTGGATTCGAACTGCTGACCTTTTGGTCAGGAGCCGAACACTTAACCACTGCAACATAATACAGTTATCGTTAATTGACCACTGTTATGTGCCATGCTCTGGTCGGTGGAAATGGTGCATCTGGCTAGCCAAAAGGGTGCAGGTTTGAGTCCACCTAGACGTTCTCGAAGAAATGCCTGGTGATCTGAAAAATCACCCACTGAAAATCCTGTGGAGCACAGTTCTACTCTGGCACATGCGGGGTCACCAGGAGTTGGAATAGACTTAATGGCAACTGGTTCTGGTTATGTGCTAAGAACTTTTAATAAAATACCATGGATTCTCTCAACAACTGTACAAGGTTAAGTATTATTACCCACATTTAACAGATAAGAAACAAAGACTTAAAGAAGCTAAGTAATTAGTCCAAAGTTACATAGCTAATTAACACTGGAGCTTGGCTCAAACCTACGTCTGTCTCATTCCAAAGCCTACAAGCTTGCACTGCATCACGGTCTTCTGTAATACATGATGTAAGGAAAACTAGGCATGATGGAATGAAATCAGGCAAAGAAAATTGGTTAGCTACATAATTAAAATAAATCCTTTCTTACTATGAAACATTAAGACCTCTCTCTGGGGTTGCGCTGACGTGAGTGGCAGTTTCATAGCACTGTTCATTTCTTTTTTTTTTAAGTTAACTTTAGTATAGCTATTTTGTAGGATTGTTCTGCTCTCATCAAAACTGACATCATTTTTTTTTTTTTCTCTATGTACTTATTTTTTTATTTCTCTTTAGCCAAATACTTTGACCTAGGGAGAGAAGGTGATCTCTCTGCAACTTTATTACGCTGTAGGAATCTTTATTTATTGCTGAGCAAAACTCTGATTCTGAGCACAGTGAAAGACTCCCTGTTCTTTTAAGAATTATCTATACGGGATCAAAGTGACAAAAGCAACTTGGAAGACTGGATAGGAACCTTAGTGGGCAGTGAGGTTATGTTAATGGGGTAGGAACAATCCAGAAAAGGAGGAGAATGGCTGCACAACTTGAAGAATGTAATCAATGTCACTCCCTTTGAGTGAGATCTTGTAGAAGTCAGCAAGTACTCCTGGAACTGGCTTGGGAAATGACATTGCTCTCTTGGGTCTACTAAGAAGAGCCCTGATTCCACGAGCAAGGTTGTGAAAGAACCAAATGCGACTTTTGTTAGTTGTCTGAATTTCACAGGATTGAAAAATAGTAACACTTACCACTTGAAGAAGGGCCAGATATCCTGCCCCAACGTTGTCAAAGTTGATCTTCACGTTCTTCCATCTGATTTCTGTATTGTTCCCCTCCATGAGCTTTTCACACTCCGTTTTATTGTTGACCTCTTCAATTTCAAACCGGATTTCGGCAGTCTCATTAAAGCAGTAGTGGTACTTTCCCGCAAACAGGTTAACGCCCATGATGCTGAAAATCAGCCAGAAGATGAGACACACCAGCAGCACATTCATGATGGAGGGGATGGCGCCCACCAAGGCATTCACCACCACCTGCGTTGGAAGGGGGAGGTTGCTGAGTGTTGGGAAGAAGTGGGGCAAACACATCCTTTTGATTTCCAGGAGGGGAATGACACTGTGTGGCTTGCTCTGACTGTGGGAACATTATGTTCCCTTCGGAGCTGGAGTAACTGGACAGATCCACAGATACAGCCCAAGTTCCTAAGTCAATGAACTATGTTTTGGAGGGGTGATTTTAATAAATCACTTTAAGTAATAAACAAATTTGCCTGCTCAAGTTGACCTAGGTCTGCTCTGTAGGAAGCAACCTGGGACAGAAAAAATATTTCTTAGCCCAGTCTCCCTCCTCCCCATCTCATAAAATACGGTCCCCATGGGAAAATCTGAATAATTTCAAGCTCACTAGTTATCATTCCCCTTCTGCAAAACAAGGTATAATTGTCCAAAATCACAGAGAACTACCCTTTGGGGTTAGCAGTGAATTAGTCCACATAAAGCCTGTTTTATGACTATGCAAGGCCAGTTATCTTATTTCAGGCAGTAGCTGAGCATGCATATTTTGCAAGCTCAAGAAAAAAAAAAAAGCTATATTCCCTCTACCAAACAGTATAAAATAAAAATCTGAACAGATGTGCTTTTCATTCAGGTTCATTATTCTTCTTCAGCCCTTTTCTTTTTCCCCCCTGGCTTTGTATGCTTCTAAATTTAAGAGTTTCCCCTGCTGGTCTGCCGTTTTGAGGGCTGGCTAAGGCTGATGTCTCTTTGCTCAATCCAGGGCTTGACTTGATTCTTCACAATATATTAGAAATAGTAATAAATTTTTGGAGAGATTTGGGTAGCTAAGATCATTGTTCGTAGAAACCAAAAACTGGCATATTGTTAAAAATCACTGTCTACAGTTAAGTTCAGGAATAAAAAGCAAAGAAAAAAACCTCTTAGGAATCAAAGTTTCTGGGCTGTTTTAGCTTTGATTTCACTTTACACTATAGGTGAGAGTAGCTAGACAACACTTCTACTGTTACAGCAGTTTTCACTAGGGGAGTTCAAAGTGCTTACAAAAATAACACATCAGGTGGTGGGGCAGAAAACAAAGCTGGCCCTCAGCATTCTCATTTCTGCCCTGATTCGCGCTTGCTGCTGTCTTAAGCAGGACTGCTAAGGCCCAGAAAGGTTACCCTAAAATGGGAAGAATGTTTCTTCCTTCTCCGGGTATGCTAGGAGGATTAACCAAATTGAAATAAAGGCACTGGCTATAAACGAAGCCTACCTTCTCCTAATATTTTCTTGGAAGGAGGTGACAAGATCACCACATCCCTGCACCAGTTTTTCAGTGCAGGTAAGAGACATGTGACTGGCTGCCAACTAGCACAGCAACCAAAGGGTCCTGCTGTAGTAGAAGTGCCAGGTGGCAGTTATTGGCTCTACTTTGGGCCCTACTAGGTTTAGGTTTTCCTTATCTTCTGTTTTTGCTTGTATTGCAATACCACTCATCAGGACATATGGCTGAGAAGAACTATCTGCTCTGCCCTATTAATAAAAAGGCAACGATATTCTGCTAAGGACTCACTCTTCCTTTTAGATTAAAATATTTTGTGTTTCTCCCATTCATACATTAAAGCCCTTAGATTGAGAGGCAGTTATTTCTTAAGTCTTAGACCAAGAAATCTTTTTTAGATCTAACAGCTCTGTCATTAGCATAAAATGGTTCTATTTCAACTGCTGATTACTTCGAGCAAGGAAAGCCAGAACATCTGAAATCCTGAAAATCTTCAGTGTTATTCTGAATAATGATATTAATGCTTATTTATCTGTTAATTACCAAATTTGCCAGGTAGTCAGATATGAATTTTACTTCCTTATTCTACAATTGCACACTCTTTGGTAGGAACACCAAAAAGCAATGAAATGTGCAAAAGGACAGGCAAAAGGAGGATGCTCCACAAACGGAATGATCGTTCCCCAAACAATAAGAGTAGATCACGTAAAGATTCAAAGGCTCAAGTCTACGTGACAGCTTCTCGCGTCAGAGCTTAGGTGAAGACCATGACCTTGTGTTAGACTGTCACCACTGTGCCACAGAGAGTGGGCCCCGAAAGACTGAAACCTACAAATGTTGCTTTTTATCTCAGTTTAGAACCCACCTCCTCCAGGAAGTCTTCCGACTATAGGGAGGATGATCTTTGACATCTGTGCAAACCTAGTCTAACCTGTCTTATGTTGTGTCTACATGTTACAGTTAAATATGGGGCAATATTTACAGCAGGGAAGAATAATTAGCTAATTGCCTAGATGATCTCTTTGCACTTTTGCACTGATCAGTGGAATCAATACACTAGAGTATTTACTAAGCCTTGCTCTGATATGATGTAAAAACCCTACAAAATTCAGTGTACTTGTAAGATACAAATATACTACCATTTATAAATGATAATCAAGGGAAAACTTCTTACCTTAGCTAGTTTTGGAAACCCTGGTGATGTACTGGTTAAGTGCTATGGCTGCCAACCAAAGGGTTGGCAGTTCGAATCCTCCAGGTGCTCCTTGGAAACTCTATGGGGCAGTTCTACTCTGTCTTATAGGGTCACTATGAGTCGGAATCGAAGGCACTGGGTTTGGTTTTGGTTTTTGGTTAGCTAGTTTTATAAGTAAAACAGTTAAAAGAGTTGATGAAATTTACTAATAATTCTTCCTTGCTGTGAGCATTAGCTGATAAGCTGAAATACGTTAAAGAGAAATTGTTTAACTGAACTCTCTATATAGTGTTCAAATGCTACGACTGCTAACCAAAAGATCGGCAGTTCGAATCCACCAGGTGCTCCTTGAAAGCTCTGTGGGGCAATTCTACTCTGCCCTATAGGGTCACTATGAGTCGGAATCAACTCGACAGCTGTGGGTTTTGTGCTACTATTCTCTGCAACCAAAGGGCAAGAAACCATGCCTTCTTATTTGGAACTCTCATACTACAGAGATATAATAAATGATAATTCAAGTTTCCCTAGATAGCTACTTAATAAATTGGATCTCCTCTTCTGTTCCTTAATAACTCTCTAGTTATTCCACACTGACTTTAATTACTGTGAAACTCATTACTGTTACAAACTAGATACTGGTAACACTACTCAAAGCTAGGTTCTTTCAATTTGCACAGTTACATTTTTCAGTGGAAGTTTTCACTTAGCCATGGATACAAATGTAACTGATGAGAAAATTCCAATGGATAGTAATCCTTATACCATTTTGGTCTTCTCTATTATGCCTAGTATATTGCTGCTGCTTATTAAATACTATAAAATCTGTCAATTTTAATATCTGGCAGAGGGAACATGGCTTTAATGGACACTGTGTACTGACAATCAACAAAAATGCATGCATGTTTCACAGCATTACTATGATAGATCCTCAAAAAATTTAATAGCACAGCAAACTTTCAAATGATTACTATGGAGGAGAGAAAAGCAAAGAACTACAGTAAGTATTCCTTTGCCAACAGCATGAGTATTTCAATGTTCTGGTCTTTGGTTTGAGGAAGGAGAGAGGGAGACTGGAGTCAGTGTCCCAGGACAGGCTAAGGTCACGTGTTCCTTCTCAAGTGAAGGCCTGAGCCTATACTGGAGCAGCACAGTAACAGTTGAGCCCATCTGCACTGATCATATTTGGTTTATGAAGATTTCTTATTTTAAGATTTCTCTCAAGTGTTAGCATACAGAAGAACCCAAACTGAAGAATGAAAAACATACACCTTTCCCTTCAAGAAAAATAACGTTTAAATACAATGTATGCACCTCATTCTGTTTACTACTGGGGAGCGTATTATAAACTTGGCAAAATTCCGTATTTTCTTCCTGCAGTTATTCTTCTACAGAAGGGCTGGGAAACTACAGGATAGGAATGAATCCCTGAATCCTCTCTACTCGCTCAACCAGTTACGATCAGTACTGCTGGCTGACTGGAGTCAGCTGAAGAGGTCTCACGTTTATACCAAAGCTACTCTCACTGAACATTTATTGTTCTAAAGTCCAGCTTTGGGGTCAAACTTGTTCTAGTCTCTATTATCTTATTAGAAAATATGTTGTTGTAAATGTTTCACTTTCTAGTGCTTTCCAAATAAAACTTTCCACTGCTTCATTTCTCTATTCTAGACCTTGGGACTCTTAAACTACTTGAAAGCTGACAAGCAAAAGAGAGTTCAGGGAAGGTGAGGAAAGGAGGAGAAGCTAAAGGGAAGAGGTATGGCCACCAAAAGGGCTTCCGTATCTACATTATTCAAGTAATTTCCTCATGAGCATATTGGCATCAGCTGGTCACAGGGACAGAGCTGACATTAATGAGCAACTACATGGAGGATGTCAATAACAAGTGTCTGCTGGGTGTTTTTTCTTGGGCTTTTTTCAGGCAGTACCAACTGCATTTCAGGAGATCTAGGATCACTGTCACGGGATGGTGGAAGATCAAAGTCTACTAAGCTCAGCCACAATGTTGCAAATATTGTCTTCAATGGATTTCTTGTAATGGAATCTTCTCCTTAGTTTTTCAGTCACTAAAATGGGTTATCAAGTCTATCACAAAATTAGTATCATCTATTTAAAAATTTAACCAACCTCTTTTGAAAAATGTGGGAAGGTGGGTGGAATAGGGAAAAGCATTTTAATTCTATTCGCAATTACACCAGTCTATTTTTTTTTTATTGCCACAGACTCTGCAATAGAGTCCCTCTCTCCCTAAATTTAGCCTGAGCTTAATAATGGCCTTATTGCACACATTTTGAAATCTCTCTCATCCATGGGAGAAAGACTTAGAATCCAAAGTTGTTGTTTTATTATTAAAATAAAATTACACTGCTGTGGAAGTGACTGCCCTGCAGGTGGCTTCGGGTGGGCTGCATAAAGCTTACATTTGTAAACCAAACTGTGACTGTGCTACAGAAGAAACGTGAGTTTGTTGCAAAAAAATATTTGTCCAAATAGACTAAAATAATAAAATAAAACCCCCAAGTCCCAATGAAACTTTCATTTTTCTGTATAACTGTGGGTGGCTTCATGGAATAGTGGCCAGGGATCACAGATCAGGAATGAAGGGAGCAGCAATGTTCCGGTATCTAGTTTCTCCAATTAGTCTTGCTTCATGTGCACTATTGCAACAGTTTAATTTTTATTCCTACACTCTAGTATTTGCACGTTTAAAAACATATCCTCTGGTTTGTTCTCCTGCATGTTTTCAGCATGTGAATTAAAATGAGTTTTCTTGGTCTCGTTAAGTGTAACAGACCTCTCTGACTACCAGAGGACAACTATTACAAACAAAAGCCAGTTATCCACTTGATTTTAGGAAACTGATTTGTGTATGTGAATGTGTGTGCACACACACATTCACATACACACTTATTTAAACCAAGAGACAGAAAAAAGGCACCAAAAGAGGGAGCCTTATTTCTAAGTTATAAGGGTAACAGCAAGTTGTATTTTTTGGATTTGGGTGAAGTATCACCAAGGCAGGAATAGGAGGTATCAAGAAATTTCAGGAGAACTAGCTGATATTTATGCATCTAGCACTGTGCCTGGTTGTCTTCTGACAGTGGTAGGATAGGGGACCATATAGCATGGGCAGGGGGGTTGAGGGTGAGGAGAAAAGCTTTGCTATCAGACAGAGGCTGCCAGTCCTTACGGGACTGGGCTGAGAACAACAAGGTGCAGTAAGAGGAATCAGAATAGAAAGAAAAGCATTTCTTCTCCCAGGGTCATGCCAAATTCTGCTCCATCCCCAATTCCAGGCCTGCCATCATTTCTTCATGCCCCTTCTCAGCCACTTTCTCAGTGACTCCAAGGCCACAGTCCCCACCTGGCTGATGCCCCTACACAGCACTCTCTCCCTCTGCCTGCAGCCTATGCTTTTCAGTGGGTCTGTGGGTTACAATTCCCCTTCTTTGCACCTGGTGATTCTCCCTATTATATCAACAGCCCAGAAAGCCACCCCAAGTGCTACAGGTAAGCCAGGCCAAATGAGAATAGCCAATGTTAACATGTTCTGCGATGGCATGTTGTTGGGAGTGGGCCAATATTAATGTGATGAGGCAGCTTAATGCAACTCCCCTTCGCAAGTGCGAGGGAGAAAGAGTGGAGGATCCAATCAGCAGCTGCATCACAGAGTTGGTGTTTGAATGATCTTTCCACCATGTGATCAGTTCTAGCATGCTTAAACAGTTTCCACTGGCATGCAGAAGGATCAGCTGCTCTTAGTATCTTACCCTCATCCCTTCAAATCGTGACAAGGCTCTTAAGGGTCTCAAAGCTCTTAGGGTCCTAAGGGACTTTATGGCACCTAGTTCCGAGTAGCCCAGGGCATTAGCTATAAGGCTGACTAAAGAGACCTACACAGAAACAGAAGAGAAAAACAAAAAAGGAAATAAAAACAAAACAAAAAAATAAAAAAAGGAAAAAGAAAAAAACAAAAACAGAGGTTCCAGAGTGTTAGAATAAAGCCCCTAGCACTGATTAAACAGATTGGGCCCCTCCCCCCCAGGTAGAGGAAGTGGGTAACACCAGCTGCCTACTTCAACTTGACTCAAAGGACCTGGAAGGAAAGGTGGTTGAGAGGCAGAAGAAAAAACACAAAGGGAAGAGAAAATTGAGAAAAGGCAGTAGAACATATACATACACGTTGGAAAAGGGAAGAGGCTAAAGGGAGAGGGAGAAAGTGAGGAAGTTCCATTGGAAGGAGAGGAGCCTGAACAGATGACAAGAACCTTACCCTCGCCCTTTACAGTCTGCAGGTCCCAGAAGTTCCCATTAAATTAAGCCAGACAAACTTAATGGTACCTATGGAAAAGAATACAGATAAATACACACACTCCACACAAGCTGCCCCCTCCTCAGCTCATTCACCATTGGATTTCCAACAGGGACAAGCTCCCTTATTCCTGGTTGACAAGAAAGCAATTGTTTGAGGATTTGATGAATTACTACATCAACAAATAAAACATACTCGATAAGTACCACAGCTGACTTTGCAGTTCCCAAGAAGAACCAAATGAGGAAGCTCCTTGACAGAATTTTGGCTCCATGAGAACTTGCTTAAGTAATTCTTCTATCTCTTGCTTTTAACTAAAATAATCCTTGCATATTTTAACTATAACCATGACCCCATCATGAACTTGAAAACTTGGGTGGGTCTGGACAGGTGAATCCATACTTTTCCTTCTAACTACCATTCTTTCCCTCTAAAACAGCCCCAAATGAGTGGGGCCTCAGGTCTATGACTTCCAGGACATTCTTCTGTGATCACTCTTATCATTAGAATAACAGCTGGAAAGGATCTCAGAATACTGTTTTCTTTCATTTTGTAGATGAGGAGACTGAGACCTATACACAAGAATCTGTTAAGTGTCACCTCGGCAGTCTGGAGTCAGGATTAAAGACCCACACTGTCTGACTCCCAGGCCAGTCAGTGCTCTCTCTTTCATGGGCAGGTCACCTCCCTAATCAGAAGGTTACATGGTAATATCCCAATAGGATTATCAGTGTCTGAACCATCAAGAGTTGAATATATTGCCACTGGGTGAAGTCGGTCGGTCTCCAGGCCTAGATTCACAGTCAAACGCTTTCCTGCTCTTTCAGAGGCACACTTAACCTCATTCTACAAGAGCTCTCAGGGCGGTTACCACAATGATCCCTTAACACTGGATGCTAACAACACCTAGGGCTGCCTAGGCCTGACCTGAGAGATATACGAAGCTCTTCAGAGAGTACCAGACCTGAAAATATCTTTAGCTGATAAAATCCTAGACCGTCTGGGCTCTGGGTTTCTTAGAATATTCTTTCTCTTACGCTGTATCACAAATCCTGGGATAGGTTAAGAAGTTCCCATCAACAGTTCTTAAATTTCTTCTACTGGGAAGTGGTAGCTGCAGATCTGCTCAGCCTAAACTCTTGATATTTTAAGGCAAATTTGGGCGGGGAGGGAAAGAAACAACCCACAACTCAGTTTCATGTGCTGCTCTTTTTATCTCTATCAGAGCGCTTTAGTTCTTTAATTCTGTATTTCTGAACTGCATAGAACTTTTTTTTTTTTAATGAAGACATTAATAATTAAGTGGCAGGGCTGTCGGGGGGCAGAAGTGGAGGGGTGCTGATCTGGAGAGGGTCAGGGATGATGAGCAGGCTCAAAGTTTTCAGTTTTAAAAAGGGGTGTGAACCCTCATCTATGCATATACTCATAGTTCATCAGAGTAGTATCTTCTCTGGAGTCCTAGGCAGTGTCCAAAGCAAATGTGGAACTAGATTCTGTCCTATTAGGGCACCAGTGCTCTTTAAAAAGTCGACAGTCCGGAGTTCAATCTTGGCCTGAAACAAGGGCCTCAGAAACCTCATCTAGATGACGCTAGCATCAACCAATCATTTTCCTCTCAACCTATCATTATTAGTAAGATCTATATGGAGGTGTCTCTTGCCCAGTATTGCCAAATGTAGCCAGCTCTTAACCTCAAATATTCTAAAACTGCCAGATTCTTAGTGAGACCTTCTAAGCTATCCTACCCCAAATAAGGACCTGGATTCAAAAGACCCCTGAGTCAGTTTCATCCTATGAAACTATGCCAGGTAAAGACTGCAAAATCTTAAGCCTAATAGGGCTCAAGTGGCTACAGGTGCCATACAAGGCAAGGAGATCCAGCTCTTCAGGGTGGGTGGTTCATCAGATAACAAATAGGCCGAAGATGAGGAGAACGGTGGAGGAGATGCGAGGCCAACTCAGAGGTTGCTGTGGGCCAGCTGGCTCTAAGTGTTGCTGAGTGGTAATCTGCCGGTCAACTGATCAATCTGGCTGAGCTCTCCCAAGGCACAGCCCATAAGGATCCTATCTGGGTTACGTATTAGCAGGGCTATGCTCTCTTGTAATACTGAGTCTCCGTGTTACGCCCTCACTGGATACTCAGAATACTGCTTAAAGCATACTTTATGGAAATAATCAAACCGAAAACAAAACTTTTATTTTTTTTTTTAAAACAAAACAAAAAAGAAGTAAAAATTCAGGGACTCTATTGCTGCAGGCATGGCAAAAAAGGGGAAGACGTGGGGTGACTTTTTCAAAATGATGTGGAAATTTTCAGAGTGTATTTCCATTAGTCTGAATTCAGGATGAGGTGAGTGGTATCTGAAAGTTCCCATCCCTAGAAACTGTATTTGTTGGCTTACTCCAGGATATGACGGGGTAAATTTCCTTGAGGAAAAGATGACAAAGTTCTTTTATAGGCCAAGATCTTCAGTGCAGCCAAGGATCTAAGCAAAACATAATGTGTCGCCTGGTTAGGAACTCATATGACTTATGAAGAGAATTAACCTTGGAAGTTGTCTGGATTATCCCTATGATTCTAAGAAGTACCATCAGCAGCTATTAAGGGGCAACAAGGAAGAATAAAAATCCACTAGGGAAGCAAATATAGTGATGAGTAACAGATTCAGACACTAAGTCACCAGCTGATGAAATGGGAGGGGGAGAACCTTAGGGAGATAGCATGCTAAATTAGGACCTAACATTCACACCTGCTGGATGTTCTAAAATACCAAAGGAACTTCTACTCAAACAGACAGCAAAGACTGATAGTTACAGCTGTTCAGGTGAAAGTCCAAGACATGTTTTCATCTACAAATCAAAAGTGGCAACCAATGTGATGGACAACCACAGAAGTTGGGGCTGTCACCACACAGCACACTCTGCTTTCACACTGTGGCTAACTGTGTATATGCTTCATCTTTTCAAGCCCTTAGAGAGAAATGCTGATGCCTTATACTCTCTGTATTTCCTGCAACACCTGGCACGGGGCTTTCTGTGTTGTGGGTGCTCAGTAAATATCTGGTAAGTGAAGAATAAAAGAGCTATAACGTTTGAGACAAGAAGTCGATAAAGGGAGGTTTCTGGGAGCTCATTAATCCCGGAATGCTAGATTACCACACTCCTAGAATCAGGCCAGAGTTGCCTTCCAAGCTAGTGCAAGCTTCCCAGGGGCCAGGACCATGCCTCTGTAACTCTCTATGGCTTCCGGGACAATTCTACACAGAGAATGGCATTCAATTTATACTGTTTACTAAATACTGGTAGAAGACAGAGGCGTTCTCAGGTGCCACTGTTAGGCCTCATGGTAATGTAATAATTCAGGGACTCCCAACGGCTGGAGGGATTTATGGATTACTGTCAGTTGGCTACATGCCTGTATTAAGCTTCTTTTTATCGCCCTGCCACCTAGTGTAAGAAGTGACAAAAAATGTTTACTAAATAGTGATGTGTAGGAATTTAATGCTTTTAGCATATATTTGGGTACTGGAGGAATGTGGGATATCTGGTCAATACCCTTGAATTCTTGGGCTGCTCACCCTAGAGAGAAGAGGAAGAGAATGGTTCAGGTTAGGGTAGACGGCAGAGAAAAAGGTCACGGTGGGGTGGATTTGTTCCAAGTCCGTTTCTCTAGCTAGGCATTTGGGAATGGAGTAGTGGAGATGTCTAAGTTCTCTTAAGGTGCAGAAGATTGGGGGGGGTCTTCTAGGACCCCACTGGTGTGCCATGTGACTCTAAGTGGTCCTGAGGAGTTAGAGTGAAATGAAGACTGTGCACTTCCCCTGTTCTCTAGGAAGAGAGCTGGCCCAGTCTCACTTCAGTTCTCTGGGCCTTATCCCAAGCCCATTCCTTATGTTTTAGAGGTCAAGCTTTTCACCTGTGGGACGTAGAGGTCCTTCCGTCAAGGTATCAACAGTTGCTCATGGGAGTACTGAAACCTCTTGCTAGGGTCTCATGGGGGCACCCTCTGGGGCCATACCTTTAGTTCACATTGAGGGCCTCCCCACCCCATTCAGACATTTTCCAAAGACCCGCTTTCTGAAATAGGGGATGCAAATAGGAGGGCAGTGATAGCTCTTGGAAGGAGTCATTAGTCATGCAAGCTGCAGACCCTATATTGGGAAAGGAACGCATTTACAGAGCAGAAGTCATTACTTGTGCAGAGCACTGGGCTCTTGATACCTAAAAGAGATATTTCCATTCTGCTCTACCCAGATACCAGAGGCACTCTATAGTTAGTTCACAATACAGTCAATAAACTTATATTCCAAATGTACCAATCCAGCTTCCAAACACTTCACTTCCTTGGCACTTCTCAGCCCTCAGCAGGAAGGGAATTCTCCATAGGCCCTGGTCCTGCAATTCCCACACACCCTTTCTTTAAAATGCTGATTTGGCTGGAAGAAAAAAGCTATAGTTATTACACAGAATAAGAGACCAGTCATCACTGTTAGTAAAGTCAACAAGGAACAAGTGCTCGTGGGTGAGAAATAGTTATAGATGATGCCGCTTTCAACCTGAAAAATAACATGAGTGTTAACGGCCACCAAGTCTCAGAGATGGTCTTGGAACCTGGAAGAAAGGATTGTCTCAAGTTTGATCATCACCGTGGAAGACTGTAGTATGTGGGAAGAGGAAGACTTTTAAAATACTACTTTCTTAAAGTGACAAAGGTCAGGTCTTTTAAACTTTATTTTGGTATGAAAAGCCCTCCCGCTTTCCCTGATTAATTGATTTGCTCAGCTGAGCCTGGTACCAGGACCTGAGTTAGGTGGAAGTATCCATGGGTATGATCAGCAAAAGAGTCCACACAGACCCATCACCACCTCCCTCCCAGCAGCACTCGCTGCACTCTCTCACTCCCCTTTCTGGCAGCAGAAAGGGGACACCCAGCTGGTTTTAGGCAAGAACCTTCCTGCTTCCAGCCTTATAACAAGGGGCTTTAATGTCCAATGATTCCACTTCCCATTCCTAATTTCTGAATCTTCTAAGCCAAACCCACCAGAGTAGAGTTGGTTGTTTAGTCTCTGGAGCAAATGCAGGGTCTTCAGTGCTCCCCTTCCCCAAATTAAGAACTGAGTGCTCTGAAAGGAGCTTTACCCAAACTGAACCTACATATACATCTTATCCTATAACCTGGGTCTCAGGCTACTCTAGCCGTTAGAGGAAGAAATATCCCTGTTTCTGTTTTCATGCTAAAGGGGGTGGGAAGTAGAAAGCAGGACACGTACAGCCACAATGAGGAAGTCCAGCCAGCACCAGGCATTGGTGAAGAACTTGACGAAGCCATAGGCTGTCCACTTAAGTAACATTTCCAGGATGAAGATGTAGGTGAAGACTTTGTCAGCATATTCCAGGATGGTACGAATGGTCTTTCTCTGCTCAATGTAGATGTCCTCAAAGGCCTGAAAGAGAAGCAGCAGCTGCCTATAGTGCCTAAAACCAAGCAAGCAATACTGGGAGCACTGCCATTCTCAGGCAGCCCCTCCTCCATGGGGCTGGCCTATCATAACGTCCTGTCTCTTTCACTTTACCCTCCTGCTGCATTTTTTTTTTAACAGTTTTATTGCAATATGATTCATATATAATTCACCCAGTTAAAGTCAGTGGTTTTTAGTGTATTCAGATATTTTAGTAAATATTCAGTGCATCCGTCACCACAATCAACTTTAGAACATTTACACTATCCTGAAAATGCAACAGCTGTCATTCCCCTGTCCTCCCACCTCCCCTAGCCTTAGGCAAGTACTAATTTACTTTCTGTCTCTAGAGAACTGCTTGTTTTGGACATTTCATATAAATGGAATCATGCAGTGTGTGGTCCTTTGTGACTGGCTTCTCTCACTCAACATGATGTTTTCAAAGTTCACCCACATTGTAGCATAAATCAGTACTTCATTTTTCATGGCTGAGTAGCCATTGTACGGATGTACTGTACCGTATTTGTTTAACCTTCATCACTTGCTGGACATTTGTGTTGTTCCTAGTTTTGTGAATAATGTTGCTATGAACACTTGTGTACAAGTTTGTGGATCTATGCTTTCATTTGTCTTGAGTCCACACCTAGGAGCAGAATTGCTGGGTCATATGGTAATACTATGTTTAACCATTTGGGGAATAGCCAAATTGTTTTCCAAGGTGGCTGCATCATTTTCCATTCCCACAAGAAGAAGAAAGGTTTAGCTTTTTCCACATCCTCAGCAACACTATAAATGTTCTTCATGTAACAAAACCTTCCCTCCTCTCAAGCCCGTGACAGCACAGATCTGGGTGGAGGGTCACAGGGGTGGGGGATGCTCAGAAATTCTCAGTACTACTTTCTTTCTCTGGTATTCCTGAATGAGGACATTTCCCGATAGGAAGGGATGGGCATTCCTAGTTGCAGAGTGATAGACTGCACAGGTGTGGTGCTTAGGAGGGGAATTCCTAAGGCTTGAGACTAAAAATGTGGAGGTGAAAGGAAGTCCCCTGTCAAGCAATGCGAGGTACCCTCTCTGGACAGTTCTGGAAGGAAGGACAGCACTTGGCTGCAGGCAGCCTCATCTTCCAAAATGGAGGTACATGAACATCAGATGCACCAGTTTCATCACTGGGCAGCGGGGCGCAGAGGTCATAGGTGCCACAGTTCTTCTCAGGGTCTTGGGACAAATATGTCTCCTCTGCTCAGTAAAAAAAGCAGTAGCTTCCACATCAGGTTTCCCCTAACTCCATTCTTGGAAATCCAGTCTATAACCCAAGATATGTGAGATGTCCAAGACTGATCTTCATGTCACTGGGGGCTCTAATGCCCCTCCTCTTAAGTCTCATAACCACATTCTAGTCTTTCCTTGGACATGTTAACTGTGTCTTCACAGCTATTCTTAAATTTCATGCCTATTGTTATACAGGGTCTTCATGTACTGAGCCAAGTATGTCCTGTTTATTTATTATGACAAGTAAAAATTGTCCAAGGTGAACATTAAAGAAAGTTCAAAACTTCTAGCTTCACTGCTGCTTTTATTCTTCTTGGCAGAGATAGGAAACAGCAGACTCAAAGGATGGGCATGCTCTCTGTTATTTTAGGGTTTTGTTTGTTAGATGTGAAGAATAATTTTGGCACCAATAATAAAGTACCCTTCCTTAATCGCTCACCTTAGTCCGATCTTCCCTTTTCTCTACAACAGAAACCATGCTTTCACCTTGGGCGCCTCCACAGCACCTCAGTGAAGTGCTGAGTGAATGCCTGTTGACGCGACAAATGACCCAGGGGCAGGCAGGACAATCTGGCTCCCCTCTGCTCAGGTCAATAGCTACCGTGCCACCTCTTGTGCCTCCTGCTTTAATCCTGACACCTTCCTGCATAAGCCTTTCCCTGAGTTCCCACAGTCCTCTCAGGAAAACCATCCTGTGTCCTTGGGCTCCCCTTTACTAAACATTACTGCTTTTCTCAGCTTCTCCTAGTCTTTCACCTCACAAGCCAGTGAAACCTCTCAAGTCACTGTTGTTGGGATCTGAATTTTGGTTTTCTTCCTTGGTATTTTTTTTTGCTTCTAGGTTAAGCTTTGATTCCACATCTATCTGAATGTGGAATCCTTCTTTAAAGACATTTCAGAATTCTGCATCCTTCACCTGTTGCTTAATTAAAAGAGGAAAATGTATAGAGCCTCTAGTCCCTGTTGCCCTTAAACCTACTCAACTAGCAAACAGCTCCCTCATATCAGACTCTGTCCAGGTCTCCTCGGTTATAATCCAGCTAAAAAACAAATGCAAACGCCAAGATAATTAGCCTTGACAGGGGAGGAGCCCATGTGTCCAGTACCCTGTGTGCCTCTCTGACTAATGAGAGGCACTTACAACAATGTGAAATAAGTCCCTTTGTACTAGAGGCCTGACATTTCTAATCTCTAAAGATTTGCTAATCGTATGGGTTCTTGGAATCTAGCGAAGTGTGAAGGGAGAGTAGGTGGGGGAACATTACTTCCCCCTCACCTTGGTAAAACTGAAAAGTAAATAAGGGATTTTTGGGTGGTAAGTGAGAAGAGGAAGATCATTTTAGGGAGTTGCTTAGAATGGGGCAAACCAGGGAGTGAAGATACTTGGTAATCTGTGTGCTCATCCTGTTGAGAAGGGGGTCTTAGGCTTGAGAGGCATCATGCTGAGCCTAAAGAAGATCAGGATGTGGACAAGTGTGAACTCCAGTCCCAAAGACTCGAAACACCAGCCCAAAGCTCTTTAATAGACCATTATCCATGGGGCCAGAGCCAATCTGTGTTTTCAGAGAAATTGGGCTTGGGCCCCATCCAGTCTTTTCCTACTAGTTCCTATAAACCCTTTCCCAGCCAATCCCTCTTCATATTCTCCCCTGGGCCTCACCAGGGCGCCACTGCTGAGCAGGATCATGAAGATGATGAAGGTCTCAAACCAATTGTGTTCCACGATAAGGAAGCAGGTTTTCCGTAGGATCCACCACGACTTGCCTAGCCCTTCCTCAATGTTGACCTGGCAGCACTTGAATCGCTGGACACAACCTGGCACCAGTGGGAGAGGAGGTCAGACCGTGGCGAGCGTGCCCCACCCAGACCTGCCCTCTCCTCCATCTCCCAGGCCCCACCAGGTGCTGCCCCACAACACAGCCAGGAGTACAGTGGCTGAATCAGAATGTCTGATTCAGACATGGAGAGGGTGGCAGGGTTGAGGCTCGGCTGCAAGGCTAACAGGGCAAGGCCCTCTGGAGTTGGGAAGATCTCCTACAAAGAAGCAGTGAGAGCGGGGAGAAAGGGGGAGTCAGGAAGCAGGCATAGCCATGACAGACTAGGCCTTTTAAAACAGAAGTCTTTGGGCTGATGCCAAGAGAAAATGGACAAAGGCAAGTTTGAGAACAGAAACTTCTCACAGGTCAGAATCAAAGAGGGGAAATAACAACAACGTCTCCCAACGTGGTGGAGTGGGGAACACAGTTCTTGAAGCTGGCCGCTGAACCCCTCCTCCTGTCATCGAGCCATCCCCGACAGAGGTCTGTCTGCAAGCAGTGCCAGTGCCACAAGCACATCCCCTCTCCCTGCTCCCTTTCACCTTCCGTGAAGCAGGCGTCTGGATCCAAGTATTCCTCTGGCTGTTCCACGGGGACCTCTTCTACTTCTGGCTTGATATCGATGGTGCTTCCCTCAGACGAGCTGGTATCATCCAGTTTCTAGATACACAAGGAAAAGGGACAGAAAGTACCCGCAGTAGCATATCTACTCCAAACTGATAACTGTACCTCTAACAGGGATGATGTGCCAGTTATAATTCTTCTTACAACTCACCATCATCTGATTCATGGTGGGCAAATAATTACCACAGGGCCTTCAAAACTTCTCTCAGGAGGGGAGTATAACATTAAAACCCACTCACAGATGACACTGACCCACCTTAAACTAAATGTGGCTATAGGTTGATCTCGGGGATAGAGCTGAGATAGATCAATGGCAGGCAAGTACCTGAAGGTTTACTCCAGCCCTGACTTAAAAAACCCACTGCCGTTGAGAGGATCCAAAAAGAGATGGAGAGTGGATCCAATTAAATAAAATTCAAGGTCATCAAGGAAAGGTCACCTAGAATGATATTGGGGTGGTGGTGGGGCAGGGAGGTTCTCAAAGTGAACTGACTATTCCAGAATTTCTTGACCAAGCCCACTGCTGAAACAACTCCTAGGGCTGATAGAGCCTCACTTGCTCTCATATAATCAAGGTTGATTTCTAGGTTGGGACCTTACATCTTTGCTGCCTTCAGGATCCGACTCGCTGCTAACATCCTCTGTGTTGAGGTTCTCAAAATCAGACTCGCCAACAGCAATGGGTACCCGCACAGTCAGGTTGGGGTTGTTGATGAAGGACATGTGGTCCTCGTCAATGATGTACTTCTCCACACTGCTGCCAATGCCACTAGTTGTGCCATTGCCATTCTTCTGGAAGTCGCCATTCCGGTGGATGTCTGCACCAGTGTGGTTGGCGATGCAGTTGGCCTTCTTTTCATATAGCTCATCCAGAGGTTTCACTTCATCAGCCTCGCGATGCTTGAAGTGGGCCTGCATGAAGGCACGTACTTTTAGTTTGATCCAAGCCACACCCTTCTTGATCCGGATAACCGAGATCTGTAGGTTGTTCATTTCCCCATCATCGTCCGTGGCTGCCAGATTGTCTGCACTGAAGGAGCTCAGGAGCAAGGCCAGAAATAGGTTCAGCACCTATACCAGTGGAATTGTGAAAAAGGAGATTAAATGGTATTAGGAAAAAGTTAGCTACTAAATTAGGGGTTGCAAACTGGCAGGCCACAGACTTTATGACACTGATTTGAGTTTCTGTTGTGTTTTCTTTGGTCTCCATAGTGTTTTAAATGCCCATGTTGTCAGGTGGGCATTATGTTTGCTTTAGTTGTAATGCAAGGAGTTTAGCACCTCTTTTCATGGGTCTTTTATAGTTTTACATACATTCACCTATTCCCAAATATATTTACTTCTTTTATAATCAGAAAAAGAAAAGGCTATATCCATTTTGGAAGAAAATTTTCCAAAAATAAAAACAAAAAGGTGTATATAGATTGTTGGGGAGGGTCAAAGAGTGCACAGATGTCATGTATTCATGGGCAGGAGATGTCTTAGAGGTCCATGTCAGGAAAAACCAGGCTTGGAAAGCCATCCTGTCATACAACAAGTTAAGGAGGTGACACAAAATTGTATTTTGTATCATCTTAAGAATGAATTTCATTTGAATTGGCAAATGTTATATATATTTTTAGAACAATAAAAAAAGAATGCATTTTCTTTGAGTTCCACACACTGATAAAAGCAAAACAGCTTTAGCAAGACACTGATGGTGACTTTCGTGCTCTGTTATATAGGCAAGTGTCATCACATACAAGCTTTATTTATCTATTTATTTTGTTTTAATTTCCTATTTTACCACACTGGACATTAAGATTAATTTTTATTAAGACTTACTTTTGAAAAGTGGGAGAGGTGCTCGCTTCTTGATTTACACTTGGCCCTTACTTTGTCACATTTCTGAAGAAGAGTAAGGCGCACATCTTAGGTAGAGGTATTCATATGTACAGAGTGGGAGGGAGGGAAAGAATAAATGAAATATATGCATTTGGATTACCTGGGCCATTTGCAGAAGTAAAAAGGAACATGGTTGGTAAAATGGGGGTGAGTTGCAGAGGTTTTGAAAGCTAGGTTGAGGAATTTGAATTTTATTTAATTGGATGCACGACTGGTTCCTGAGCAAAGGAGATGACAGCGATCTGAGAAAGTCATTACTACTAGCTACATTTAGCAGCGGGGACTAGAAATTAGGAGGCTGTTACATGCATGAGTTGATAATGGTCTGGATTAGGCTACAGTGATCTCAAACTTCAGCATGCATAAGAACCTCCCGGTGGGAGTGCTTGTTAAAAATGCGTATTTTCTTGGCCTCACCTGAGGAGATTCTGACTCAGTAGCTCTGGTACAGAGCCTGGGACTTGGCCTTTTTTAATGAGTGAGACTCAGGCGATTGTGATGCAGGTGGTTTTCAGGCAACACTTCTAGAAACACTGGATGTGTTACAGAAATGGAAAGGAAGGGGCAAGTCTTATGAATACTATGAAGAAAGACAAATGAAAAGACGTATTTAAGACACATCAGGCATTTTCCAGTGGAGAGAAGGAGATGAAAAAGACTCCAAAGTCACAGGTTCCTAGAGACTAGATGAGCAGAGGGACTAAGCAGAAGTGAAACTGGAAAAATGCCATCAGGGGGCAGAAATTATAAAGTTGACTTTTGTCATGTACTTCAGGTATGTATGGACAGTCATGGGAAGATGCCCTTGAGACAACTGAGAATAGCAGACTGGAGAAAGGGTGGCAAGGTCAGGGCTCATCACACTGTATACCAAAATGCAATAGCTGCAGTCACTAAAGGAGTGAAAGGACTAGGGGGATTAGGATTGAGGGAAAGGTGGCTGGGACTGGAGAAGGGGAGGGATTAAGGAAACATTACAGGTGAAATGAATGAACAGGGTGGCCATGGCTGGTTCAGAGGCTGGTGAGTAGAAACCCTCTACTGGCTGGCTTCTCTATGGTAGAAAAAGGAAGAGAACTAATGTGGACCAGCTTGAAAGCAATCATCTGAGTTTGCCTTCTTTCAGCCCTCCCTGCTCCACACCTGTAAGTAGGATTTGGAGGTCTGACCTGTAAGATCAGTGCTTCCCAAACTTCAGTGTACGTATTAATCTCCTGGGGATTTTGTTACAAATCCAGGTTCTGATTCAGCAGGTCAGGGGTGGGGCCTGATAGTCTGCATTTCTAACACTCTCCTAGGTAATTCATCGCTACAGGTCCTCAGATCACACTTTGAGAAACAAGGTGTTAAATTTCTGTTGGTAACTGTTCTATATACAGAGGCAGAAGACAGCAAGTGGCAGATCAAAGTAAAGCAAGAAAGTGATCTGTCATTTATACAAACTAAATAATACTCTAAGATGGTTTATATCAGTGATTCTCAACTGGATGGGGGAGGGGGGCAATTTCACCCCCCAGGGGACATCTGGCAACGTCTGGAGACATTTTTGTTGTCACAACTGGGGTGGGTGCTACTGACATCTATCAGGCAGAGGCAAGGGATGCTGTTAAACATCCTACAAGGCACAGGACAGCCCCCCTACAACAAAAAATTATCTGGCCCAAAATGTCAACAGGGGCAAGGCTGAGAAATCCTGGTTTAGACGAAGCAACCTTTTT
Organism: Loxodonta africana; assembly: GCF_030014295.1. Lineage (NCBI taxonomy): Eukaryota > Metazoa > Chordata > Mammalia > Proboscidea > Elephantidae > Loxodonta > Loxodonta africana. The sequence goes on from NC_087345.1 coordinate 90,262,423, forward strand.
ATAGTAGAAATAGCATAGGCTTTGGAGTCAGGCAGATTTAATACAAGCTCTGATATTTACCAGATGCATGACCTTTGGAAAGTCGCTAACTTTGCTGAGTTTTAGTTCCTTAACTATGAAAAAGGGTTGGCAAGTTCTGGGGGTTATGACACAGTAGGCACTTTATAAAACATCACTCTCTTCTCCTTCATTTGTACCTTAGGGTTCCTGGGCCAAGAAAGAATAGAAACCAATGCAGCCATTAAGGTAGTAGAAGGGCTGAGTGGATTGGGCTTCTGGGCCAAGGGTAGGATGTTCAGGGCAAAAAAACCCAAAAAGATCTACAAATGAATACTAACCACCAAGTTGCCAATAACCATGACCATCATAAAGACAATGAGGCACATGGCCTGGCCTGCCACCTCCATGCAGTCCCACATGGTTTCGATCCACTCCCCGCACAACACTCGAAAGACAATGAGGAAGGAATGAAAAAAGTCATGCATGTGCCAGCGAGGGAGTGCACAGTCTTGGTTGATCTTGCAGACACACTCTTTGTAGTTCTTTCCAAATAGCTGCATCCCCACCACGGCAAAGATGAAGACAATAATGGCCAACACCAGGGTCAGGTTGCCCAGAGCACCCACTGAATTTCCAATAATCTTGATCAGCATGTTCAGGGTGGGCCAGGATTTGGCCAGTTTGAAGACTCGGAGCTAAGGAAGAAAAGAACCCAAACAAAAACCAAATGACGCTCAATCCATTTTCTCACCAAATGGCTAAAATAAAAACACAGAATTAATAAGATCAATTTAAATTTATTGAGCACTCCTGGGAAATTCCCAGAACTTTCTAATAGCATCTTCAACTAAATGGGGGAGAAACGGGCACAGATAAAGAAAAACTGATTAATTTCACAGAATGTGAAAAATTGAGAAGTAGGACCAAGAAAACTGCCCTGGTCCCCTGTATTAGTCTCTGAGTCAATCTGCTTTTTAAAAACCCATACACTCACATATCTCTTTCCTACTGATTGTCCCTTGACTTCTCAAGGGACATATCAAGGAAAATGTATTTGTTGGAAACTAAAAGACCAGTATGGTAAGGGCAGTGAAAAAAATAATTTGTCTCCTTACAAAAGCAAGCATTTAAAAGTTTTGAATAATGTCTCTTTTTGCCTACCAATGAATAATGGCTGATATGAAACTTTGTGATGTACCTGGAAGAATTTGGAGGAAAGGCACAAGTCTCAAACAGGGGCAGTTGCACATATATATCAAACATCTTATGGAAAGGGACTATACTGATATTAATTCAAAGGAGAGAATTTTGGTACCTGTCAATCATGGAATTTCTATATTCTGTAATGAATCATTACAAGGTCTTGGCTAACAGCTTGCGAATTATAATGTGTAGTTTGGCCAGTGGACTGATGGATAATAATAATGGGGTCATCATCAGATGTCATAAGCTAACAAATAACACCTACTATACTGTAGGAACATTGGAAGAAGGCAACAGCACTGATTTAAACAATTTTTTTTCCCTGTTGAATACTTGAGTCTTATCTGAGAATTCAAGGTTTACCAGGGGCCCCATGTGTATACCTGGGCCACTCATATCCTTTTCTGTCTTTTAATTTATTAAGAATATTGGTGCTAGGGTTTCTATCTCTAAACCCTTCCTCTTGTCTTCTAGATAATAAGAAATACTCTCAAGAAGTCCAGTGTGAGTTGGATCCTGACCAAAGAGTAGTAAACAGAGGTTCCAGAAGCTTAGCAGATGTTATTTGGGGCTTGAACTAAGTGAGATCTCTGTTTTAAAGTTTAATTCTATTCGAATTCTCTTTCTTAGATCCGCTGAATATCCCAACTAAAAAAAAATTCCCTTAAATTCTTTCAGTTGCAAGTGTTCGGGTATTTTCCCAAAAGGGACAGAAAAACCTAAGCCAGTTCAGATGCCAGGGAAGCAGTATGAGCTTTTTCTTAGTGGGATACCCCCAAAGTAACTGAGCTTCTTAAAGGACTTAATCAGGGCATCACTTAGGCCTATGTTTGCGGGCAGCTATATTCAAGACATCATTAACTATTCTTTCAGAGAGTGATTTTTAATAATTTGAACATAAACATCTTTAAATACATAAGTAAAATTCTTTTTAGGAGTTTTATACCTAATGATATGGAAAACAAATACAATATTTAACAACTAATTTTAATATAATTTTTAAAAACATTATTTATTCACATTTTCTGGAAGGGCCCACCATGAAGAAGGTGAGAAAAGTCACCTTTGAACAAGGAGAAATTCTTGTCACTTCAGGAGGATGTTCAGATAAAGATTTAGGTTCACCTAGCAAACCCAAATTAGACCTCAGAATAGACCTCGGGAGTCCTTCCTCTTCATCCATCTTTTAGATTAACCATTATTTTCTAAGGAACTTTCTAGAATTGATTTCTGTTTGTTGACTGATTTTAAAAACTAACTTCTAAAAAAAAGAGAAAAAAACTAACATCTAGGCTAGGTATATAGCAGGAAAGTTTTCAAGATTTTAGTGGCAAAGCCAAAAAGTCAACTGAAATTAGGAGTAAAATACAGCTAAGGATTTTTTTGTTTTTTACATCAAGTTAATTTATGCAAAACCCTTTCTAGTGGCTGTAAGATAGGAAATGTAAAAAGAAATTGGAGAAATATCGAATACCAATCGGAAAGATCGCAGCACCGAAAGCCCCTCCACGTCTGCTAGACCCAGTTCCATTAAACTGAGGGAGACAATAAATCCGTCAAAAATGTTCCAGCCTTCTTGGAAATAATAGTAGGGATCCATGGCTATGAGCTTCAAGAACATTTCCGCTGTGAAAATTCCAGTGAAAACCTAAAGAAGGGGAGGCGGGGGTAAGAAAAAGAAATCATAGAAAGTGAAGGCCTTTATTATTATCTTCAAATACACATGTCCAAGAAACCTCAAGAGACAAGACAAGAGACAAGACAAGAGACAGCCTTGGTTAATTCTTCATCTGAGGACATCACTATCCAGATGTCCCACAACCATCCCACATGATGAAGGAATATCTTCTTTTCCATTTGAATGAAGCTCTAAGCTCCAATGTTTGTTACCAAAACCACTCAATTCACACTGTTCAAGAGTGCACTTAAAAAGGTGTTCTAAGCAATGGCAATACCACCCAAGGTGACTCCTTTCAAGGGGGTCAGTGACTGCTTTGAGATGTGTATGTTTCAGATGTTTGCTTAAAAAAGAAATTCACTCATTATTATACTAAAAATTACAGTATTATTCTTGATTTGACATTGTGTGCCTTATCAAACCTAGATGTATGCTATAGGGTTTCTTCTTTTAAATCATAAAAGTAATACATTGCCAAAAGTATAATATAGGAAATACACCCTACCTAGGAAAAAAAATCCACAATCTCACTACCTTGCACACAACTAAAATTTCTATGTAATTCCCTTTCTACATTTTCCCAAATGCATATGTATTGTGAAAAGTTGTAAAATCACAGAGTATATAATATCATGACTTATTCATATTGTTACACAGTCTTCCTAATTCCCAGTTTTAATGCTTGTATGAAATTCTACTGGATGGCTACATCCTTGAAGAATTTTCCTATGGTTGGAGACTTTGGTGATTCCTTTGGATTTTTCAACATGGTTATCAGTGATATAAGAAATGTGTTTAGATTTGCGGCTTGTTGAGTGCAAGAATGACATCTTCCCTCTGTTACCTGTCTTCTACTTTTCTGCCTGACCAAGCCCCTTGTGTTTTCCAATGCCTTCTGTATCCTGTAGAACTTGGTAACGATATGCCATAAGAAAGTAAAACCCGTGTATTCTAGTGCTGACAATAAAACCAATACCCTCTTCCTAAGACAGTATACAATACTGGGGAGGCCAGCACAACCTGTACAAGGCAAGGTCATCGAAGCTCCACAGATACATCCAAACTCCCTGAGGGACTGAATTGCTAGGCTGAAGGCTGTGGGGGCCATGGTCTCAAGGAACATCTAGCTCAAGTGGCATAACATAGTTTACAAAGAAAATGTTCTACATTTTACTGTGCTGAGTAGCATCTGGGGTCTTAAAAGCCCGTGAGCGGCCATATAGGATACTCCACTGGTCTCACACCTTCGGGAGCAAGGAAGAATGAAGAAAACTAAAGATACGAGGGAAGATTAATCCAAAGAACTAATGGACCACATCTACCATGGCCTGCACCAGGCTGAGTCTAGTATAACTAGATGGGGCCTGGCTAGCACCAACTGCTCTGACAGGGATCACAATAGAGGGTCCCGGACAGAGATGGAGAAAAATGTAGAACAAAATTCTAACTCAAAAAGATCAGACTTGCTGGCCTGAGAGACACTAGAGAAACCCTGAGAGTATGGCCCCTGTACACTCTTGTAGCTCAGTAATGAAGTCACTTCTGAGATTCACCCTTAGCCAAAGACTGGACAGGCCCATAAAACAAAATGAGACTAAAGGGGCACACCAGCCCTGGGGCAAGGACTAGAAGGAAGGAGGGGACAGGAAAGCTGGTAATAGGGAACCCAAGGTCAAGAAGGGCGAGTGTTGACATGTCGGGGGGTGGTTAACCAATGGCCTAAAACAATATGTGTACTAACTGTTTAATGAGAAACTAGTTTGTTCTGTAAACCTTCATCTAAAGTACAATAAAAACAAACAAACCAATACCCTCTTCCTAGGCTAACCATGTAACTTCACAGTCTTATTGAATATTGTTATGTTTTTATAGGAGAGGACTTCATATGCAATGACTTTAAAACTGTCTTAATAAGTTATTACTTGTAACCAACTAGTTACCAAGCTTACATACAAAAGAATTTAAGGAAAACTTTGGAAATAACAGTCTGAGGACAGAATTAAAATAGTAAAAAATATAGATTATGGATGAAAATATACCAAATTAATATAGCAATAACAAAATAGAATCACTTGATGGGAATACATCAAAATGGATATAGTAGGCAACAAGTGTTTGGTGTTCATATACTTTTATGTGGTTTCTTATTTTTCTAAACTGAAGATATAGTGTTGTAAAATTGGAAAAAAACAATTCCCTAAAGCGATCCAGTTAAGTAAAATCAGATTCATAGGGTGAGCCAAGTACCTACAGATGGAACATCCCTCTGAGTGAGGGAGCTTAGGGAAAGCATGGGCAGCTAATCAATTTCTGACATACACTTCACCCTTAATGGAAACCCATCAAAAGTTACTCTACACAGAAAGGTAGCCTACTTAATTCAGCAGAGACTGGAATTGTTATCCCACTGGTTCCTGGTGAACACACAGAAGTGCTGAATAAATAAGCCTGAAACATTTACAATGTGGGGACTCTGGTTCCTAAAAGAAAATCAACAGTGACAGTTATGTGGTGATGCCTGTCAACTGGGACAAATGGTGGCCAGATGCCTGGTAGGAAATCGCCTAGGAGAGCGGTCATCAACCATGTTGTTTCAACACATGGTGTGCTACCATCACTGGGGTGCAAGTCAAAATAAATTTGTAACTATTAGTTGTGTGAAGGAATTATTTTATAAAGAATTGAGAAGAGTAGATTTAAAGTTATCCTAATGATATCACTCTGATTATGTTTTTCGAGGAGGAGAAAAAGAATTATAAGCAGTGTCATCAGCAATTGTGCATAAGTGTCACTCTCATGAATGCCATTAAATATTCACCTAAGAATTTATTTTCTATAAGATCTAAATAAATGGAAAGACATCCTGTGTTCATGGATTGGAAGACGTAATGTTGTTAAGATGTCAATACCACCCAAAGCAATGCAATCCCTATCAAAATTCCAACAGCCTTTTTTTCAGAAATGGAAAAGCCAATGTTTAAATTTACATGGAACTGCAAGGGGCCCCGGATACCCAAAACAATCTTGAAAAAGAAGAGCAAAAAAAGAACTCACACTTCCTGATTTCCAACCATACTATAAAGCTACAGTAATTGAAACAGTGTGGTACTGTTATAAGGATAGACATATAGACCAATGGAATAGAATTGAGTCCAGAAATAAACCCATACAGCTATGGCCAACTGATTTTTTTTATTTTATTTATTTTATTTTTTTATTATTATTTTTTATTTTTTTGCCAACTGATTTTTGACAAGGGTGCCAAGTCCATTCAATGGAGAAAGAATAGTCTCTTCAACAACCGGTGCTGGGACAAGTGAATCTCCACATGCAAAAGAACGAAGCTGGTCCCATATCTCATATTATACATGCAAATTAACTCAAAATGAATCAACGACCTATATATAAGAACTGGAATCATTAAACTCACAGAAGAAAATAAAGGGATAAAGTTTCAAGATCTTGTTTTTGACAATGGATTTAGGTATGATACCAAAAGCACAAGCAACAAAAGAAAAAACACAAATTGGACTTGATCAAAAATTTAAAAACCTACAGAATGGGAGAAAATATTTGGTAACCGTATATCTGATAGGGGTTTAATATCCTGAGTATGTAAGAACTACAACTCAACAACAAAAAAACACAACCCAATTAAAAAATGGGTACAGGTCTTGAATAGACATTTCTCCAAAGAACATACATAAATGGCTAAAAAGCATATGCAAACATACTCAATGTCATCAGTCATTAGAAAAATGCAAATGAAAACCACAATGAGATATAACCTCACATCCATTAGAATGGCTATTATCAGAAAAACAGAAAATAACAAGTGTTGGTGAGGATGTGGAAAAATTAGAATCCTTGTGTATTGCTGGTAGGAATGTAAAATGGTATAGCCACTGTGGAAAAAGTTTGGCAGTTCTGCAAAAAGTTAAATATAGAATTACAGTGAAACCTGTGAGAGCCGGAACCTGACATGACTACCTTGTTTTTCCAGGTCTGGCAAATTTTCCACGTTCAGCAGGGTGCAGTCTTACCACTCTTTTATCACTTGTTTTGGAGACTCATGACGACCCCATGTGTTACAGGGTAGAACTGTTTCACAGGGTTTTCTTGGCTGTAATCTCTACAGAAACAGGCCTTTCTTACGGGGAGCCACTGGGTGGGCTTGAACCGCCAACCTTTCAGGCTAGCAGTCGATTGCAAACAAAATTTAATTCACTAGCCTGGCTGAGAAAAAGCCTCCCAGTCCAACTGTAAAACAAGTTGTATTGTATATTTTGCAAACTAGTCAATCTCACTTTTTTCTATACTCTTATTCTCAGGTTCAGCCAAAGGCTCTCTACAAATCTCCAAACCTGTGAAAATCCTCCTACTGAATTATACTCATACAGTGCCTACGCTTTGTAAGTACTTCTAACTACTCCAAATAACTTCGGTATAAGTTCTCATTTTATCCTCCGAACTGCCTATGACCGGGTATTAGCCTCATTTTATAGATGAAAAACATTTCTGGACATAAATCAAATGGCTTATTTAAGGTTCCAAAAAAAACAAAACAAAACAAAACAAAAACCCCGTTGAGTCGATTCCTACTAATAGTGACCTTATAGGACAGAGTAGAACTGCCCCATACAGTTTCCAAGGAGCGCCTGGTGGATTCAAACTGCAGGCCTTTTGGTTAGCAGCCATAGCACTTAACCACCACACCACCAGGGTTTCCAATTTAAGGGTAGGCTATATCTAACAGAAACGATAACCCAAATCTTCTGACTTTTAGACTTGTGTTCTTTTTGCCAAACTCAGCACTTGTGTTGATTGGCAGCGAAGTGTATCTTTGAGTTTCTGGTATTGCCCAGAAAATACTCATGTTGTAAGTTTCCCTGAAGTCAAGCACATATCCAACTGCCTAAGTGGGCATCTCCACTAAGTGAATAGACATCTCGCACTTAATATGTCCAAGACAGAACCCGTGCATTTAAACTCCAAACCTGCTCCTTCCTCAGCTGTCCCCATTTTCCCCTCAGTTACTAAATCCTCAGACCTAGGCACCATTCTTCCTTTCTTTTCCTTCAACTCCACTAGCCAGTCCAAAGTATCCTGAACTGCTCACTACTCTCCACCTTCAATACTAATTGTACTTTCCCCTTGAAAATGATTGCCTCCAGAGTGCTTCATTTTAGAACTTGGTTCTGGGTTGACTTGCCTTATGGAGTCCCTCAGTATTAGCTGCCTACCTTCTCTTCTCTCTTTCCTTGCAAAGTCTTCTGAATGCTCCCAATTCTAATTTTGGTGTGGCCCTAAATCTCTACAGATTTTTAAGAAAGGGAAAAATAACACTATTTGCTGGCCTGGTCTTAGGGCAGTTTTGCTGGTGTAGGTGAAAAGGCCTCTCAAAATCCCTTGGCAATCAAGGACTAATTCTGTGAAAAGCAAGGAAATAGAAAGACTTTGAGAAAAACAAAACACTACAGGGAAAACAACAATAGCAAAAACAACATCAGTAAAAACCATCAAGTGGTATTTCTCATTACTTAGCCTGTGCTAATAAAGCTGAAATCTGTATGATATTGTTAATCGGCTCAAAATTCCATCTGACAGGCCACACCCTTGTGTCAGCCCAGGCACAGCGTGGGAGCAGATTCCCTGGGCCACCTGTGGGAGCGTCCTGTCTCAAGACTGCAGGTATGCATTTGGCTACATCAGCATTTACAATGCAGCAGGAGCCTGGAGCACTAATCCCAGACATGGTGACTGGAAAGACCATGCAATCTTCTTGGCGACAGGCGACAAGCCCTAAACAGATAAAGGATCCTTTTTCCATTGTGTTTTCAGAATCAGAACTAAAAATGACGTGTGATGTGCGTGTGTGTCACAGAAAGAGAAAAATACTGGGCAAAGATCATGCTCAAATTAAATGGTAACAAGCTAGAGTTAAACATGACTACGGTGTATAACTCCTAAGGTATAATAAGGCCCAGATGACCTAGAGGGGTTCTTCTGACTAATTATTTACCATCTATCAAAGATCAACCAACTCTTGATTTCTGCACTAAGGAAGTAAAACAGATAATCCTGAAATCACAACTATCTGACTTCAGCATACACTATGTAATCTGTTTTTTTTAAAACTGCATCCTTATCTTCTAAATAACATAATAAATTAAATATATGACTTAAACTAACATTAAAATAAATTTGGCACAGATCAACCGATGGCAGAAACTGGATGACAGCCCAGAAGTTGGACTGGAGGGGAAACTGCCTAGAATTAAAATTTCCCATAAACAGTCTCCATGTGGATAATGACCTGACTGTACAGGCAAATTTATACTGACATTAGTGTACTAGAAGAGCCCCCCTATTTTGTGGCGGTTGTTACTGAAGGTGAAAGGGGAAGTGATTTGCTGGAGCAATGCAGGGTTCAGTGTGAGAAACAGAATAAGAAAGAAAGAAAAAAAAAAAATCCAGAAGTTCTTGGCTCAAGTTGCTGAAACCAACCCACAGTACCATGCCTCCCATTCTGTCACCATGGTTGGTTTTCTGCCAATAGCTCCTAAATTACGTCTTCAAAGTTCTGCAGAAAGAGGAAACAGCCAAGGGATCACAATGTGAGCAGAAGTGGCCAGTGCTGCGGCATATGTGGGAGTGTTTGTCTTCCAATGAACTAGTACTTTCTTTTCAACTAAATTCCAGCTTTCAGTACCAGAAAAAGATGTCCTAAGGGCAAGGCATATCCAAATCATAACATTAAGAGACAGTGCTCCATCTTACCAGATTTCCAACAGCCAAGACATGCTCAAATTCTGGCGTCATGGGATGGTGCTCCATTGCCATAAACAGTGTATTCAGGACAATGCAGATGGTGATTGCTAAATCCACAAAAGGGTCCATAACTATCAAGTTCACAATCTCTTTCAGTTTTATCCAGTAGGGATGACACTCCCAGATGAGGAAAGTGTTAGCAAATTTATACCAGCATGGCGGGCACTTTCTCTGAGACTCTTCCAGCTCTGTAATAAGAACAAAGATGGTCCCTCAATCACACTGAGAAAAGAAAGGGGATATGCTAATAATCCTTAATTGGGTTGTTATCACTGCTATTAATATGAGACTAAACATTGCTTCAGTGCTAACGTTCCTGAGTGCCTCCCTTCGCTTTAGGGCAGAGCAGAGGTGTAATTAGTACAAGGTCTCTTCCCTGTTAATAGTGATCTAGTGATCAACAAAACTCAATCCATCAGTTTTGGGAGTACAGCATAATGGTTAGGAGCTTGGGCTCTGCAGTCTAATTCCCTGGTCCAACTGGCTTTAACACTTGGCTTTAACACATTGATCTCAAGCAAGGTACCTGACTTCTCTATGTAGCCTCATCTATAAAATGGATTACCTACTTTATGGGCTATAGAACGATTATCAGAATTAAATGAGTTGATGCATATAAAGCAGGCAGCACACCACCTGGCACAAGTGCCCAATAAATGGTAGGCATTATATTATCATCAAAGAAGCAGTCAAAAGCATGGATGCTGAAGCCAGACATAACCAAAAACCAAAACCAAACCCAGTGCAGTTGAGCTGATTCCAACTCATAGCGACCCTATAGGACAGGGTAGAACTGCCCCATAGAGTTTCCAAGGAGTGCCTGGCAGATTCAAACTGCCGACCCTTTGGTTTGCAGGCGTAGCACTTAACCGCTACGCCACCAGGGGAAGCCAGACATAGCTTTGCTCAAATACCAGCTCAGATACTTGCTAACCGTAGGACCTTGAGCAAGTTACTTCAATTTGTTATGAAAATTAAATGAGCTAAATACATATAAAGTGCCTTGGAACACCCTAGCATATTGTAAGTGCTATCAAAGTATTTGTTATTATTATTAGCAGCGGCATAATCGGCATTGTCAACCAAGCCACAGGTGGAATACATCTATCGTGTTCTCAAAGAAGTACAAGTCACTGTCCCCACCTTCAATAAGTTTACAGTTTAGTTAAGAATGTAAGTCATACTCCTTTCCCCTTTTCTCTTTCTTTCTCCTTCTCTTTTCTCTCCCCTCTCTCTTCCTTTCTGCTTCTCTTTCTCCCTTTTGCCCTTTCCTACTCTCGCCCTTTCCTTCTATCTCTCTTTATCTCCTTCTTTCTTTCTTCCCTCAGTCTCTTCCTTCCCTCTCTCCTTCCTTCATCTTCTCTGTCCCTGCTTATCTGTCTCTTTTAGCAGCGGAACTTTTTTTTTTTTCCCCAAGTAAGATCTAATGTGACACCACCCTTCTCAATATGTAAAACAGATAAATCAGGAGTTGCTCTAGTTGAAGCAGGAATAAGGGCTGGCCCTAGACCAATCGACTTCTTCCTTCTCTGAGGTACTCTCTAGAACCTTGGACTCTAAAAAACCACAGACTGAAAATCACTGGACTAGATGGTCTCTAAGGTTGTTTACAAGGCATATTAAAAACCATGATTAGACACTAAAGGCAGGGGGCCATTCAACTGGTAGTTGCAATAATGTACGCATGAGGCCCTATACAACAAAGCACTCCTCAAATTAAGTATGAGAGGTAATAGCTGGGATTACAAAATTCCAAGGACCTCAAACTAAGAGGGTGCTCTTTTAAAGGTACAACTTTGAAAACCTGTCAGAACAATAATCCTTAGAAGCAAGGGACTGGTTCTACAGGGTTAGGTATAACAGCATCCCTCCCCCTGCCCAAGTCTGCTAACAAAATAAAATCATTTAGGGAATAAAAAAAAAACTTTCCCAACATTTTACCAAGAACAAGATGGCTGCCTTAGTCTACTTTCTCTTATTCCAACCAGCTGGATGGTGCCCATGGTGATGGCTTTATTTTAGATGAGGTGGTTTTGGTTACGGTTTCTGATTGGCTCCCTGGTTGCTAAGAAAATGGTTGCCTTGGTTTTTCAGATTTAGGGGCCACAGTAAGCGCCATGTGGGAGTCTGCGTGGGAAAGGAAGTCTGTGAAGAAAATTTGCTTTGGCTTCTTGCTCATAGAGCTCCCTCCCTTCCCAAGGTAAATTTAGTTTTCTTCCCCCAAAAAAGAAAATGAAAAGGTTCTCTTATTTCCATAAATTCTTATAGTACATATTTGGAAATTTGGTTCCGTTCCTTTTTTTATCTCCTCCTTTCTCCAAATGTCTGCTGCTTGTTGGCACATAGAAGTTGAAGCAGTGATTGTTCACATTTCTGACAGCTGACACAACTGTCATGTTTTACAATGATCTAGGCTCCAAGTCTCTGTCAGACAGTAAAGAGGGGTTCCCCTACCCTACAGGGCACCAAGAGGATTCCTACAGGGACAGTAGAGACTTCATATCCATGTTTACTGAAAAGGGAAGATCCTCAAGATAATCTCCTCTGTTCCCCTAAAGATAAGATCTGGAGCTTCAGGAGCTAGAAAAGATCTAATAGGGAGGTTTATAACATGGCTCACAACCTTGCAAACTATTACCGGCCCCCTGTGCCTGGAATGGCTAGTTATTTGGTTGGGAGAAACGGGTTAATGTGTGGAAGTGAGATGTCCAAATGTCTGTGGGCTTCCTTTACTTTGCTCCTGGACATTTTCAGAAGCGGTTACTCAATGTCTCACCTCAGGAGTATGGGAATTGTTTTCAGAGATGGCCTCATAATTTCACCAAGATGGTGGCTTTGGCAGACCATGAGGTTTTTCAAGGCAGGGGTTTCTCTCAATTCAACAACCTTTAAGCGCCTACAAAGTACTAGGCACTCGGGATGCACTGATAAAAAAGAGTGACCCCCTCACTGAATTTACAGCTTCCTGGGAAAGGCAGATACAAGACAAGCTATTATACAGACACTTGACATTCGTTGATTGAATAAAATGGTGCCCTGGTGGTTTTTCTGGTGGTACAGTGGTTAAGAGCTTGGCTGCTAACCAAAAGGTCGGCAGTTCGAACTCACCAGCCACTCCTTGGAAACCCTTTGGGGCAGTTCTACTTTGTATGTGATAGGGTCACTATGAGGTGGGATTGACTTGACAGCAATGGGTTTGGATGAATAAAAGAATGGATAAATAAAGAGTGGTAAAAACAGCTATGGCCAGTTACCTTTACAGGGGAGTTTTTGTTTTTAACTGTAGTAAAACATTTGCCATTTCAGCCTTTTCCACGTATATAATTCAGTGACGTTGATTACATTAACCATGTTGTGCAACCATCACCACCACTGTTTCCAAATTTTTTCATTACCCTTAACAGAAACTCTGTACCCTATAGGGGAGTTTTTGAAACCGCTTTACCTGAGAGTCAATAATGCTAAGTACCATCACTTCTTCCTCATTCCTTATCAGCTCTTTCCCCCTCTCCAACAGCTTTATTGCTTTGAGAAATGAGGGTATACTACTCTTTGCCTGCACCCCACCCCTGGCCCTCTGTTAAACCCCCAAAGTTTACGGCTCTGCTAACTGTGAATTCTACTGAGTTTGTTGGATCCTGGTGAGCATATCTGCAACAGGACAGGGGTGAAGCAGAGCAGGAAAGATTTTATAATCATTTTCAGGATTCTAGAATTCTCCACTGTGGTTTCCAAACCATTAGGTAGGTAAGAGCCTGCTTCTTTGGTTTGAAATAATAATTTTAGTCTTTGGAGTAAAATAATGTCAGAGTTCCCTAACTGAAAATCTGGGAAACAGAAATAATTATTCACTCCATGTTGGCTTTTAATGTGGTAGCAAACATTAAACACAGAGGGACAAATGATTAAATAGGAATAGATCTTTCTTCACGTCCTTTAATTCCCTCTCACATTATTCAGCTCCAGCCATTCGTTATTCTTTGCTTAAAGCAGTTCTGTCCCAACAGCTTTAACAAAGGGAGCAAAATAGGAGAGGGGATAGGGTGAATACCTGAGCGGGAAACAGCAGGAAATGTACAGGGTATGTGAACATTAAAACATTAGGGCTTAGAAAAGGGGAAAAAGAACTGGAATGGCTTCCCACTCATGAACACAACTACAGCTTTCTCTCTCCTGGGGGATGCCTTACATCTATTTTTTTAAATGTATGTGCTGGTGGGTGGAGGGTAGAGACTGAGTAGAGCAAGACAGAAAGAGAAAGATGAGGACATGGAGAAGAAGAAGGGATTCAGAAAAAAAAGATAAAATTCATGCTCAGTAGAGGGATGGAAGTGCTAAGGCCTCCACACAGAAACCTGCAACACCTCCCACCTCAGATCACAGGAAAGTGCAGTTTGACAAATATTTTTTGATCATCCACTTTTGCCAGGCCTTGTGCTAGGCCACTTGTAGGTAGCTGATAAATAACTGTTGTATTGCATTGATCATTCTCCTGTTCTGATCTCTCTGCCAATAATAAAATGTGCCTGTTGGAGACTGTTAGCTATTTTTTAAAATATTTTAATTTTTTTTGTTGTTGAGAATATACGCAGCAAAAACATACACCAATTTAACAGTACCTACATGTACTTTTACATGTACGATTCAGTGACACTGATTTTATTCTCCAAGTTGTGCAACCCTTCTCATCCTCCTTTTCTGAGTTGTTCCTCTCCCATTAACATAAACTCACTGCCCCTGAAGTTCCTCTCTAATCTTTTGACGTACTGTTGTCAATTTGATCTCATATAGATAGATCTTAAGAGAGCATAATGCTTGAGGCAGACATTCTTTACTAGCTAAGCTAAACTACTATTTGGTTTTAAAAAGACTTCAGGGAATATTTTTGGCTTCGGGTTTAAAGATTATCTCAGAGCAATAATTTCAGGGTTTCATCCAGCCTTCATGGCTCCAGAAAGTCTGGATTTCATGAGAATTTGAAATTCTGTTCTTAATTTTCCCCCTTTTAATCAGGAGTTTAAAAAAATATATATATTTTATTGTTTTTGGTAAAAGCTTACACTTCAAATTAGGTTCTCATGTAACCATTACTACACAATGTGTTAACATTTTCATTACTTCCCTTCTGGATGTTTCACTTCTAGTAATCTGGTTTCCTTGTCCTGTTACCCTTTCAACTTTGCTTTAGAATAATTGTTGACCATTTGGTTGATCAGATTCTTGATCACCATATTTTCACACAAATAACATGCACTTCCTATGTTTGTTTGCCAGCCATGCCCTCCCTGGTAAGCACACAATGCTAATTTATTTACAGCAACATGTAAATAAAATATTTTAATTTTTTTTGTTGTTGAGAATATACACAGCATATTCGAGTCGATTCCGACTCATAGCGACCCTATAGGACAGAGTAGAACTGCCCCATAGAGTTTCCAAGGAGAGCCTGTGGATTTGAACTGCCTACCCTTTGGTTAGCAGCCGTAGCACTTGACCACTACACCACCAGTGTTTCCAAAAACTGGCATAGTGGTGCTTAATGAAAATAGCTCAAGGGGGTGGGAGGGAGGATGTGGTTGACAAACATAGAAGGCATGTGTTATTTGTGTAAAAATACAGTATTAGTTTTCCTTCCTCAACAGCCATAGATGCTCAGAGGAATCCTGTCTTGGTCTCCAAGTGAGTAATAAAATTAGTCAAGGTTCTTAAGCCAGTATTTCATAGATTGGATTTTTATAATCTGCAGCTATTTACTTGTAATCTCCAAGTATAAGCTACAAGGCTTAAAAATGTTCTCTAAAACTATAACCTCAATGGGAATGAAAGAAAACAAGAGTAAATAAAGGTTGTTTAGGCAGCTGAATGCAGTTAGTTTAATATTGTTTCTACTCGATACATTCTCAGGATTAATCTAGTTATGGCCTAACCCCTTGCACATATGTGGAGATGCGTCTCCCTCCATTGTAACCCGCTCTCCAACAACACACACACACACAGACAGACAGACAGACAGACAGAATAGAAGTGGTGCTGGGGCTTAAATGACTCAAAAAAACAACTTGTGCCAAGGACACCAAGATAATTTCGAGTCTGTCTATCTCAGAGATTCTAGTTATGGTTAGGTTAGCGTGGGTGTCTGGATTCTGAAGAACAGCAGTCTGAGGCCTCAGGAATAGTTTGGCTCTACAATGGGAACTCAGCTAAATTAACATGAATCAAATAGGGAAGATTCATGCAGAATCAATCAGAATCTTGTGAGAGAAAACCTAGTTACTTAATTTTTCTAAACAGAAAGCAAGAAGAGCCTGGAATATAGACTACAATCGGATAGAAAGCTTCTACTGTTACTTGCTAGGGGGGCTGTGGTATAATGGAAACTCCTCAGCATGTAGACCGTGTCATGGAGGAGCCACGTAATGCAGAGAACTAAGGCACAGACAGTGACGTTACTGCAGACATGCTATCATTCAATAGTGGCTACTCTTCCCCTGTGGCACGAAACACCCCAAGTATGAGGGGTTTTAGCTTATGTATTCACACATCAAATATATCTATGGATATGTGGTGGTGTTTGAAAAGAGGTAGAATTAGGTGCAATCAAAATGCATAGTATATTCTTCCTTAAGGGAAAATCAAAAGGGTTTTAAGTACACCTACTTCTCACGTAAGGACTATCTTGTTATTTGACATTTCTCATTTATGACAATAGTACAAAATTTACTACCCAACTATTTTGCACATTAACAAGATGGTGGGCACGGCAGCAATGGCTGCAGAGCATCCTCTCCCTCAAGGGGGGTCTCCAGGTGGCCTCCAGGAAGCTGGGCCATGCTGCCCTTCACCCTCTGCTCCCTCCTGTGGTGAAGGCACCAAGTCCAGCTGCTGTGAGGAGCTGGCCTCCTTCGTGGCTACCGCCTCTGGGCAGATGTACAGGCAACACCAAGCCAGTGGGCGCCCGTCTGGGTTCCCAGCTCCTATGCTGCCTGAGGTCCCGCAGCTCAAAACTGCTGTGGGGTGGGAAGGGAGTAAAGAAAGAGGGCACTGAAGAGGGTGTTTTGAAGAAATGCATGCAAGTTTAACGACATCCTAAAGGGAGCCGACAGGGCCTGAAGCCTTCACCTGCATGACCAGGCTCCCAGTGCCCTCAAAGGAAGCCCCAAGCCTCGGTGATTTGCCAGGACTGGAAGGAAAAGCAGGCTCCTGAATTGTGAACATAGAGCTTGTGGGGGTGGGAGTGGAGCCCTGGAGGCAGCTCCGTGAGGGAAGCTCTGACCCAGCACAGGAGGAAGGTGAAGTGGTTAAGCTGTGGGAACTCCAGTCACACAGTCCAGCTTTATCCAGCTTTGCCTCCTCTAAGCCTCCTACTACGCAGAGGAATAATCCACGACTGGACTTGTCACAGTGATGAGTACATCACTACATCTTAGCTGTTATGTCTGTACTTTCTAAATAAACAAAATTGGACAAATGGATGGTCTGCAAACAGGAAAAAAAAAAAAACCTTCATTTTTGCATAATGCAAATTTTTGCATAATGACCTGGTCTTTGCAACCCAACCATGTCAATAAGTGAGGAGTGGGTGTAGTTAAAAAAAAAAAAAAAAAAAGAAGTGGGCATGTGTTGACACGAGGGAGATTCCACTGTTCTGTTATCTCTGCAGTTCTTTAGTCTACATTCCTTTATGCCTCACAACACTCCAGTGGCTCCTCAGGATGTCGATTACAGAGGGTTCTTTTTTTATTGTGCTTTAAGTGAAAGTTTACAGTTCAAGTTAGTTTCTCATACAAAAATCTATACACACATTGTTATGTGACCCTAGTTCCTCTCTCTATAATGTGACAGAACACTCCTCCTTTCCAGCTCAGGTTTCCCGCGTCCTGTCAACCAGCTCCTATCCCTTTTTGCTTTCTCATCTCGCCTCCGGAGAGGAGCTGCCCATTTAGTCTCATGTATCTACTTGAGCTAAGAAGCACTCTTTTCATGAATATCATTTTATGTCTTATAGTTCATTTTTTAGTTCAATCTAATCTTTGTCTGAAAAGTTGGCTTTGGGAATGGTTTCAGTTCTGGGCAAAGAGAGAGTCCAGGGGCCATGTCTTCGGGGGTCCTTCCAGTCTCAGACCATTAAGTCTGGTGTTCTTACTAGAATTTGAGTTCTGCACCCCACTTTTCTCCTGCTCCATGAGGGACTCTCTGTTGTGTTCCCTGTCAGGGTGGTCAATGGTGGTAGCTGGGCACCATCTAGTTCTTCCAGTCTCAGGCTGATGGGAGTCTCTGATTTATGCGACCCTTTCTGACAGAGACTTCTTGAGATCATTCTAGCTCATTCTTAGGTCAAATCCTACCTATTTGTGTACAATGCTGGCAGTAGCTTTGAAGTCCTTATCTGATCTTCTGTATGTAGATTCTGGATCAGAATTTGGGATGCTGGTTTCTATAACCAGTTGGCTCTATTCCTAAAGCTCAGAGACAATTTTTGCAAAAGTCTAACCAAAGAACATTATACTTACCATGCACACTACATATTTATATCTTAGCAGCTTGAACTGACATCACAGGACACATACCTTCTACTAGTGTATTTGTAACAACACTCAAGATACTGTTGATTCTGTCCTTTCGTCCATAGGAAGCCAGTTGCTCCATGGAAACTAAGAGAGATCCAGGGCCTTTCTTCTTAATTTCCACCTCAGTTGTTGCCTGAAAATAATTGCAAATAGGGTGAGTAAAGTCTTAGAAACCCAAGGCTGGGCCTTATTGGCTAGACATTCCAGAGCGCCAGCAAGAACAAATGCTCTTTATTACATTTTTAACTTTTATCCTACAATCCTATTCACTTCAAGAAATAGATTAAAGCAAGTCGGCCATGGGTCATCCTTAGTTCTGTAGATGACAGGGCTGAGTTATTTAATACCAATTTGTACAAATCCAAAATGAGCCCAAGAGTCTGGCTGGGACCTAAATACCTCACGTGGTCAACTCTGAGCCTAGAGTAGAAACACTAGATCCCCTAGGGTCACCCAACAGAAGTGAACCCTGAGTTTACCTGTCCTAATATTCACAGGATTTGACTAGAAACTGGACCACATGAAAAAATAAGTCAAATTTGCCTCTACTTGAAATTTCATTAAGGGCTAAATCCCTGACCACACTATTACAGATTCTGTAAAAGCACCATCATTTTACCAAACTGTCGTTTCTAAATGCCAAACCTGGGCCTAACTGAACCTTAGCAAGTCAAAGTTCTATCTCAAACCCACACTTAACCTCTAAAAAAAAAAAAAGATAAGATAAACATATAAAACCAAAACCAAACCCACTGCCGTCAAGTCGATTCCAACTCCTAGCAACCCTATAGGACAGAGTAAAACTGCCCCGTAGAGTTTCCCAGGAGTGCCTGGCAGATTTGAACTTCCAACCTTTTGGTTAGCAGCCGTAGCACTTAACCATTAAGTCACCAGGGTTTCCATATATGATGTAATATATTTCAATTAAAATAGCAAAACTTTATTATACTTCCTTACAGTGGCTTGGAAAAGGAACACATGAGGTCTAAAAGTTGCTATCAAAATAAAACCGTATCACCTGCAATGTTCAAATTTCCAGCCACACAAAAAATGCCAGAAAATGTCATTAGATTGTTATACAAAATATATGTTACATGCTCATTCTGGACAACTGGTATGCTGGCTCCTAACTAAGCATCTCTTAATGTCCCCTGCTTGTGTTCTTTGTGTCAATCTGAGTAGCCTACATCAGATCAGGCTCAACTGGGTACCTTAAAATCTAGCTTTCTAGTAACTATGACATCCACTGTAACAATGTCATCCATGTAAATCTGGCTGCCCCTTTTCTGGTGAAGGTCAGAGGGCAGAACCACGAAGCCACAATCTTAGTAATCATCACTCCTCAGGGGAAAGGGAAGTGATATACTTTTATGAGGCTTGAGAAGCAAATGGCTGATATCAGTACCAGAATGACCCTAGCTGGTTTCTTTTTTTAGGGGGGAAGGGGAAATCCCATTGCTGTCAAGTCGATGCCGACTCATATCGACCCTACAGGACAGAGCAGAACTGCCCCATAGGGTTTCCAAAGCTGTAATCTTTACAAGAGCAGACTGTTGAGTCTTTCTCCCACGGAGTGGCTGGTAGGTTTAAACTGCTGACCTTTCAGTGAGCAGCCAGGCTCTTAATCTCTGTGCCGCCAGGGCTCCTTTTATACATATCTGAAGAAATACATCAAAAAGCCCTTCTGTCTTCTGTACATTTATATTTTAAAAACTGTAGAGAAGAAATTTCCTGGCAGATGACAACATTTATTTTATCAAAGTGTTTCATCAAACTGCTTCACTGATCGAGACATTTGGTTCACCTTGGGGTTTTGCTTTGTTTTGTTTGTTTGGCAGAGTTACAGAATTGGGAAGGAAAATGACCAACTTCCTTGGGAATTCCTGGCTGCAGTACTATACAAACATCTGGATATGACTTGTTAGCCATTAACTCAGGTTATGATAAAATACATTTCTTTGAGAATTTACTCTTTGCTGCCATTCTCAGCCTGACAGTCACGATATTTAATACATCAGTTTAAGCTACTACATTTTTAGATGAGAATCATCTAAAACTGAACATAGAAAGCCCAATACAATGGACACTTTCATTTCTGGCACTGTTTTGATCCCAAATTTTTACTGAGCTGTCCTTCTGCAAATCCATAGCACACGGTAGATAATTCTCATAATGCTGACCCCCAAAGTACTGTAAGAGCTGATGGACAAGTTTACTCATCAAGGAAGGATGAAACTGCATTTAACATAGCTTTGGTGCTGAGTGTATCCTTCTGTTTTCTGGACATAAATAAAATAAAATAACAATATATAAAACTTATAGCCTTTAGTAACACCAACCTTAAAAAAACAAAACTAATGAAAGTGCAGTCTAAAAGACTTGGTCAAACTTTAAAATTATTATTTGGTGATCCCTATTTGAAAGATAATATTTTTTAGGTTGGATTTTTAAAAATCCACACAAGGAAAAATTCATCCCCAAACTTAATATTAGCACAGAGCAATTATTATGTCTTTCTCTGTAAAATAAAAGTAAATTATAGCAGGAATATGTGACGATAACTTCTGTAACATTAAAATTTGTTCTGTAATTCCCTTATAAAATACATCTTTATTTTCAAAAAAGAAATTGAAAGATACTAAGAAATGAAATTTTCAAAGCCTGTACTTAGGGAAGGAGCCTTGGTGGCAGAGTGGTTAAGTGCTCAGCTGCTAACCACAAGGTCAGAGGTTTGAACCCACCAGCTCATTCCATGGGAGAAAGATGTGGCAGCCTGCTTCCACAAAGATTTACAGCCTTGGAAATCCTATGGGGCAGTTCTACTGTCCTATAGGGTTTTTATAAGTCAGAATTGACTCAATGTCAGTGGGATACTTAGGGAAATACAGAGTATAAAAAAAGATTTTAAAATAGTATGTTATCTTTGTTTTTACGTAGGCAAGGAACATTTAGCACAGATCCAAATAACTGGCTCTACCAAAAAGTCTTGTAGTAACTGTAAGATATCTAGAAAAACCCGTGCGGGTTTAGAAATTAAGCAACATACTTCTAAAAATTTATGGATCAAAGAGGTAATAACATGGGAAGTTAGAAAATATTTTAACTAAATAATAATGAAAATATAATATCAAGATTTATAGGATACAGGTAAAGTAATGATTAGAGGGAAACTGATAGCATTAAGTGCTTATATTAAAAATAAAAAAAGGTGGAAAATTAATGCTCTAAGCTTCTACTTTAAAAAGCTAGAAAAAGATCAAATACAACTCTAGAGGAAGGAGTCCCCAGGTGGTGCAAACAGTTAATGCGCTCAGCTGCTATCTGAAAGGCTGGAGGTTTAAGTCCACCCAGAGATGTTTCGAAATAAAGGCCTGGAAATCTATATCTGAAAAACCAACCATTGAAAACTCTGTGAAGCACAGTTCTACTCTGATACACAAGGAGTTGCCATGAGTTGGAACTGATTCCATAGCAACTAGTTAAGTAGACGAATCACGCCATTTCGTCCTGAATAAAACAGAAAAAGTTATCAAAACACAACTTACCAAAACTGACACAAGAAGAAACAGAAAATTTAAATATTCCATGACGAAAGAAATTATAATAAAAAGCCTTACCACAAAAAACAAACAAACAAAAAAAAAACTGCAGGCCCAGATGGCTCTACGAGTGAATTCTATCAAACATTTCAGGAAGAAATATACCAAGCTTACACAAGATCTTTCAGAAAGCACAATAAAGGAACAATTCTCAACTTGTTTTACAAAGCTAATAAACCTGATACTTGATACTCTGATAGCAAATATACCAAAAATAATACCAGAAAAGAAAATCACAGACCAATATCCTCATAAACAAAGATAAAAATCCTCAACAAAATATAAGCAAAAAGAATCCAGCAATATATACAAAGGATAATACATCATAATGAAGCAGGATTTATTCTAGAAAACCAAGGTCAGTTTAATACTAGAAAAAACGTCTATGACATTCATCATCGTAACAGAATAAAGGAGAAAAGCCATACGATCATCTCACAGATGCAGAAAAAGAACATATGACAAAATTCAACACCTCTTCCTAATAAAAATTCTCAGCAAACAAGGGTAGAATGTAACATCTTCAATCTGAGAAAGGACATCAATGAAATACCTATAGCCAACATCATACTTCCAGGTGAAACATTAAATGCTTTTCCTCTAAGACCGAAAACAAGGCAAGAATGGCTGTTTTCATTACTTCTACTCAATTTTGTATCTGGAGTCCTAGCTAGTACAGTAAAGTAAGAAAAGGAAATAAAAGGAATAAAGATTGCAGATACTATTACTCACAGATAATATTATTGTGTATGTAGAAAATCATATGGAATTCACAAGGAAAAAAAACCTTATAGAACTAATACGTTCATTTATCAAGGTTGCAGAATAAAAGTCAACATAAAAAAATCAACTGTATTTCTATACTCTAGCAACACACTTGGAAAATAAAAATTTTAAAATTATACGTTTTTAATATTTACAAAAAATATCAAATACCAAGGAATAAATCTAATGAAAGATGCGCAAGATCGCCACTACAAACTATACAACTTTGATGAGAGAAATTGTAAAAGACCTAAACAAATGAATAAATATGCCACACTTACAAAGACTGTAATACTCAGTATAATTAAGATGCCCATTCTCCCCAAATTGATCGATAGATTCAGTGCATTTCCTATGAAAATGCTAAGCTTTTTAAGAGAAATTGACAAGGTGATTCTAAAATTCATAAGAAAGGACATGCAAATAATCTAAAATAGGAAAATAATTTTTAAAGCGGTTATTCTTTTGTTCAGAGCACTTATACTACCTCATTTCAAGACTTATTGCAAAGTTACAATAATCAAGGCAAATGTCGTATTGGCATAAGCACAAACAGACCCAGGGAATCGAACGGAATCCATAAACAGATCCGTACATATATATACATCGACTGATTTTTGGCCAAGACGCCAAGTCAATTCAACAGGAAAAGGAAAGTCTTTTTAAACAAATGGTGCTGAAAAACTGGATATCCATCCAGGTTAACCCTATCTCGTGTCACACACAAAAATTAATTTTAGGTGAATCAGAGATCTGAATGTAAAACCTAGAACCATAAAGCTCATAGAAGCAAAATATCATCACCACCTTGGAGTAGGTAAAAATTTCTTGGACGAGATACAAAAACAATATCATAAAAGAAAAAAAATTGATACATTGGATTTCATTAAAATTAAAGTTTATATGTCAAATAAAGGACTTGTATTTAGATCATATAAAAACTCTAAGAAATCATTAATAAAAAGACAAACTCAGTTAAAATATAAGCAAAAGATGTAAACAGACAGCTCATAAAAGAAGATATTTGAGAAGCCAACATGCACATGAAAAGACCCTCATCATTAGTCATTAGAGACACGCAAATTAAAAATCACAACAAGATATTTTACATCCACTAAAATGCTAAAATCAAAGACTAACAACACCAAATGCTGGCTGGGATGTGGAGCAATGGGAGCCAATACATAGTTGGTGGGAATATAAAAATGGTACTCCATTTTGTAGAACCATCTGACAGTTTCTTATAAAGTTAAGCGTACATTTACCATATGACCAGGAAATTTCACTCCAAGTTATTTATTCAAAATAAATGAAAACATGTACCCACAAAAAGAGTTGTACAAGAATGATCATAGTCAGTTTATCCATAATAGTCACAAACCAGAAAAAACCCAAACGTCCATCTGCAGGAGAATGGATAAACAAATTGTGCTATGCTTACAACGTGAAATACCACTCAGTAATAAAAGGAATGAACTACTGATATACAAGACAACATGAATGTATCTCAAAAACATCTGTTGATGTTACATAATTCCACATGTATGAGAAAAACTAATCCATGACGTAGAAGTCAGAAGTGGATGCCTGGAGAGTGAAAAGATTGACTAGAAAGTACATGTGTGTACTTCCTGGGAAAGTCTTGCGGAAAAACGTTTTATAGACAATCTTCAACTGGTCAGAAAGCTCTTTCCTCACCTATTTTTTACTCACAACTTTGGTAACCCTTGAGTGAGGGTTACCCAATGTACTGCTGGAATACTGATTACGAATGCAGTGTGTGAAAAATACGTATAAAGTAAAAAGTTATCTGTACTCATCAGATCAGACTGATTAATGGAGAGACAGAGAACATATTCACCTTTATAAACTGCCTAAGATGACATAAATTTAAACTGCCTAAGTTTTTTTAAGATGACAAATTAAAACTGCCTAAGAAGGACACACCTAAAAGTGCTAAGCACAAGTCAGGGGCTAAAATAGCGCCCAAAGAAAAATACATTTGCACTACTAAGATGATTTAATCTGTCAGAACCAGAATACCAAGATGGGTGGGCAGTCCTGGCAGCCCTTCCTCCCTAAGGGAAAGGTCTGAAAGGCAGACTGAAAGTCAAGGTTTTGGCTATATCTTGTTTTCTTCTTTCTATTTTTGGGGTAATTTAAAAATTGAAATACAATTTATATAACATAAAATTCACCATTTTAAAGTGTTCAACTCAGCGCTTTTTCGTATATTCGCAATGTTGTACAACCATCACTACTATCTAATTCCAGGACATTCCTATCACACCGAAGAGAAATCCTGTACCTGTTAGCAGTGACTCCCAATTTTCCTCCTCCCCATGCTCCCTGGCAGTCACTAATCTACATTCTGTCTCTATGGATTTGCCTACTCTTGACATTTCATGTAAATGAAATCATATAATATACGGCCTTTTGTGTCTGGCTTCTTTCTTTCGGCATAATGTTTTCAGTTTATCCATGTTGTAGCATGTATCAATACTTCATTTCTTTTTATGGCCAAATAACATTCGACTGTATGCATATACCAGAAGCCACGGTAGCACTGTAGTTGAGTGCTCGGCTGCTAACTGAAAGGTCGGCAGTTCGAATTCACCAGCCCTTCTGCAGGAGAAAGATGTGGCAGTCTGCTTCCATAAAGATTACAGCTGTGGAAACCCTATGGGGCAGTTGTAGTCTGACTTATAGCATCACCCTATAACCACATTTTGTTTATCCATTCATCAGCTGGTGGACATTTGGGTTGTTTCCACTTTTTGGCTTGAATAATGCTTTATGAACATTTGTGTACCAGCTTTGTGAACGTATGTTTTCAATTCTCTTAGGTATACACCTAGGCGTGGCACTGCTCAGTCATATGGTAACTCTATGTTTAATTTTTTTTTTGAGGCACTGCCAAACTGTTTTCCAAAGTGGCTGCACAATTTTACACTGCCACTAACAATGTCGGCTATTGTTTCTTATGTCAGACTACACCCAACTGAAGGGATGAAAACCTGAATCAGGCTCTCTCCCACGAAAGGCAGCTTTGTAGTCTGATGCCACCTAAAATTCTGCTAGGGATTCTGTGAGGCGTACCTCCGCTATGGGCTCAGCCGTCCGGTTCTTATCACCTCGAGGTAGGGAGAGGGCTTCTTCCTTCAATCGTGCCAAGATTCAAGGGCCAGGGGAAAGGGCATATATCCAGCCTCTCCTCCCCTCCCCTACTACTTCAGGTCATTTTAGGGGGAGGAAGTGGAGGTGTATGGTTTTTTTTGTTTCTTTTTGTTGGGGCTGTGGGAAAGAGAGTAAACAACTTGTTAAAGTCAGGAATCTCTGCTTTTTTGTGCTCAGCCTACAAGGAGCTTTGGGGCAAAACTGTCAGTAACAGAGGAAGTGATTTGAGAACCTTAATTAAGTTCTTTGAAATTAAACCCAGTAATAGTTTGTTCCATTCTCTTAGCCCAAATGCATAGCTTATTAGGGCATTTAGCCACTGACTTCCAACCTCCTAAGTAAAAACTGTCCTTCTCAAAGAGATATCCTAAAAACATCTGCATAGTCTGCCCACATTTCTATAGGTCTACCCAAGGAAGCTCAACTTGTTACTGACTTAAAACTGCTTTTAAATGGAAATACATAACTAGGTATTTATTGGCCTGTCACCTTTCCAGAAAATTAGAAAATCTTAGAAATGGCCCTAGAACCTAGCCATCGATCAGTCTCTGTTCAATCCTTTCTCAGTTTTTTATAGTGCTCTGCTTTAAAATAACTGTTCATCAATTTCTCTTTCTCAAACAAAGGACCTTTAGAATCTTAGAAGGAATCTCCCACTATCTGAGCAAGTCAGTAGAAATCCCACTGTCTACTTCTTAGGGCTAAATAGGTCACAAAAATACGAAAAAGGAATGAGAACTGGCTTTCTGAACAGCAAGAATGGGCCAAACAATATGCCCCACACTTTATACATGTCGTTTTATTTAATTTTCATAATAGCCCTATAACACTGGCCCTTTTACCTCTTTTTTAAAGATAAAGAAACGGGCTCGAAGAGGTTAAGTTAATTTCCCAGAGTCACATAACAAGTAAGTGAAGAACTTGAGTTTTGGAGTTAGGATAATACAATGATTAACTGTTAAGGCCCAAATCCTGACTCTGCTGCGTACTGCACAATCTCGGACAAGTTACTTCATTTCTCTCAGCCTTGGTTTCCTCATCAGTAAAATGCAGATACTAACAGTATCTACCTCATGGAGGAGGGGCGCTATAAGCATTAAATGAGATAATGCTTGCATATGTGCAAGCTAACGCAACATGATTTCTGAGTTATGTGTGATTTGGAATTGTCAGTGACACCTACCTGCTCTCGTTATTAGTAAAAAGCACATGCTTTCTCAGTTCAGAGACGAAGACATGGGGGAAGACCAAAAGTCAAAATTCCCCAAACTACCAAAAAAAAAAAAAAAAAAATCACTATTCAATCACAACTAAATAATTAATGAAAACGTGAAATAGTTTTTGATAAGACCCTAATGAGGTGATATCTGGATGTCTTTTTTCTTGTGGAATATTAAATTTCTTAATTTGAGCCTGAAGTAAAAACACAGATGTGGCTTATCTTAAGCATTAATATTGCATGAGATCAGCTTGGGGACCATCAGTGGTTCCTATACCACTCCAGAAAGCATGAGCCTTTATAACTGAAAGCATTCTGATGGCTCAGATGAAGACATTATACCAGTTTACATTCCCATCAGCAATGCTGGCTACTGTGTCTTCTGTCAGATCGTATCCAACTCAAGGGATGAAAACTGGATCAGATTCTCTCCCATGTAAAACAGCTTGGCTGCAGACACATCCAAAAGCTTTGACAGTAAGAAATCATTAAATCGTGGCCCAAAGAAGAATTAATTGCTTATCTGGGCTGCATATAAAATTATCAATATATTGCATTATTCTTCTAAGGGAGTCCTGGTGGTACAGTGATTAAGAGCTCAGGCTGCTAACCAAAAAGGCTGGCAGTTCGAATTCACCAGCTGTTCCTTGGAAACCCTATAAACTCTGTCTTATACGGTCCTTATGAATTGGAATTGATTTCATGGCAACAGTTTGGTTTTTTTTTGTATTCTTCCGAGATAAGCCTACTACCTCTTGGTTTGTCATACTGTGGTGGCTTGTGTGTTGCTGTGATGCTGGAAGCTATCCCACCAGTATTTCACATACCAGCAGGGTAACCCACGGTGGACAAGTCTTAGTGGCGCTTTCAGACTAAGAGAGACTAGGAAGAAAGGCCTGGTGATCTACTTCCAAAAATTAGCTAATGAAAACTCTACGGATCGCAAAAGAATACTGTCTGATTTAGTGTTGGAAGATGAGCCTCCTAAGTTGGAAGGCACTAAAAATACACAGTGGCTGCAACAATGGAATTGGGCATACCAGTGATTATGAAGACAGCACAGGACCGGGCAATATTTTGTTCCGTTGTACCATGAGTCTCAGTTAACTCGCTGGCAGCTAACAACAACAATTTAATATAATTTACTGTTTCTCCCCTTTCCCAAAGGAACTAATATTTAAGCTGTCAGAAAGTTCTCTTCCATGTCAGAAGGATCTTGGTCCAAGTTCCATCTCCACAAGTCATTAAACGTCTCTCTGAATCTTATCTGTTACTAGGATAAGGTTACCTATCACAATGGATGGTTTTAAAAAGTAAATGAGATCATGTATATAAAGTGCTTAACATAGTATAGTAACCGCTCAGGGTACGGTAGCTATTATTATAATAGGAGCCCTGGTGGTATAGTGGTTAAAAGCTCGGCCGCTAACCAAAAGGTTGTCAGTTTGAATCCAACAG
This sequence comes from Loxodonta africana, assembly GCF_030014295.1. NCBI lineage: Eukaryota > Metazoa > Chordata > Mammalia > Proboscidea > Elephantidae > Loxodonta > Loxodonta africana. The sequence goes on from NC_087345.1 coordinate 90,290,920, forward strand.
CTGTTCCTTGGAAACCCTATGGGGCAGTTCTACTCTATCTTATAGAGTTGCTAGGAGCTAGATTCAACACAACAGCAATGGGTTTGGTTTTGGTTTATCCATTACAGGGACTCCTGGTGGTGCAACAGTTAAGTGCTCGGCTGCTAACTGAAATGTTAGTGGTTTGAACCAAACCAGCGGCTCCATGGGAGAAAGACCTGGTGATCTGCTCCCATGAAGACTACAGCCTGGGAAACCCCACGGGGTAGTTCAACAGGAGCTGCCAAAAACTAAACAAGCAAACAAACAATAAAAAAACCCACCACCACCACCACCACCACAACAACAAAACAAAACCTACTCATCTGCCTTAAGCTGTAGTTCAAGCTCCTGCCTGGATACTTTCCCTTCAGAGAAAAAGTAAGATGTACTAAAATATTTTAAAAAACTGCCAGGACACCAAAATTCAATTTGATTCTCAACATTTCAGCTATCCTAACTGTTCTGTCCATGCCTTCCCAGCCCTCCTTCTCCTTTGATATCGTCTCTTGCTTTTGCTTCTTAGATGAGAAAATAGTAACTTATCTGATTGTAGAACTTCAAAATTTATTCTTAGACACATATTTAGTGAAAATCAAATAAAAATTAAATTTAAAGATAATAATTTACAACACTTATTTTAGCCAGCTATCTGGTTTTGGGGGGACTTTTGGGTCACTATTTATTATTGTTGTTGCTGATCTTAAATTAACAGTTCTCCAGAAAAGTAATGACCATATGACATCAAAATCAACTCAGAGACAGAAGATTGGGGTCTCTGACTCTACCACTGATGAGCTGAGTCACTTCAAGAAAACACGACCCTGAAACCGGAAGAACTAGATGGTACCCAGCTACCACTACTGACTGCTCTGACTGGGATCACAACAGAGGATCCTGGACAGAGTGGGAGAAAAACTGCAGAACAAAAATCAAATTCACTAAAAAGACAAGACTTACTGGTCTGACAGAGACTGGAGGAACCCCTGAAATTAAGGTACTAAGACACCCTTCTGAACTGGAACTGAAGCCATTCCCAGAGGCCACCTTTCAGCCAAACCAGAGGCAGGCCCATAAAATAAACAATAACACCCAAGACGAATATGCTTCTTAGAACAATCAATTATGAGATCAAAAGGGCAACATATGCTCAAAAGCAAAAATGAGAAGGCAGGAAGGGACAGAAAATCAGGATGAGAACAAACGAGGAATCTGGTACAGAAATGGGGAGAGTGCTGACGCATTGTGGGGAATGAAATCAACGTCATGTAACACTTCATGTACAAACTATTGAACGGGAAATAATTTGCTCTGTAAGCTTTTAGCTTACAGAAAACAACAAAAAAAATGAAACATTCTCTGAGGCTACTGCCCCCTCTAAGAAATAGAAATAATCATTTCCACTTTGCCAGCCTTACAGAAATTTATTCAGATCAAACTAAATAATGAACATAAAAGTAATTTTTAACTTATAAAAAGCTGTACAAACATAAGGGAGAAAGTATTTTGCTTTTAAATAAAAAAACCGGGAGAGAAAACACAACCTCCAAACTGACTTCTGAATTTTTATCTGTACAGCCAACAACTGCTCTAAAATGCTAAAAACAGATCATTCTGAATAATTTCAGCCATTGTTGTCCAGTTTTCCTCCATACATGCATCATGCTAATTAAAAGATTGGCTATCTTCATGCTGTGTTAGAGAAAACTGAAGTGTTAGAATAAAATAGACTGACATGCTATCACAAGGAGCTTAGACCAGCTAAAGAGGGGCTGAGGAAAGTCAAGGAATTAGAGGTAGGAAGGATTAGGATCACTGAGGTCATATGAACTGAAAACCAAAAAAAGGTATAAACAGCTTAGAATTTAAAGAAATGTTAAGAGATGGCGTTTCCAAAGAGGGAAACCATTATTCAAACCCCGGACAAGTGATTTTGTGAAGCTATTATATGCAACTCCTTCAGAGCCTGACATTTGATTACATTTAAAATTCATCTTTTGCTTCCCTTTTCCTTCCTCCCCCATACACCATGTGTTCTTGTCCTAGGCTCCCACTTTTACCTCCTTTGATTTACTTCCATTTCACTCCTCTATGAAAGCCTAGGTCCAGCCTCACACTGGCTCCTTCACCTCTCCTTGCCTGGCTGTTCCAGGTGCACACCTCCCACCCCCAATATCGCGGACACATTCCTCTTTGGAAAAACCACATCTCCTTGCAGAGAAGACTTAGAAAATTATTCCAAACCATGTTCCCTCATCTTAGTTAGAAAGATAAAAGCTTTAAATTCCAAGCTGTTTCCCTCGGAGGGTAGAGGAGTTTGGGGGGAAGAGAAGCAATGGTAGTTGTAAACCCGCTCAGACTTGGTCATTGGTGGTGGCAGTATGCCATTCTCATTCTATCCGGGCAGGATCCACTGGCCAGAGGCATTCAGTCAGTCAAAGCAGACGGCAGGAGGGAGATAGAAGGGCAAAAGGGGAGAGATACAAAGATGAAAAGAAAAAAAGGGATAAGATAGAGGAAGGAGTTGATGGGAAGTGGAATAGTAAACAAGGAAGGAAGGTGGGGGAAATTGAAGCAAAGAAAAAGAGGAAAACAGGGAGAGTAAAAGAGGAAGAAGAGAAGAGGGAAACAGAAATAAACCAGGAAGGAGAAAACAAACGTTGGGGGGTAAAAACAAGAGTCGGGGCAGAGTGTGGGTGGAATGGGAAGAGCAGGGAAAGAAGGGAGGACTGCAGCGGGAGACTGCCATGCCTAGCCTCGATCTATTTGTTTACTTCCTTACACTGTCATCAGTAGCTGCCTTATCTATTTTCACCTCTGGCAGAAGACGCCCGCCGATGTGGGACCCGGGGCCGCCGATGAGGGACACCACGCCGTTGCAGTCCACCGTGCTGTTGCGCTTCACGCTGCGCCGCAGGCTGGGGAAGATGCGCGACGAGCGGCTGCCCTGGCTGTAGCCGCTGTAGCCGCTGTAGCTGCTGCGCCGCTCGCGGGCCCGGATGGGGATGAACAGCGAGTCCCGGCGGCCCTCGCTCTCCTCTACGGTGCTGTGCTCATCATCCGCAAACTCGTTCTCCGAGCCCGGGTCTCGGAACCGCCCGGGCCCCCTGAAACTGAAGATGCTGCTTTTGCTGTTGTGGCGGGAGAGGAACGGGGAGCCGGGAATGCTGAGCAGGGACTGTAGGGCAGGAAGAGAGAGAGAAAAACAGAGGTAGGAGATGCGGAGTGGACCCCTTACAGTTTCAGCAAAGGCGGTTAGTCTTCCCCAGCCAGGCCCCACCCTTGTATTCCCGTTATCAGAAGTGTTTCCAGAAAGTACTTCTGGATGCTGAATTTCTACTACTGTTCATCACCCATTATTACTCACTTGCCCTTGCCCTCTTAATCTTGAGGTACACCTGTCTGACCAGTTTAAGATTCAAAAATTCTACTCATTGTTCATTCATGCATTGCTAAAAAGCTTTTATTTTATGCTAGTCTATGTGGCAGATCCATAGGAAAACACATCGGTGTGTCTATTTCTCATTACTATAGGCTCACATGGAATTTTTTTTTTTTAAATGTACAAAGGATTTATTAAAGAAATGCTCCCAAAAGAAACCTTTGAGGGAGTGGGGCAAGGGCAGGGGCAGGACAGGGAAAAGAAGGAAGCCAAGCAAGGCTGTAATTTCAGACCAAGTCCCAGCCTCAGCCTGGTCTTGAGTGGAGCTCTGGAGCACGCGTTACACCTCCAAGTTTGTCCTCACTGGAGGTAGGGAGCTGGCCTCTCAATCTCCTGCACCAGGAAATCAGTGGCTGTTGGCACCTCAGGGCCTCAGTAAACTCCCAAGCACTGCCATTTTCCTGTTCAAACAGGTAAAACTCCAGGAGTTCAAGGTGAGCTCTCTGAAGACTGCAGGAGGCAGTCAATAGAAAGCAAAGCTCACTGACGCTGGGGTGAGGGCACAATGAACCAGTAAAAGGAATTCCAGGGCATCAGGGCAGAGCGCCACCAACCTTATGCTTAATCATATCCCCTTTAACTTGAAGATACTTAGGATATTTAACTCATTCAAGTTAGACTATATGCCTCACTTAGTGAAAAAGGGAGGGGGAACATTTAAATAGTGGCAGCATCACGTGCTATTGTCGATAGGCATATACCGTTCTAACTACTCTAATGGTGATCCTCAAACATCTTTGCTCATGCTCTCAAAAATTTTTTTGAAAAATTATGTTCTTTGCCTCTACCCCATTATAAGTCAACAAAAAATTCTTTTTCATCAAAAGTTTAAATAGTTGTAAATTATGTAACTCTCCAGAATACTGTAAATATTGAGATTTTAAGTAAAAGTCTTCTTTACCACTTAGAAATATTTCATTTTTCTCCTTCAACTCATATTTTCATCCTATATTCCCTAGAGAATTTTATGCTACCATGTATTTTTGTTTTAATATATTTTATTGATCACCCTTGAACACTCTTCTGTAACAAAAAAAATTATAAACTGTACTTAAAATTAAAAAAAATTCCTTATACCAAATTAAAAAATTTCTCCTGGATTGAGTTTTTCTTACAATTCTCAATACAACTGATAAAAGCTACCCAAATATATACTTTTATAAATAATTATTAAGAAAATTTTATTAAAACACATCTCAAGATGGATGAGTTTTTCCAAATGGTACTTAAACATATGTAGATATTAGAATGAAATGAATTTTTTAATTACGGAGAAATCGATAAGTATAATAGAATGGAAGAATTGTATTATTACAATGTCATGTAATTCTTTGAGTATCTTCTAAGTTATATCCAAAAATCACATAAGTGATGAGAAAATTTTATTTTTTTAAGCAAAATTTATTTTAAGTGGCTGACAACTCAATTAAGTCTTCTTCCAATTTTTTTGAAAGTAAATAACTGAAAACCACCCAACTTGCCGAAAGATTTGTTACCTAGTTGTTACCTGTCTATATTTCTTGGTAGGATACCAAAAAGGCTTTATGCGACTAATCAACGATTATTAATTATATGGGTTACTCTCCTATACCTTGTTTAACCCAACAGAAAAGGTTGGAATAATCAAAATATCACTAATTTCTATATGCCACTGCCAACATTTATTTATTTTTTGTTATTTTTAATAATTTTTATTGTGCTTTAAGTGAAAGTTTACAAATTAAGTCAATCTCTCACACAAAAACTTATATACACCTTGCTACATACTAATTACTCTCCCCCGAGACAGCCCGCTCTCTCCCTCCACTCTCTCTTTTCGTGTCCATTTCGCCAGCTTCTAACCCCTTCTACCCTCTCATCTCCCCTCTAGGCAGGAGATGCCAACATAGCCTCAAGTGTCCACCTGATGCAAGAAGCTCACTCCTCACCAGCATCCCTCTCCAACCCATTGTCCAGTCCGATCCATGTCTGAAGAGCTGGGTTTGAGAATGGTTCCTGTCCTGGGTCAACAGAAGGTCTGGGGGCCGTGACCACCGGGGTCCTTCTAGTCTCAGTCGGACCATTAAGTCTGCTCTTTTTACAAGAATTTGGGGTCTGCATCCCACCGCTCTCCTGCTCCCTCAGGGGTTCTCTGTTGTGTTCCCTGACAGGGCAGTCATTGGTTGTAGCCAGGCACTATCTAGTTCTTCTGGTCTCAGGATGATGTAGTCTCTGGTTCATGTGGCTCTTTCTGTCTCTTGGGCTCCTAATCGCCTTGTGTCCTTGGTGTTCTTCATTCTCCTTGATCCAGGTGGGTTAAGACCAATTGATGCATCTTAGATGGCTGCTTGCTAGCGTTTAAGACCCCAGAAACCACTCTTCAAAGTGGGATGCAGAAGGTTCTCTTAATAAATTTTATTATGCCAACTGACTTGGATGTCCCCTGAAACCATGGTCCCCAAACCCCTGCCCCTGCTACACTGGCCTTCAAAGCATTCAGTTTGCCAACATTTATTTTTTAGTAAGATGATCTTATTTTATCACATGCTTTAAATTATTTTCACCCAAATCTTAAAGCCACCAATTTAGCTCCTTTAAGACAATGCCTACCATACCACCTAAATGGCAAAGCCAGGCCTCACCATCAAAGTACATCAGACTTATTTGGCCAAATCAGACTTATTTTCACTGGAAAAAATTTAATCTCATTTTTTATTTTTAATAAATGCATTAATGTACAATTTAACAAAGTATGAAATTATTAAATTATAATTAAGTAGTCTAGTGACAACCATCCCACTCTTGAACTTAAGACATCCCAACACCCCTAATTACAACTCTTTGTTTCAGTCTTAACATAGATATGTAAATTCAGGAAGACTTACAATGGACTGGTTTCCTTGTTAAAGAAAACTTTGTAGATACTAATCTTTTCAATTGTCCCTTTGTTTGCACCCCCAGGATTTTTATGCACCACAGTAAGATTTGGAACAAGTAAGAGTCTGTCTTCCTTCTGTAAAAGCGTAAGGAGGTTGGTTGTGAAAAGGGAAGTGGGAAAGGAGAGTTGGTGTGATTCTGGACCAGAGGGCTAATCTCAGTCACAGGTATATGCCAGTTAAAGATCTGGAAATTGGGTCCCTTAAAACTAACTGTGCTTGATAAGTCTTCAAATGCCCCAAAGTGATGCAACCCCAGTTTGATGACTACTGCTATAAGAGAAAGAAACTTGACAAACTACTGATCGTAGACAATTATCCTTGCTATGCTGAGATACTCAGTTTGCTCAATAATGATTTTGAAGCAACTTTCAAAATGATTTTTAACTTTAGATTTTAAAGTTAAATTTTTAGATTTTTGCTTTAGAGTTTAGGCCTTAACCCTTCTGCAAAATGATTCTACTGTGAAAGTTCTTTATGGGCTAAGACTATACCAATACAGTGCATACTTTATAAGTTTATAAGTAATTAAGTGCTAAATAAATCTTTTTCTGATTATACTTTTGAAGATAAAAAAGGGCTGTGGGGCTCCTCTTTAAGATTTTCAGCTACATCTTTTGGCCACCTAGAATTTTATTTCTGGTTCTAGACTCAAAATACTTTCAGTTCTTACCTCTTCCCATAATGTACAAAGTCCCTAACCCCAGATCAGTATATTTTCCTTAGATACTTGTAGTTTCATCTTACTCTATTCTCTCACCTGTTTGTTTCTCTTGTTATGTAGTCTTTTCCTGCCTTGACTCTATGCGACACACAAGTCTCTGAGACATTAAATGAATCTGATCACCGGGGGCCACATTAGGAAAACCATAATCGTGTCATTTTACATAAATGGCATTGTTAAATATATAAATTACCACATGCTATATACAGGCCTCTAGAAATGAGGATACATGTACGAAACATCTATTCCTTTCTTGTTTTGTTCTTCCACCCTTATATCTGCACCAGAGAGGAGGAACTGCCCTGGTTAATTCCAAAATGTTGATTGAGCCTCATTTATGAATGGATGATGTCACTGTGTGTTACCAGGACACGTATATGACCAGCTCTTATACTTCCATCTTCCATGTTATTGGACAGTTAAAGGGATCAAGGCCTCCTCCAGCTCATTGCTCATTATTCCTCTTATCTATATATGTTTGGGCACCCTCATTGATTCATTCCCCTGAACCAGTTCTACTCAAAAATGGGATTCATAGACGAGTGTTAGTACTTAACTGTTTGTCACTGGCTTACAATAAGTACAACAACAGAGGGAAGCGTTTAGAAACTTCTATAGAAATTTGACATTGCCATAACATCCAAGAATGTGATAATTCTAGGTGAATTCTAGAAATTCATTGCTGTTGTATTTTACAATAGTATTGGTTTATGAAGAATTGGGAAAAACAGAAATTAGTCTTTCACAACAGGTAGTTTAAGAAACACTCCTTTAAACAATGTGGCTAGCCAGGTGATGGTAAGATCCCGAGACTGGGTTTAGGAGGAATGGAAGCCTCCTTAAGGGTCTAGCCACATACTCAGTTTAGTTTAATATAGATCACTGAGGTTCAGGCATAAGGCCAGCTGTTAATAAAGTACGCCTTGGGTACATATTTCCCTTTTGGAAAAAAGTCTCACTTTTTCTTCCCAACAGAGCAATAGCTATTAAAGTATGGTCTGGGGACCCCTTTTAGGGGACCCACAAGGTCAAATACTTTTTATCATAATATTAAGATGTTATTTGCCTTTATCTTTTTCATTTTCTCAAAAGTATACAGTGGACACTGTGATCTTGACAGTTTCCCAATATGTAAAGACTTTTCTGATGAGATCTGAGATCGGTGGTGGTGAAAACGAATGTGATTTTTTAATATAATGTGTCAGTATTTCGAAGATTTGTGGAACTCGGTGAACCAATATTTAAAAAATGATCAATGCATGATGCTACAAACCACTCATGGGTAAAAGATCTATGGTGTAAAATAGAGCAATGATTTTACTGCAATAGAGTATGAAGTTATTAATATAGTTTCAGATTCCATATTGTAACTAACCTTTAAGAAACTATCATTGTCAAGTTTTGGAATAGTATCAAAACAGAATATCCGCAATTATCTGAAAAGATTATTAAAGTATTTCTCCCTTTTCCAAAGACGTATTTACATGAAACTGGATTTTCTTAAAATCAACCAAAAAAAAAAAAAGTGCAACAATGCAGAAGCAGATATATTCCAGCTGTCTTCTATTAAGCTACACATTCAAGAGATTTGCAAAAACGTGAAACAATACCACTTTTCTCACTAATTTTTTTTTGTTTTGGTAAACAGTTAATTTTTACAAAAGATTTGTAATTTGTATTAGACTTGATAGGTTTATCATTATTTTAAAATGAATTAGTAAATAAACATTTTTAAAATTCTCAATTTCTAACAGGATAAATTAAAAGCACATTAAAAAAACAGCTCTTTGGAGTCCTCGATAATTTTTAAGGATATAAAGGGGTCCAGAGACCAAAAAGTTTAAGGACTTTTTTTTTTTTACAATAGAATAATTATAATACTCTACAAAAACAGACTCAACCTAAAACTTATAAACTATCCTATGCCCTAAAAATACTGCAGTAATTTCATAGAAAAATGGGTAGGAAATGGATTGGGTAGGAGGTATTCAGAGAATCTCAGAAGATCTGAAAGTAAAGGAAACTGGCACATGCCTGAGCTATATGGAGTGAAAACTGAAGCCACATTCCTTATTAAACCAACAGAAGAGATGGTTATGTATGTGTAGGTGAGTGCGGAGGGGGATGGTTACACAATACAGTGTTTAGGACCACAAGCTCTGGAGTCAGGTGGACCTGGGTTCGAATCTTCGCTCTAATACCTCCTAGCTATATCACCTTGGATAAATTAGTTAATCTCTCTAGGCCTTAGTGTTCTAAATCATCCTTCCAGATAAATTCACAGAAATTGCAGGCCATTACTGGGACAAAGAATATTACTACCATGGGGGTTCTAAGCAAGTCTCGGTAGTCAGTCATGGCCTCTAGGAATGCAGTTTTTTTGGGATGGGAAAATTAGAGGAAGTGAACACTTTTATGCGAAGTAGGACATCTCAGAAGCCCATTTTTTGAGCTAGGGAACCATCAGTGTAACTCTGTGCTAAAGCCTACAGATCAGAAACCATTCAAGAGCAAAGTGTTAATGGCGCCAAGGTACTTGTTAACACAGTGACAGCTCTCAAGACAGAGGCAGGAGTCCCATTTACAGCAAAGCTGCAATCGTATCTCCCTCAAAGAGGCTGAATCAGGAGAAGAATGAGGTGAAAGGGAGAAAGAGATAGCCCCAGGCCACAAAGAAGTCCCAGGAGGGATTAAATCAGATTTCTAAAACTCCTCCATTCATTTGTCCAACAAATACCTGAATGTTAGCCGCATGCAAAGAAGCAGGCCTTGACTTGTCTAAGAGAGGAGACGATATGAACATAAATTAGTATAATAACAGATAGAGTAAAAAGCAACAAATAAAGAGGTACATATAAAACATAATGGAAAGATGAAATGATAATTTCCAATTGGGTATGAAATGGGGTGGGGCAGGGGAGTCAGGAAAGGTTTCTTGAGAGAAGGATATGAAGAATAAGTATAATGTGGACATTCAAAGGCAGAAAAACAGGGCATTTTAGAGAGGGTATTTTTGGAACAAACCACAGAGAGTAGAAAACAAAGGCCATGTATGAGAAACAGCTAGTAGTTCATTCTGATTGAAGTATAGGGTGTTTAAAGGGGCATGGTGATGGAAAATACTGAAAAGCTAGGTTGTGTCCATATTGGCGGAGGAAGAGAGTGCTCTGAATTCCATGCTAAAGAGTTGGAACTTACTGCCTTGAGCATTATGCTCTTTTTTAAAGAAAGGGATAAAATTGACAACAGCAGCTTGAAAGGTTAGATAGGAAGCTTAGGGAGCAGTGAGTTCATGCCAATGGAGGAGGAACAATTTGGAAAAGGAGGGTGAGAACGGCTGCACAACTTGAAGAATGTAATCAATGTCACTGAATTGTACACGTAGAAATTGCTGAATAGGTATAGGTTTCACTGTGTATATTTTCAACAACAACTGTTTAATTAGTAAATAGAGTGAATCTGGTTAGGGGAATTCCCTGTCCCATTCTTCTTAATAACTATTCTAAACCTTCAATGTTTTCTTTAAATCCTCTACTCAACCTCTCATTCTCTTCAATCCCAGAACCCAGTGCCTCGAGTCGATTCCGACTCATAGCAACCCTATAGGATGGAGTAAAACTGCCCCATAGAGTTTCTAAGGAGCGCCTGGCGGATTCGAACTGCCGACCCTTTGGTTAGCAGCCGTGGCACTTAACCACTACGCCACCAGGGTTTCCCTTCAATAAGATGTTTAATTTCCTACATTATTGAAAGAGTGGAGACCGTCAGGTATCATCTTCCTCAACTTCCTAATTCCCTATGGACAAACTTATCTACGCCCACCCTCACCTATTTTCTTCAGGTTTCAGCGGACAAGATACACCTTCCTGTTAGAGACTACAACTATTCTCACATCTTCCAAGATTATGCTCTATTTCTATTCTACTTAATTTTCTGTCCCTACCGCTCTTCTTCTGGCTTTTTCCCCCAAAGACTATAAAAATAATTATTTTTGCCCATGCTCTTTAAAAGAGGCTTGCATGTGAACTCTACACTCATTGTCTCCACATCTCACTCAATATGGCATCCATTCTCACCCTGCTCTGAAACGTCTCTCTTTAAAGTCATCAATGACTATATCACAAAATTCAATGAATATTTCCAATTCAAACTTCACCAAGCATCTCTGTTAAATTTCAATACATCGATCACTCCCTTTCCTTCTTCAACCCTTCCACTCTCTTGCTTCACTGAACTCTCTTGGTCCTCTAAGCACCTCTAGGACTGTTAACTTATTTTCTTTCATGAGCTCCATCTCTTCTGCCCATGACTACCAGCGGTTATGACCTTGGCCTACTGTTCTTTCACCTGACACATTGTCCTTGAGTGACCATGTGATGGTTAAAGCTGTCTGTCAGCTTGGCTGGGCCATGATTCTCAGTGATTTGGAAGTTATTATGTAGCTTGGCAGTTATGTAATGATATAATTTGGCAGTTATGTAATGATATAATCAACTTTATGGTAAGATCTGCTATAAGCAGCCAGTCAGTTGAAAGGGAGTTTCCTTTGGGATGTGGCCTGCCTCCAGTACATGAATGGATGTTCCAGCAACGCTCCTGCTCTGGGTCCTGCATCCAGCTCGACATCATCTGACCTCTGGTTTCTTGGGACTTGAGCTAGCAGCTTACCTGCTGATCTTGGGATTCATCAGCCTCCATAACATACGAGCCAGAGGCCTGCAGTCTGACCTACTGATCTTGGGTTCAAACCCCTTGCAGTGACGTGAGTAGGAGTAACCTCCAGCATGATGTCTGACCAACGGACTTGGGACTTGCCAGCCTCTACAACCATGTAGCCATTTCCTTGAGGTAAATTTCTTTCTCTCTCTCTCTCTCTATGCTTCACTGGTTCTGCTTCTCTAGAGAACCCAGCCTAAGACAGGTTTCATCAAGTCTCATGGTTTCAACCATCTCTTTTCATCTCCTGAACTATCATTTGACTACTCCTGTGTCTAAAAGACTTCTCTAATTGGTTATCCAACAAATAATTCAAACTTAGGATGTCCAAACTGGAACACACTTTCCTTCCAAGCCTAGAATGGTCCTTTCTTCTCTCTGCCTAACACACACATACATTATCTGACTAATTCCTGTTCATACTTTAAGCCTTAATTCAGGAATCTACCTTTTTCAGAAAATCTTTGCTAAACCTCCCTCCTGGGATAGACTTATGTTCTCCAAAACACTTCCAGCATATATCTAATATGGAATAATATTTTGATGCTATTTTGTTAATAATTTTATTTTGTATCTGCCTGCACCACTACACTTTAAGCACTCTAGGGCAGGATCAGTGTTTCAATGACCTTTTAACCTCTAGGACCTAGCACAGTCCCTTAGCATATGGTAGGCACTCCATAAATGTGTGCTAAACAAATATTGAGTTGTGTTTTAGAAGTGTTCTTTCAGCAGTACACAGAATACAAAGTAGAGGAAGAAAGACCAGAGGAAATGAAACTGCAGTCAACAACTCTGATAGAACAAAATAATATACAGGTCTGAACTAGGAGAGGATTAACAGGAATAGAAAGAAGGGGATGGACATGAGAGATTTCGTTGTGGTAAGATGAACAGGACTGGCAGGAGGCTGAATTGGCAGGTGAGAGACACAAAGAAGAAACACCATGAGTCATCTCTGGGAAACAAGAAAAGCCTGGCTATATGGCCATAAACAGTAACTGTAATCTATTCTATAGCTGAGTCTATAAACCCTTTAGGATTTCTTTAAAATGGGGAATTAAATGGTCTAAGAATTGGATTTTGGGGGCATTTTTTGAAACGCAGGAATTCTTATTATTAGATGATATTTAAAAAAAAAAAATTTTTTTTTAAATTTTATTTATAGTAATGAAATGCTCAAAAAGTCCTCTCCCTCTTCTTTCTCTTAGTTTCCCCATTTATCCAAAACTGGTAAGGCTGAGGCTTTCAATCCACTATAGGCTAATTTATCGGCATGGCACTGTATAGCTAGAATAATTCCAGAACTTGCCATACTCAAATAAGGTAACCTAAAGAGTTTCATAGCTCCCCCGCTCTGCCCTTTTTAGCCTACAAAAAAAAAAAAAAGCCTACAATTATATACAATTCTTAAACAGAGGTGTTTGAGCTAAATTCTGATTTTCAAATGCTTAGAAAAGTTCTTCCTGGTGTTTTAGAACATGGTGATCACTGGTGTGATATAGACTTTACTGGTGAATGCTGGTGATGCTACCTCCTACAGGAGAAGAGTACATAGCATGGAGAGGTAGGGCTGAGAATGCAGGGCTGCGTCTGGAAAATGTAAGGCCAAAGGGAAATGTGAGGATCAAGTGGGATCAGGAAAACCCAAAATTCTTAAGCTTATTTGATCCAATGCAAAGAGCATACCTGATTCATGATGGAAAATTTTCTCCCTATTCTGTTGTCTGGCAGCCGAAAGCCTTTTCTCCTCATACCATCTTCTGACTCTGATTTAAATACCTTCTCAGGATCTCCTTTCTCTTCTCCTTCAGAGAGTTCCTTTTGCTTCCTCTTCTTTCTTCTGTTACGTCTTTCCTTGGCACTCTTTGAACTGAGTTTAGAAATTTCAGATGAGCTCCGAGGAGAGCCTACCCCATCTTCACCTTCTTCCTCTATGGCGTCTTCTGAGACAGTTCCTGCTGAAGTGGCCATTGCAGCAGCCTAGAAAAGGAGTCATAGCAGCAGACCAGATCAGAAGCAATTAACTGCAGCCACCCCAAAGTCAAACAATTAGTGCAGATGATTTTCTTTCCCACAGACAAGGACTGTGACGGGTGCGGGGGGTGAGTGGGGGGTGGCTAGCACCTGGCTGCTTCCATTTTTTAGTTGAATTATGATCCTGGCACACAGCCCTAAGTGATCAGAACAGGACCCAAGCTGTAAGAACTTTGGGTTTTATTCTCTTGAGTAACTCAGACAAGAACTTGGCTTCCTTCTTGTTACCAAAGAATCCCCTCCAGGCATCTCTGAGAATGAATGCTAAGAAACCATATTATACATTATGGGTACAACAATGTAAAAAACACACGTATATCTGAATAAGGATTAGAAAATAAATTGTTAGGGTGGTGGGATCACAAGTTTGTTTTTCAAATTTTACTTTAATATTTTGCTCTATCTTTTCAATTAGAAATAATATTTTTTATGATCACAGGATTTCTGAAGAGGATCCTAATGTTTTCCTCACCAAAAGGTTATGCTTATATGAAGTATTATACAAATTTCTCTCCCCAGCCATTATAATAGTTGAATACTGAACAGTTGAGAAAGTCAACAAAAGATTATATTACCAAGCATTTTGGCCATTAAGATAAATGGAATAACTGGACCAACCATCTGCAGTTGTTACTTGGGTTATCTTAATCCAATCAATGACCTCTATTTGACAATGTGCCTAGAAAAGGTCACTTTGATTGGGCCTTAGTCATAGCTCTCTGGCAGGAAGGCCTTTCAAAGAACTGATCACTAACTTGTGCTTCTTCTTGTTGTTTCTTAAGTTGCTCCAACATTGCTTTGAATTCAGCCTCTTTCTGCTCTGCCTCTTCCAGTGTTGCCTGATTCTGTTCTTCATAAGCCATGGCCACCACAGCCAAGATCAGGTTCACCAGATAGAATGAACCCACGAAGATGACCAAGACAAAGAAGATCATGTACGTTTTCCCAGCTGCTCGTAAGGTCTGTAAAAACAAAGACCGTTTTCTGAGTCATGTGCCATCAAATGAACCAGGCTGAAAACAACTCATGGGCTAGTGGGCTAGTGCTCTTCTGTAGGTGCACTCTTAGCATTCTGCACAGGACAGTCCCTCATTGCATGGTACTCCTTCATAATGCACAGCATTTAGCATCCCCAATGGCCAAATGCCCTCACCTACCTCCACCTCACACCAAATGTCAGTAGACCCTGCCATTCATTGTGTCCCCTCCTATTTCCATACATTCTCTCTATATACGCCTGTCATAGAAAAATCTTGTTTTCCTTTTTTTCAAAGAAAAAATGCTCTAGGCTAAGAATTATATTTGAATTCTTCAGTTGGTTCTAAAACAAGTATAAAGAAAAGAATAAAAAATGGACAAAGAAGAAACATGAATGGCCAATAAACACATGAAAAGACACTCAATGTTATTAGCCACTGGGGAAATGCAAATCAAAACCACAGTGAGATATCATTTCCTATCCATTAAAATGGCTATGATTAAAAAAAATGGAAAATAACAGCATTGGTGAGGATATGCAGAAACTAGAACCCTCATCCATTGATGGTGGGATTGTGAAATGGTACAGCCACTGTGGGAAACAGTTTTGTGGTTCCTCAAGAAGTTAAAAATAGAATTGCCATATGATCTGGCAATTAACTGAAAGCAGGAAGGCAAACAGATACTCATATACCAATGTTCATTGTAACACTATTCACAATAGCCAAAAGGTGGCAATGGGCTAAATATCTATTAACAAATGAATGGATAAACAAAATGTGTTATATACATGCAATGGAATATTATCAGCCATAAAGAGAAATGAAGTGCTGATATATGCCACCACATGGATAAATCTTGAAAACACCATGCTGAGTGAAGTAAGTCAGCCACAAAAGGATAAAATTATATGATCCCACTTATATAAAATATCTAGAATAGGCAAGTGTATAGAGACCTAAGTTTATTAGTGGTTATCAGGGGCAGAAAGAAGGGGGCAAGGGAGAGTCATCGCTAAGGGGCACTGAACTTCTGTTAATGGTGATGAAAAAAAGTGAAAACGGCCAATGGTAATGTTGAACAATAGAACAAACAATGTCACTGAATTGCACACATGTAAAAATGTTGAAATGGGAAATGTTTTGTTACATATATATTTACTACAATAAAAAAAAACAGAAGAATATATTATATCATTCATCTACTAGTCTCTACTACTACTCCATCTTCAGCATCAGGTCCAAGTCACAGGAAGTCCCCAATTTAAGTGATATCCTTTCTTAGCCTTTTGCAATGGCATTGGTTTAAAAAGAGATGATATAAAGAATAGTGGGGGAAATGCCATTCTAAGGTCCTGTATAACGATCTCTCACACATAGTCCCCAACTCCACATACGCTGACGCAAACACTATCACAGAAGAAAAAGTAGTATTACTCACCAGCTGATACAAGTTTTCCCAGTAGTCCTGGGTCATAAGGCGAAACAATGCCAAGAAGGCCCAGCTAAAAGTGTCAAAGCTTGTATAACCATAGTTGGGGTTCCTTCCTGCTTTCATACACTGGTATCCCTCTGGGCATTGCCTGAAGACAGAAAGGGAAGTTCAGGGCTTTTCAATATAATTCCACCCAGTTATCAGCTACAGGTCATCTCCATGACCTTGGAGATACTAAATAACCATCTATAGAGCCAGGCCAACACACTGGAAGAAAGGAAGAAGAAAGAAAGAAAGTAGCCAGGCTAATTTTTCAAAGAATGATGTTCTGGGGACAGTCTAGGATCAGAGTAATCTGAGATGCTCAGTAATAATGTGGATGCCTGTGCCCTGCCCAAGACCTAGGAATTAAACACTCGGGATATGGAATCCCTGAATCTGGATTTCTTTTCTTTTATTGTTCTTTAGGTGAAAGCTTACAGCTCAAGTTAATTTCTCACTCAAAAATTTATACACATATTGTTTTGTGACATTGGTTGCAATTCCCACATGTGAGAACCTGATTTTTAAGAGGCCTGCCAGGTGATTCTTATGCATGCCAAAGTTTGAGAACCACTGTCCTAGATTCCTATCAATATGCAATTCAACCGAATTCAGAATTTAGCTGACAAATGGCTTGAAGTTCCTCCTAATTGTGTCTGTTCTCTTAACATTCACTGTGACAACTTAAGTCATACATGCAAATGGAATAATATAACTTGATATTTATTTCAATGCAATTTCTAGTATCTACTGTAATTAAAGAAATTAAGTGGACTTCTAGTTCTCACGGCCATCTTAGAACACCAATTCCTAAAAGACCAATATACTCTGAATAATGACACTACCACCCTACGTTTATATAGCATTCTATTTACAAAGTACTCTCATGTATGTTATCTAAGTGAATTCTTAAACGACTCTGTGAGGAAGAAAGAGCATGACTTATTAAATCCATGTATAGATAAAGAAATTGAGGTGCAGATCAGTTAAATGGCTTGTCAAAGGCCTCAGAGCTAGAAGTAGCAGAATTAGGACTCAAATGTTATGTTGCTGCTCTTTTCCCTCCCCTACACTATAAAGCCTAGCATATTTTGGGTCCTCCTATGAGTTGGAATTGACTCCACAGCAACGGGTTTTTGGGTGCTAAGCTATTGCCAAGATACTGTTCGTACTCTGTATTAACTGTGTTAAGCTAGAATGAGGGGATTGTATATGAGGCAGGCAAGACAGCTGGTGTTATGGATCCTATCCTTAGCCTTTTATATCTTTGATTTTGGCCTGAGAATAGGCATATTCACCTAGTAGTGAATTGTCAAATCTGAGTGGAAAAATATCAAACAGAAAAGAGTATCTGAGTCAATCAACAAAAAACAGCTAAGAGCAAATTAGGGTCTGCTACATGAGCACAAAGAAAAGGAAAAGCGGAAATGTTGCTCAATTTCATCCAAATAATAATAGGCAGATCATTTAAAAGGGGGGAGAACAAAATTCAGTGAGCTACTTACCCAGCATCAGAACTGTTCCCACAGAGCAAAGGTTCCAGCATGCCAGGAATTATATAAAAATTGGCTAGAAAAGTTTGAATAAAGCAGAGTAAGTGAATGAGAGAATAAGGTTATACTGTACCTAACTAGCCCGGCAGAAACAGTCATTGATTTTAGCTCATGTAAATCTTTTCTGACAGCAGTGAAACCTGGTAAGAATTCTTTCTCATTAATAATTTCCTATAGATATGTAAAATTTAAAAGTGCTACCCTACATCCCTTGATGCAATGCTCTTTTCACAGACACCTGACTTCCACTCGTACTCCGAACGGATATGCTAGGGGTCTGAAGGTGAGTTTTCTGAGTTCTTCACTCCTTTATACAACTTCATCCTTCTAACCCTATAGCTTCTCTTTATCAGGGATATTCTAGAATTCCTCCTGGTCATTAGTTTCCACATTCTATTTTAAATTAGAAGGTACATTTCCTTTTTCTGGACGCGCCCCTTATATCCCCTCTGCAACGTTTTCTTATGGCTATTTAACTGCCTGTGTTTCTAAGGAGTGACTGATAGTGATTTTACTGACTTATTAAGTTATTTTACAGAAGTATTACTACAACAAATTTTCATTTATGGAAGACCCAAGTGCTTTGGTTCCTCAAATGAAGTTATTAAAACTCCTCAAAATATGATAGGATCAAATGGTGCCTCAGAGACTACCTGACCCCTAGACAAGATCAATTACTAAGTTTTTTTTCGGTAGTATTAAGAAAGTTTGGTGTCACTAGCTATATTCTGGACTAAATGTTTAAATATCTTAGGCAACTTGGCTAAGGAAAAAAGGATTTTATCAAGCTCCTAAGCCTGAATTTCAAGGCAAAAGCTTAGGGGGTACATGTAAAGAAGTAATAAAGTCTCTTTTTGGTGTAAAGGGGGAGAAAAGAGAGAGAGCTGATGCTTGAAAGCTTCCAAACAACACAACCCTACCTCAAGGAAAGAATAATTTTGCAGGGCTACTTCCACTAGCGCTGCATTCCTTTCTGGCCCCAACTACTTTTTTAAGTCCAGTGGTGGCTTTTGACCATGTAAACTAGGAATAGACTTTTCTTTTTCCTCTTGTAGAGAAAGGGCCACCTACTTTTATTGTTGATATACTCTTCCCAATCAAAGCCTCTGGTGCCATTTTCAAGATAGCTCTCGTTGAAGTTTATGGGCCACACAACACACTTGTTTCGCAGGTTTCCCATGAACAGCTGTAGTCCGATCAAGGCAAAAACACTCAGGCAGAACACTGTCAGGATCATCACATCTGACAGCTTTTTCACAGACTGAATTAGGGCACCCACAATTGTCTTCAGGCCTGAGGAGATAGAACCCCCAGAATCAGAGTCGCCTTATACTCCTCCCCGCCTCCCCCAGCCTCCCTCTTAGCTACTGGCTTCTACTCCTCCCCACAGCACCACCATGAGAGGAGTAACAATGGACCAGCAATAGTATCAACTGTCCAAAAAAAAAAAAAAAAAAAACCAAACCCAGTGCCATCAAGTCAATTCTGACTCATAGCGATCCTATAGGACAGGGTAGAACTGCCCCATAGAGTTTCCAAGAAGCGCCTGGCAGATTCGAACTGCTAACCCTTTGGTTAGCAGCCGTAGTACTTAACCACTATGCCACCAGGGTTTCCATCAACTGTCCAGTAGTATCAATTTTAAGTCAGTAATTTTTACTATTTATTATTATTTCTAAGTCAATAATTTTTTTAAAAAGCAAAAGGAATCACCTTATACCAACACATAGCTTTTTCTCCTGGATACATTTTCCTGTCTCTAATTGCTTTTTGGTCCCTCAAATGACTCAAGTTCTTGTCTCAGGGCTGTCTACATACTGCTCTGTCTGCTTGGAATGCTGTTTTGCATTTCTTCCTACCACCTATCTACCTCCTATTCACTCTTCAGGTCTCAGCTTAAATACAAGTTCCTACAAAAAGCCTTCCCTGACTTACTGCCCCCGTTATTATTAATATCTTAACAGCACCCTGGATTTTCCTTTGTAGCATTTATCTTGGTTATAATAAATTATGTCTGTTCACAGCTGTATCTACAGTCCTTAGCCCACAGCAGATACTTAGTAAACATCTGATGAATGAACAAAAAAAAAACAACAACAACAAAAAAAAATCAGGGACCAAGGAGGCTTCTAGGTTGGAAAGGGACCTATTGAGAAGTTTACAAGCCAATAATTAGTGAGAAAGTACAACAATATTTTCCTGAGAGCTACGGAAATGCCAACATATTGAAAGGTTAATGACTCAATCTGGTATTTATGAAAATACATCTTCTCTATGTCACATATATGCCGTGTTCTCTACAAATGACTTTTCTGTTCTTCTAGATTAAAAAAAAAACCCAAAAAGAAAAAAAAAAACAAAAAAAAACAACTCGTAACCCGATTGAATTTCAGATTTAAATGCAAGCCACTGGCTCAAATTTGAAGCTGCTGAAAGATGTCTTATTTGCACAGGTAGAGAGATCAGTGACAGGAGACATAGCTAAATGTGGTTTTAAGTTCCTGATGTTTGGGTGAAAACTGAGTTCACAGGTGGTTCTCCTGGGTATGCCCAGACATCAAGCTATCCAAGGGGCATGGCCAACAGCATCAAGCACTCCTGGTGTGCCAGTGCACCAGGACTGGGAGGGTGAGCAGGAAGCAGGCGAGCCTTGACACACAGGCCTCAGGAGAGATCTCACCCCTGATCCACTTATAAAGGCAAGGATATCAGATGAAAATGCAAGGGAAATCCTAATCCTGGCCTTGAAGTATGGCATAGGGTAGATCACTGTGGTTGTTAGGTGCCGTTGAGTCAGTTCCGACTCATAGCAACCCTGTGTACATCAGAACGAAACACTGCCTGGTGCTGTGCCATTCTCATAATCGTTATGCTTGAGCCCAGTGTTACTGCCACTTGCATGACGTCCTTCTCCAGGACTTGTCCCTCCTGATAATATGTCCAACGTATGTGAGACGAAGTCTCGTCATCCTTGCTTCCAAGGAGCATTCTGGCTGTACTTTTTCCAAAACAGATTTGTTCATTCTTCTAGCAGTCCATGGCATATTCCATATTCTTCACCAACACCATGATTCAAACGCATTAATTCTTCCTTGGTCTTCCTTACTCATTGTCCAGCTTGCACATGGATATGAGGTGATTCAAAATATCACAGCTTGGGTCAGGCTCACCTTAGTCCTCTAAGTGACATCTTTACTTTTCAACACTTTAAAGAGGTTACTAGATCACTACTAAGCTTAATCAAGTTATGTCACTTACTATGTGACCTGAACAAGATGCTTAACCTCTTGGAATCTCAGTTTTTGTCATCTTTAAAATGAGGATAAATACAGTTGAATATCATAGGGTTGTTAAGTATTAAGCATGACTGTATAAAGCACTTAACACAGTACCTAAACAGTAAATGACTTAAATGTTAACCACTGTTGTCTGAACCTCAGTTTACTTATCTGTGAAAAGGGAGTTATACCAACCTTATCAGGTTGTTGTGAGGCTTAAATCAGATGATGAATAAACTACCTAGTATAGTACCTGGCTCAAGCTGGCTCAATACTTGTTAGCTATTACTATTATATATACATTGCCTTCCTCAAAAGGGATATGATTGGGATAATGACACTACACATGGCTGACTTATATGATGGTGACCTAATGGTAGTATGGGTATGACTCTTCTTTTGCTGTAATTTTCAAGTGACCAACTAGAATTTTCAAGTGATGTCAATCTGAATCCAAAAGTAGTGGGGAAAAAAAAAACCCCAAAACCAAACCCACTAAAATCGAGTCGATTCTGACTCACAGTAAAGGATGCTGTAATTAGAATATGACCTGGCACAAAGCAGGCACTTAATACATTTTTATTGAAAGAGTAAATAAATGAGAACTTTTCTCTCCTCTCACATTGATATCCTGAAGGAGATCTAGGGGGAATTAAAGAAAAAAGAGCCAAGAGTTAAACTATAGAGAAGCAGAGAAAGTGCGCCAAGGCCTATGCTTTCTTACAGCGTGGGCCCTCCATGGAGACTGCGGCCACCCAAGGATCAGGAAGAGCCCCGCCCCCGGTCTAGGAAACAAGGCATTGCCAACGCGGGTCCCAACACCAGGCAGGGAATTCTTGTCCTGGCTCAGCCATGATTTATGACCCACCTTCAGAACAGACTTAAAGCCACCTTTCAATCATTTTTTCATCTATAAAATATGGATAAACAGCACTGCATTGCAGTGGGCAGTAGAGGAAAAGCTAAAGAATCTTCTCCAAAAATCTTTTAAAATAGGGAAAAGATGTTTATTTGTCTGAGATCAATTAGCTGAAATTTCATAGTACCTTTTATTCCTAGGGCCCTGGGAAATTGTATCATAATCACACAGTTAGGTAAGAAGGTATTGGTGGTTAAATAAGAAGAAAGCCACTAAGAAGTAAAAATTGTTCCAATGTATGGAACTTATTTCCATGAATTGCTAAGGAATAGAAAAGTTCTCACTGTAAGTTGGGGCAGGTCTGTATCAGGTCAGTAATTCAATTCTAGGCTCCTGAACTTATACGGTTCTACTGTTTGAAAAAAGAATACTTGAAAGGGTCAGTGAAGAATGGTTGTAAAGTTACTTTCTTCTTTATGAAGGACCTACACAACTACTTCTCCTGAGTGGTTCAGGTAATCAACTCTTTGAACACCAGATGGTCTTTCAAGGCCCTTTCTATTTCTACTTTAACTGAATTAAGAAATGAGCTGTAAGCTCTCATTTGTATTAGTAACAAGAGTATAATACTACAAAAGAGTCAAATTAATGGGCTTGTGATTAAAAAAAAAAAAATATATATATATATATATATAAAAGCACAATTTTAGCATGGGCCTAACCTGAAATTTCCTGGCCTGGAAATTCTGTATAGTTCTAAGCCCGTATAACAAGAAATTCCAGGCCGTGAGCTTACTTAACCCCTACTTCATAAGGGTGAATAAGGGTGGGCTCCCAGCAGGCATGTTTTTATGAGGCGATCCTCTCCCAGTAGGTTATAGATGTAAGGGTTGAAATCTGACCTAAATCCAGATCCTTTCCTCTAGGAATTTGGAATGGGACAAAGTACAACAGCCTTTCACGTGGTGGGAATGGTAATAGATAGATTTGGGAGCTAATCGGTAGCCATATTCGACCATTATATTAGGACGTATCTAAGAAGAAAAGGCAGTTAGTTTGCTGAGAGAGAAAAAAGGGAGGCAGACACATGGAGAAAAGAGAGATGGAGACAAAGTCCTTTCCTGGAGTTTTCTGCCCCTGAATTCTGGTTTCTAGTCATTTCCAGAGGCCCAGAGGCATTTTAGTCCTTGGATTCCCTGAATTACCCTTGTATCCTTTTACTTGCAACCAAAGAGTCTTAACATACCAACCACACATTGAACTCATCACTTCGCTGGGGATGAACATCAATGCTCACATGCTCACAGTCAGCTGGTTTAACATCTCCTCCCCATAAACCAAATGCCACTGCTGAAGAAGTCTATAACATGAGTCCAGAAAACTGAAAAAAATGTTCCTCAAGCACTAAGTCTGGGGCTGAATTCATCTCTCTGATGAGAGTTCTTTTAACTCTCAATAAGTTTAAAGCAGAAACTTAAGCTTGAAATAGTATTCAGCTGCTTATTCCTCACAGGTGCTCAGAGAAACAAATATTATATAACAAAGCAAGAAGAGGAGCCCTAGTGGTGCAGTGGGTTAAGACCTCGGCTGCTAAACAAAAGGCCGGCAGTCTGAACCCATCAGCTGCTCCTTGAAAACTTTCCAGGGCAGTTCTACTCTGTTCCATAGGGTTGCTATGAGTCGGAATCCACTCGATGGCAACAGGTTTTTTAAGGGATGGTCATCTAAAAAGTTTACTCTCCAAGATTCTGACCCAGATTAATAGCAGAAAATTAGATAAAAGCACAGGAAGAAAGATGATGTGGCCTAATGTGTGCAGATGAAGGCAGGCACATATTTACACAGCAATACTAAAAGTAAATAGTTTCTAGATCATACACAAGTCTCAGCTAAGACTCTTTTTTCTTCCACTAGGGTCGATAATTGGGAAATGATCATATTTGCAGACTTCAATGCCAATTTATGGAGATGACACTATTAGTGCATTTCCCAAGCTTAAGCTCTGCAGTCTTGCCAGCAATGTACTAATGAAATGCAGCCAAGCAAAACTGCTCCCTGCTACCACCAGCACAGGTTAATGAAGGCAAGAAGTTGCTGGTAGAATCCCTGACCTGATGTGTGGAAGAATGTAGAATGTAACTGCTTTGGCTGTGAAATGCAGCAGTCTTGCTTCTCTATGGGCTCACAACACCAAATGCTAGAACAAGCAAGATACTGACTGAAAACCAATTACCCAAAATACAGCAGAATGCTCCTTCAAATGACTCCTACACAACAGAGTGTGCAACAGAAGCCACGTGGGGGCAAATTGGACAGCGAGAACTCTTGGAAAAGGCTAACATTATCTAGCATTGGGATGTGTCTCAGCACAAGCAGTTAATATATTCACTGTAGATCAAGAAAAGACAGCTGGAACCAATGTATAGAAAGGTTAGCTACCAGAGAGGAAGTTGGACATTTAAGGAATTTTGAGAAACAGGTGAAGCCACTGTCACAGAATTCTTTCTATTCCTCTCTGCTCTGTTCAAGGCCACTTCTGGTCCTCCCATCACTTCTCATAATGCCTACCAATCCCTGGCACAAATGAACAAAGCCTGCTCATGTGCAAAATCCAGAGAAATCAGCCATGTATACTGGGATCGAATCTTCTGCCATGCTCCCGCCAGATTATAAATAAAATAGATTTATATTCCCTAGTGTGTAGCTCAGGTTGGGAAATCCAGGTGGTATGAATTACATAAGCCAATTCTCCTACAAAATTAATATTGGAACAGGCCTCAGCAGGAATAATACACAGTTCTCAAACCAGGGAAAAGAACAGTTCCCCAACTCCCAAAGGATGGCTTGGGTCCAGACAAGTCCTAATGGTGCTGTAGAGCAGGTCAACTTTCCTGCTGCAGACTCAATCCTCACAATGATAGTTTTTGAAGATTCTTTGACTAATTTGGGGGAGACTTGGAGACTGTAGATTTATTCACTCTAGACTAAACTCACATTGCAATGTCTGACCAAAACTAAACTAGCTCTCAAAGGTGGGTCATTGCTGTCTGTAAGTCTCAGTGTTCTCCCACCTAGAACCACTGTCTTAAACTTTACTTATCTTTCCAGAGAAGAAATGTGGAGAAAGGGGAAATACAAAAGCAACTGGATTAGTAACTAGAATCTTTTAAAAGAAATGAGCAGTCTAAACACAATCTTAAAACACTTCCTATCTCCCTTTACCATGCTTTCTTCCTGAAACCAGGGTGGGAAGGAAAGGGCCCATCATTTTCCCTGCTTCCTACATGATACCACAGGTATGGAGTGAAAGAAATGAATGCAGAGAGAAAAAAAATCAAGAGAAAAAATTATAACTCTAAACAGCAAAATGATATTAAGTAAGTGCTGACGAGTAGAGAACAAGCAGTGCTTTTGTGGAGTCATGTAAAGGATGATGGAAATGAAAAGGAAATGGAAGCTAGGCCCTCCCAACCTGTTTTATTTACACCAGTAAGTGTTACTCTCTAAGAAAAACCTGAGAAACCTCCTTTGAAGATTTTCACTCTGTCTTTGGGCATGTTAGTCCTGTGGCACATGGTCGCAGCACATAGAAGATGAAATTGTGACAGAGTCACTCAGAAGTTCATTTTTGTGCCCAGGCCCCAGGTAAACACAAAGCAAAAACAAAGTTAAAAGGTATGTAAACTTCTAAGCAGAATATTTCAATGTCAAGTTGAACCTGGCAAGTTCCAGACCAAAGGCAATTTAGAAAGACTGGAGGGGACTGGGGCACTTTACTCTTCAATCTTCTCGGAGTCTGAGCAGTCCTAACATATTCAGAATATCTACCAAAGATGCGAAGAAGGAGGACATTGTCAGTCCAGTTAAGTTGGGGAGGGTGTTCAAGGAAGGGGGAACCCTCATAAATTAGTTGAGCTTTGGAGAGCTACGTGAGAGTTTGCAGGCCCCATGTTGATTCCATGGTTGCTCTCTTTCCACTCTGTTTTTGGCAGCTTTGGTAAAAGCCTATAATCACACTGGGAACAGGAGAAGGCAAAAAGAGCAACAATTCTACTGAAGTGATCCCTGAAAAAACCTGGTACACAAAATCAAGAGGGAACTAGGCCCAGCTCTACATTAATGGAGCCAAAATGACTCAGATTCCCAAGGAAGAGATGGTCCCAGGTCCACTGACTCACACACTGGTCCTCTGACCAAGAAAGAGACCTGGGTAATAGCCTGGTGGGAACAAGACAGCAACCCTCTGTGGGAGAAAGTATGACAGACAAGTACAGACTTTACACAGGATGGGAGGAGCTTTTCTACCAGGGAGATACCATAAATAGCATATACATACATACTCGTTGCTGTCAAGTCAATTTCAACTCATAGCAACCCTTTAAGACAGAGCAGAACTGCCCCATAGGGTTTCTAAGGAGCAGCTGGTGGATTTGAACTGCTGACCTTTTGGTTGGCAGCCAAGCTCCTAACCACTGTGCCACCAGGGCTCCACTAAATAGGAAGTACTCTGAATTCTCTTACTAACTCTAAAAGGTCACATAGAGAGTGAATGGACTTGGGAGTAAAAGTCATACTTTAATTCAAGTACCAGTTATGCCACTTACTGATAGTGAGCTGATCTATTATTGGCTTTCACCAAAAAAACCAAATCCATTGCCATTGAGTTGATTCCAACTCATGGCAACTCTATGTGTTACAGAGGAGAACTGCTCTATAAAGTTTTCTTGGCTGTAACCTTTACAGAAGCAGATTGCCAGGCCTTTCTTCCACAGTGCCACCAAGTGGGTTCTAACTGGCAACCTTTAGGTTAGTATCAAATCGTTTTGTGCCACCCAGGGATCTATTATCACCCCTTAAAATTACTTTCCATCCCAGCTAACCTCTGAAAACTGGCTCAACTGGGGGTGGTTCCAGAAACAGGAATCCGGAGAGTGTGCATCTGCTTCAAACTCTGAAGCTGGTGTCTAAATCTTGGTACAGACTCTTTCTTTGGTCTCAGGCTTCTTTTTCATAATAACTGCTACTACCACAATCATGTATGGAGTACCACTATGGGCCAGGCAATGTCAGACTATATATAAAAAACAAACAAACAAAAAACCAAATCTGTTGCCGTCAAGTCGATTCTGACTCATAGTGACCCTGTAGGACAGAGTAGAACTGGCCCATTGGTTTCCAAGGAGTGGCTGAAGGATTTAAATTGCTCTCTGTTTGGTTAGCAGCTGTAACTCTTAACCACTGTGCCACCAGGGCTCCATACATATGTACAGTGCTGGAGTATTAAGATAAATAAAGTAACATCAGCCAAGAGTTATAATGGAGAAATGCTGTGGCCAAAGATAGCCAATGCAGCAGAGGTAGAAGCTATGAGCTAGACCAGAGATAGCATCTGCTGCCCTAGTTAGAGAACAGAATGCAGCTTTCCAATTTAATGCTGGAAGAGAAGTTCTGAGATCACAGAACACGAGGAGACAGATGCCTTGCAGAGTATGCTGGGGGAAGTGAGCAGAAAACTTGGGACCATATTTAAAAGGGGCCAGAGGTGGAGAGACAGGCCAGGGGAAAAATGAAAGTAAAGGTCTGGCACTCTAGATACCTCGAAAAATAAGGCAGGTCTTGCCTAAGCATTAGGCCCCATCAATGAGCTGCATGAGGCTCCTGGAAAATGAACTGGGCTTTCTGTCTAATGAATTAAAAATGGCCAGGAATTAAACACTGATATGTCAAGGTTGTCGTTTTTTTACCAAGAAGGATATACTCCATCTGGTATCCAGTCCTTAGTTGGTAAGGAGTAAGCTAAAAAGCTAACATCTCTAAAAATAAAGGAATTTATGATTAGTATTTTTTTTTTTCTTATACTCCAGGCACTAATTCACTGGCCCACTCCATGGCCCAAATTTGTAAATGGGAAAACTGACGTATACCTTTCCAGTGGTTCTCGGTAAACCACATTCCAAGTCTCCTCTCTCCAGGATTCTACCTTTGTGCTTCCCTCTCTCCTGTATCTGATATTTAGATAATGTTGGAAAGGAAAAAGAGAAATATTTCTGAGTCAGCCACAAAGGGAAAAGCCACCAGATGCCAGGAGTAGGATGCCTCTGCTCTTCATGTTCCCGTCTCTACGAAACTGCCACAGAAAGGTTGGCCTCTAAGGAGTCTTCCTTGCAAATCCCTGAAAGTGACTGAAATCCAGCAGCCAAGAGACACAGTCTTGGCCTGTGCCGAATTATTGCCAGTGTATCTTCGGCTCGTGAGACTAAAACATTTTTTATTCCAGATTTCAAGACTGGTCTTTAGAAACATAGTATTACCTAGTTGTAAGAGTTTAAATTAAATTAAGGGAATCTTAATCATGGATGGACTTCAGGAGTGTCTATAAACTTTCATCCAATTTTCAAAGGAATCCATAACGTTCAAAAAGTTAAGACTAGCTTGACCAGGACAAAAAGAAGAAAAAAAAAGGCAGAAATTTTAAAGAGATTGTCAACTACCTCTCAATCCACCCACCGATTCCCTTTCCTTTTTCAAGTTTCAGTACTTTTTATTTGCCTGTGCCTTTAGATGTTTCACTATACATTAAATTGTGTCTTATCTTACCTTTGATTTTGTAACAGCACCTGTGTAAGTTTGCATGGGATTTAGGTTTGAGAGTGGTGCCTGAGTGTATGCAGAGCAGGGTGTATACTGCTTCTTATTCTAGTGAAACAGCGGCAGAACGTGATAGTGATTATTAAAGTTCACTAACTCCAAGGCTCTTGAACTCATCTGTAATACTGGACTAGGTAATTGCATCAGTCTCTTCTGTGACTGAATAATTCCAGAAACACAGTAACAGTAAAAGTACAATTCTCTGAATGCCATCCCATCAGCAAACCATGCGACAGGAAGCCTACAAATCACAAGCAATGGAGTGATGGCAAGTGTTAAAATTACTGTAATTCCATGAGGCAAGGAAGCAAATGACTTATATTTTAAGAGACAGGTAGCTCTGTGACAATTTTTTCAGATACTGTAAGGTTCAAATGATTCTCAAGCACGTGCTTTTTTAAAAGCATGGATGGAATGGGTGCTGCATGCCTGGCAAGCACTGTCAAAGAATGCTGCCTAAGGACCAAAGGGCCATTCCAGAGACCCTCTCCCAGGAAAAACATGCGGAATGCAAGGCCATAGCAACGGTGCTGATGCCGGCTTAGAATGTGGTGGATAAAATGAACGGAGGGGAAAAAGGAGATGAGGCACAGTCAGTCTGTGTTTAAATTTTCTCACCTGGAATTACAGAGATAGTTTTCAAAGCTCGGAGAACCCTGAATGTTCTCAGCGCTGAGACATTGCCCAGGTCCACAAACTCTGTCACATATCTGTAGTAAGGGAGGTCACACACAGACACAAATGACAAACACAGACACAAACACAAACACCAAAGGAAAAAACAAAACCACAACAAAACAAAAAGTACAATACGTCACGTCAGGGCCCTAACCCAACACCTAACACCAACCCCAGGCCATCTTACCTGGAATTACCGAAATAGTTTTCAAAGCCCTCAGTACCCTGAAAGTGCGTAGAGCTGAAACATTGCCTAGGTTTACAAACTCTGTTATATACCTGCAGAATCAAACCAAAGTTAACTTGTAATGGTACCATTGGGCGAGGGTTTGGGAATGGGGGAAGAAAGGGTCTTACATAAAAGCTACGATTTCATTTTTTTTTCCTAGAAAAAGAAAAGTTTCAAAATATAAATACTTAAGGAAAACTTTTTTTTTTTAATTTGGCAAGAACTCAGAAGTATATTTGAAAAAACTGATGCAATGAGGAGTTCCCTGGGGTGTACTCTCTTAATCAGCACAGTGATATGCTGATCTCCATCAGAGTGCCTTCGTTCTCAGCCCATTTATTTATTCAGTAAAAAAGAAGTCCAGGAGGTATCAAAGAGTTATATCCCCAAATTTTGTGAATGATTTCTTAGAAAAGGAGGAGAAACTTCTGAGCAGGAGTCCCACAAAAGTAAATCTACATTAAAATAGCTCCCTTGTTGACAATAGCAAAGATGCCTAAATGTCTGTATATCCAAATGACTTGTCTAAGAATTGTATGCAGTCATGCCTACAAGTGAAGTTTTAGCCTATGCCATACAAAAGATAGGCTCAGGAAAATCCAGATCATGGCATCAGAGCAAATATTATGTTAAAGGCCCATTTTATCACCAGCTCTTTGCCTAGCAAGGGCACTTACATTTTAAATGAACACCAATGTGTATTCATAATACTTAGAAGATAAAAACTGCCTTAAAAGAAAGTCAATATTCTAGTTTCAAATATTCAGTGTATCATTCATTCACATTTTACTAGTTAGAACACATCTTTCTACCAGATGCCCGGACCCATACATTCACAAACGTACCCTCTCTCTTAAACATCTGTGTGCACGCACACAAACACACACCAAACTTATACGCCACCCTTAGCTCCTGCCAAACCACAAAACTCTTTCCCAACCTGGGAAGAAAAATAATAAAGCCTACCATAAGTCATTTTATCATCAACTGTTTCTCAGAGAGATACATTTTCATTGCTGAAACAACATAATTTACTAAGAGCAGCAAGCATACCAATGTGGAGTTATACTGGTCTTCAGCAACAGTTGTAAGTTCTGGCCAGTAATTCTTCAGTTTGCATACTTTGGCTAATGTTTTGACTCTAGAATATGTTTTGAAGTCTGCAACACCTGGCCAGTCTCATTAAATTACATGTGATATAACATATCCAGGAAACTCATTTTTCAGCTTCAGGTGTACACCTAAGAAATTCCAAGTCTTCACAGAGGCCCCCTAGTGATGGGCATGCAAATCTCAGTTAAGGTTATAGCCAGAAACCAAACCCATCGCCTTTGAGTCAATTCCAACTCATAATGACCCTACAGGACAGAGTAGAACTGCCCCACAGGGTTTCCAAGAAATGGCTGGTGAATTTGAAGTGTCGACCTTTTGGTTAGCAGCCGAGGTCTTAATAACTGTGCCGCCAGGGCTCCAGTTAAGGTTATAAGGGGGAAGAAAATATGAGGGAGTGTCGATAGGAACTCACCACCTACTTTCTCTCCCAACTGTAAACCCTCTGCTTACCTTCTCCCATAGAAAAACACTGTCATTGCCTATAGCACAGGGGCCCTCACCAGCAAGAGCCATAGGCATAAGCCTGTAGGGCCTAACAGGGTTCCCTATTAATTCCTCATACAAACTCACACTTACAAACACTGTCATACAAACAGCCCTAAGAATACAACCACACATAGCCACACCCAGAACACCAAGAAAATAAGCAGAGAACTTACGCCATCATGATGACACTGAAATCTAACCAGTTCCATGGATCTCGTAAAAATGTAAAGCCATCTATGCAGAAACCTCTTGCAATAATTTTCACTAGTGATTCAAATGTATAAATCCCTGTGAACGTGTACCTGTCAAAGGAATGGATAGCTTGAGGTAATTTCTGAACAGACAGAAACTTTAAATGAACCTTTTAAAATAGTATTTCCCTGAAGTTGTGGCTTCAACTAACAGAGACAAAATGGGAAGGACACAGGCCAATGCAACAGAAAGGAAGTGAGGAGGAAAAAGGAACGCTCTGAATGAAACTTACTGAAAAACACAAATCAAGAACTTTGGAATGTTGTATAGGGCCCTGAAGAGTATAGCAAGGACGTAACTCCATGCCGCCATGCACGATCATTTTGAATGAAGTGAGTAGGCCCCAGAACTATATTTAACCTTCAGAAAACCAAACCCACTGCCGTCAAGTGGATTCCAACTAATAGCAACCCTACAAACACAGTAGAACTGCCCCATAGGGTTTCCAAGGAGCCAATGGTGGGTTCGAACTGCTGACCTTTTGTCAGCAAGCTCTTAACCACTGCATCACCAGGGCTCCAAGGAAGGGACACCCAGTGTTGGAGAAGAACACAGTATCACCAGAAACTGAGGATACAAGACGGTGATGGGGCAGCAAGTCAAAGGGACCAGCTAGCATAGGAAAGGACAGCAGTGAAGGTAACAAGTTCCAGAGCATCTTTCTGGAGGTGACCTCGAAGGCTATTCCATACATTCCACCTACACTCTCAGCCCTCTCTGTAAAGAGGAGGCAATAACTAAATTTTTTCCTTGATAGATAAAGTGTGGAAAAGAGATTTAAAACAGACAAATAAATAAATGAGCTACTTACTCCACATTCTTCGACCAGTCAGGAGGGTTACTAAAAGTCATGAACACACAGTTGGTCAAAATAGTGCACATAATGATCATGCTAAATACTGTAGAGAGGAGTCAAGGTAAAAATATACAAAATTTGGCCTTTTCTTTTTGTATTTTTTCCCAAAAGCAGACATATTTCACATTGGGTATCATGTGGGGTAAATCAATATCCTGAAAGCAGGCTAAGGGCAAGAGGACAAAAAGGCAAGGTGACAATGAAAACTGATCACCACCATCGGTACAGAACTCTGCTGCCAAGTATCCATGCTTGGCCAGAGAACTGTGGATGGATGGGGCTGGATGGCCATTCTTCCTCTTTCAAAAGGGCTGTCACTGTTCTATTCCTTTTGGATAAACCATTCCCCCGTCTTAACCACTTTTCATCCTGACTGTAAAATAAGCCTTTAAATACCTTTGTACATACTAGCCAGAAATCCACCAGTCCACTAGACTGTTATTTGAAAACCTACATGTCATTAATGGTCCACTTTCCTCTCTAATCCTTCTAAAGGCTGAATTACCCTTGGGGTCCACTCAACAACCAATATGTGTTGAACTGGTCTAGTTTAGGAAACCTGTTGTGGCATGTCAGGTATGGATTTCAAGGCTATCTGATCTCCATACCCCTAAGAATTAAGTAATGAAGCAAATCTGATTATCCTAAAAGTGCCCAGGAATGGTTGTGGATAGCAAACTACTTTATTACTTTTACTTCCATGCAGAATCTTTCTCAGCTCTTTCTGTTCCTGTCTAATAAAAATATTAAACGATTTTAGGTCAGCATGGGTTACTCAGGCTCAAACTGTCACTTTAATAAGCATGGGAGCCATATCTCATTTATTGCTAACTCATTCTCTCTTGCTAATAGCATTCACCATCTTCACTCCACTAGTAGAGTTCTAAAAAGAGAAAATACCTTTTACAGCTGGAATTTTCTCTACTGCAGCTGGATTTTTCTTCAGGGAATAACATACCGTTTGGAACCCGAAGGGGAAAAAAAATACTCCATCTTTTGATCCAACAGAAAAGGAAAGAAACCCATGGTGAATTATTTATTTCTTTATAAGCCTTCAGATTTCAGAACCATGTTGCTTGTAAACCACAGATTTCAGAATGAAGTTGTTAAATTCTTAAGAGTTAATAAAAATGTGGCAAAAGCTTAGCAAATCAATTTACCAGGTTGCAACTACTGGTTTTCTCATCCTACTTGGGGCA
The DNA here is from genome assembly GCF_030014295.1 of Loxodonta africana. NCBI lineage: Eukaryota > Metazoa > Chordata > Mammalia > Proboscidea > Elephantidae > Loxodonta > Loxodonta africana. Next base: position 90,324,377 of record NC_087345.1, read on the forward strand.
TACAAAAGCCTTTGAAGCATGGGACTAGATACTGTCAAATTAAATACCAACCATGAAAGTTTAAAGTTACTATGAAAAGTTGCTAAAACCATCACATAATTTTTCATCTGTCATATGCTTTCCTATATTAATAAGATGGAAAAAGCCAGGCCATATGAATTAATTGGCATTTTCTGTTTAAGGGGAGTAAATACCAAGAAAAATTCTTACCCATCTAAACATCTATACCAAGGAGGCCATTTAATCTGAGAAAGTATCTCAGTGCTCAAGAAATCAAAAAAATTCTAAGACAGAAAATGATAATGGTAAGGAATAAGCTTCCTGGCTAAAGTAGACACATGAGACTATGTGGGCAACTCCTGTCTGGAGGCGAGATGAGAAGGCAGAGGGGGAAAGGAGCTGGTTGAACGGACATGGGGAATACAGGGTGGAGAGGAGGACTGTGCTGTCTCAATAGGGAGAGAGCAGCAAGGAGTACATAGCAAGGTGTATATAAGTTTTGGTAAGAGAAACTGGCTTTATTTGTAAACTTTCACTTAAAGTGTAATTAAAATAAATAAATAAATAAAAAAAATTCAAGGTAGCTTTCTAATTGATGCATTCCACCACTTGCAACTCAAAGAATGGCTTTCAAAAATTCTAATATTGGATCTTAATGCATTAAAACTCTGGATAATCTGGCACTAGATGAAATTACTAAAACAGGAGCACTTAAAAAATAAGACTTCAATAAATGGCTACCATCTTAATTTTTCCTTTTTACTGAAACCAACCAAATTTCAAGACTCTAACAATATCATCCTAACAAAACAGACTTTTCAGAAGCTCAGCGTGAAATTTGGCAGGAATTCACTCTTAAACCTCTGACTGGTGGGATAGATAACTATATAGATGGTAAAAAACTTATACAATTAAGTTGTCAAAATTTAAGCAACATATACAAGCAACCATGCAATTGCTGTGCTCATTCCGTATTTGTAGGAAAGGATATGAATGTATCAAAATTTTAATAGCTATTCTTCTTATCAGGTTAAAAGGACTTAAAATGTACAAGGCAGGCGTGGCACTAAATCTGAAGAGAGTTTTCCCTCTGTTTAATACTACAAAGGTCTGTGGAAAAAGAAAAAGAGAGAAATTATTAAAGCATGGATATTAATCACCACATGAAACATTTTTCTAAGCAAGAAATAAACTCAAATGTACTTATAATATTTGCTTCCCAATTTGGTTTCAAAGGCAAGAAGCCTTAAAACAATCTATTTTCCTCTCCCTCACACCCCTTTCTATGCCCCAGAATGTATTACAAACAGCTGGCATTATCTTAGCAGTTTTACATACATAAATGTGATCCAACAGAATGCGGAAATTATGGAACAATATCATTAATATCACACACAAGTAAAATTTTGTTGAAGATAACTCAAAAGTGGTTGCAGCAGTATACTAACAGGGAACTGGCAGAAATTCAAGCCGGATTCAGAGGAGGATGTGGAATCAGGGCTATCATTGCTGATGTCAGATGGATCCTGGCTGAAAGCACAGAATACCAAGAATGTATTTACCTGGGTTTTACTGACTATGTGGATCATAACAAATTATGGCTAACACTGTCAAAATGGGAATTCCAGAACATTTAACTGTGCTCATGAGGAACCCTTATATACACCAATAGGCAGCCATTCAAAAAGAACAAGGGGATACTGTGTGGCTAAAAATCAGGAAAGGTGTGCCTCAGGGTTTTATCCTTTTACCATACCTATTCAATCTGTGTGCTAAGTGAATAACCCGAGAAGTTGGACTATATGAAGAAGAACAGGGCATCAGGATTGGAGCAAGATTCATTAACAACCTGGGATATACAGATGATACAACCTTGCTCGCTGAACGTGACGAGGACTTGAAGCACTTACTGATAAAGATCAAAGACTATAGCCTTCAGTACAGATTACATCTCAACATAAAACTCTTAAAACTGGACCAATAAGCAACATCGTGATAAAGGGAGAAATGACTGAAGTTGTTAAGGATTTCATTTTACACGGATCCACAAGCAACACCCATGGAAGCAACAGTCAAGAAATCAAATGATGCACTGTACTGGGCAAATCGGCTGCAAAAGACCTCTTACAAGTTTTCAGAAGCAAAGATGTCACTTTGAGCACTAAGGTGGACCTGATCCAAGCCATGGTGTTTTCAGTCGCCTCATTATGATGCGAAAGCTGGACAATGAATAAGGGAGAGAGAAGAACTGATGCCTTTGAATTATGGCAAAGAGTACTGAATATACCACGGACTGCCAGAAAAATGAACAAATCTGTCTTGAAGGAAGCGCATCCAGAATGCTCATTAGAAGTGAGGATGGCGACACTTTGTCTCACATATTTTGGACATGTTATCAGGATGGACCAGTCCCTAGAGAGACATTATGCTTGGTAGAGGGTCGGAAAAAAAGAGGAAGACCCTGAATGAGATGGGTTGACATAGTGGCTACAACAATGGGCTCAAGCACAGCAACGATTGTGAGGATGTCGCAGGATGAGGCAGTGTTTTTTTCTGTCATACACAGGGTCGCTATGAGTCAGAACTAATGTGATGGCACCTAACAACATCATCTTAGCAGTTTTAGAGGGTAAACTTGCTTCTTTCAGAGCAAGCCATTTGAATTACACCTAAACTATCTATGTCAGCTCTGGACAAGATCCTGAAGTTTCTCAATTTAGAATTCACTCACTCAACAAATGTTTACCGAGTGCCCACTATGTCAGGTTATGTTTTAGGTGCTTAAGAAATATCAGTGAACCAGGGAGTCAAAGATTCCTACCCTGAAGACCTTATACTCTAACGGGGAAGAGAGACAATAAACAAACAAAAACTATAAGTAAGCACATACACAGAATCAACGTTAGAAGGGGCTAAGTGCTATGGAAAAAGGAAAAACATCAGGGGATGGGGATCAATACTGTCAGGCCAGGGGATGGGTGTATGGAGAGGAGTCACTTTTAAAGAAGATGGTCAGGTTAAGCCTTATTTAGAAGAGAGATTTGAGCAGACTTAAAGGAAGAGTGAACTATTCATTCGGGGGGGGGGCTGAGATGGAGGAGTAGTCAGACTTCCAGTGATCCCTCTTAGAACAAAGACCTGAAAAACAAGTGACATGATTATATATGACAAGCCAGGAGCCATGAACATCAAGGCAAAGTTAGAAAATGGACTGAGTGGCAGGGGGAGAAAGAGATGGTTCAGAAGCTGCAAGGAGTTGCCAGATCTGAACTGCCAGGAACCCTGAGACACCATTCCCTGGAGCAACTGCAGCGGGGCTGGCAGTAGCATTCCGGACGCGGCTTCCTCAGGGAGAGACAGCGAGCCGCACAGCCTACTCATACCTCTGGAGCCAGAGAATAATGACACTCTCAGCAAAAGCTAAGCACTTGCAGTTATTTTACTGTGCCCCCAACCCCCAAGCCAGCTTCGGTGGCTGTTGATTCCTCCGGGCCTGAGACAGGTCCTACTGTGCGTCCTGAGCCATTCTCCCAGCCTTAGAGAAGGAATAAATTCACAACTGGGGAAGAGATAACCTGCCAGCTCCTCCAACCTGGGGAGCTCAGGACAGAAGCGGTTCCTGCCTAGACATGAATGGTCCACGGACTTTGAATACATTTTCCCCCTGCATGGACCTGTGTGGGCCCATTTCAGGAGAAGAGGCTCTCTCGCTGGCAGACTGTAACTGTTTCAGCTTTGCGGTGGAGAGGTGGGTGTTCGATGTTTGACACTGCTTTACCTATTAAAAAGGGTCCTCATCTACCCACATTGGGGCCTAAGGACTGGTGGCTCCACTCATGTCACCTAGACATTCGTGACAGGGGTCCCAGGATAAGTGGCACCTCCCAGTCCTTACAACCAAAAGCACTGAGTACCCATGGTCCAGCTGCAGGACACACCCACCTGTTCGCTCTAGGGAACAGGGATGTGCTTTCCTCACAGACACTCGGGGGATGGTTGTCAGCCCCCTGCCTTGTTCAGAGTGTGACCCCCTGCTACAACCAGATACCTGTACCTACACCAATCACCCCTGCCCCTCAAAGACTGTAGGACAGAGCCCGTACCACACACTTGACGACCAGCTACCTGGACACCTGAGCTGAATCCATACAAGAAAAGTGAATGGACTCCCAGGCTCATATACCTGGTAACAGCTCTAGCCATCTGGTGACAGGAAGTTAGAGCTTCAAAGGCAAAAATAATCAAGCTAGCTCACTCAAGTAGCCTATTTGGGCACATCAAAACAACAGAATTCAAGAAGCTAGGATACAGTAAGCAAACGTACACTAATAAATAAGCTTATAGATGGCTTGGAGACAATAGTCAATATCAAATAACATAAAGAAGCAGACCATGATTGCTTCAACAAGTTCTCAAAACAAAGAATCAAGGAATCTTCCAGATGAAGGTATATTCCTGGAATTACCAGATGCAGAATACAAAAGATTAATATACAGAACTCTTCAAGACATCAGGAAGGAGATCAGGCAAATCACAGAACAAGCCAAGGGACACACAGATAAAGCAGTTAAAAAAATTAAAAAGGTTATTCAAGAACATAATGAAAAATTATTTAATAAGCTGCAAGAATCCATAGAGAGACAGCAACCAGAAATTCAGACGATTAACAATAAAATTATAGAATTAGACAACTCAACAGAAAGTCAGAGGAGCAGAACTGAGGAAGTAGAAGGCAGAATTACTGAGACTGAAGATTAACACTTGGCACCAATATATTTGAAGAAAAATCAGATAAAAGAATTAAAAAAAAATGAAGAAACCCTAAGAATCACGTGGGACTCGATCAAGAGAAATAATCAACGAGTGATTGGAGTACCAGAGCAGGGAGGCATAACAGAAAACACAGAGAGAATTGTTGAAGATTTGTTGGCAGAAAACTTCCCTGGTATCCTGAAATATGAGAAGATGTCTATCCAAGGTGTTCCTCGAACTCCACATAAGGTAGATCCCAAAAGAAAGTCACCAAGACATATATAATCAAACTTGCCAAAACCAAAGATAAAGAGAGAATTTTAAGAGCAGCTAGAGATAAACGAAAAGTCACCTACAAAGGAGAGTCAATAAAAACAAGCTCTGACTACTCAGCAGAAACCACTCAGGCAAGAAGGCAATGAGCTGATTTATATGCCAGCCAAGAATCGTATATCCAGCAAAACTGTCTCTCAAATATGAAGGCGAAATTAGGATACTTCCAGATAAAAAGAAGTTTAGGGAATTCGTAAAAACCAAACCAAAACTGCAAGAAATACTAAAGGGAGTTCTATGGTTAGAAAATCAGTAACATCAGATATTAACCCAAGACTAGAGTACAAGACAGAGCAACCAGATGTCAACTCAGGGGAATCACAGGAAACAGTGATGTTATTATGTAAAAGAAGACAACATTAAAACAATAAAGAGGGACTAAGACATGTAGTTATAGATCTTTCATATGGAGAAGTCAAGGCAATGTAAAGAAATAAAAGTTAGGTTTAAATTTAGAAAAATGGGGGCAAATATTAAGGTAACCACAAAGGAGGCTAACAATCCTACTCATCAAAATAAAATATAAGAAAAAAATAAAGACTCAGCAAAAACAAAAATCAACAACAAATAAGAGGAAAAGACAATATATAAACTGCTCAGCACAAAAAATTATGTGGGAAAAAGAAACTGTCAACAAACACACAAAAAAAGACATCAAAACGATAGCACTAAACTCATACCTATCCATAATTATGCTGAATGTAAATGGACTAACTGCACCAATAAAGAGACACAGAGTGGCAAAACAGATAAAAAAACACGATCCATCTATATGCTGCCTACAAGAGACACACCTTAGGCTTAGAGACATAAACTAAAACTCAAAGGATGGAAAAAAATATATCAAACAAACAACAGCCAAAAAAGAGCAGGAGTGGCAATACTAATTTCCAACAAAACAGACTTTAAAGTTATATCCACCACAAAGGATAAGGAAGGACACTATATAATGATTAAAGGGACAATATACCAGGAGGATATAACCATATTAAGTATTTACGCACCCAATGACAGGGCTTCAAGATACATAAAACTCTAACATTACTGAAAAGTGAGATAGAGGATTATTCATTCAACCAATATTTAGTAAGTACCTACCACGTCTACTCTATCTGCCTTTTTAGAAGTCATCATTATTATTCTTGCCAAAAAGCAACCATGTTTTCCAGCATAAGTCTTGCTGCATAGCCACACTAATTCATGTCCCCAAAACAGGTTCTAGTAATTCATAACTTTGGCTTTTGCTCACATTGCTCATCCCACCCAGAATGCCTTTTCTTGTTTCATGAATTCAGTTCAATCAAGGTATCTTTGAGGATCTATTTTGTGCCAAGTATTGTTAAGATAGGAGTTCTGGTGGCGCAGTGGTTAAAGCACACAGCTGCTAACCAAAAAGGTCAGTGGTCAAACCTATTAGCTGTTCCTCAGGAGAAAGATGTGGCAGTCTGCTTCCGTAAGGATTTACAGCCTTGGAAACCCTATAGGGCAGTTCTACTCTGTCCTATAGGGTTACTATGAGTGGAAATCTATTCAACAGCAGTGGGTTTGGTTTTTTAATTGTGTAAACCTCCAGGGACACACCATTGACTAAAACTGCACTTTTATATATACATATATGTGAAATAGTAATTATGATGCAGGGTGATAAATACAAAGTTCAATAATAAAAACATATAATATGAGAGGAAGCAGGAGAGAGGTCCCCCCCCCCCGAATGGGGGCATGAAAGGGAGGAGAGTGAATTGGGAGTATTCACAAAAGAAAGGGGGAAACAGCACACAGTGAAGCAGGAGAGAGAGAAGCAAGAGCCTGCTAGATTGTGAGTTCCTTGGGAGACAAGCGCAGTAGCAAATACACAGCCCTAGCATCTCGCTGTGTGGGCAAAAGAGGAAATGACCTATAGTCCCACTAGTCATTTTAAGTAGGCTTTTTTTTTTTTTAATTAAAAGCAATACATGCTCATTAAAAAGAAAAAAAAGAACAGAGACTTTAAATTCCATCCCATTACTCAAAGATAACCTTTTCTGCCAGCTTCATGAATATCATTCTAGAATTTATCTGTGTAAATACAAGCATATACATATAGCCTTTAAAACACACACACACACACATGCTCAAATGGGATTGTAATATAAATACTCTCCTGAATCTTGCACTAAAAAAATGAACTTCCACAAGGAAAAGCCCAGAACCAGATGGCTTAACTGATGAATTCTACCAAATGTTTAAAGAAGAATTAACATCAATCCTTCACGAATTCTTCCAAAAAATAGAAAAGGGAAGACTTCCCAACTCATTCCATGAGACCAGTATTACCCTAATACCAAAATCAAAGATATCTGAAACACACACACACACACAAACTATAGACCAGTATCTCTTATGAAAATACTAGGTAACTGAATCCAGCAGCATATAAAAAGGATTATACACTACGATCATGTGGGATTTACCCCAGGAATGTAAAGCTGGTTCAAAATTTTAAAAAATCAACAATACACTATATTAATAAAGGGTCATAATCACATTATCTCAATAAACACAGACAAAGCATATTACAAAATTCAATACCCTTTTCATTATAAAAACATTCAACAAACTATGAGTAGAAGGGAACATCCTCAACTTTATAAAGATCATCTGTGAGAACCCCACACCTAATACCATACTTAATGGTGAAAACTGAAAGCCTTCCCTCTAAGATCAGGCAGAAGTCAAGGATGTCCATTCTCATTACTTCTAATCAACATTGTACTGGAGGTTCTAGCCAGGTCAGTTAGGCAATAAAATGAAACATCTGGCACCCAGATCAGGAAAGAAGAAGTAAACCTATCTGTTTGTAGATGACATAATCTTGAATGTAGGAAATCCTAAGGAATACACACACACACACATATACAACTATTAGAGTGAATAAACAAGTTCAGCAAGGTTGCAAGATACAAGATCAATATACAAAAATAAGTTGTATTTCTATTCACTAGCAATGAACAAATTAAGGAAACAATTCCATTTAAAATAGGATTGAACAGACTAAAATATTTAGGAATGAATTTAACAAAGAAGTCTAAGACTAGTGCACTGAAAACTACAAAATATCATTGAAAGAAATGAAAGAACACCTAAAGACATCCCATGTTTATGGATTGGAAGACTTAATATTGCTGAGATAACAAAACTACCCCAAACTGATCCTACAGATTCAATACAATCCCTACCAAAATTTCTGCTACCATTTTGCTGAGCTGACAAGCTGCTCCTAAAATTCATATGGAAATGCAAGGGACCCAGAACAGCCAAAACAATCTTGAAAAAGAGAAACAATGTTGGAGGACACACACCTCCCGATTTCAAAACTCACTGTAAAGCTACAGTAATCAACAGTGTGTGGTGCTATTGTAAAGACAGACTTATGAATCAATGGAATAGATCTGAGAGACCAGAAACAAATTCATGTACCTATGGTCAACTGATTTTTGAGAAGAGTGTCAAGCCAATCCAAAGGGGAAAGAATAATCTCGTCAAAAATGATGCTGGGACAACTGGATCTCCACGCGTAAAAGAATGAAGCTGAATCCCCTACTGCACACTATATATAAAAACAAACTCAAAATGGATCAGAGTGGGAATTCTGGGAAGATGGCATCATGAGCAGGTCAAAGATGCTGACTCCCCCCAAATGAACTTCAAGAAAAGCAGCCAGAAGTCTGTACTCGGTCTTGTGAGAACTCTGAAATGGTAAACAAAGGAATGCAGCAAGAAGCAGAAAACTAAATCAAGGACAAATCTCATATAGTAGTAAAAGCACTCTTCCACTGTTCCTGCCCCTCCCTCTCCTTATATGGCAAACAGATAGCTTCAGCAGCTGTACCCCAAACCAAAGTATGGCTTTCCTATACACTGGGAAGGGCCTTGATCTCCAGCTCTGAAATAAATAGGACAGATTTTGCTAATGGAGAGTTCAAAATGTATGTTCTTTAAAAAAAAAAAATTTTTTTTTTGTACTTTAGATGCAGGTTTACATAGCAAACTAGTTTCTCATTAAACAATTAATACACATATTGTTTTGTGACATTGGTTGCCAACCCTATGACATGTCAACTTTCTCCCCTTCTCGACCTAGGGTTCCCAATTACCAGCTTTCCTGTCCCCTCCTGCCTTCTAGTCCTTGCTCCTGGTCTGGTGTGCCCCTTTAGTCTTGTTTTGTTTTATGGCCCCGTCTAATCTTTGGCTGAAGTGCAAACCTCAGGAGTGACTTCATTACTCAGCTATAAGGGTGTCTGGGAGCCATACGCTCGGGGTTTCTTCAGTCTCTGTCAGAGGAGTAAGTCTGGTCTTTTTTTTCTGTGACTTAGAATTTTGTTCTACATTTATCTCTGGCTCTATCTGTGACCCTCTACTGTGATCTCTGCCAGAGCAGTTGGTAGTGGTACCTGGGCACCATTTAGTTGTGCTGGACTCAAGTCTGGTGAAAGCTGTGGTACTTGTGGTCCATTAGTCATTTGGACTAATATTTCCCTTGTGTCTTTGGTTTTCTTCATTCTCCCTTGTTCCCAAAGGAGTGAGACCAGTGGAGTATCTTAGATGGCCACTCACAAGTTTTTAAGACCCCAGACACTACTCACCAAATTACAGTGTAGAACATTTTCTTTATAAGCTATGTCATGCCCATTGAGCTAGGTGTTCCCTGAGACCATGGTCCCCATAGCCCTCAGTGCAGTAATTTGGTCCCTCAGGGAGTTTCAATGTGTCTATGGAGCTCCCATGACCTTGCCTTGGACAAGTTGTGCTGGCTTCAGCAGTACTATGTACTGTCTTACCTTCACCAAAGTTACAACGTATCTACTGTCTATTTAGTGCTTTTCCTCCCCACCCTTCCCCTCTCTCGTAACCATCAAAAATTGTTTGTTTTTGTGTGTAAACCTTTTCATGAGTTTTTATACTAGTAGTCTTATACAGGAGCCCTGGCAGCACAGTGGTAAAGAGCTATGGCTGCTAACCAAAAGGTTGGCAGTTTGAATTCACCAACTGCGCCTTGGAGACCTTATGGGGCAGTTCTACTCTGTCCTATAGGATCGCTATGAGTTGAAATTGATTGGACAGCAATAGGTTTGGTTTTTTGGTCTCATACAATATTTGTCCTTTTGTGATTTATTTATTTCACTCAGCATTATGCCTTCCAGATTCATCCACATTGTGAGATGCTTCGCAAATTCATCATTGTTCTTTATTGATGTGTAGTATTCCATTGTGTGTATGTACCATAGTTTGTTTATCTATTCATCTGTTGATGGGCACCTAGGTTGTTTTCACCTTTTTGCCATTGTGAACAATGCAATGAACAGGGGTATCCATATGTCTATTTGTGTGATGGCTCTTATTTATCTAGGATATATTCTTAGGAGTGGGATTGCTGGATCATATGGTATTTCTAACTTTTAAGGAAACACCAAATTGTTTTCCAAAATGATTGCATTTTGCATTCCCACTGGCAGCGCATAAGAGTTCCAAACTCTCCACAGCCTCTCCAACGTTTGTTTTTTTTTTTTTTTAATTTGTGCCAGTAATGCCAGGGTGAGATGGTATCTTACTGTGGTTTTGATTTGCATTTCTCTAATGGCTAGTGATTGCGAGCATTTCCTCATGTATCTGTTAGCCACTTGAATGTCTTCTTTGGTGAAATGTCTGTTCATATACTTTGCCCATTTTTAAACTGGATTATTTGTCTTTTTGTTGTAGAGGTGCTGGATTTTCCTGTAGACTTGAGAGATTAGAACTTCGTTGGATTTTTCACAGCCAAATTTTTTCTCCCCAGTCTGTAGGTTCTCTTTTTACTGTTTTGGTGAAGTCTTTTGATGACCATAAATGTTTAATTTTTAGAAGATTCCAGTTACCTAGCTTATCTTCTGGTACTTGTGTATTGTTAGTTATGGTCTGTATCCTATTTATGCCAGCCATGTATTAGGGCCTCTAGAGTTGACCCTGTTTGTTCTTTCATAATCTTTATAGTTTTTGTGGTTTTATATTTAGGTCTTTGATTCATTTTGAATTAGTTTTTGTGTATGGTGTGAGGTATGGGTCCCATTTCATTTTTTTGCAGATAGACATTTAGTTTTACCAGCACCATTTGTTAAAAAGACTGTCTTTTCCCCCATTTGATGGACTTCAGGCCTTTGTCGAGGATCAGGTGACTGTAGGTAGATGGATTTACATCTGGGTTCCCAATTCTGTTCCATTGGTCAGTGTGTCTGTCACTGTACCAGTACCAGGCTGTTTTGACTACTGTAGCTGTATAGTAGGTTCTGAGGTCAGGGATTGCAAGTCCTCCTACTTTATTCTTCTTCTTCAATAGTGCTTTACTTATCCAGGGTCAGGGTGTATATTCTGACTGGTCTGGAGATGTCCTGAAAGACTGAACCTAAGTCTGGCCAGAATCAGAGCCCTCAGAGAGTGAGACAGGAAGCAGAAACCAAGTATTGAGAGCTATATCCACCTGAGGGTGGATTAATCAGAGCGTGCTTTCTTATTAGTTTAGGCATCAGTTTGGTCTGGCCTGAACCAGAGGTATTACAGGGAGGCTGAGGGAGTAGTAAGCAGTCTGTAGACTATGCCTGACTATGAGTTTCTTGCAGAAATGAGCACTACTGAAAGTACCATACACACATGAGAATTGAGAAAGTTAACATCTTGTAAAATTCTAAAGTCCTGGATTCAGTATAAGGTCAAAAGGCACACAAAGAAACTGAAAATGATGGACTATTCAAATGAACAAGATGAAGGCAGAGAAACTGTATTTATGGAAATCCAAATAATGAACAGATTACAAGAATACAAAAATATTAAACAAGCTCAAAGAACTAAAAGAAAACACAAAGAACTAAAAGAAATCAGGAATACAATGCATGAACAAAATAAGAATATATATAAAGAGACAGACATTATAAAAAGAAATCAAACAGAAATACTGGAACTGAAAGACACAATAACTGGAAAAAGAAAACACTCACTGAAAGGATTTAACAACAGATTTGGGATGGCAGAAGGAAAAAACCAGCAATCCAGAGGATAAGGTAATCGAAATCATGGAGTCTGAGGAGTAACTAGAGAAGACTCAAGGACTGTTGAGCACAGTCTATTGGAAATGTGTAACATCATCAAGTGAACTAACATACACAGCATGGGAATTCCAGAAGGAGGCAAGAGAGAGAGGAAGGGACAGAAGGAATATTTAAAGAAATAATGGCAGGAAACTTTTAAAACCTAACAAAGCACATGAATCTACAAATCTAAGAAGCTCAATGAACACTACATAGGATAAAGCTAAACAGATTCACATAAGGACACATTTTAATCAAGGTCTCAAAAACTAAAGATAAAGAAAGCATCCAGAAAGCAGCAAGACAGCAATCAATACTCATATACTATAAGATTGGGTGCCGATTTCTCCTCAGAAACCTTGGAAGCAATGAGATGACATATTTAAAGTGCTGAGAGAGAACAACTGTCACCAAGAACACTGTATCTGGCAAATCTCTTCTTCAATGGGAAAACAGGCCTGGCAATCTGCTTCCAAAAGGTCACAGCCTTGAAAACCCTGTGGAGCAGTTCTACTCTGCACACATGGGGTTGCCATGAGTTGGAAATCACTCAAAGGCAATTAACAACAAGAACTGTCTGTCAAAAATGAGGATAAAATCAAGACATTCTCAGGTAAACAAAAGCTGAGAGTTCAAAACCATTAGACTTGGAGGAGGCGGTGCCAACATGGCGCTACAGACAGAAGCACCATGCTGTCCCTCCACAGCAAAGATCCAAAAAACTAAATAAAATAGAGACAAACGTCAATACTGGAACCTTAAGTGTCAAATGAAGAGATAAAGAACTCAACCAAACACCGAATGGAATAAGAAACTGACAGGGAACAGAGAGCAAGGAGAGATATGAGTGGAGGTAAAATCACCAAGGCATATCATAATCACATTCACTAAAGCCAAAGACAAAGAAAGAATCCTGAGAGCAGCTTGAGAAAAACAAAAGTCACATACAGAGGGAAAACAATAAGACTAAGCTCTGATTACTTGGCATAAACCATGCAGGCAAGAAGGCAATGGGATGACACACATAAAACCTTGAACGAAAAACTGCCAACCAGGAATAATAATACATCCTGCAAAACTCTCACTCAAATATGATGGTGAAATTAGTTCATTTCCAGATAAACAGAGATTGAGGGAATACGTAAAAACCAAACTAAACTTAAAAGAATTATTAAAGGAAGTCCTTCGGTTTGAGAACAAACATCAGACCACGGCCTGAATCTAGGATGCAAGATCATACCAGCCAGATACCAACCTAGGAAAGGAACTTGATCTCAAGGGCTATTCAAAACCAAAAGATTTACAACTGGGAACCAGAGAGGTTAATGTGTAAATGACAACAACGTCAGAACAATAAAACAAGGACTAAATGGTGTACACATAGAACTTTCTAATTGGAGAGGAAGGCAAGGCAATACCAAGTAATAATAGACTGGTTCATAACTAGGAAGATAAGAGTAAATTTCAAGGTAACCGCAAAGAAAGTTAACAAACCTACCCATCAAAATGAAGAAAACCATAAAGTCTCAGTAAAAACAAAATCTACAAAAACAAAAGAAATGAAAAAAAAAAAAAAAACCACAAACAAAAGGAATTCAGCACAGTAGAGTAAGAGAAACAAAGAAAACGTCAACACCACAAAAAAAAAGCACTATAAAATGACAGCAATAAACTAACCTATCAAGAATTACAGTGAACATAAATGGCCTAAATGCACCCATTAAGAGGCACAGAGTGGCAGAATGGATTTAAAAAACAGGATTCATCAATATACTGTCCATAAGAAATACACCTTAGAAACAAAGATGTAAATTTATTAAAAATCAAAGGATGGAAAAAAATATATCAAACAAACAGCTACCAAAAAAGAACAGGAGTGGCAATACTAATCTCAGATAAAATACACTTTAAAACAAAATCAACCATAAAAGACAAAGAAGGGCACTATATAACGATTAAAGGGACGATCCATTGTGAAGACATAACTATAGTAAGTATCTATGCACCCAATGACAGGGCTCCAACATAAATAAGACAAACTAAAGGCACTGAAAAGAGAAACTGACAGTTCCACAATAATAGTAGGAGACTTCAACACACCACTCTTGGTAAAGGACTGAACATCTAGAAAGAAACTCAACAAAAATACAGAAAATCTAAAGGACACAATCAGCCAACTTGACCTCATAGACATATATAGAACACTCCAACCAAAAGCTGCAAAGTACACATTCTTTTCCAATGCACATGGAACGTTCCCCAGAATAGGTCACATCTTAGGGCACAAGGCAATCCTCAACAAAATCCAAAACAGTAAGATAATACATGGTATCTTCTTTGACCACAACATTATCAAAGCAGAGATTAACAAAAGGAAGAGCAAGGAAAGAAAAAAAAAAAAATCAATTACATGGAAACTGAATAACACCCTGCTTAAAAACCAGTGGGTAATAGAAGAAATTAGAGATGGAATAAAAAACTTCCTAGAATCAAATGGGAATGAAAATACATCATACCAAAACCTTTGGGACACAGCAAAGGCAGTGCTCAGAGGTCAATTTATAGCAATACATGCACACATCAAAAAAGAAGGGACAAACTCAAAACATTAGCTACACAACTTGAACAAATAGAAAGAGAACAGCAAAAAAAAAAAAAAAAAGGCCCACAGGCATCAAAGAAAAGAAATAATAAAGATCAAAGCAGAAATAAATCGAGACTAGAAAAACTAAAGAAAGAGTCAAGAAAACCAAAAGTTGGTTCTTTGAAAGGGTCAAGAAAATTGACAAACCAGTGGCCAAACTGACAAAAGAAAACAGGAGAGGACACAAATAACCCAAATAAGAAATGAAATGGGGGACATTACAACAGACCCAACTGAAATAAAAAGGATTATAACACAGTATTATGAAATACTCCAACAAATTTGAAAAACTAGAGAAAATGGACAAATTTCTAGAAACACACTACCTACCAAACTAACACAAAATGATGTTGAAAATCTGAATAGACCCATAACAAGAGATTGAAAAGGTAAAAAAAAAAAAAAAAAAAGCCCTGGTCCAGATGCCTTCACTGGAGAATTCTATCAAACACACAGAGAAAGGCTTACACCAGAACTACTCAAACTATTTTAGAACACAGAAAACAAAAGGATGCTTCCAAATTCATTCTATGAAGCCAGCATAACCCTGATACCAAAACCAGGCAAAGACACCACAAAAAAAGAAAATTACAGACCAATATCTCTCATGAACATAGATGCAAAAATTCTCAACAAAA
This sequence comes from Loxodonta africana, assembly GCF_030014295.1. Taxonomy (NCBI): domain Eukaryota; kingdom Metazoa; phylum Chordata; class Mammalia; order Proboscidea; family Elephantidae; genus Loxodonta; species Loxodonta africana. Next base: position 90,339,841 of record NC_087345.1, read on the forward strand.
TTCTAGTCAGTAGAATTCAGCATCATATCAAAAAAATAATACTCCCTGACCAAGTAGGATTCATACCAGGCATGCAAGGATGGCTCAGCATTAGAAAACCAATCAATGTTATCCATCAGATAAATAAAAGAATCATATGACCATCTCAATCGATGCAGAAAAGGCATTCGACAAAGTCCAACACCCATTCCTGATAAAAACTCCCAATACAACAGGAATAGAAGGGAAATTCCTTGACATAATAAAGGGCATCTATACAAAACCAACAGCCAACATCATCCTAAATGGAGACAGTCTGAGAGCCTTCCCCTTGAGAACAGGAATAAGACAAAGACGCACTTTATCACCACTCATATTTAACATTGTGTTGGAAGTTCTAGCTAGAGCAATAAAACAAGAAAAAGAAATACAGGGCATTCAAATTGGTAACAAAGAAGTAAAACTGTCCCTATTTGCAGATGATATGATACTACACACAGAAAACCCACAAGACTCCACGAGAAAACTAAAGGAACTAACAGAAAGATTCAGCAGAGTGGCTAGGTACAAGATAAGCATACAAAAATCAGTTGGATTCCTATACACCGATAAAGAGAATGAAGAAAAGGAAATCAGGAAAACAATACCGTTTATAATAGCCTCTAAAAAAATAAAATACTTAGAAATAAATCTAACCAGGGATGTAAAAGACTTATACAGAGAAAACTACAAAACACTACTGTAAGAAACCAAGAAAGCGACATAAATGGAAAAATATACCATGCTCATGGATAGACAGACTCAACAATGTGAAAATGACAATTCTACCCAAAGCAATTTACAAATACAATGAAATCCTGATCCCAAAACCAACAGCATTCTTTAATGAGATGGAAAAACTAATCATTAACTTTATACGGAAAGGGAAGAAGTCCTGGAGAAGTAAAGCACTACTGAAGACGAGTGAAGTAGGAGGACTCGTACTACCTGACTTCAGAACCTACTATACGCAACAGAAGTCAAAACAGCCTGGTACTGGTACAATGACAGATACATTGAACAATAAAACAGAACTGAGAACCCAGATGTAAATCCATCCACCTACAGTCAACCTGATCTTCGACAAGGGCCCAAAGGCCACCAAATGAGGAAAAGACAGTTTGTTTTTTAACAAATGGTGCTGGCAAAACTGGAAAGCCATCTGCAAGAAAATGAAACAGGACCCCTACTTCACACCACACACAAAAACTAATTCAAAATGGATCAAAGACCTAATACAAAGGCAAAAGCTATAAAGATTACAGAAGAAAAAACAGGATCAACACTAGAGGCCCCAGTACACAGCATTAACAGGATAAAACCATAACTAACAATACACAGAAACCCTGGTGGTGTAATGGTTAAGAATTTTGCTGCTAACCAAAAGATTGGCAGTGCAAATCCACCAGTTGCTCCTTGGAAATTGTCATATGGGGCAGTTCTACTCTGTCCTATGGGGTCACTATGAGTCAGAATTGACTCAAAGGCAACGGGTTTGGTTTTGTTTTTAACAATAAACAGACTCCAGAAGATAAGCTAGATAACTGGGATCTTCTAAAAATTAAACACTTACGTTCATCAAAAGACTTCACCAAAAAAAAAAAAAAAAAAACCCTACAGGCTGGGAAGAAGTTTTTGGGTATGAAAAATCTGACAAAGGTCTAATCTCTAAAATCTACAGGAAATCTAACACCTCTACAGCAAAAAGACAAATAATCCAATTAAAAAATGGGCAAAGGAAAATGAACAGACACTTCACAAAAGAAAACATTCAAGTGGCTAAAAGACACATGAGGAATGCTAGAGATCACTAGCCATTAGAGCAACGCAACTCAAAACCACGATGAAATAACATCTCACCCCTGGCATTACTGGCACAAATAAAAAAAAGAAAATAACAAATGATGGAGAGGCTGCAGGGAGATCGGAACTTTTATGCACTGCCTGTGTGAATGCAAAATGATACAACCATTTTGGAAAATGATATGTTGCTTCCTTAGAGAGCCAGAAATAAAAATACCCTATGATCCAGCAATCCCACTCCTAGAAATATCTGCTAGAGAAATAATAGACGTATGTACAGCTATGTTCATTGCAGCTTGTTTACAATAGCAAAAAGATGGCAACAACCTAGGTGCCCATCAACAGATGAATGGATAAACAAAGTATGGTACATGCACACAATGGACTACTAAGCAATAGTTAAGAACAATGATGAATCTGTGAAGCATGTCACAACATGGATGAATCTGGAGGGAATTATGCTGAGTGAAATAAGTCAATCACAAAAGGACAAATACTGTATGAGACCACTACTATAAAAATTCATGAAAAGGTTTACACACAAAAAGAAACAATCTTTGATGGTTACAAGGGAGGGGAGGGATGGGGATGGAAAAACACTAAATAGACAATAAATTAGTGGTAACTTTGGTGAAGGGTAAGACAGTACACAATACTGGGGAAAACCAACCTGTAGAAGGCAAGGTTATGGAAGCTCTATAGCCCCGCCCATTGATGTTGAGCTGATTCTGATTCAAAGCGACCCTATAGCAGAGTAGAACTGCCCTGTAGAGTTTCCAAGGAGCTCCCAGTGGATTTGAACTGCAGACCTTTTGGCTAGCAGCTCGTAGCTCTTAAATACTAGGTCATCAGGGTTTCCGGAAGCTCTATAGACACATCCAAACTCCCCGAGGGACCAAATTGCTGGGCTGAAGGCTGTGGGGACCATGGTCGTGGGGAACATCTAGCTCAACTGGCATAACATAGTGTATAAAGAAAACTTTCTACATTCTACTTTGGTGAGTAGTGTCTGGGGTCTTAAAAGCCTATGAGCAGCCACTTAAGATATTCCACTGGTCTCACCCCTTCTGGAACAAGGGAGAATGAAGAAAACTAAAGATACAAGGGAAAGATTAGTCCAAAGGACTATGGACCACAACTACCACGGCCTCCACCAGACTGACTCCAGCACAACTAGATGGTGCCCAGTTACCACTACTGACTGCTCTGACAGGGATCACAATAGAGGGTCCTGGACAGAGCCAGAGAAAAATGTAGAACAAAATTCTAACTCACAATAAAAATGGCCAGACTTACTGGCCTTATAGAGACTGAAGAAACCCTAAGAGTATGGCCCCTGGACGCCCTTGTAGCTCAGTAATTAAGTCACTCCTGAGGTTCACCCTTCAGCCGAAGATTAGACAGGCACATAAGACAAAATGAGACTAAAGGGGCACACCAGACCAGTGGCAAGGACTAGAAGGCAGGAGGGGACAGGAAAGCTGGTAATAGGGAACCCAAGGTAGAGAAGCGAGAGCATTGACATGTTGCGGGGTTGTTAAACAATGTCATAAAACAATATGTGTACCGTTTAATAAGAAGCTAGTTTGTTCTGTAAACCATCTAAAGTACAAAAAAAAAAAAAAATCCATTAGACCTATCCTACAAGAAATGCTAACAGGAGTCCTTCAGATGGGAAAGAAAGGACATCTGACAGTAACTCAAAGCCTTAAACAGACAAAAAGATTATCATTAAAAGTAATTTCATAGGCAAGTATGAGGACAAAATTTTAAGATATTTTTGCTTGGCAATTTTAGTTGATATGTCCTTCATGTTTTATATTGACAAACGCATAACAAATAAGCATAAATTTATGTTATAGGGCACATGATGTAAAAAGATATAACAGATGATAAAAAACAACATAAATGGGGGAAGGGAAGGAACATTTTGTATTTACTGAAGTTAAGTTGGTATCAATTTAAACCAAGTTGTTTTAAATATAAGTTACATATAATCTTCAAGGTAATCACAAAAAAAATTTCCAGGAAAATACATACAAAAGGAAAGGAGAAAGGGATCAAAATGGTTTGCTGCAAAAAAATCAACAAAACAGAAAAGTCGGAAGTACTGGAGGAAATGATGGACAAAGAAGGTATAAGACACATGAATAACAAACTGACAAAGTACATCTGTTATGGGCTAAATTGCGTCCACCCAAAATATGTGTTGGAATCCTAACCTCTATACCTGTGGATGTAATCCTCTTTGAGAATAGGGGATTCTTCGTTATATTAATGAGGCCACATCTGTGTAGGGTGTGTCCTGTATCTAATCACATCTGAGTTATAAGGAGCAGTACAGACACAGAGACAAGCAAGCACAAATGGGGGGAAAGGTGGACACCACGTGAGGATCCCCAAGTAACTGAGGAACACTGGGGCTACAGAAACTGAAAAGAATCTTCCCTCCAGAGCTGATAGCAGAGCATTCCCTTACATGTGGTGCCTGAATCTGGACTTCTAGCCTCCAGAACTGGAAGAAAATAAATTTCTGTTCTTTAAAGCCACCCACTTGTGTGGCATTTCTGTTATAGCAGCACTAGGTAACTAAGACAATGTCCTTCCTTATTGGTAATTAATATGTAAATGGACAAAATGTTCCAATCAGAATGGATTAAAAAAAAAAAAGGCATGATACAACTACTTATATCCTGTCTAAAAGAGAAACATCTTAGGTCCAAGAACACAAACAAGTTGAAAGTAAAGGACAGAAAAAATATTCCATGCAAACAGTAACCAAAGAGAGGCGAGTGGTAAATTTAATATCAGACAAAATTGACTTTAAGTCAAAATCTCTTATATAACAATGAAAGGTCAATCCATCAAGATGTAACAATTAAATATGTATCTAACATCAGTGCTCCAAAATATATAAAGCAAAAAAAAAAAAAAAGTGGTACAGTAATAGTTGGAAACTTCAATACATCACTTTGAATAATGGATAAAACATACAGAAAGAAGATCAATAAGGAAACAGAGGACGTGTATGACACTATAAACAAATTAGACTTAAAAGACATACATAGAACACTCCACCCAATAAGAGCACAATATATATTTTTCTCCAGTGCACATGAATCATTCTTCACAGACCATACGTTAAGCTACAAAGCCAATCTCAATAAAGTTTAAAAGACTGAAATCATATAAGTATCTTCTCCAACCACAATGGAGTGAAATGAGAAATAAATAACAGAGGAAAAACTGGAAAATACACAAATATGTGGAAATTAAACAACACCCTATTAAATAACCATAGTCCCTTGGCAGTTTTAACACTTTAAAGAGGTCTTCTGCAGCATATACACCCAATGCAATATGTAATTTGATTTCTTGACTGCTGCTTCCATGGGCGTTGATTATTGATTCAAGTAGAATGTAATCCTTGACAATTTCTATTTCGTCCCACTTATCATGATGTTTATTGGTTCAGTTGTGAGGATTTTTGTTTCATATTCAGGTGTAGTCCATATAGAAGGTTGTAGTCTTTAACCTTCATCAGTAAGTGCTTCAAGTCGTCTTCACTTTCAACAAGCAAAGTTGTCTCAACTGCATATCCTGATGCCGTGTTCTTCTTCATACAGTCCAGCTTCTCAGATTATTTGATCCACATTCACATTGAACAAGGTGAAAGGATACAACCCTGCTGCACACCTTTTCTGATTTTAAAGTATGAAGTACCTCCTCGTTCTGTTTGATGCCTTTTAATTCATGTACAGGTCCCACATGAACACAATCCAGTGTTCTGGAATTTCCATTCTTCGTAATGTTATCCATAATTTGTTATGACCTACACCAGTCAAATGCCTTCACATAGTTGATGAAACACATATTTTCTGATATTCTCTGGTTTTGACCAAGATCCACCTGACATCAGCAATGATATCCCTCACTCCATGTCTTCTTCTGCATCTGGCTTGAACTTCTGGCAATTCCCTGTCAATGTACAGCTGCAGTCACGTTTGAATTATCTTCAGCAAAATTTTGATAGCATGTGATATTAATGATACTGTTCAATAATTTCTGCATTCCGTTTGCCCTTCTTCGGAATGAACACGAATATGGATTTCTTCCAGTTAGTTGGCTAGGTAGCTGTCATACAAATTTCTTGACATTGATGACTATGAGTTTTGAGTGTTGCATTTGTTTGCTGAAGCATATTAGTTTGGTATTCTATCAATTCCTGGACCCTTGTTTTTTGCTAATGCCATCAGCACAGCTTGAACTTCTTCCTTCAATACCAGTGGTTACAGATGATAGGCAATCTCCTGAAATGGTTAATGTCAGCCAATTGTTTTTTGGAACGGTGACTCTGTGTATTCCTTCCATCCTTTTTTGATGCGTCCTGCACCATTAAATTTTTTGCCTATAGAATCCTTCACTATTGCAACTTGAGGCTTGAATGGTCTCTTCAGTTCTTTTAGCTTGAGAAATGCTGATTGTACTCTTCCCTTTTCGTTTTCTAACTCCAGGTCTTTGCACATTTCATTATAATACTTTACTTTGTCTTCTCAAGCTGCCCTTTGAAATCTTCTGTTTTCTTTTACTTAAGTCCCATTAGGGAAATGCAAATCACAACCACAATGATACCACTTCACAATTACGAGCATGGCTATACCAAACACCACACCAGAAAATAAGAAACGCTGACAAGGATGTGGTGAAACTGGAATCCTCATCCATTGCCCGTGGCAATGTAAAGTTGTGCAGCTATGCTAGAAAAAAGTTAAACATAACGTTCTACTCTTAGGTAGATGTACTGTATTTTTACATAAATAACATGTGCCTTCTACATTTGTTTGCCTACGTTCCCTCCTCCCGCAAGGTATTTTCCTAAATGCCTCTATGCCAGTTTTTTTTCCACTTGTTGTTGTAAAAAAAAAAAAAAGAATTAGCATAGCATCACTTACGAAAACACCTTGCAGAGGGAGGGTACAGTTGGTAAATAAATGTAGAGGGTGCATGTTATCTGCATAAAAACACAGTATGCCCAATAGAATTAAAGACATACGTTCTATACGTTCACAAGAAAAAAGTACACAAATATTCATGGTAGCATTATTCATAATAGTCAAAAAGTGGAAACAACCCAAATGTCCATCAACTGATGAATGGATAAACAAAATGTGGTACATCCAATCAATGGAATATTTTTTGGTCAAAAGAAGGACAGAAGAATAGTGAATATCATGGTATGCAAATTATATCCCTATAAAAAACAAAACAACCACAAAAAGAACCATTTAAGACATATTAAAAGCTATAAAGAATGATTCCACAAATATCTATGTACTCATTAGTTAGTCTAAGAAATAATGCCTTACCAGCAGTGCCCCTTTCTGTAACCTCCTCCAAACACATTCCCTCCTTCCCACAGAGGCAAGCATTCTTTTGAATTTGGTATTGATGTCCCACTTCTTTTTAGTGTATTTCAATTACTCTGAGCCCTCGCTTCTCTGTACGTCTATTGTACTAGAAATTTGTGCTTTTCCACTTAGCACCTGCCAGTTTGCTTCTTGTATTACTCTGCAAGCCTCCCCTTCACACCCCAGCTAAATTTCTCAAGGGCAAGAACCAATTTTATACTTCTTCTGACAGTGCCGATATAATGCTGAGTCTATGAGCTCCCAAAAAAGTTAGCATATTTTTTAAGTCCCTTTCCTCTCATTTGCTATTCTTTCTTAATCTGCCAGAGTCATGCCATTCTCTCTCCAGCAGAAAAGTAGTGGTGGTATTGAGCCATATACTTTCCAGAAATGCTCATCACCCAATTCCTAGTGGTTTGATAAGGAGCTGCTAATATTCTTCCTGTACTGGAATGGGAAACCCTGGTGGTATAGTGGTCAAGTGCTACGACAGCTGCTAACCAAAAGGTGAGCAGTTCAAATCCATCAGGCACTCTTTGGAAACTCTATGCGGCAGCTCAACTCTGTCCTATAGGGTTGCTGTGAGTTGGAAAACCGACTCATTGGCAATGGGTACAGTATGGGGTATACTAGAATGTATTAGCTCTCGTGGGGTATACTGCAGGGAAAGCCTAATCCTAAAACCAAGTGAAAGCAGTAGACCTGGGGTTAGTCTGAACCAGGTCAAGGACAGAGCTATGGCTGTTCCACAGCTTGGCCTCCCAAAGAAACACTCAAAGACTTTCCTAAACCCCCCTCTCTGAGGCACTCGTACCCCTCTGTGTTTCTATGACAACTCTCTATATGAAAACACCAGGCCTTTTAAATAACCTCCTCATTCATCCTCATAATATCCCTGTGAAGTATGGTTGGAAGAGGGATTATTACCTTTTATGCATTTTACAAAAGCTCAGGAGAGGGATATCATCTATCAAAGGTCATGCAGCAAAGAGGCAGTATATTATGCCAAGACTAGAGGTTCTTCACAGCTTCTATTGCGCCAGGTTGGGAAGCAATTTAGTGGCAACATGGTAGAGTATGAAGGTGGTGTGGGGGACGAATGCTCTGGTGAATGAAGAACTTGAGCCCCTGGGTACACTACATAAAGCACCTAAGCAACAATGAAAGAAGCACTGGCCGTGTCCCAGAACCTGAAGCCACCTGGCCAGGTCTTTACAAAATCATTTGCCTGCCTTAGAAGACAGACAACAGGATTTAAAAAAGTAATGTACTCTGCACCTTTCCTTTCTCTTTAGTTTGGTCATCACGGGAATATGGGCCTAAAGGTACCGGTGAAGGTACTTCCCAACACAGAATCAGTGTCTGCACAGTGCCTGGTATATAACAAGTGCTCAATAAATGTCTGTTAATTGGTTAACGAACATATGCTTATAGTGTCTAAGGTAAGGGCAAAAAAAAAGAAGAAATTAGGAACTTAGAATGGTTACACCTTGGTTGGAGAAAAACTGCTAGGTACTAAGACTCTGAATTAGTATTGCCGTGAGGTGGCAAGTAGGAGACCAAACATCCTGAGAGAAATCAGATATCCTCAGAGAATTAAAAAAAATATGGTTTTGTAAGTACAAAAGTTTTATTAAGAGCATTTCATGAGTGAAGTAGAAATTTCATAATTAATTTGGGCTCTGAAGGCTGCTCATAGAATTAAACTAGTTTATCATCACCTCTCTGAACATTTACATACTGTATCTTCACCAAGTATAAAAGCAGGTCTTTCTCCTATTCAAAGAGAAATCAACATCCAGTCTACACTAAACCTCCTAAAATGAAGGTGAATCCTCCACACTTTACATGTGTTGTTGTTAGGTGCTGCTGAGTCAGTTCTGACTCATAACAACCCGAGAGGACAGTGTAGAACTGTTCCCAGGGTTTCCAAGGAGCAGCTGGTGGACCTGAACTGCCAACCTTTTGGTTAGCAGCCAAGCTCTTAACCACTACACCACCAGGACTCCATAATTTAAGTAGCAAGTTACAATAAAACATAATTAATTGTTAAAATAATTAGTTTCACATATATTTAATTCATATGCATCTTTTCCACAAAAAAGCACGGTGCTCTTTGTGCCAACACAAGTAGTCAAAGCTTAGAGATCACTAGGAGACTCTTCTTCAACACTGATACTTACAGCATGTATGTGAGAAACAGGACAGTATACACCAGGGGCCAGCAAATGTTCTACATAAAGCGTCAGGTAGTAAACATTGTAGGTTTTGTGGGCCAGACAGTCTCTGTTGCAACTACTCAACTCTCCCACTGTAGTGAAAAAGTAGCCATAGACAATCAGTAAGCAAATAAGTATGGCTATGTTCCAATGAACTTTTTTTTACAGGCATGGAAATAATTTCATAGTCTACGGAAATATCCACAAAATTTCATATAATTTGCTTATGCCAAAAAAATTATTATTCAGATTTTTTCAACCATTTGAAAATATAAAAGCCATTTTTAGCTTGTAGGTCATATAAAAACAGATGGAGACCTGATCCGGACATGGACTATAGTTGGCCAACCTCTGAATATAACTAACCACCAGTTCCTGATCAAGGACAGACTGGCTGTATAAGAATCATCTGAGTAGCTTTTTTAAAAATGAAGATGCCCAAGTCCCATCTACCAGAGGTTCTGATTAAGTGAAGCTGGGGAGGAGCCCCAGGAATCTGTGATCACTCAGTTTTGGGAACCACCAGACCTCTCAAATTATGTTTTAAAACACTCAGGTTCTTCCTCTTCATCTGCCTCTGCCTGGCTGTATAGCCTAGGTGAGCCACTGCAGCTATCTAGTCTCATTTTCCCAGTCTCTAAAATAAGACACGCATGCTTGGGTCCTTTCCAGCTCTGACATCTATGATTTTATGATTTAGAAAATACACAGCATCCCAGATTAAGTGCAACAAAGCAGCAAACCATACTTTTGAGGAGAAAGCTATTATTTGCTCTTTCATACTACATCTTGGTAGAACTCTTCTGAATTAGTTATTTTGCTCCCTTAGGTTAAACTCAGTAAAGTTTAGGGTCAACAATGATTGATACCACCCTGACAACTATACTTACATCAGCAGGGGACAGCATGCAGCAGCCCCAGGGCAGAATTATACCAAATGCTGCTTCTGCCAGCACTGTCTCCCCTGCTTTTTTTTTTTTTTTTGTCTTTTATCCTCTGTTCTAGGCAGAACAGTGAATATAGGAGAGAGAGTGAATACAGATGACTGGTGATGGGTTGACTTTTTAAAAATATGTAAGTGAATTTTTAAGCTATTTGCATGGCTGATTAAAACTCTGCAATCACTGCTGAACTGCTGGTGGGAGCCCAGGGAAGGAGCTGCTTCCCTGTCCAGAGCTGAAATCACTGCTGAACTGCTGGTGGGAGCCCAGGGAAGGAGCTGCTTCCCCTGCCCAGAGCTGAAATCACTGCTGAACTGCTGGTGGGAGCCCAGAGAAGGAGCTGCGTCCCTGTCCAGAGCTGAAATCACTGCTGAACTGCTGGTGGGAGCCCAGGGAAGGAGCTGCTTCCCCTGCCCAGAGCTGAAATCACTGCTGAACTGCTGGTGGGAGTCCAGAGAAGGAGCTGCGTCCCTGTCCAGAGCTGAAATCACTGCTGAACTGCTGGTGGGAGCCCAGGGAAGGAGCTGCGCCCCCTGCCCAGAGCTGAAATCACTGCTGAACTGCTGGTGGGAGCCCAGGGAAGGAGCTGCTTCCCTGTCCAGAGCTGAAATCACTGCTGAACTGCTGGTGGGAGCCCAGGGAAGGAGCTGCTTCCCCTGCCCAGAGCTGAAATCACTGCTGAACTGCTGGTGGGAGCCCAGGGAAGGAGCTGCTTCCCCTGCCCAGAGCTGAAATCACTGCTGAACTGCTGGTGGGAGCCCAGGGAAGGAGCTGCTTCCCCTGCCCAGAGCTGAAATCACTGCTGAACTGCTGGTGGGAGCCCAGAGAAGGAGCTGCGTCCCTGTCCAGAGCTGAAATCACTGCTGAACTGCTGGTGGGAGCCCAGGGAAGGAGCTGCTTCCCCTGCCCAGAGCTGAAATCACTGCTGAACTGCTGGTGGGAGCCCAGAGAAGGAGCTGCGTCCCTGTCCAGAGCTGTCCTTCAGCAGCAGACCTTTCAACGCCCAGATGGAACAAGAAGAGCAGCAAGCTTTGGATTCTTGCCAGAATACTTCTTAGGCAACAATCGTTTGGTGCCCATAAAGTCCAATAATATTTTACCTAATCTGTCTTAAATTAGATCTTTGAGAAGTAAAATGAGTTAAAAGGGAGACTGAAATTGGATTGTGGTTTGCTGCCTGAGGGGAAATATCAGTTTATAACAACAGCCACTGAATGTGTTTGAGCACAAGGCCCATTAAGAGCGGTGGAATAGCTCTTAACGAGTTATGGCATGATGAATAAATGTGTCATGCCGGCATTAGCAGCGTGGGGCTTGGAGCACACAACAGAGGAGCACTGCCACTGCTAACTCAGGGTAAGGTGGCGTCCCTTCAGGGCCCACAGTTAGGGAAAGGGGCATTGCGCCAGACCAGGGACAAGTACATTCATATATATACCAAACAAAATCCTAGCATACTGCAAATGCAATTCAAAACACCTAAACATTATACAGTACTGCAGTGCAGCCAGCTAACTTAGCATTTCCCTACCCCGCCCCAGGATTAATATGATATAATATATATTAATACGATATAATAAAAAAAACCATAGCCACCCTATGATATTATATATATAATATATTCCCACCCTATGATATTATATATATAATATATTCCCAAGAAAGACGATCCAACCGAGTGTGGAAATTATAGAACAATATCATTAACATCACACACAAGCAAAATTTTGCTGAAGATCATTCAAAAGTAGCTGCAGCAGTATCTCAACAGGGAACTGCCAGAAATTCAGGCCGGTTTCAGAAGAGGACGGGGAACCAGGGATATCATTGCTCATGTGAGATGGATCCTGGCTGACAGCAGAGAATACCAGAAGGATGTTTACCTGTGTTTTACTGACTATGCAAAAGCATTCAACTGCGTGGATCATAACAAATTATGGATACCATTCCAAAGAATGGGAATTCCAGAACACTTAGTTGTGCTCACGAGGAGCCGTTACATAGATCAAGAAGCAGTTGTTTGGACAGAACAAGGGGATATTGATTGGTTTAAAGTTAGGAAAGATGTGCGTCAGGGTTGTATTCTTTCACCATACCTATTTAATCTGTATGCTGAACAAATAATATGAGAAGCTGGACTATATGAAGAAGAACGGAGCATCAGGATTGGAGGAAGACTCATTAACAACCTGAGTTATACAGATGACACAACCTTGCTTGCTGAAATTGAAAAGGACTTGAAGCACTTACTAATGAAGATCAAAGACCACAGCCTTCAGTACGGATTACACCTCAACATAAAGAAAACAAAAATCCTCACAACTGGTCCAATGGCAATATTATGATACACAGAGAAAAGACTGAAGTTGTCAAGGATTTCATTTTACTTGGATCCATGATCAATAGCCATGGAAGCAGCGGTCAAGAAATCAAAAGATGCACTGCATTGGGCAAATCTGCTGCAAAGGACCTCTTCAAAGTGTTGAAGAGCAAAGATGTCACCCTGAAGACTAAGGTGTGCCTGACCCAAGCCATGATATTTTCAATCACATCATATGCATGTGAAAGCTGGACAGTGGATAAGGAAGATCGAAGAAGAGTTGACGCCTTTGAATTGTGGTGTTGGTGAAGAAAACTGAATATACCATGGACTGCCAAAAGAATGAGCAAATCTGTCTTGAAAGAAGTGCGGCCAGGATGCTACTTAGAGGTAAGGATGGCGAAACTGCATCTTACATACTTTGGACATGTTGTCAGGAGGGGTCAGTCCCTGGAGAAGGACATCATGCTTGGCAGAGTACAAGGTCAGCAGAAAAGAGGAAGACCCTCAACGAGGTGGATTGACACAGTGGCTGCAACAATGAGCTCAAGCATAACAACAATTGTAAGGATGGTGCAGGACCGGGCAGTGTTTCGTTCCGTTGTGCATAGGGTCGCTCTGAGTTGGAATCGACTCGACGGCACCTAACAACAACAACAACCCCAGAATTGGAATACTTCTTTATAATTATACAAAAAAGTATAAATTAAAATAAGGAGTGCACAAATATGAAAAGATGTTATACAGAAAAGTACTCAGTGTGGGGGGTTGGGGTAGATCGAAGAATAGAAAGCTTCTTAAAGAGGTGTTTACCATTCAGCTCCAGGTTTGCTGTGGGACACCTGGCATGATCTCCACTCACAAGTTCTCCTCCCTCCCAAGAAGTCATCATCTCAGTAAGTGAAAAGGTAACCTGCAGGCATCTGATGACCTGGCTAAGTGAACACCTAAAAGCTCAGATATTTAGCTAATCTAAAAGAGGGCAGCAGGTAACAGAGCTCCATTGAGTCTGTCTAGCTGTCTGTTATTGGTACTGACTTTTGACTGTCTTCTAGAGTCTGGACCCTACTTCTTTTGACCTCTGGAACTGCCTGACCCTCTCATTTTTAGCTGACTTATCTGGCCTTAAATTCTTGCCTAAACCTAATGTATATACCTTAGTCTCCCAGACCTATGTATCTCTTCTGAACAAGGCAGCTGGTTATAGTACTTGTTAGCTCTATCCTAACTCATAAATTCTTAATTCTGGTGCCTTTTACCAGGAGCAAATCCTCTCTGCCTGTTGGTTCCAGAGTATGCATGCCCAGAGAGGTACTCTTCTATCCAACAATAAATATAAATATAGCCGACCTAAAGAGCAGTTAAAGTAGTGATGACAGCAGTAGCCAGTTGTCTACTAATCAACAGCACTTTGGCAATCATTTTTGAGAAACTATCTACACAGCCCATACAGCAAGAAACAAATGTTCTTTCAAAATTTCCCTGTTTTAAGACATCTAGGTTAATTGGCATAATAAAATCTATTAAGAAAACATTCTGCATCCCACTTTGGAGAGTGGCATCTGGGGTCTTAAACGCTAGCAAGCAGCCATCTAAGATGCATCAATGGGTCTCAACCCACCAGGAGCAAAGGAGAATGAAGAACACCAAGGACACAAGGCAACTACAAGCCAAGAGACAGAAAGGGCCACATAAACCAGAGACTACATCAACCTGAGACCAGAAGTACTAGATGGTGCCCAGCTACAATCGATGACTGCCCTGACAGGGAACACAACAGAGAACCCCCGAGGGAGCAGGAGAGCAGTGGGATGCAGACCCCAAATTCTTGTAAAAAGACCAGACTTAATGGTCTGAGACTAGGAGGACCCCAGTGGTCACGGCCCCCAGACCTTCTGTTGGCCCAGGACAGGAACCATTCCCAAAGCCAACTCTTCAGACAGGGATTGGACTGGACAATGGGTTGGAGAGGGATGTTGGTGAGGAGTGGGCTTCTTGCATCAGGTGGACACTTGAGACTATGTTGGCATCTCCTGCCTGGAGGGGAGATGAGAGAGTAGAGGGGGTTAGAAGCTGGCGAAATGGACATGAAAAGAGAGAGGGGAGGGAGGGAGTGGGCTGTCTCATTAGGGGGAGAGTAACTGGGAGTATGTAGCAAGGTATATATATGTTTTTGTGTGAGACACGGACTTGATTTGTAAACTTTCACTTAAAGCACAATAAAAACTAAAAAAAAAAAAAATTCCCATTTTAATAAAAGGAGATAAAATGTAGGATCTAAACAGATTCTACTTTAAGCTAGGAAACGGCTCCCCTGTAAGTCTGCTCCTGGACCAGGGACATTCTGAGGCAGAAATAAATCATCTGTACTGTCAAAGTGAATACACCATAGTGAAAAGTCTTGATGCCATTCTTAATGGACCCAAGACAGGTTGGATAGCTCCAGTGTGTCACAGGAAAGAGTCTAGCAAAGGATCTGTGCATTTAGAGTACTTGTAGCCTAGCCGCCAGATGCTCTTAAAGATACTAAACTAAACGAGGACACGAGGACATGGGCAGAATTTTCCTATGCTTGTAGTTCGGTTTGAACTGCATGAATATTTACGGGCCCTCGTCTTCTAGGTCTTTATTCCAGTATGTTGAGAACCGAGCAAGATAGACATCTAAATTCCATATTTTGTATTCCTTTTAGTCATTAATGATTTTACCTATGAGTCCACTTGAAGAAACAATATTTAACACTTATTAAGCATTTACTATGTGGCAGGCACCTTACTAGGATGCTTCACATAATTAGCTGTCTCATAGAAACCACTCTATGAGGTTGGTACCCTTATTTTATAGATGATTAGACTGAGACAGAGAGGTTAAGTAACTTGCCCAACACCTGAACTGAGGCAGTCTAATTCCAAAGCCTATACTCTTTCAACTACCATGCTACTTACTTCGAAATTATTAATAAAATTCAACCCTCTTTTTTACAAAGAAACCAAGCACAGAGTGCTCTGCCTAAGCTAAGACCAAAATCCTAGTGAGTGGGAGGAGCATAATTACTAGGATCCAGGTCATCTGGCTTCCGGTCCTGAGCTCTTGTCACCACACCAGGTCATCTGGTCCAATCCTAAGATGAATGAGGTATCTCTTTTACTTGATCCCTTTAACACTGGCAAAAAAAAAAAAAAGGCCCTGGGTATGCCTCAGAGATCACAGAAGTAGCTTATGGTCTTTTTCCCAAGTTGTGCTTAATGTGGCTTTTCAGTTTTCTAGGTGCTTCTGCAAACACCTCCTCATTTGGGTTGACTTTGTAACCCCATGCCCTCCAACCCGTATTAGGAGCAGCTGACACCCTTCCTGCCCACATCCTGGTCTTAGGAAGCCACACTTGGCAGAACAGTAGCCCTGAACAGCTGTTTCATGGCTGAGCCAGCATGATGCTGTTCCCCAGGGTAGGGCAGTGCTCGACCTCCTGCACACCCACGATTTCCTCACTGTCCTTCAATACGAATTTGCCTTTGGCCCCTCCCCCCATACCCTCTCACCATCCACAGACTGCAGCTGCCCTAGCACAGAGCAAAACGCAGGTTGATTCTGTAAAGCATATTAACCCCTCTTTATGGGTTCATATTCTAGAATCTGTTCCACTCTCTTCTCTTTTAGAAAGCAGTTGAGCAGAGTGGTTTACAGGCTTTAAGGTTAGAGAGACCTGAGTTCAAAACCTGATTCTACTGCTTATTAGCTATCACAATCTAGGCAACTTATTTAAAGTTGCTAAGGCTCAGTTTCCTTATTAATAAAACAGGAACGATGATTGACGTTGTTGGCTGCCTTCAAATTGACTCCGACACATAGTGACCCCATGTGACAGAGCGGAAGTGCTCCACAGGGTTTTCTTGGTTGTAATCAAAAAATTTTTTTTTAGTAAATTTTTGGTGGAAGTTTATATAGCAAATTAGCTTCCCATTTAACAATTTCTATACATATTATTCAGTTATATTTTCACGATGTGTCAACATGCTCATTATTTCCATCCTGGTTGTTCTACTTCCATTAATCCAGCTTCCCTGCCCACTCTGCCTGATCATCTCATCTTTGATTTAGGATAAATGTTGGTCATTTGATCTCATATAGTTTTTTTAAAGAAGCAGAGTACTCACGAGTGATATTGTTTATTTTATGAGCCAATCTGCTATTGAGCTGAAAGGTGATCTCTGGAGTAGTTTCGTTCAAAGTTTAAAGGGTATCTCAGGGTGGTAGTCTCGGGGGTTCTTCTACATCTCTACCAGTCCAGTAAGTCTGGTCTTTCTTCCTTTTTTTTTTTTTTTTTAAGAATTAGAGTCTTGTTCTACAATTTTCTTCCATTCTGTCTGAGACCATTCATTGTGTCCCTGGTCAGAATGGTCAGTAGTGGTAGCTGGGCACCATCTAGCTCTGGTCTCTGGATAGATGAGGCCACTGGCTGTAATCTTTATGGAAGCAGATCACCAGTTCTTTGTCCCATGGAGCCACTGGGTGGATTCGAACCGCCAACCTTTAGGTTATTAGCAGTCAAGTGCTTAACTGTTGCAGCACCAGGAATCGTTTAATGATTGATAATATTTACTTTTTGTTTGTTTTTTTAATATTTACTTTATCTGATTATCATGAGGATTAAATGAAAGTTCACAAAAAATCCTAACACAATGCCTGGCACAGAGTAAGCATGCAACAAATGTTGCTGTAATTATGATGATGCTGCTGTTATCACACTGGCTATTACTTTTGCTCTTTGGCTCCAAACATGGAATGGCCCATGAGAAGACTCTAGGGGCTAACATTCAGTTAATGAGTATTCAGCACTTGGCACAAGGCTGTAGGACACTTGTACATAAGCTAGACAGAAATTCTAGAGTAACAGAGAGGCACCTAAAAGGATGCACTGGCTCAAAATGAATTCTGGAAGTGGAAGAAAATCATAACTGCTTAGTATACATACACTGGGATCCAGCCTGCCTCTCTAGCTTTATCTCTTGTCTTATAATCACACCCCATGCTCCAGTCACAACTAAACTCACTATTTTAAACAATGCAACCTTTTCCATGTCTTTCTGCCTTCTGCACGTACCGTTTTCATGCCTGGACTATGCTTTCCCTTCTTCTCCAACACGTGAAATTTTTTACTATACTTTAATACTTTAAGGTCCAGCTCAATATTACCTCCTCTCTGAAGACAGTCGTATCAACTATCTTAGAATTATCTTTCCCTCCTATGTATCCTCACAGAACTTTGTATTTATAGCCACTGGAGCAGTCAACATAGTATACTGTCGTTTCTGTTTATATATCAGGGTCTCTCACAGGACTCTGAGCTCCTTGGAGGCAGGGACTATATCTTCTATCAATGGTGACTTTCTCAGCTTAGCAAACTGAGTAAATAAAAGAGTGCCCATCTGGCACAAGGAAGACACTTCATACATATCTGGTGAATATACGAGTGAATCTCTTAGACATAAGGAAATGATACAGCTAAAATCAAGTAATCTATAACTATTTCTGACTTCTGCTAGGTGCCCAACTGAAACTAGCTTATCTGCCCATAAAAATTCATTAACTTAAGTTTGAAAAGTCTTCTCACCTTTTCTATGGTTCAGATTGCAAATCAAAGATATGGTACCAAACAAATGAACTAAAAAACAGTATGCAAAAAATTTTTTTTTAACTTCATATTGGGGCAGTGCAAAATGGTAGAATATTACCTAAAAATGATAGAAAACAAAAACAAAATATCATTCTGCAATATACTCTATAAAGATATCATGGTATGGCAAAAAGACCATGAGTGTTAAATTCACACATCCCTGGAACTGAAACCTGGCTCTACCACATACTAGCTAAGGGATTTGAGCAAGTAAATTAATGTTTCTGAGCCACAATTTTATCTTACTTGTAAAAATGTACATTTCCTACTGAGATCTCCCTAAAATTGGAGATCTCAGGGACTGTGGAAAAGTGGGGATAATGATATCTAGACTTTTGTTGGTGCCACCAACTAAAATAGCAAATAAAAAAAGATAAGCAGGTTATAGGGAAGAAAATTAGTTTAGTTTCAAACATTGAGTTTGAATTTCCTGTGGGAAATCCAAATAAAAATGCCTAGCAAGATGCTAAATATTTAAGGAGCATTCTAGACTGGAGATACAAGTTTGGGAGTCCTGGTACTAGGAGAATGGAAGAGATCATACTGAGAGAGCGTGCCAAATGAGAGAAGCATGGGCCAAGGACTGAACTGGGGGAATATCAACATTTAAGGGAAAAGTGGAGGAAGAACCAATGAAAGAGAAAGAGAAGAATAGTCAGAGATACAAGGAGAATTAGCCCAAGGAAGTAAAGAGCTCCAAGAATCAGGGAGTAATCAACAGTATCATACACAGCAGAGAAGCTCAATGACATAAGAACTGAAATAAACGTCTGTAAGATTTGGCAATTTGAAGTCATGGAGTATTTCATCTTGAGAATGTCAGCAGAGAAGTGAGGACACAGAGTCAGGTTGCAAGGATTGAGAAGTGAGTGGGAGATGTACAGGTGATGAGGGTAAGGGCTACTCTTTGAAAATTTCAATGGCATGTGAAGAGAGATTAGACTAGCTGGGATATTAGGTCAACTGAGGGTTCACTAGCATGGGAGAGGACTGAGCGTGTTTATAATCTGAGAAGAAGGGACCAACATGAGAGGGAAAGATTGAAAATATAGAAGAGGATAACTGAGAAAGTGGAGTTCCAGAGGAGGTAGGAAGGGATAAGGTCAAAGACACAGGGAGAGCGAGGGACCTTAAAAAGTAGACAGGCCACTTCATCCTCTGAAATTGGAGGAATCTTTTATTCAAACTTGATCCTACAGCCCAAACTTTGCAGCTTCAACGAAGTATCAGGAATAAGGGTGCATCTTCAGACCTTTATCAAAATTATACTGCTGGAGTCAGAGTTCATAGAAACTGTTACATAATGGGCAATTCTAATCTTAAACTGTGTCCAACAGGGTTATATGTAAAGAACCATGCACAATTCTTATGTAAATCTAGAAGCCATTAGAGAAGCATAGTCTTTATAATGAAAGACAACATAGTCTTACTCTCCTTGACTAAACTAAGAAAGGGCTTAAAAAACTGGTTAATTTTTGTTAAGAGATGATTAATATTATTGTATTTTTGAGACATTCTCCAACATTTAACCAGTCATTATCAAATAACTCCATTTGACAGGTCAATTTTCATTAGAATGAGATTTCATAACCCACATCCTGGAGAAACCATCAGAGACTAGTTCCAATCCATGGAATTTTATGGCTGAGGTGGTAATCTGTAATACACATTGTAGAATTCAGGTCAAAGTTGCCTCTTCCACGCTACATGGCTCAAAACTTTGGAATCATGATTTAGTATTTGTACAAGGACTTAAGGAGACCTGAAGCTCTTTTCTGGAGAAAATGCTGGGTTTATCTGCAATACATTTGTAACTCACACTGATGAAGGAATGTATTGGACTCCTGCCTATGTAAAAATCCAGGACTGGCAAAATTTCTCAAAAGAATGGCAGCATAGGCTTTTAAACAACTCAGAATATCTGCATCATGGGTCCTTTTCAATGTTATAACGTAGTATTTGGTAAAGACCTGTTTAAGACACTGAATATGTGGGAGATCATGCAACCTTTGATTTTTCTGGATTCTTCAAATTTAGTCTCTAGACCAGAGCCTGGGTGGTGCAAGCGGTTTTCGATCGGCTGCTAATCTAAAGGTTGGCAGTTCAAACCCACCAAGTGGCTGGGTGAAAGAAAGCCCCGATGAACTGCTTCCATAAAGATCACAGTCAAGAAAACCCTATGGAGCAGTTTCACTCTGTAACACGCAGGGTCACCATGAATCGGAATCAACTCGATAGCAACAGGTGTTGGGTTTTTTTGGTCTTTACCAGATTAGAGCACTACAACGTCTGAAGTAGCTGGATCATATCATCTTCTCTTAAGTAGAGGATAATACTGGGGCAGCCATGAAAATACATCACTCAGAACACCTGCTGCTGGAAGCATAATGGCTCTAGCTGCTGAACCCCCAAGCCCTCCAACCCCCACCTTGTTAGCTTAGAGGCCAAGGTTCCTGTGGGCTGCTCCCTGTCAATGACTAAACACAGGAGAAGCATAAGGCAGGCCCATTCCAGCAAGAGGTAAGACACTTCCAATGGGTGACTCTGACTTAAGGACTCTCCATTGGCCTATCTGAACCTTTCTTGGAACCTGGCTGCAGTCCAAGACTTTTCCTACCTCAAACTCCTTCCTTTCTACCTCCTTCCATAGGTATCAGACCTGTACTACAGTCTGAAGGTTCACCCAACCTTCTCCAGTACATTTCTTCCACATTTAATAAAGTCTTGGAGTATATTTTTTTGGTGGACTGAACTTCTGCACATACTAAATTGACAAATGGACCTTTTTTTTTTTTTAAGCCCTAAGAAGAGTCATCCCTTGAGAAATTCTCTTAAATAACTGTTTTAATACTTGATTTTTATTTTAAAATTCTGTAACTACAGAGTTAATGAACAAATGGAAGGCAAGTCCACTAACGACTAGGATGGCTCTACGAGGTTTGTAGTAAGAAAAATTACCAGTCTTTAAAGGCTACCAGTACCACGTACCTCTCCATTCCACCCAGTAATTTGGGAATCAGCTTGCTGATTTACAGAAATAAGCTAGTCATCATAAAAAATGGAGTCATAAGATGGATAAGTAAGCGCAAGCTAGACTGATGCACTCTGTAAAGTGAAAGGGTAGATATCAGTCAAATAAAGAGAAAAAGAAAGGACTTGCTGGCAAAGCCAGAACTTGCAGTGGCTTCATACATGCCATGCCACCCAGCCTCAAGTGGGCTCTCACTGCTGCTTAGCAATCCTCTTGTTCATCTCCTGTTGACTGGTAAACATGGCAGGATTTAGTAATAGAAGGGAAAAGGAGGTAGTTCAGGTAGGCCAACATCCTCCAGAAGTCATTTCTAAACTTTTGCACCTTCCAAAGGCTACTGGCCCCTTCTTTTCTGCCTCACTCAGTGGATGACATCATATGCTACTTTATTAAGAAGACCATCTACCCTGAACTACCTCCTTTTCTCTTCTATTGCTAAACCCCGCCATGTTTACCAGTTTTCTCTTTCCTTTCAGTTTCAAAAGAAGGCCAACTTTCTATCTTTTTAAGGTAACTCCTCTCCATACATGCTCTTCATTCCACCAATTACCACTTCTTTTAAGAACTCATTCTACCAATTATTTCTTCTTTTCCTTGAAACTTCTCACTCTTCCCTAACTCCAACTGGCTCTTCCCCTTCTAACTAAAAAACATGTTCAGGTCTCCTCACCTTAAAACTAAATATTTCCCTGACCTATCCAGTTGTTTTTTTTTTTTTTTTCCTTTACCACCAACATATTTGAGATGTATACTATGTACTGACTGCATCCATTTCCTCACAACATTCTTCCCTAATTCTTCACCATCTAGCTGATAAACAGGCACATACCCACAACCTCTTGTCCTTTTCTCCTCTAAAATCCATCTCAAGGAACATCAGAGGCTTTTTCCTCAAGCCTCACTTCTTGGCTTCTCTCCAAAGTCTGACAACTGATTAGGCCTTGTTAAAATTCTCTGCTATGGGTTTTGAAACATGAAACTATTCTGTTTCTTTTATTCCTTAGACCTCTTCCTTCATTTTTCTCCTCCCATTGCTAATTGTGAGTATTCTCCCCAAATCTGTCCTGGATACTTTTCTTTCTCCTCCCATTGCTAATTGTGAGTATTCTCCCCAGATCTGTCCTGGATACTTTTCTTTCTCCTCCTTGGTGACTTTATCCACTCTGTGACTTCATCTAGTATCTCTAGGCAAATGCCTCCAAATCAGACCTCTCCTAAGTACCACACTTCTATTTCCAATTGCCTCCCCGCTTGTTGTTGTTAGGTGTCCCCAAGTCGATTCTGACTCATAGCAACCCCATGTGACGGAGCAGACTGTCCCATAGAGTTTCCCAGGCTGTAATCTTTATAGACGCAGATCACTAAGTCTCTCTCCTGCAGAGCCCCTGCGTGGGTTCAAATTGCCAGCCTTTTTCGTTAGCAGCCAAGCGCTTAATTGTTTGCATCACCAGGCCTCTCTACCGGACATCTCTGAATAGATGCCCTTTTGAATCTCAAATCCAGTATTTCCAAACTTAGGCTCTTAATTTTCCTTTCATAATTTGCTTATCTTCTTTACCTCTTTGTTTTTACCATCCAAGTTGGAAATCTTTGGTATCAATCACTTACTCTTCCCCCATATTTTACATAGCTGGCTCCTCATTGTTAAGACCTCAGTTCAAACAGCACCTTCACAGAGAAGTCTGTTCTGACCATTCCAAAACACACCCATCCCACCTCTGGTCACTCTCTACCCACTAATTACCCCATTTTTCATCAATGCACTTATCATCATCTACATTTATTTTATTTCTTTACTTATTTATTATTTGTATCCCCAACAAAAAGTAAGTTTCAAGAGCGTAGAGACTTATCTGTTTTGTTCTCAAATGTATGGAACAGAGCCTGGACCTATTGAAAATGTTCAATACTATTTATCGAATTAACCAAAGGAATGACTGAATGCTCAGCTCCTTCCTTACTGCCCTCTCAACAATCAATCACAAAATCCCATCAATTCTATCTCTATAATAATTCTGGTATTCATCCATTTCCCTCAATTTCCACTCCCACCACTACAATTCAGACTCTCATTCCTTCATGGCTGGTCTCTCTGTACCAGCTCTCTTTTGTCTCTGGTACATCCAACGTGTTACTGCCACATTCACCTCCCTAAAGCAGAGTTTTTGATCACATACTCTAACTCCACTCAAAAATGTTCAGTAGTTCTTTACTGCTTATCAAGTAAAGACCAGTCTTCTTAGTCTAACATTCTAAGCCCTCCATGATCAGGCTCTAGCGCTCCCTTTCCAGACAAATTTCCCACTGCTCCTCATTCCTTTCTCCACATTCCTATCAAATGATATTACTCAGGTGTCCCTAAAATGTCCTCATGCCTCTTTCCTGAGCCTTTGTTCATACTGTTCTCTCTGTCTAGAATGCTGTAATCCACCCCTCTGTTCTAAAATTCAAGGCCTAATTCAAATACAACTCTTACCCTGAAGCTGTCTTGGGGCCTACTTGTCAAAAATAGTATCACACTATAAGCTACCACATTATAAAATTCTGAAGGGTAGAGAATGGATTTTATTAATCTTCGTTCCTCTCAAGAGAACCCAGTTCCTCATATATAGAAGGTAATCAAGAAGTATTTTTCAAAAAAAATTGATCATATTTTACATGAGGCAACCCAAACTGGTATATATTCCACATCAGCTTATCTTGTTTCCTTTACAGTCAGTCAATACAGGGAAGGCAACACAACTCACACACGCAAGAAAAAAACGAAACGATAAAGGTGAACATTACAGAAGCCCTTAGAATATTCAGGAAATAACATCCTTTGTCTAATACACACTTGAGAGCAATAAACAAAAAAAGACACAACAAAACAGTTAAACAAGGGAAAAGAAAGCCTTAACAAATAGTGCTGGCATAACTGGATATCCATCTGCAAAAAAATGAAACAAGACCCATACCTCACTCCATGCACAAAAACGAGCTCAAAACGGATCAAAGGCCTAAATATAAAATCTAAAACGATAAAGACCATGGAAGAAAAAATAGGGACAATGTTAGGAGCCCTAATACATGGCAAACACAGTATACAAAACATTACTAACAATGCAGAAGAAAAACTAGATAAATGGGAGCTCCTAAAAATCAAACACCTATGCTCATCCAAAGACTTCACCAAAAGAGTAAAAAGGTTACCTACAGACTGGGAAAAAGTTTTTAGCTATGACATTTTTGATCAGCGCCTGATCTCTAAAATCTACACGATACTGCAAAAACTCAACAACAAAAAGACAAATAACCCAATTAAAAAATGGGCAAAAGATATGAACAGACACTTCAGTAAAGAAGACATTCAGGTAACTAACAGATACATGAGGAAACGCTCACGATCATTAGCCATTAGAGAAATGCAAATCAAAACTACAATGAAATTTCACCTCATGCCAACAAGTCTGGCATTAATCCAAAAAACACAAAACTATAAATGTTGGAGAGGCTGTGGAGAGACTGGAACACTTACACACTGCTGGTGGGAATGTAAAATGGTACAACCACTTTGGAAATCGATTTGGGCTTCCTTAGAAAAGTAGAAATAGAATTACCATACGATCCAACAATCCCACTCCTTGGAATATATCCTAGAGAGATAAGAGCCTTTACACAAACAGATATATGCACACCCATGTTCACTGCAGCACTGTTTACAATAGTAAAAAGATGGAAGGAACCAAGGCGCCCATCAATGGATGAATGGATAAATAAATTTTGGTATATTCACACAATGGAATACTACGCATCGATAAAGAACAATGATGAATCTGTGAATCATTTCATAACATGGAGGAATCTGGAAGGCATTATGCTGAGTGAAATTAGTCAGTTGCAAAAGGACAAATATTGTATGAGACCACTATTACAAGAACTCGAGAAACAGTTTAAACAGAGAAGAAAATATTCTTTGATGGTTACGAGAGGTGGGAGGGAGGCAGGGTGGGAGAGGGGTATTCACTAATTAGATAGTAGATAAGAACTACTTTAGGTGACAGGAAAGACAACACACAATAAAGGCAAGGTCAGCACAACTGGACTAAACCAAAAGCAGTTTCCTAAATAAACTGCTTCGAAGGCCAGCATAGCAGGGGTGGGGGTTTGGGGACCATGGTTTCAGGGGGCATCCAAGTCAATTGGCATAATAAAATCTATTAACAAAACATTCTGCATCCCACTTTGGAGAGTGGTGTCCGGGGTCTTAAACGCTAGCAAGCAACCATTTAAGATGCATCAATTGGTCTCAACCCACCTGGATCAAAGGAGAATGAAGAACACCAAGGACACAAGGTAATCATGAGCCCAAGAGACAGAAAGGGCCACATGAACCAGAGACTACATCATCCTGAGACCAGAAGAGCTAGATGGTGCCCGGCTACAACTGATGACTGCCCTGACAGGGAGCACAACAGAGAACCCCTGAGGGAGCAGGAGAGCAGTGGGATGCAGACCCCAAATTCTCGTAAAGAGACCAGGCATAATGGTCTAACTGAGACTAGAACGACCCTGGTGGTCATGGCCCCCAGACCTTCTGTTGGCCCAGGACAGGAACCATTCCCAAAGCCAACTCTTCAGACTTGGATTGGACTGGACAATGAGTTGGAGAGGGATGCTGGTGAGGAATGAGCTTCTTGGATCAGGTGGACACTTGAGACTATGTTGGCATCTCCTCCCTGGAGGGGAGATGAGAGGGTAGAAGGGGTTAGAAGCTGGTGAAATGGACACAAAAAGAGAGAGTGGAGGGAGGGAGCAGGCTGTCTCATTAGGGGGAGAGCAATTGGGAGTATGTAGCAAGGTGTATATAAGTTTTTTGTGAGAGGCTGACTTGATTTGTAAACTTTCACTTAAAGCACAATAAAAAAAAAAAACTCTCAGGTACTAGGTAGAGGTTGTTACCTATTGATCTACAAATTCCCTTCTAAGATTCTATGAGTCTACAAGAGAAGTGATAAGACTGATGGCACCTGCCAATAGTTATCAAGCCCTATGAAAATGTCTCTAAAATATTAGGAAACCTATTTCTTGATCTACCTCCTCAGTCCTTAAAGACCAATAATTTGGGAAAGGAAGAGATATACTGGTAATGTCTTTTTCCTCCTAGAGTTCATTTTGATAGATGAGAAAATTTTTCCTAGGAAAAAAAACCCACAATGTCACCTTTCACGTCAATAAACCCAAAACCAAACTCATTCCCATCGAGTCGATTCTGACTCATAGCGACCCTTTTAGGACAGAGTAGAGCCACTTCATAAGGTTTCCAAGGAGTGGCTGGTGGGTTAGAACTGCCATTCTTTGGTTAGCAGATCAGCTCTTAAGCACAAAGTGTTTCATAGGCATCATCTCATAAGGATAATTCATTCAACAAATACTGACTGAATGCTTACTATAGGGTAGACACTGTGCTAGCTGATAAGGATACAGGAAGACAGACAATAATCAAATAATTATGTATCAAGTGTTGCTAAGTGTTATAAAGAAAAATGAAGCAGGCTTGGGGCAATAGGTTGTTTTATTTTATACAGGGTAGCCAAGAAATGATCCTCACAACAATTTTGTAAGACAGGTAAACTTCATTTTCTAGATGGGGAAACTGAGATCCTAAATGGTTAAGTGACAAGCACAAGATTACCCAGAATTAGATGGGGACAGAATCAGAAACAGCATTTCCCAACTCTTGATCAACCGCTAAGGCTATAAAAGAACCTGATTTGGGAATATTTAATTAAATTCCTTTTTCTCTAGATAACGATACTTAAAAAAAAAAAAAATTTTTTTTTTTAAGAAAATGATACTTAGGAGAGTAGAAAAGAACCCCATACATGCCCTGAGCATGGCCCACCTCCCAATGGCTCACAAACACTTGCCTCAACTTGATTTGGCGAATAAACTAACACACCATTTTGTTTTCTGATATTGTTGTAAAAAAAAAAAATTTTTTTTTAAAAAAAACACTGAACACACCCAAGTTTAAAAATATGTACCATATGTTTAAAACAGAAAGCAGCATCTAGGCTTATTTTGCAAAAGGAACACCTCACTAGCAATGCGACAAATCACACCTAATGAACATAAACCCCCTTTTAAGAGACTGTATCTGCCCTACACATCTGTGGAAAATGTATGAAAATAGATCCAGCAAGGATATTCTGCCAGGAGCTTATGGTGAGTGTGTGTGTGTGTGGTGTATATAACACATAGAGTCCTTCATTTGAAGAAGCTGACAGAATACCAGTGAGGTAAAGAAAAGAGTGTAAACGTTGCTGGGAACAGGGGTAGCCTACCATACCTAACCTGAGTTAAACCTAAATCTACTTATCAGAGGCAGTTCTGAAGATCTCAATGTACTGTAGAAATTCAGAAGGAGGGAGGAATCAGTTCTGGTGTAGGAAAACCAAATTAGGCCATACGGAAGAAAAGTCCTCTGGGCTGAGACTGGAAGAATGAGTAGAATGTCAAAAGGTAAAAGAGTATATTTCAGGAGGAGGGGACAGAGACCAGGTAGCAGGGGACACTGAAGAAACAGAAAGTCACTTGCCACAGTGAGAACACAATAGTTGATAGGTAAAAGTGAGACATACAATTAGAAAGATACAGATACATGTCCAGCTCTATTTTGTGCCTATTATAAAGAAATCAAAGTCCAGAGAATACAAGTGATTTGGTCAAGGGCAGACAAGAAGCAAAGCTGGAACTAAAACCAAGGTTTTCGTGTTCCCAGTTACATGTTCTTTCCACTGTGCCATTCTGCTAGCAGGTCAGGGTGGACTGTAGTGGTGTGCTACAGTGAATTACTTAACATGGCCCTTCTAGCCATAGTCTTTGTGATGCCCACACAATGTTTGGATGGGACTATGCAAATAAGGTGCTTGGCACTCGTGGGGGGTGGGACCATGCAAATAAGGTGTGTATGGAACCCTAACGAGGGGATTGGTCAGTTTTGCTATCTTGCTCGGCTTAATATGAGCTATCCCAGAGGTGGGCAGAGCACTTCACTACCACTGAGAGAGACAGGAGTGAAGTGGGTCCTTTGGCCCTGGGGTCCTTGTGCTGAGAACCTCCTAGACCCAAGAGACAGATAGAAAGGGCTGTAATACTGGAGACAGTGAGAGGCAGCAAGAAACAGCAGCAGCAGAACCAGCAGATCAGCAGGAGACAGCACAGTGGCCTTCCTGGCCCACAGCACAAGGCCGTTAGAGTGGGTGTGCTGACACCCACAGAGCAAGAGAGCTGAGTGTCTTGGGGCAGGAGGCTTCCTGGCAAAGTGGGGTGCCTCTGGGCACTTGTTGGCAGAGGTAGGCTTGCTGACCCATGGAGTTAGAGAGATAAATGCCTTCAGGTCGAGGCTTACTGGTGGAATGGGGTGCCCCTGGACACTTACTGGTGGAGCTAAAGAGCTTTGTAACATTTGCTGGAGCAGGGCAGAGGCCAGGTGGCCCAAGAGGCCCGAGGGGCTGAGGAACAAGACGCCAAGGGCCAGCGAGAGGCCTGCCCATGGGCACAGCCAAAAAGCTGTCCTGACCGAACTGTATCCTGAGTCTGATCCTGAATTGTAACCTGTTACTTCCCCAAAAAGCCCCCAAACTGTGAGTATAGTCTGTGAGTTTTATGTGGTCATTACAATGAGTTATTGAAACCAGCACAGAAGTAGAGAATGCCTTGGAAGGGATGGCTGGTGTCAGAATTGGTAAAAAGGTTGGACAGAGGAGGTATGTCTGACCTCAGCCTCATAGGAATAAGCCTTGGGCTGTCGATCTTGATTCTTCCTCCCCACTGTGAATTCAGAGGAGGTCAGACGCTTCTGCCATGTCAGTTGGTGCCATTTTCTTACAGGTAGGTAGGAGATAATCTTCCTTTCAAAAGCAACACTATGTGGAAAGGTTAAGTAAATTATCTCAAGATTACAAGTCCAGTTAAACAGTTGTAGAAATGTATTGTTATAAACTGAGAGTTAGGAGGCATGGCTCTAGTTCTGGTTCTACCACTAACTGTGGTGTTGGCATTTCACAAAGTACTAAACCTCATTTATTAAATTTATAAAATGAGGAGGCTGGACTAGATGGTGTCTAAGGATACCAAATTCTAATATCTTACGATTCTAAGTAGACACCCACTTTGCAGGAAAAGGTATACATGAAAAGCGGAAGGAAAACTGGATTTTGGGAAGCCATATATGTATTTTTAATGCAATAGGAATGTGCCCTACATCAATCAATGCTGTAATTTAAATGTCTGTTTATAGGACTTTCTTGTAACGAGGTTTACCCGCTAAGCAAAAAGGGCTAACAGGTCAATGATCAGTTCTAAGAAATGGGAAAAGGAACTAGGAGTCAGTTCTGAAGGCCTTCTTTCAACTTAATCTTGTTACCTTACCTAAGGCTGTTACGAGGAATACACGTGGCCATTTAATATTCAACATGTTACTAGTAAGTATCAGGGAGTATTTTTGCAGTGAAGGTAGAAAGACACTTCAAGCAGTAGATTGGCTCACTAAAAAAGTGGAAGAGGAAAGAAATGAATTGAGAATTTACATTGATAAAACTTAAGAAGCAGAGAAAATAAGTAACAAAAGTAAGAAGACTTCCACAGGTTAAGAAAATAGTAGGAAGAAACTAAGAACAAAGGCAGTCAGGGAAGTTCAAGCTCCTTAAAATGCATACTTGTTTTTGCTTCTACATACAAAAAGAATCTCTGGAAGATAAAACTAACAGTGGTTGTCAGCTATGCAGGGAGTTAAGAAGTGGGCAGATGAGGGCCAGGGGTAAACTGAACACTACTTTTTACTGCATACCTTTGAATTCTTAACCATGTAATTCTATTACCTATTTTAAAAATTAAAAGGTTTAAATGTCCCTTAAATTCAATTATTTGCTGCAACAGTTGAGAAACAAGAAAGCCAAAAAAAAGGAGGCTTTGGAACAAAGTACCAAGAGGCAAAGAAAATTTAAAGTTGTAGCACTGAGAGGTCTAAGACAATTCAAAGAGAGGATGATCCAGGATGTTTGCAGGGACCAGCAGGAAAAAGTCAGTGTGAAATGCAACACGGATAACATTATTGGGGACCTCAAAAAGCTTATGACAGCTCCAACCAGCACCAGCAGGAACAAGCGTATCTTGAAAATGTGATACACAACTTTTAGGGCCTTGAGTTCCTGGAGATTATGAAATTCACAATGGGATGAAACCAGAACTTTACTAACAGAGAATTAATTCTCTCTCACTCCTAAAATAAAAAGGGAAGGGAATGACAAAAAAGTTTCTACAAGAGTAAAAAAGATGACTATCAGTTAGAAAATAAGACCTATGGGGGGAAGGGGGGAACAAAAGGAATCCAGGAACCTGTGTCATTTAGCAAAGAAAAGAGATTCTATTTTGCCAAAGAAAATTAGCCCTTGAATTTTACAAACCAAAAGAAATGTCCTCTTAAAGTCTTTTCTACTCAGAATCTTTTGATTTGTGGGTTAATTCCCAGTGTGCTTCCTTATAGGAGGGGCCTTGCTAACTTAGCCCAGTAAAGGCCTACTTAGTAATAAAACCAGAAACCCTGGTGACGCAGTGGTTAAGAACTACAGCTGCTAACCAAAAGGTCAGCAGTTCAAATCTACCAGGCGCTCCTTTGAAACCCTACAGGGCAGTTCTACTCTGTCCTATTGGGTCACAATGAGTCGGAATTGACTCAGCGGTAATGGATTTTAGTAATAAAACCAAATCAAACCCGATGCTACTGAGTCGATTCCAACTCACAGCGACCCTATAGGACAGAGCAGAGCTGCCCCATAGGGTTTCCGAGGAGCGGCTGATGGATTCAAACTGCCGACCTTTTGGTTAGCAGTCAAACACTTAACCACTGCGCCACCAAGGCTCCTACTTGGTAATAAGTATTAGTAATGCTAGTAAAGATTTGCACATAAACTTTAAAAACTTTAGCAAGCATATTATTTTTAATGGGCTGAAAAACCCCTCATTTAAAATTACAACTAGTACCTTTAAAGTGTTAACAATATTTTCTCTTGGCATGAGTGGTGGCTTGTTTTATGAACTTTTCTGCATGGTAGTATATTTGACAACTAAAAAAAAAATTACAACAAAAAATACAGTTAAGGTTATTCTTTCCAGGTAGAATTCACCCTTGTGGTGAAGCCAAATGCTGAAGTCAGATTGATTTCCTGTCCTGAAAAGCTGGTCTTCTAATGAGCTCCATCACTTAATGATTTGGCCCACTGAAGTAATAATACTAAGACCCACAGACACCCACCCTCTTTAGCAAGTCCTCACATCCACACCAAAAAAAAAGTGACTGCCGCTGAGTCGATTCCAACTCATAGTGACCCTATAGGACAGAGCAGAACTATCCCCATAGGATTTCCAAGGAGCGGCTGGTGGATTCAAACTGCTAACCTTTCGGTCAGCAGCCGAGCTCTTAATCACTGTACCACCAGGGCTCCCACATACATACCAGGCCGCTGAAATTGTAGGTACTGGGAATTGTAGGTACTGTCCATAGGCCAAGAACCAGCGGAAATGGCACACAAAGGAAAACTGGGCTCTGGCAACTAATAAAAACCCACTGGCAACTAATATCCCTGTATATTTCATATATTGTCAGGTTTTAGAAAATGAAATTCAATTTGCATTTGAGTTGGAAAAATAAATAGGAGAAATAAAAACAAAGATGTTTAGCCACCTGAAAAGCCAGGGCCCAAAGGGCTTTATGAATCCATTTATTGCTTTAATAGTACTTTCTGGAAAACTTACACCAATTGGCCAAAATTATCTAAATACGCACAGCCTAAACCCTGCCATTTGTCATTTCTTTTAAAGTCTATAAAAAAAAAAGATCATGAATATAAGGGCAAGGAAGAGGAGGGAAATGTATCTAAAAATATTTCAAAATTTTACAATGAATGAAATATTTTTCTAAAAACCGCCCAATATTCCCTGTTTTCTTATTCACTAACCCAGAAAGTTAAATCTCACCTCCTCCCTCACTTACCCACTCTGACTCAGCAAAGGTCCAGTTAAAAATTTTAGACTTCAAAAAGGAAAAGCAAATAAGGAAAGCAATGATAGTTAATTAAAACTAGCTCCAGAACTTTATATCTGAAAAAATCCTTAGAAATCCTGTCCAACTGTTCAGTTTCTAGATGAGAAAATTTAGAGATGAAGAGACTTAAAAGCCATGAGAACTAGTTTTAAGAGTTTTTCCCCCTTCATTTATTACTTTCTTTTCCCACAACTGATTTGAGATAGCTTGAATAACACATATGCCGGAAAAGAAAAATCTAAACAGTAAACATGGTGAATGATGGTAGAATCAAGATTCTTTAGTCCTAGTCCATTGTTCTTTACATCCCTAAACTTCCTTGAATTTCCAGTGGCAGATACAGGCTAATGGTTCCAGTTTGACTATTACGTACTTGCTCTGAGCTGCAACAGAAGTACTTGGGTAAAGGACCATTTTGTGTAGAGAATATCTTCACTGTTTTTGCTGTCCTGAACTAAAAATGCCCCTGCACCTACAGCTAAGTCAGGAGATCTATTGGCTTAGTCTTACTTTCATCACATTACAAAGCCAAAGAAGTTGAAATTTTTTTCAAAATTGAAAGACTAAAAGGTGATTTAGTTAAGGGGCCTTAATATTTGTAACTATATAAATACACAAAGCCATTTCCACCTCACCTGGAACAGCGTATCAATCTAATTCTTGAAATGGCATCTATCAAATGAGGAAATCCCCTAAAATGGTATCTGATGTTAGTCCTTAATAACATTCTCTGACTAATTACTTGACTGGTGGATTACTCAGGAGGCTTTGCTTCTCTACTTGTTGCATTGTTGTCAAAAGATAATCATAAAAAAGAAACCCAAAGCTTTGGTCAAATCTTTGTTAGAGAAGTTTGAAATCCTCAGCCAAATGGAGACTGGTGTTTCTTTTACCCATGCTCTCTACTTGCAAAAAAACCCAGAACTGACTCTAATGTAAGACTCAGTGCTGATTCAACTCAGACAACTGCGTAACAAGGCCAAAGACTTGGAGTCTATCCTCACCGGCCCAGTTTGGTTTACTTTCTTCTATTTCTGTTCCCAATGGCTATGTTCTAATATCACAAAGGGGATTGGATAAGAGTGCAAATCCATCATCTCTTCTGTGTTAACAGACTCTGATGATATTGCAATAGTAACATCACCTTTATATTCAAAGAAAGAACTTTAAGTGTATGTGTGTGAGAGAAATTTTCCAGGGCTACCATCTTTTGATGCATGATGTCTTTCTCCAAGGACTGGTCCCTCCTGATAACACGTCCTAGGGCTTCATGCTTGGTAAAGTAGAGGGCCAGCGAAAAAGAGGAAGGCTCTCAACAAAATGGACTGACACAGTGGCTGCAACAACAGGCTTAAACATAGCAACGATTGTGAGGATGGCACAGGACTGGGCAATGTTTCATTCTGCCGTACAAAGGGTTGATACAAGTCAGAAATGACTCGAAGGCACCTAACAACAACAACCATCTTTTACTATGCCGTCTTTCTTGGACTCTATTAAACACTCCCATTCCATTTTCTGATCTGACCTGGAGCCAAAAACAGAAGTCTTATTAATGGAGTTAAGATGTGCAAAGACCCACAAATGACCCTTTGTAACAATTAAACTGAAAAATAATCCCCATAAACCAGAGCTGAAACAAAACGTTAACGACTTATCCAAACTTGGCAAAGAGGCAGTACTTCTCCATTTTCCCTAAGCCTGTCAGGAAAGGGGTGTCTGAAGCTGTTCCTCCTCCTTCAACTCACTTTCTGCGTCAAATAGTATGGGTCAAAGTCCTCCAGGGGAACCGCAACCAGGCCTTGTGGGATGTCCCCATAGATGAAAGGCAAACTCTTCCCTGCTTCCAGGTCACTGTTTGGCTTGGGCTTGCTGTCCTCATCATCTTCCCGATGGCTGCCATCAGCCTTTGGGGGTTTCTTGAGTTTGCTCTCCGCAATGCGCCTCTCAATGTTTGCCAGCGACTCGGGAGTGAAAGGCTTGAAACTATCAGGGCCTGGTGGTGCAAGCAGCTGTGCTGCCATCTTCTCATCCTGCAGCAGCTTCGTTAGCTATGCTGCGTCCAGGACAGGTCAGCTCTGGAAGAAACGGCAACACAGACAGCGTTAATCAATCACCGCTCTAAGGAGCGGCCAGACCAAACCATCTCACTCTCAACCTGTATTCACAATCTTCACAACAAAGGAAGTCTAGTTACTTCCATAACATGGTTATTTTTCCCTCCAGAAAATCTGTGGCACAAACAGACTAGGTGATGTTCATAACCATTCCTAAGGGAAATGATCAGGGAGCGAGATGAAAAGATGGGGGTCTCCTGAATTTCTAGTATTTATTACTTACTCAGATGAAACTGTTATAAACCAAATCCAACAACAAAGTTGTATTCCATACCCTCAAGGAACTTCTATTCTAAACTATTCAGAGGCCTATGTAAGCTCTGGAGTCCTTATATACTCAAGTCACCTTCCTCTCCTAGAGGGACACTCCCCAAAGAAGCACTCTTCCTTCCTTGGGTGACTCAGGGATAAAGTGTCACTCTTCTCAAATTTCAGATTCTAGAAACAAAATAAACCCTTCAAAACTTTGGAGGCACAAAATACAGATAAAATAGCTTCCATCTGCTTTGCTCTTCTGTTTCAAGTTATTTTTCAATGCACTAAATTGTGTAAAATCTATCAAGTATAAAAGCCCAGAAGTATCTTCTTCAATGATCAAGCTCTTGCCAGGGACAAATGCAAGGCACTTTTTTTTTTTTTTGTGGGGAGGAAGGCTGGCAGCTGCTCTAAGTACCTCCCACTTAGCAAGGAGAAAAAGCAAATGGGAGGAGAATCTTAGAGAACTCCCTCCAAGGCTACAGCACTGCAGGCTGAAAGACAGCAGAGAGGCCCGTGTGCAACTCAAATTGGAAAGGACAGGGAAGTGAGAACTGGATAACAAACACAAACCCTCCTAGAAAGAAAAACTGAAGTGACACCATACTACAGTCAACAATTTTTAAGTATGGTATTAGAAAAGTCCATTTCCACCAATGTTTATACAGAGACCTGGGGTGTTTAAACAGACACCTTGATATGGAGGAATTCCTGATGTCAAAAGCAACAGTGCTTGTTTACTGTTGCAGAAGGACCCCAGCAAGTGTGTCTCACTATGAAAGCTTTAAGGGCTTTACTGGCAGTTCAGCTAGAGCCAGTGGTGCTACCTTTCTCCTTTAGTTTTGTCTTTTTGCTTTTGTTTTCATTTTTCCCCTTCTGAGGGAAGAAAGGAAATTATTTTGTGAAATTTAATTTAACTGGAAAATACAATTTGTAGAATTAATGCACCTGCTGCATTCGTTGTACGTGAGCACCACAACGACAATCTAGGAATTTTTTTTTTACAGAAAGACTAAAGATTGGTCTTTCCTATCCTGCTTAGCTCTCTGGGTCACTTCAAGGCTCACATCCACAAAGCTTGAGGTTCCTCAAGAGAACAGTAGTAGAGTTAACTTTAAATAACTTGGGAGTGAAATACTCAAGGGCTCCTTTCATAAATCCATCTGATGAGATCCCAGATTGCTCTAGTGATGGTGACTGATAAGTGTTGCAAAGGCAGTGTGTGGTGTGTACATGCAGCCCGGTCAGCTCATACACCTATAGCATGAGGCTAACGAAGCCAGAACCACAGGTTTGCTGCACACAAACCAGTTAGTTTCACATTGCACACAC
The DNA here is from genome assembly GCF_030014295.1 of Loxodonta africana. NCBI lineage: Eukaryota > Metazoa > Chordata > Mammalia > Proboscidea > Elephantidae > Loxodonta > Loxodonta africana. The sequence continues at coordinate 90,376,045 of NC_087345.1, forward strand.
ACATATATACACACACATACACACAAAAAAAGATTCCACAGACAGTGGCATCAGAGAAATCATTCTCATGTATGAAACATGAAATTTTAGAGATGCAAGAAACTTTACCCAGTCTATTTCATTTTATAGATGAGGAAATCTGGGGTCCTAAGAGACTCGACGGCACTGGGTACTGGGTTAAGAGACTGCACAACGTGCCCAAAGTCTCAGAATCACAACCAAAGAGCTTTGGCTCCCTGGTTCATACTTCTTTTATTTTAACAAGTATCAGTTAGCCATCTTCCTTTCCTACCCAACCTCCACTACTCCCCAACACGAAAGTCTGGTCCATTAAGCAAATCACAGGGAAACGCCATGACTTTACTGATACCAAGCCTTTGTTCATAATGTTTTCCCCAACCTAGGATTCCTTTTCCCTCATTCCTTTCCTACTATCTGTGCCTGAATTGCACCCAATAAAACCCAACTCCTCTACAAGCCTTCCCATCAGCTCCAGCCTTTATTAATCTTAACTCCTATAGTTCATCATGATCTTGGCTAACATTCATCATGTACATAGTATTTTCAGGCACTGTTCTAAGCATTAATTGCATTAATCATTTAATCCTCAGAACAACATATGAGGTGGATATCACTATTTTACAGATGAGGAAATAGAGGCACAGAAAATATAGCCTGCCCAAAGTTACACAGCTGGAAAGTGACAAAGTCAGGGTTCAAAACACCCTATACCATTTGTTCTGGCACTTAATCATTGCCAAATTGATACCATATGTGAATATCTTGCCTCCCTGCTTAGAGTATAACTTCCCAGAGGGCATGGATGATGTCGAAAGCTTCTTTTGTATTCCTTTCACACAGAACAGATGATGCCTGGAACCCGTAATTAGTCCAAATACCTGGGACCCTTTGGTCCCCACATCCACAGTCATTCCCAATGTTAGGTCACCCTCTGTCCCTACTTGGAGGACAAGAATACTGCAAGAGTAAGTCACAGATGCTGACAAAGTCTTGTGCTCTAATTGCATGCACGTGGACTCTTAACAGGTAAACCCGTCCAAGGCTAAGTCCTCCAAGATGCTTTCAGATCTTGTTTCCTCCTGCCTCTCCAAGACCATGTCCCCTCAATTTTCTCTGTTCTATCACATGCTCAATCTTTTCCTACTTCTAAACCTTCCCCCTTTACATCTCATGCCGACTCTCTCCTCCTTTGGTTTATGTGAAACTACATTATCAGAGGTTAAATGCTACGGCCGCTAACCAAGAGATTGGCAGTTTGAACCCACCAGGCACTCCTTGGAAACTCTATGGGGCAGTTCTACTCTGTCCTGTAGGGTCTCTATGAGTCGGAATTGACTCGACGGCAGTGCTTTTGGTTTGGTGTTTTATATTACCCTGGTTCTAACCAAAACTCCAGTCTCTCTCTTCCCCTATTACCTCTTTCTTCTCTAAGGGATGGACTTCTTCAATGTCTCTGTTACGCTCTTTCTTTTAGGGATCTCATCTACTCAAAATAATCTCTACGTAGGTGATGTACAAATTTCTATTGCCAGTTCTGACTACTCTTCTGAGCCCCTCAGTTGTCTCAAAGGGATCTGCCACTGCTTCAACATTAAAGCATTTAAAAGCACTCATCTTCTTACTGCTGAAACTGATTCCTATTCGTGGCTTTCTTATTTTTGTTACTGGCACCATCATTTTTCCAGCCATCCAGGGTGCAATCTCAGTCACCCTTTGCTCAGTCATCATTTGCTGTTCTTATCCACCCAAGTTACCAGCCTTACCAATCTTCTTCCGTCAGAGTTTCCATTTTCAACGGCATTGCCCTACTTCAGGTCCTATCACAATAGCTTCCCAATTGATCTACCAGTCCTCAGTCTATCAGGCATATCTTCAAAGATCTGTTTCCCTGAAACTCTGCTTTCATCGTGTCATTTTCCTCTCTCAAACCTCCAGAGTTAAAAGACAGATTCCAAACTCCTGCTATTCTACTGCTATTCAAGACCTTCTACAACCTTATACTTTCAAATATTCTCTTCTACTGCTTCCCTGAATGAACATCTGGTCTGGTGACTGTTTTTTCTGTCTTTCAGGTATACTGTACATATAATAAAGTACACAAACCATAGGTGCACATATGTATTATCTTGTACATACATATACATCTGTGGAATTACCACCCAAATAAAGACATAGAAGATTTATTTCCAGCACTTCAGAAGGCTCTCTTGAGCTTCCTCCCAATCAATTAAAGAAAAGGCTATGACAACATCTATTACCACAGGTTAGTTTTGCTTGTTCTTGCATTTCACCTAAACAGAACATAAAATGCTCTTCGGGGTTTGACTTTTTTTAAAATTAATTAATTTATTTATTTATTGTGCTTTAAGGGAAAGTTTACAAACCAAGTCAGTCTCCCACACAAAAACTTACATACACCTTGCTACATACTCCCAATTACTCTCCCCCTAATGAGACAGCTTGCCTCTTCCCTCCATTCTCTCTCTTTGTGTCCATTTCACCAGCTTCTAACCCCCTCTACCCTCTCTCATCTCCCCTCCAGGCAGGAAATGCCAACATAGTCTCAAGTGTCCACCTGATCCAAGAAGCTCACCCCTCACCAGCATTCCTCTCCAACCCACTGTCCAGTCCAATCCAAGTCTGAAGAGTTGGCTTCGGGAATGGTTTCTGTCCTGGGCCAACAGAAGGTCTGGGGGCCATGACCACCAGGGTCCTTCTAGTTTCAGTTAGACCATATTAAGTCTGGTCTTTTTATGAGAATTTGGGGTCTGCATCCCACTGCTCTCCTGCTCCCCCAGGGGTTCTCTGTTGTGTTCCCTGTCAGGGCAGTCATCAGTTGTAGCCCGGCACCATCTAGTTCTTCTGGTCTCAGGATGATGTCATCTCTGGTTCATGTGGCACCTTCTGTCTCTTGGGCTTGTAATTACCTTGTGTCCTTGGTGTTCTTCATTCTCCTTTGATCCAGGTGGGTTGAGACCAATCGATGCATCTTAGATGGCTGCTTGCTAGCGTTTAAGATGGGGTCTGACTTCTTTCGTTCAACATTATGTAAATGAAATTAATCTTTGTTGTACGTGTAGCAGCTCATTCCTTTTATTGCTGTGTAGTATTCTCTTGTATGAATATAGCACAATTTATTTATCCATTCCACTTTGACATTTAGGTTATTTATGGTTTTAGGCTATTAAGAATAAAAGCTGCTATGAACATTCTTGTACATGTCTTCTGGTGGACACGTGCATTCATTTCTTTTTGGTATGCAGCTAGAAGTAGGATACTGGATTGGAAGAAGGCATATGTGATACTGCCAAATGGTTTTCCACCGTGCTTGTGCTACCTTATACTCCTATCAGAAAAGTAAGAGAGGCCAGCGTAGCAGGGGTCTGGGGACCACGGTTTCAGGGGACATCTAAGTCAATTGGCATAATAAAATCTATTAAGAAAACATTCTGCATCCCACTTTGAAGAGTGGTGTCTGGGGTCTTAAATGCTAGCAAGCAGCCATCTAAGATGCATCAATTGGCCTTAACCCACCTGGATCAAAGGAGAATGAAGAACACCAAGGACACAAGGTGATTACAAGCCCAAGAGACAGAAAGGGCCACATGAACCAGTGACTACATCATCCTGAGACCAGAAGAACTAGATGGTGCCCGGCCACAGCCGATGACTGCCCTGATAGGGAGCACAACAGAGAACCCCTGAGGGAGCAGGAGAGCAGTGGGATGCAGACCCCAAATTCTTGTAAAAAGACCAGACTTAATGGTCTGAGACTAGGAGGACCCCAGTGGTCACGGCCCCCAGACCTTCTGTTGGCCCAGGACAGGAACCATTCCCAAAGCCACCTCTTCAGACATGGATTGGACTGGAGAATGGGTTGGAGAGGGATGCTGGTGAGGAGCTAAGCACAATAAAAATTATTAAGAAAAAAAAAAAAAAGTAAGAGGACTTCACTTGCACCGTATCCTCCCCATCAATACTTGGAAACGTCAGTCTTAATTTCATCTGCTCCTGTGGGTAAAAAACCCACTGCCGTTGAGTCAGTATAGTGGTATCTCATTGCAGTTTTAATTTGCATTTCTCTGATGATATTGTGTACCTTTTCATATGGTTATTGGCCATTTAGATATCCTCCTTTGTGAAGTATCTGTTTAAGTCTTTTGCTCATTTTTTTTTTTATTTAATTATCTGCATTTTTCTTATTGAGGAAGTTCTTTGTATACTCTATACAACTCATTTCTAAGATATATTTCAAATATATTTCCTTTTTTTTACTTTCTGAATGATGTCTTTTGATAAATAGTCCTTAATTTTAATGAAATTCGGTCTATCAATCTTTTCTTTCCTGTTAGTAAGTTTTTGTTCTGCGTAAGAAATCTTTGCTTACCCCATGGTCATGAAACTATTCTCTTGTTTTTTCTAGAAGCATTATCGTTTTACCTTTCTCATGTAGATCTGCAAACCATTCGGAATTGATTTTTGTATATGGAGTGAGCCAGATACCAAGGTTCATTTTTTTCTATATAGGTACCCAAGGGACTCAACAGAAAAATGTCTGGTCACTGTTCTTTCACTGACTCCTAAATGTACTTTCATTTTCTTATTTTAAACCTCCTATTTTTTATACCTGGAGCCCTGATGGCACAGTGGTTAAGAGCTACAGCTGTTAACCAAAAGGTTAGCAGTTTGAAGCCAACAGCTGCTCCTTGGAAACCCTATGGGGCAGTTCTACTCTGTCCTATAGTGTCACTATGAGTCAGAATCAATTCGATGGCAATGGATTTTATTTTTATTTTCTTTTATACCTGCTCCCTGAAGTCTTTCTTTCCTTCTTATCTAAATTCTATTTACCCATTAAATCCATCTTAAATCCCTCCTCTTTCTGAAGAAATTGTCCTAAACCAAACAAAGTAAAAATATACTTTTTAGATTTGAAAGAACTTAGAGACCATGTAGTCCAACTTTCTTCACTTTACAGATAAGGAAACTAAAGTTTGGAGAGGTTATCTAACTACTAATTAGTAACAGATGCAGAGCTGCAACACATGTTCCTTGGCCTCCAATATGATGCTCTTCCCACTAGACTTCACACTCTCTTAGTCAATGAGCTTGTCGGTCATCACAATACTATTTCTGTTCATCTTCTTACAGTGCTGAAAATGAGGCACAAGTACAGATGATAAAGGAACCATAAAACTGACTTTTAACCTTGAGAGTTCAGGCAGAGAGACTGAACTTGACTCAAAGTCAGGGGCAATAGGTGGCTAGGGCTCTCTTCTTTAGGCTGTCCAGGAAGATTAAGACCTTAAAATGACAGGTGTGCCCTGGACACACACAAATAAAGAGGAATCCAAATTAAGAGCAATGGGGTAAAAGACAGAAAGAAATCTGACATTGGGGTGAAGTTTTAACAGGGATCAAAGGAAGAGGCCATCTAGGAGACGTTGTTAAGGAAACACTGTAGACAACTGTATTCAAGAAAAAAATGTTGGGAGGAGGAAGATCAAATAAAAAGTAACAAGTAGCATTAAAAATTTGTCTCAAGAGAGAAGTAAACTGGGAATACCTATATAAAATTTAAAGGAGCCCTGGTGACACAGTGGTTAAGCACTCGGCTGATAACAAAAAGCCTGGCAGTTCCAACCCACTAGCTGCTTACTCCACAGGAAAAAGATGTGGCTGTCTGCTTTCATAAAGATTACAGCCTTGGAAACCCTATGGGGCAGTTGTACTGTCCTACAGGGTCGCTATGAGTCCAAATCAACTTGACCACAATGGGTAGACCCATAAATAAACTATAAAAGTTCACAGAAAGGTATATAATGATATCCTATGATTTCATATAATTGAAATGTCCAAAATAGGTAAATCCATGGAGATGAAATGCAGATCGGTAGTTGCCAGGAGTTGGGGGCAAGGGGTAATGGGAGGTGTCACGGACTGAATTATGTCCCCCCTCAAAATGTGTGTATTAACTTGGTTATGCCACTCCCAGTATTCTGTGGTTGTCCTCCATTTTGTGATTGTAATTTTACGTTAATGAGGATTAGGGTGGGATCATAACACCCTTACCAGGTCATATCCCTGATCCAATATAAAGGGAGTTTCCCTGGGGTGGGGCCTGCACCACCTTTTATCTCTCAAGAGACAAAAGGAAAGGGAAGTGAGCAGAGAGTTGGGAACCTCATACCACCAAAAAAGCAGTGCTGGGAGCAGAGCACGTCCTTTGGACCTGAAGTTCCTGTGCTGAGATGCTCCCAGAAGGGAAGACTTATAACGAGGACCTTCCCCCAGAGCCGACAGAGAAAGAAAGCCTTCCCCTGGAGCTGGCACCCTGAATTTGGACTTCTAGCCTACTGGACTATGAGAATAAACTTCTCTTTGTTAAAGCCATCCACTTGTGATATTTCTGTTATAGCAGCACTGGATAACTAAGACAGGAGGCAACTGCTTAATGGATATAGAGTTTTCCTTTGAGGTGATGAAAATGTTTTAGAACTAGATAGAGGTGGTGGTTGCGCAACATCGTGAATATACTAAATGCCACTAAATTGTTCAATTTAAACTGGTTAATTTTATGTAAAGTGAATTTCACTTCAGTGAAAAGAGAGAGATGTATAATGAGATTTCTGCAAATGACACCAGAAATGCTAATCTGCTTAGATCCCAACTTGATTTGTCCTCCCCTTAAGAAAAAAAAAATTTTTTTTTCTTTTTATATATCTCACGGAAACCCTGGTGGCATAGTGGTTAAGTGCTATGGCTGCTAACCAAAGGGTCGGCAGTATGAATCCGCCAGGCGCTCCTTGGAAACTCTATGGGGCAGCTCTACCCTGTCCTATAGGGTCGCTATGAGTTAGAATCGACTCGACGGCACTGGGTTTGGTTTTTGTATATATCACTACCCTTACTTTTCTTCCTCTTTTTAAACATGCCCTAAGACCAATAAACTATAAAACACACACACACATATTTATGGGGCAATTGTGAAATTTAGTATTGACTGAATATTTGATATTAAGGAATTATTATCAATTTTTAGATGTGATACTGATATAATGGTTACATTTTTAAAGACATTAACTTTTAGAAATATAAATTGAAATATTTTTGATAAAATTACAATACCTGGATTTTGCTCCAAAAAGGGACAGGAAAGCTGGTAATGGGGAACCCAAGGTTGAGAAGGGGAGAGTGTTGCATGTCATGGAGATGGCAACCAATGTCACAAAACAATCTGTGTATTAATTGTTTAATGAGAAACTATTTTGCTCTGTAAACCTTCATCTAAAGTACAATTAAAAAAGATTAAAAAAAAAAATCCACTGAGGAGAGGGGAAAGAAGTGGGGCAAGTATGAATAAAACAAGACTGGTCCTGAATTGATAATTGTTGAAGTTGAATGTTGAAGACATGGGAGTTCACTGTACTACTCTTTCCACTTTTAAATATTGTTGACATTTTCCATAATAAATTTTCCACAATAAAAAGGTTTTTAATGCCTTCAAGAAAGCTTCAAGAAAAAAAAAAAAAACTTTTATGATTAACCTCAATAAATTATTCACCTCCCTATTTGTAAGTCTCAACTAATGCTGCATTGTAAATGTCCTTTGACTGTCTTGTGGGGCGGGGGGAGGGCGTTGTCTATGTTTCTCATAAGGTCCTAGAAAGCAGAAGACTTTCCAGTTATATCTCCTAGCTCTTCCTCCTACCCCCCAACTCAAGGCCTTATGTTTTAGTAACACTGGACCAATCACCAGAAACCCTGGTGGCATAGTGGTTAAGTGCTACGGCTGCTAACCAAAGGGTCAGCCGTTCGAATCCGCCAGGCTCTCCATGGGAACTCTATGGGGCAGTTCTGTTCTGTCCTATAGGGTCACTATGAGTCAGAATCAACTCGATGGCACCGGGTTTGGTTTTTTTTTGGTTTGGACCAATCACCATTCTCTGAACATGTTATGGCCTTTTTTTGCATCTTTAACTTTTGTAGTAATCTTAATAAACTCCTACTTTTCCTTCAAACTCAGCCTAAATGTCACCTTGTTGTTGACGCTGTTTTGGTAATCCCCGCTGTAGAATTAATGTTTCCTTCTCTGTGCTTCCATACCATATTAGTTGTATTTCTGCCATGGCTCTTGCAGCACGCAGTAACTTCATTATGTTTACATATCTGCTTCTTTCACTAGACATTCAGCATCTTCAGGGGAGGAACCATCACTAACTTATCTTAGCATTTCTTCAACTTTGAACCAAAAAATACAATCGTACAGTAAGCCCCCAAATATGTGTTAAATTTAATTAACCTTCAATGTCAGACACCAAAGTGGTTTATCACTGTAACTAACCACAAAATTTTGAGAAGAGCTGATGTCAACATTCATTCAGAAACATTTACTACACTCCTACTACACGCCTCAAACTGTACTCTGGATATACAATGGTGATCAAGATAGTACCTGTCTTCAGGAACCTTACACTTTTCTGGCACTGAAAGGTAAGTAAACAAGCAGAGTACAGTATGACAAATCCTCCAATAAAGTAAAATAAGCTTTTACAGAAACATGCAAGCTGGGCACCTAATCTAGTTTGGAGAGATCAGGGAAGACTTTCTGGAGAAAATGAACTCTTCTCTAAAGCCTAAAGGATAAATAATAGCCCTTCAGAGAGCTGGTAGGGCGAGGATAGCAGGAAAATGGGTATAAAGAAGACACAGCATATACAAGAGACCACAGACAGGGAAGATCAAGCCAGTTGGGTACTGCAAACAGTTCCATATAAGTGGACTTCAGAATATTAGTTAACAGATAAGCAGGTGTTACACCAGGAAGGTGAGCCCTATTATCACAGGACGGAGTTTTGATTTTATCCTGTAGACAATTAGGAGATTGAGAAGACTTTTAAATAGGAAATGACCTGATCAAAGTTATATTTTAAAAAGATTATTCTAGCTACAGTGTAAAGAATGGATCAGGGTGGGATGAAGTGGAAGAGAGTCAAGATCAGAGGAAGGCCAGGTAGAAGACTGTAGTAGTAATTCAGTTGAGAGGTAAGAATGGCCTCAACTGGGCGGCCGCACAGGGATAGCATACAAAACAAAGAGTTTTATTGACTAAGTGAAGGTGAGAGGTCAGATAGAAGGAAAATCAAGCAAGATGCCTAGACTGTCAGGGGCAAATGGATGAAAGGAAGTGACATTCACTGAGACAGGGAATATAATAAGATGTGGTGCATAGTTCTAGGGTTAAGATGACTTCAGTTTTGAACATGCAGAGTCTGAGGTTCTCTGGTACATCTAAAGGGAGACTTCTAACAGGCAATGGGAGATGCTGTTCTGAATCTCACGGGAAAGATTTAATAACAAGAATCAAAAGAAGAGAAGAAGTGTGGTAAAGAACTATATAGCTAGACTCTTGGGGAGTGCAAGCCAGCTCTTTGCATGCTGATACACAGCTCATTTGGAATTAGCCAGGGGAGCAGCTCTGGGCTGGGAGGAAGGTGGGTGGCTCTTATCATAGGAGAAGAGAGAAATGCAGCCAGATGGATAGAGTTTACACTGTCCCCACTCTCTGGGCCCCTCCTTCCTCTACTGACAACTAAATGCAAGGCTGCCAATTTTCTACTTTGTCACTTACAGATTTCATTTTGGAAAATCATATAACAGTTCTAGAAATTGAAATAAAAACAATTTTGTCAAACCTTAATTTTAATCATTTTAAACATGAAAAATTACAGTCTTAAGCCTCCCTTGATCACATCAGAATCTGGCTCTCCCTCCTACCAGATCTTATGCCCCATCCTCACCCTGGTGAATATCAGCATCCATGGTACTTGATGGCCACCCTGTGCATTCGCTGGCTTTTCACCTAGCTAGGCTACATTTTATTCTGTTATACATAAGATCGCCATGAGCCAGAGTCAACTCAATGGGAAGTAACAACAGGGCACTCCGAAGTTTGTTCTCACTAAGCTCTACTCCCGTCATGTTTTCCCAAAGCTGAACTATTTGTCTCTGACTTTCAATAACTGATCTCTTCCCAACCCTTTAAAGGATAGTTGCTCTTTTTTAACTTACATACATGTCTTCCCACAGCAACCTATAAATCATCTATTTATAGGATACTTTTATTTTAGAGGCCTAAAATATGGTTATAAATGTAAGATTAAGCACATCCATGAAAAGTAATTTTATCAGAAGGTAACTGTGAAGCCCATAGACTTTGAGTACTTGAATATCTTGATCTATAAATGCTAATCAAGAGTCTTAGGTAAGAATTTGTCCTATATAAATGAAGTCAAAATCAATGATTTAATGATTTTAAATGGATCCAAAAGCTTCTTTAAGCAGGCGCCATCATCCTAAAATGAAGATAGGTTTCTACCTTGTCTATATTTCCATACAACTACTTGGTTCCCAATACACGGCCCAATCATTATGTCATTAGACTTCAATCTCCCTGGCCCTACAGACAGTACAAGTCATATTTGTTCTCTACTTTACCACTCCCTCCATTAGCAATTTTTTTCCATCAAATTTGTTTTCCATGTTTCTTTTATCTCTTTCACAAGGCAAATGAACCCTTTCTCCTTTATATTCCATGTGATAAACTCTTTGTAGATTATGATTGTTGTCCCCACATCTATTCTTCTTCTCTTCAAGTTTCAACACAATTTTTCTTGCCCATTGCTGTGTAATTGAAAAGGGCTTCATTTTTTTATATCACTGGTTCTCTACTTCCTTTTGCCCCAATTTCAAGACGCACATTAGATCTCACCCTTGATTACCTGTGTATCCCTTCCACGGGAAAACTGATACTCTCCTCTCCAGCTACTTAGTCCCTCTCCCTCCCTCCCCATGCAATGGTCTTAAGAGAGAACAGAGGTTTTCTTGTTTTTCACTTGATTGTTTCCATGTTTTCCAGAGAACCAAACTATGGTATACTAGCATATGTTTAACATCTAGAAAGGAAATGCCAATTAACATGTCAATTAAAGATTACTCCTAGGAAAACCAAAACACTTAAGAAGTTGCTTTATCAAAAGTGTCTCAAGGCAGGTTTCTAAGTACTACTCTAGAGACAGATGAGAAATTCTCACTTTGAACTTTCTCCCATAAGCATTTATTGGGCATGGTGGGAACAGGAGAAATCCTCCATATGAAGGAATATGGTTAGGGGTTGGAAGAGGAAGAATTAGCTGTACACACCGAAGATTTATAGAACTCTTAATTATAACTGAAGGAAAAGAAATGGATACATCTAGCATTTCATAACCTGTGATATGCAGATGATACAACCTTGTTTGTTGAAAGCGAAGAGGACTTAAAGCACTTACTGATAAAGATCAAAGCCTATAGCCTTCAGTATGGATTACAGTTCAATATGAAGAAAACAAAAATCCTCACAACTGGACCAATAAGCAACATTGTGATAAAAAGAGAAAATATTGAAGCTATCAAGGATTCCATTTTACTTGGATCCACAAATCAACACCCACGGAAGCAGAAGTCAAGAAGTCAAATGATGTACTGCATTGGGCAAATCTGCTACAAAAGACCTTTTTAAGTGTTTGTTGAAAAGCAAAGATGTCATTCTGGGGACTAAGATGCACCTGACCCAAGCCATGGTATTTTCAATCATTTCATATGCATGTGAAAGCTGGACAACGAATAAGGAAAACTGAAGAAGAACCGCTCCTTTGAATTATGGCAGTGGCAAAGAATACTGAATATACCATGGACTGCCAGAAGAACAAACAAATCTGTCTTGGAAGAAGTACAGCCAGAGTGCTCCTTTGAAACGAGGATGGTGAGACTTCCTCTCATGTACTTTGGACATGTTATCAGGAGGAGGGAGTCCCTGGAGTAGGACATCATGCATGGTCAGCGAAAAAGACGAAGACCTTCGACGAGATGGATTGACACAATCGCTGCAATAATAGGCTCAAACATATCAATGACTGTGAGGATACCACAGGAGCGGGCAGTGTTTCGTTCTGTTATACACAGGATACCTGTGAGTCGGAACCGATTTAACAGCACCTAACAACAAAAACAGCATTTCATATCATACTGTTCTTTTCCTTCACAATTGGATACAGGTAATGAACTTAAGTCCAATGAGTTTATGATTTGGGTTAGGGATTCACCACTTTGGACCAAATGCCTCATAATTTTCAGCTTTGCCTCAACCATATAAAGATTATAAGACCTTCTTAAATGACAAAGGAAGTACAGTGTTTAACATGTAGAAAGTCCACTGTAAATATTAGTTCTTAATACCACTTGTATTACCAGTTTAATTTTTTTCTGTTCCACTTAATCTTTACAAAATACAGGTTGTCACCGGCTTAGATGTATTCGAGTTACCAGGAACCACACTTACCACCGTCTTTTTTTTTTTTTGTACATCTTATTGTAATATGTATTATATACAATGTGTAATTTGCTGTTATGATTCTCAGATGTTCACGTGCAAATGTTCAAAGATCAGATTTATAAAGATACTGATAATAAAAGGCAATAATAATGGGCAAAAAAAAGGTATTCGACTTGCATCAGAACCAACTTATGATGGAGCTGTCGGAATAGAATCCTGTCATAAGTAGAGAACTACTTGTAGATAAAAATCTAAAAAAAAAACTTCAAACAATTGCACAAATCCTGCTGAACAATGACAACATTGTGGAAATAAATTGTTGGCAGGCAGGCAGTGACATCAAACACTACCTAAAAACGTTCATTTGTCAGTTGATTAAAAAAATCCAAATGTGGATATAAAATGTAGTTAAGGGGTATCAATATACCATGCGTACAGAAGACGAATGAAGGCAAGTTGTCAATGGTCTCTACTGACCTATAGACTATATTCAGTCACAGCCATACTTGCTAAGCTCAACTGGGGAATGAAGACAATTTCTTGTTCAGTAAAGAAAGAGATGCTTACATCTTTCACAACTGAGGATGAAGGTATCAATAGCATTACAGGGTCATATTACTTTGGTCTTCATATAGTTTTTTCATAGGACACAGAATTCAGAAGCCACAAGATTTCACACCTAGCCTCATCTTTGCCATCTTAAAAGAATGTGACAATTCACTATAACAAGGATTACGAGAGGTTTCTGCTCTCCATGACCGGCAAGAGCTTAACGGTATGCTTCTTTAAGGTTCGACAATTTCCAATCAATATAATGGTTTTGGGCGGCTGACATCTCCTTCGTTATACAGATTCTTTTTTAAATTAAGACATCATATCAAGATCTCTATTACATCCCTGAAGGAAACAATCCAAGATCGAGAAACAGTCTAGTTCAGATATTGTTACTGAACAGCTGTGTAGCCCTTCATAAATCACTTCACCTATCCAAGCCTTGCTGTTATTTATAAAATGAGGGAGAGGATAGTGAAACGATTCCTAAAGCCAGCCCTGCAATTTACCAGCTATGTAACCTTGGACAAATTACATAACCTCACGGAGTCTCCATTTCTTCATCTGAGTGTTAAATGAGATGATGCGTGTGAAGTAGAGCTCAATAAATAATGATAATAATACTCCCAATAATAATACTAAACACAGAGCACTTATTATTTGCTAGGCACAGTTCTAAGGGCTTTATATAATTCTTCTGATACTTTCAACAACCCTCTGTGGTGGTTATTGCTATTATTCTCATGTTGATGAAAAGAAAACCGAGACACAGAGAGGTTAAGTAACTCACCCAAGGTAGGACAGTGGGATTCAAACACAAGCTGTTTGGTTCCAAGGCTTGTGTTCTTAACCACTTTACTGTACTACTACTTGTTAGCACTCTTTCCCTTTCCCTGCATTCTTTCTAAGATCCCTTCCAGCTCTATGACTCTATAAAACGTAACTGATTAGCCTTCCTGAACTCTGACAGACTAAGCAAAGTTGGCTTGTTGGAGAGGATTATGAAGATTCTAAAGGCACGGAGGCTTTGATGTCCTGACTCAATGCCTACCATCAAATATTATGTACTGAACAGAGTGGTGAACACACACATGGAGGCTTAAAAAAAAAAAACAGAAACAGCACAGCACCATTCGGTTGATCCTTACCACAACCATAAACAACAACGCAGTCATTCAATAAGCACTTCCTGAGTAATTGCTATGTGCCGGGCACTGGAAAGCTTAGAATTTAGGAATTAATATCAGAACACATTTTCCTAAGTCATTATCTGCCAGTCATATTATAAAATAGATTCCTGCGTTGGATAGGTTGAAAGCGGAATTAAAATTCTAACTTTTTTTTTCCAATCAGTGAAACCCTTTTTCAAATCTTACATGAAACGTCAACATATAATACAGACAAAAACATTTCTACTGTGGTTGAAGCAGAGATTGAGACTAAAGTCCACTCACACCTCATTCTCCTGCAGAATGTCAGGATGGCTCTAAAGCTATTAAACAGCACCTTCATTGGGCAACTCTTAAACAACAATGCCTCTGGGACTGTCTACTGATAAAGTTCACTTGACGTGGACCGGTGAAAATATAGGAAGAAAGTGGTTACCTGCCTGTCTACCACGCTGCTGTAATATCTATGAAGATGGTATTATATACTGTCAAGTATGTTATAAATATTACCTTTAATTCTCACAACAACCTAATCAGGCAGGTATTGGAAGTGTCATTTTACTAGTGAAGAATTAGTGAGATTCAAAGAGGTTATATGAATTTCCCAAGGCCACACCAGAAGCAGCCTCTCTCCAAAGCCCACATGCTTTTCCCTCTATCATGATGCCTCTGAGAATGACCAAGATCAAGAACTTGCCTATTCCAAAGAAGCTCTACAAACAGGGAGAAGACTTTTAATAAGAATACAAGGACTGACAGCTTGCATAGAGTTTTGTTACTCAGGCAGCACATAGGTTGCTTCACTGGCCAAAAAAGATGGCACCCAAACTGGGTCAAACTGTAGGGCATTAAAGCAGCATAAAGTTGGACCATCTAGCCTTCGGTGTGGTTAGAGGCTACAGACATCACAAAAGATCACGTCAGGCTTGCATTGTTTGTTTTAATAATGTTTGTTTTTTAGGTGAAAGTTTACCCAGCAAATTAGGTTCCCGTTTAACAATTTTTATACAAACTGTTCTATGACATTGGTTACAATTTTCACAACGTGTCAGTATTCTCATTATTTCCATTCTGTTTGTTCTGTTTCCACTGATGTAGCTTCTCTTCCCCTCCTTGCTGTCTCATCTTTGCTTCTGGGTAACTGTTTACCATTTGGTCTCATACAGTTAATTGTTTATGGGAACACGTTACTCACCGATGATAGTGTTTATCAGTTAATCTATTATTTGGTTCAAAGGTGACCTCAAGAAACAGCTTCAGTTCCAAGTTCAAAGGTTATCTTAGGGCAACAGTCTCAGTCGGGGGTTCTTCCAGTTTCTATCAGTCCTGTAGGTCTGGCCTTTTTTGGGAATTTGAATTTTGTTCTCCATTTTTCTCCCGTTCTATCCAAGACCTTCTATTGTGTCCCTGATCAGAATGGTCAGTAGTGACAGCCAGGTACCATCTAGTACTTCTGGCCTCAGATTGGAAAAGGCAATAGATTGCATGGGTTACTACTCCTGTGGACTAGTTTCTTCTCTGATCATTAAATTTCCTTCATTCTCTTTTGCTCCATACGAGCAGTGACTAATGTATCTTAGACGGCCGCTCGCAAGCTTTTACAACCCTAGACACCACTCACCAAACTAGGATGCAGAATATTATCTTTGTTGTTGTTAGGTGCCGTCGAGTAGGTTCCAACTCATAGCGACCCTATGTATGACAGAACAAAACACTTCCCGGTCTTGTACCATCACCATGATTGTTGCTAGGCTTGGGCCCATTATTGCAGCCACTGTGTCAATCCATCTCATTGAGGGTCTTCCTCTTTATCACTGACCCCCACTTTACCAAGCGTGATGTCCTTTTCCACAGACTTGTCCCTCCTGATAACACGTTCAAAGTATGTGAGACGTAGTCTCGTCATCCTTGCTTCTAAGGGATATTCTGGCTGTACTTCTTTCAAGACAGATTTGTTCTTTTGGTAGTCCATGGCATAATCAATACTCTTTGCCAGCACCACAACTCAAAGGCATCGATTCTTCTTCAATCTTTCTTATTCATTGTCCAGCTTTTGCACACATATGAGGTAAATGAAAACACCATGGCTTGGGTCAGGCACACCTTAGTCCCCAAAGTGATATCTCCACTTTAGAAAACTTTAAGGAGGTCTTCTGCAGCACATCTACCCAATGCAATGCGTCTTTTGATTTCTTGACTGCTGCTTCCATGGGTGATTGTGGATCCAAGTAAAATGAAATTCTTAACAACTGCACTCTTTTCTCCATTTATCATGATGCTGCTTACTGGTCCAGCTGTGAGGGTTTTGTTTTCTTTATGTTGAGGTGTAATCCATACTGAAGGCTGTGGTCTTTGATCTTCATCAGTAAATGCTTCAAGTCCTCTTCACTTTCAGCAAGCAAGGCTGTGTCATTTGGATATCGAAATGTTAACGAGTCTTTCTCCAATCCCAATGCTCCGTTCTTCTTCATATAGTCCAGCTTCTCATATTATTTGCTCAGCATACAGACTGAATAATTATGGTGAAAAGACACAACCCTGACGTACACCTTTCCTGACTTTAAACCACACAGTATCCCCTTGTGCTGTTCGAATGACTGCCTCTTGATGTATGTACAGTTTCCTCATGAGCACAATTGAGTGTTCTGGAATTCCAATTCTTCACAATGTTATCCATAAGTTGTTACGATCCACAGTCGAATGCTTGCGCATAGTCAATAAAGCACAGGTAAACATCTTTCTGGTATTCTCTGCTTTCAGCCACGGTCCATCTGACCAAGCTCACTGCCATCGAGTTGATTCTGACTCATACGGACCCTATAGGAGAGAGCAGAACCGCCCCACAGGGTTTCCAAGGCTGTAAATCTTTACAGAGGCAGACTGCCACACCTTCCTCCCACAGAGTGGCTGGTGGGTTTGAACCACTGTGCTTAACCACAGTGCCACCAGGGCCTGCTTCAACCACAGGGTAATTAAATCATCTTCCTCATAGGGCTGCTGTGAGGAGCAGATGAGAGAATATCTGTCAAAAGCTCTGTAAAGTATTATACAAATTAAGTATAATAATACACAGTAGCCTGGCTATCAACTGCTAGGGAATCATAGCAGCAAAACAATCCAGTGTTGTCTGCCATGATTAAAAACAGGGTAGATCTTTCCTGAACAAGATTTTACACTTGTCAGAAATCTTAGGAGATTGAGTTGACAGAATGACAAACTCGGCAAACAGTTGCTGAGGCTACAAATTAATGCAACCTCTTACTTGTATAAGGGCTTTAACATTTACAGAGCATTTTCATATCCTTTACCTCACCTTATCCTTACTTGGGAGGTTAATGAAACAAATATTGCCAGCTCCAACTTCACAGAAAAGATATTTGGGGTTAAAGAGGTTAACTGACTTACCTTGTATCAAACAGCTTGTGACACAGGGACAAAATACTAAATAATCCTCTGCCATTTTCTAAGAAGGGAGAATTCCTTTGATGTTGAGGCTAGCTATCTTCCTTATACTGAACAGACCAACAGCTAGGAAGGAAAGGTGCAAAAGTCTCTAATAATATGATGTTAATAATGATGATAATGATGAAGTCAGGAAAGAAAACTCTGGGAATGTGGCTGATGCTAAAGTCTGTGGCCAAGGGAGGGCCGTCAGGGGGCCTGGGAGGTATGGGGATGAAATAAAAAGAGAGGGAGACGGGAGTGGTTAAAAGATACCTGTTTAGGGAGTCCAATGGTATAATGTCCAATGCATCTTGCTAATCTCTTCAAGAATCCTTCAATAAAGATCTGCATTATTCATTAACTCTTTGTGTGTCTTATTACTATTGTTGTTACACTGTTCAGTTTTTGTTTGTTTGTTTGTTTTATGATGCCTTAAGACAAAAGCAGAATGGCTTACTAAGTTCTAGTTACATCTGAGTTACACCAGTAAGTGACAGGCTACAGGCTGGGAATTCAGCTCTTTCACTTTCTACGATAACACACTGCCTGTAAGCACTGTGGACATAATGAAGGACACGACACTGGTCTTTTCAGAAGCACTCGTCAACACCGTCAGCAATGACTATATGAACCATCATCTTCAAACATAAAGGACAGCAAATACATCTCAACACTGTTAATCACGCTTTCAAAACTATCCAACTGGAATCTGACAACCACCCTCTGACAGGCTCAGAGAGGTTATGTGACTTGCTCAGGGTCACAAAATAATAAGTAGCAGAGCCAGAACTTGAACTCAGCATGTGACTCTTCAGCCAGTGTGCTTTTCTCTGCAGCAGGATGCTTTCGTTCAGAAAAAGAATGTATTACAATGAGACAAGCACAGTGGTAATAAGATAAGTGTATCTCTAATGTCATCTTTAACATATTAAAAAAACTTAATCTTTACTTTTCCCTGAGATGTTTGAAGTTTTCTCTCTCATCTACTCAGAGAAGATGAGACTAGCAGAAGATCCTGTAGGGAAAAACTAAAACAGAAAATTGTTCACGACTGTTGTGGTGCCTGAACTACTGTCAATCACTTCACTGATGACAAAGGAATCTGACTAATCCTCTCAACCAGTACAACCCATGCAACCTCAGGGACAGTAATCTGAAACTGGTGGACACAACTGGAAACTGACAGAAAATTTAGATTTGATAGCCACGCTCCCTTCTGCTCAAAAAAACTTCAGACTCTGTACAGCTTGTTGAACAAAGTCTCAAATCCTTAAAGGTGCACTCAAGGCCTTTTTGAACCTATTAACAGACAGTCTCTGCTTGTATCTTATGCTTCATAAAATCGTTCCTTACTCCTATACCTTTGGTTGTACCATTCCTTTTGCCTAGAATGCCATCTTACCTATCTTTGCTTGGTATAACTGTTCCTATTCCCCCTCAGTGAGAAATAATCTTTCCTCCCCCCCTCAGTATTTTATACCGCTTTCAAAACACCACTTGAAATTATAGTTTTATGTTTATGTTCCTGACCTGATTATTAGCTCTTTAAGGGCAAAGGCTATGCTTATTCATCTTTGCATTCCTCGAAATGTCTTGCCCTGCACTGTGCTTTGCCACCAAATAGGAACACAGGAGGCCATCAGATAATTCTTTGTGGCATAAATGAAGGAAGGGTATGGGCCTTAAACAAAATAAAAGCCATACTAGAAAGCAATATATCCAGCAGTTTTGAGGTCTTCCATATCCAAGAGAACCGGGACTCAAATCAACTAAACAACTAATGTTCTTCTGTGGTAACATGATCCGTGACAACCACAGTCGAAGATTTCTGCAATAAAAATTAAATGATGATTTTGGAGTACAATATTTGCTGTCAACAAAATGGAGCATCCTTCCTTGGGCTACAGTTGTGATGCTTTCAGTTCAGACTACTAGGTGAAAGATGGCACCAATCCAGTCAGGCCCAGTGGGCACCTACTCTGGATATGACTAGGAGTATGACAGGTTGAGGGAGCACTGAGGGCGCAGTGGTTTAACAGCTACGGCTGCTAACCAAAAGGTCAACGGTTCGAATTCACCAGCTGCTCGCTGGAAACCCTGTAGGGCAGTTCTACTCTGTCCTACAGAGTCGCTGTGAGCCGGCAACGACTTGATAGTAACAGGTTTGGTTTTTGGTTTTGGATGATAGGTTGAAGGATTCTAAAAAAAAAAAACTGTATTCTTTAAACATGAATAGTCAGGACAGTGGTTCCCTTTGGAGAAAGGCAGTGATTAGGAGGTGGGGGGAGATTCTGAGTTGCTGACAATGTTCACCTTTTTTTCATCTGGGTGCTGGTTACATATGAGTGTTCACTGATAATTTATCAAGCTGTGTGCACTCATAATTCCTGCATTTTCCTATCTGTATATTTCAATGCGAAGTTTTGTTTTTAATTAGGGTAAAATATATATAACGACAGTTGCCGTTTCAATATTTTTACATGTAAAATTTAGTAAATATTAATTACATTCATCATGTTGTACAACCATCACCACTGTTTCCAAATTTTCCATCACCCTTAACGGAAGCTCAGTGCCCCCTAAGCAATGCCTCCCTCTTCCCCTCTCCCTCCCATTCCTGTAAGTTTTTTTACATGAATACTGACAAAGCAACTTATCTAATATTAAGCAATTAGAAACTACTCAATTTAAAGTAAGATTTTAAAACAACATTTAAGATGAAGTAAGATCAAGGAGAAACCAATTTCAGTTTTTTTTAAACCATTATTTACCTCAATCCTAGGTATGCTTTCTTCATTTCCCTACTTCCTCATTACTATTTCTAGCAAGGCACTGGCCTCTAAATCTCTGGCTTTTCATTTCTCCACTGGAGAGTTTCAGAGAGAATTACTCACATCTTGTTACTCAATTTAATTAACTATCCTGTACCTATGAGTAGAAAACCTACTTTAAAAGTTTCCTATTCAGTTTCCAAAAAGTTTCTTCAGTTGTGATCTTTCCATTCATTCAAGAATTATTTACTAGTGCCTTTTTTTTCTTTGTGCCAGACATTATGCTGGGATCTGGGTATTTAATACAGAATAAAAACCTGCCTCCCAGTTTTATAGCGCTTAAATTCCAGTACAGACAGATGGGTTACCAGTTAATGACAATGCAGTGACACAATAGGATTAAGGATAAAGTACTAGGGATTCACATAACCCAGAATTAGGGGCAGAGGGGTGTGTGTGTGTGTGTAAGGTTTCCTATAAAGGTGATATCTAAGTGAGAAGAAAAGGAGGTCTGTTCTATGAACATGGGAAATATGTGAAGTCCTAGGGGCAAGATAAACAGTAAAGATTAATAAAAGATTAAAATTAAGGTTATTTCTCTGCAGACTGATCTAGCCTATCTCTAATTCCATGAGAACTTCTTCTAACTATGAAGTGGTTAACTTTCGACCATGCTGTCATCCTTTGAACATCACACTATTTGTAACATTATTTTATATAATACTAAGTAGCACCCTTCAGATTTTAAAAACCTTAGCAGTTTTTTCCTCTAAGCCAAGTTCTTAAACAAAAAAAAAAATTTTTTTTTTAGCAAACAGAAAAATAAAGCACTAATCAAATTTAAAAAAAAAATCAAGTTAAAGTGTTTGAGAATTAGAGCTAGTTAAAAAAAAGAGCTAGTTAAGGTAATTGTAAAATACTCTCAGATCCAGGCTGGAGAGAAGAATCTTTGAGTGGCTGTCAGAACTGTTTTACTAACTTCCTTATTGTGATATTTTGTGACCTCTTTTAACGATTACATTTATTGTCACTTTCCCCTGTTATACGAATAATAAATATTTCATTGCAGAAAACCTAGGAAATATAAAAAGTAAAAATTATCTATGCGCCTAATACTCAGAGAACTATTGTTAAATCTTTCCTAGTTCTTTCATTTGCCTAATTCTTAAAAACAAAAACTGTGGATCATGCTGTATATACATTTTGAATCCTTTTTTACTATACTTCATTTATTTTATACAATATTTCACATGTATATAAAAACATACAGATAGTGATAGAACCTTACAGACACAACTGAAGCCTCTTCATACAATCCCTCTCCACCCTCCTCCTAAAGGCAATCATTACCTTGAACAAGTGTTTCTCATTCTCTTTCATGTTGTTATATTATTACCAAATAAACAGTGTATCCACACATGACATACACAATTGTTTTGCATGTTTTGGAACTTTGTATAAATGCAAAATACTGATCATATCCTGAAACTTGCATTTTCTGCTTCACACTGTTTGACACTTATTTCTATCAACACGTTTGCCTCTGATTCGTATATTTTTCATTGCTGTATAGTACTACCACGATTTATCTGTTCTCCTGTTCGTGAACCTTCGTTTCCAACAACTGTGTGCTGTTATCAACAATGCTGCCACAAACATTCTTGTCCAGGTCACCTTGTGCCCAGGTGAGTTTCTCTTGAGCATATACCTAAGAGTACACTTAAAAAACCCAAAGTACACTTGCTGGGCTCTAAAGTATAAACCAACCAACTGCCATCAAGTTGATTCTGACTCACGGCTATTCTATGTGTGTCAGAGTAGCACTGTGCTCCACAGGGTTTTCAATGGTTGGTTTTTTGGAAGTAGATCAGCCAGGCCTTTCTTCCAAGGCACCTCTGCAGAGACCAGAACCTCCAGCCTTTCAGTTAGCAGCCAACTGCATTACTGTTTGCACCACCCAGGAGCTCCTTCTAAAGCATGTTGTTGTTGTTAGTTGCTGTTCAATTTATTTTGACTCATGGAGACCGTGTGTGTGCAGAGTAGAACTGCTCCACAGGATTTTCAAGACTGTGACTTTTCAGAGGCCAATTGCCAGGCCTGTCTTCCGAGGCTCTTCTTGGTGGGTTCAAACCACCAACCAACCTTCTGGCTACTAGTTGAGAGCTTAACTGTTTGTGTCATCCAAGGACTCCTTTCTAAAGTACTGCTGTTGTTGTTGTTAGGTGCCGTGGAGTCGGTTCCAAATCACTGCAACCTCACACACAACAGAATGAAACACTGCCTGGTCCTGTGCCATCCTCGCAATCTGTGTTATGCTTGAGCTCATTGTTGCAGCCACTGCGTCAATCCACCTCGTTGAGGGTCTTCCTCTTTTCCGCTGACCCTGTACTCTGCCAAGCATGATGTCCTTCTCCAGGGACTGATCCATCCTGACAACATGTCCACAGTATGCTCCTTGCCTCTAAGGAGCATTCTGGCCACACTTCTTCCAAGACAGATTTGTTTGTTCTTTTGGCAGTCCATGGTATATTCAATATTCTTCACCAACACCACAATTCAAAGGCGTCAACTCTTCGGTCTTCTTTATTCATTGTCCAGTTTTCACATGCATCTGATGTGATTGAAAATACCATGGCTTGGGTCAGGCGCACCTTAGTCTTCAGGGTGACATCTTTGCACTTAAAAGCGATTTGCCCAATGCAATGCATCTTTTGATTTCTTGACTGCTGCTTCCGTGGCTGTTGATTGTGGATCCAAGTAAAATGAAATCCTTGACAACTTCAATCTTTTCTCCGTTTATCATGATGTTGCTCATTGGTCCAGTTGTGAGGATTTTTGTTTTCTTTATGTTGGGGTGTGATCCATACCGAAGGCTGTGGTCTTTGATCTTCATTAGTAAGTGCTTCAAGTCCCCTTCACTTTCCGCAAGCAAGGTTGTGTCATCTGCATAACGCAGGTTGTTAATGAGTCTTCCTCCAATCCTGATGCCCCGTTCTTCCTCATATAGTCCAGCTTCTCGTATTATTTGCTCAGCATACAGATTAAATAGGTATGGTGAAAGAATACAATCCTGACACACACCTTTCCTGACTTTAAACCAATCAGTATCCCCTTGTTCTGTCCCAAAAACTGCCTCTTGATCTATGTAAAGGTTCCTCATAAGCACAATTAAGTGTTCTGGAATTCCCATTTTTCACAGTGTTATCCATAGTTTGTTATGATCCACACAGTTGAATGCCTTTGTGTAGTCAATAAAACACAGGTAAACATTCTCCTGGTATTCTCTGCTTTCAGCCAGGATCCATCTGACATCAGCAATGATATCCCTGGTTCCACGTCCTCTTCTGAAACCGGCCTGAATTTCTGGCAGTTCCCTGTCGATATACTGCTATAGCCGTTTTTGAAGGATCGTCAGCAAAATTTTGCTTGTGTGTGATATTAATGATATTCTTCTATAATTTCCACATTTGGTTGGATCACCTTTCTTGGGAATAGGCATAAATATGGATCTCTTCCAGTCAGTTGGCCAGGAAGCTGTCTTCCATATTTCTTGGCATAGATAAGTGAGCACCTCCAGCGCTGCATCTGTTTGTTGAAACATCTCAATTGATATTCCATCAATTCCTGGAGCCTTGTTTTTTGTCAGTGCCTTCAGAGCAGCTTGGACTTCTTCCTTCAGTACCATCAGTTCCCGATCATATGCCACGTCTTGAAATGGCTGAATATCGGCTAATTCTTTTTGGTATAATGACTCCGTGTATTCCTTCCATCTTCTTTTCATGCTTCCTGCTTTGTTTAATATTTTCCCCATGGAATCCTTCACTATTGCAACTCGAGGCTTGAATATTTTTATCAGCTGCTGCAGTCTGAAATTGATCGAACATCCAATCAAGATGCATTGATAATTACTGGTGATTGGAATGCAAAAGTTAGAAACAAAGAAGAAGATCAGTAGTTGGAAAATATGGCCTTGGTGACAGAACAATACTGGAGATCGAATGATAGAATTTTGCAAGACCAATGACTTCTTCATTGCAAATACCTTCTTTCACCAACATAAATGGTGACTATACACATGGACCTCGCCAGATGGAACACACAGAAATCAAACTGAATACATCTGTGGAAAGAGACAATGGAAAAGCTCAATATCATCAGTCAGAACAAGCCCAGGGGCCGACTGTGGAACAGACCATCATTGCTCATATGCAAGTTCAAGCTGAAACTTAAGAAAATCAGAGCAAGTCCACGAGAGCCAAAATATGACCTTGAGTTTATCCCACCTGAATTTAGAGACCACCTCAAGAAGAGATTTGACGCATTGAACACTAGTGACCGAAGACCAGACGAGTTGTGGAATGATATCAAGGACATCGTCCATGAAGAAAGCAAGAGGTCACTGAAAAGACAGGAAAGAAAGAAAAGACCAAGATGGATGTCAGAGGAGACTCTGAAACTTCCTCTTGAGTGTCGAGCAGCTAAAGCAAAAATTGATGAAGAACTGAACAGAAGATTTCAAAGGGCCTCTCGAGAAGACAAAGTAAAGTTATTCTAAAGTGTAAGCATCTTCAGTTTCTATACTTGATTCTACAGGATTTCCCGTTGAACTTTAAACATCTTAAGCAATAAAACTGAATAATTATTAAATACAATTATACAAGGATATCTTCACCAAAGTGTCCCCCTCTCTCATCTTGGCTACAGTATCATAATTAAATAAAACGCAAATGACTAAGTAAATATAGAATGCTAAGAGACAATGACAAACTACTATGATGGGTATAGAGAGCCTACACACAGTGGTACAGAAATGATGAAACAGCCATTCCACTTTAAGTGTCTTAAGTTTAGTGTGCTATAAAGGAAGTGTTGTGGCATCCTTAACTCTTACACAGCAGGAGAACCCTCTTCAGGCTACATTCAGTAGGACAGATAGAGCACAAAGGTAAGAAAGGCACATTTGGGGTTTATAAAGAACTGATGTCAGGAATTTTGTAAACCATATCACAAACCTCCATAGCCAAACAGTTGATGAGGGCTCTTATTTAAAATTGGAGCTCTGAACAACTAGAGATAAGAAATTGATTTTTTTTTTTTTTAATGGCCTCGTGGTGTAGTGGTTCAGTGCTACAGCTGCTAACCAAGAGGTCAGCTGTTCAAATCCACCAGGCACTCCTTGGAAACTCTATGGGGCAGTTCTACTCTGTCCTATAGGGTCACTATGAGTCGGAATCAACTCCATGGCGGTGGGTTTGGTTTTTATTTTGGTTATTCCAGTGCAAAACCCTGTGGGAGTCAGAAGAGCTCAGGAAAACTCAGAACCTGGAAAATAATAGAAGTGAATCTAGATAGAGATGACTATTCTTGGCCCCTGCCTTCAAATTATATGTAACTGTCAGGCGTGTATATGTATATGTGCATGTATATACACACACACAGTTGTGGGATAAATATACAGTAGTTTGAAAAAGCCCCCAACGGATTCTGATCCACCACCAACTCCCCTTCCCCAGTACTCCCTCTTACAGTCTTGGAAAAACACTGCTGTAGGTTCTCCACGCAGAAAATCAATGCCACATGTAACACTGAGCTTTACAAAGTATTTCCACATACATTACCCCATTTGATTCTCAAAATAACCTGGAGAGGGCAGGTGTTGTTATTATTCTCATTTGACAGATAGAAATATAAAGCTCAGAGAGGTAAAGCAATGTGCCAAGGTCACAGTAAGGGGTGGAGTGGGGAGATGTGAAAGCACATGAGGAAACAAAGACTAAGAATATGGGTCATGGAAGGCAGACCTCCTACAGGGACGCTAAGCACTCTGCAAAATGCCTTGGACAAAAAAGGTCTGTTTCAAAGAGCTGGGGAGGGGGGTGGTATGGTGCCTTTGGGCTTCAAATGTACCTATTAAGATTGCTTTCTTTTTTAAAAACAAGAGTAAGGTCTGAAGCAAATATTGTATTATTCCCTATAGTTTTCTGCATGCTTAACATATTTCAAAATAAAAATAATTCTGTGGGCAATGTTCAGCAAAGCTGCAACATTGAGACTCTGATGTCAAGGAAGAGAACTGTTATAATATGAACCCAGGAAGCATACTGCAGACTGAGACCTAGGCAGAAAAGATCTGTCTTCTCCTGGGATCAGAAGAGGTGACAGGTATAATTATGCCTAGGACTGAGGTTAGGTGTCAGAGTGCACTAGCAAGGCAGGGCAAGAATTATGCAAACACTAGAAATATAGAAGGAAGTACCTGACCTAGAAGGGAACAAAGGAGGCCACAAAGAAACTACAATACTTTGCACTGGCTCAAGGTGATTTCAGTAACCTGAGACCATATACCAAGGCCCAACTAATTCTGTCAAGTGTCCTTCTGAGATATTCCCCCACCACTCTGCAAGAATATCGTTTGTGCTTTAAAAAAAAACAAAGGCATCCGAGTGTGATGCAGTGAGTACTATGGGCAAGTGGCATTACAGGTTTAAAAAAGAACTAAGACTAGGGACGTCGGGTTGATCTTTGGAGGAGAAACTCCTCTTTACGAGTGGAGGCTATGTAAGTTCCTTGAGCAACTGGTGGCAGTAAAACCTGACCAGCCAGGGAATCTTGGTTTGGGGGCCACATTTCCTCATAATCTCTCTGGGAAAAAAAGAATTTTTTAAAACCCTTCTGTTCGTACCCACCTTGGTTTCACTTATTTCCCTGAATCTTTCCATGTTAATACAGGGAGGAGGGGAGAGAAGGATGCGTCTTACTGAAAGTGCATAGCTGGGCCAAGAATAGAACTCTAGCATCCTGTCTCTCGGCTCACTTTTGGACCATGCTACCTCAGGAAGGAACATTTGAAAATAGTAATTCTCTCCCACTTTGCAACCAAGCTGTGCACAAGCACATGATCAATGAATGAAGCTGGCTAAGTGACTCAGCACTGGGCTGGCTTTCCTGTGAGTCAGGCCCAGAATCCTGAGGGGTTGGAATCACAGTCTGTTTTAAATAAGACTTTAAAACCAAGGTCTTCACCACCTGAGATCATTTAAAAATTAGCATCAGAGTGTACCTCTAGCCTCTTTAAGACATGAACTGGCTTGAGTAAGATATTGTCCATAATTTGCATGGATGTTGCTCTTTTCCTACACTACGGTCTGCTAGGGTTGCTCAGTAGGAATCGACTCGATGGCAGTCGGTTTGGTTTTGGTGGTTTGGTGGTCTTAAGAGTCCAGCACCACTTGAGGTAGATAAAGGCAAGAGCACAGACAGGGCAGTTGCTAAGTGGCTGGACCACTAGAATAAAACAACAATTTAGGATCGCATATGCATCTTCTCCCCTTAATGTAGAAAAAGACCCCCAAATAAGGCCCTCTTTATTATCCATCTGAAGGATAACAACCATACCTACAGCTTTGTGGGCATATTTGTAAGCTGCCCCAACCTGACCCTGTCAATAGCCATCAGTTTTGACCACCTGCTCCCAGCATGAAAGAAGCTAGCCTCCGAGCAATGACCCCTGCGTGACAGATGGCACAGCACAGACAGAAAGGGCCAGCCAAAAATATTCCTTCCCACAGAGGGAGAGAGCCTGAGTATTTAAAGGCAGGAGTCAAAGGAACAAAGCAATGAAGTCCAGCAAGTGTATCTAAAACTTGCCCTCAGGATATCGATAGTCTTTTAAATGACAAATGAATCAAAGCCCCTGATGATGGGACCTCAGAAGCCTGGGCACAGCAAGTTGCCATTAGCGAGGTTTTAGAATAAATTATCTTAGGGAAAGTGTGACAATGAGATTGAGTGAAGGACTCCCAGAGCCATTAAAGAGAAAATCTGAACACTTAAGACAACCTTAGAATCAACTCAAATTTCCAAAGAGGTTGGCTAGTTCTGAAATAACAAATATAGTTCAGAGAACACGGATTCAGCCTGACTTTCTGCATTTGGAGGGAGACGTAACGAAAGCAAAAGTGCAAGAAGCTGGCACAAAAAAGGTGAGAAAAGGAAATGCCACTTATCATGTGTCAGTGGCCGTGCAAACAGCTGCCACAATCCTATGAAGAAAGCATTATTTTTTGCCATTTTAAAATGATAAAACAAGGCATGGTGAGGTTAAGAAACTTGGTCAGGTCAAACTAGTAAATGGAAGAGAAAAGATTCAAGCTTGCAGTGTCCCTGGCATTCCTTCTGCCTCCCCCACAGTACCGCACAGGCTTTGGGAGAGAAGGGGACAAAGACAGCAACCAGGAAGAGAACTTTGATGCTCTGCTGGACCATAGACTCACCTGGCTATAACGACTAATTGCCCTCACTCCTCTCTCTGTCTCTCCCCCTCATACTAGTTATTCCAGGTGTCTTTACTCAAACCTCGTCTAATCTTCTCACCTCTTAGCCCTTTCCCAAGATTATGCCCTGTTTAAGAAATGTTCTATATACTCCAAGTGCACCGACATCACTCAACAGATTCTGAAAACCTTCCAGTCCCAGAAAGCCTCTCTGAAGCGGAAGGACCTACTCCAATTATGTTGGTCCTCTAACTCATTCTCACTTGCTAACAAATCTGTGCTGCTAAAATTCACCTGCAAAACATAAATATACAGACTACTAGGGTTGGGAAGCACCTTAAGTTCACCTAGATCAGTGGTTCTAAACTGGGGGTGATTTTGTCACCCAAGGAACATCTGGCAATGTCTGGAGATATTTTTTACTGGCACAACTTTGGGGAGGGGGGATGCTACTGCCATTTAGTGGTAGAGGCCAGGGATGCTGCTAAACTTCCTACAGTGCACAAAACGGCCCTCTCCCCACCCCTTACTCCCCTCCCCGAAAAAAGAACTATCAGGCCCAAAAGGTCAACAGTGCCAAGGTTGAGAGACCCCAATAGCCCAACCACCCACCTGATCCTTGTACTCTCTTTTCAAGTTACTCACCAAGAGACAACTAGAATACCTATGATGAAGGAGAACTGTGACCTCCTGAGGCGGCCTGTTTTAGCCCTTAACAAATCTTCTCCTCAAATTCTGTCAGAATTTGCCTTTATGAGTTTTCACCCATCAGTCTTAATGCTAGTTCTTGAGGTCAACAGCAGTCAAATCCCTGTTCCACACAGCGGTTTTTCAAAATCTGAAGATAGCTACCACATCTTATATTATCAACATACTAGATGGGCATTTACACAATTGTCTGTATGTACCTTTACGTATACCAATGTTTAAGAGACCTGGATAGAATTCTCAAGAGCAGGTATCATTGGCTACATTGTATTGCCCAGCTCGCCAGTAAAAGTATCACCCAGACTAGTACTTAGTAATATATAACTAGAATGATAACGAATATGAGGGAGATGGACACTTGCCAACTTGCTGTAATTCCTGCATAAGAAAGGTACCCTTTATTCCAGAGGAGAACTGCCATCACTAGCCCACACAAGCATAGGCCTGTTGATGCCAATAGTCAATTCTCCCTTTCACTTGAAAAACTATCTACTAGCCACCTACAGCTAGGGGCCAGCATGCAGTCATCCCATTACCACCACAGCTGTGAGAATCTGTGCACAGTAAGAATCCTCCAGAAGGAAAGTAACCCAAACTTTGGCACATGTCCATAAAAAGCTGCTAATTCCTACCCTATGCTTAGCTGGGCTACAAAACCTCTCAGCGCAGCCTAAGAGATTGGTTCTGCAGAGGCAAGGGGCTTTGTAAGCATTAAATCTCAACTCTGAAGGTCCAATCTATACAAGGACAATGACTCACTTCTGAACAAGTCTGAAGGTCCCTTGTTTGATAAATGTATAGCTACAGTGAGTAGCTGCAATTTAAAAATTATTCTTAAAAACCTCATCAACCTGACCTTTACTACTGCTCCACCAGTCATTCATCTTCTAATGCGCCATTCTTGTTCCTACCTCTAATCCTCCACCTGGCATGCTTTTCTTCTATTTTTCCCATACTGTTTTCTGGGTTAAACCCTCTAGAGTCTTTAAAGTCTGTCAGGATCTCCCTTTGTGATTGTTAAGGTTGTGTGCCAACTTGGCTGGGCCATGATTCTCAGTGGGTTAGCAGCTGTGAGGTAGTTTAGCAGTCATGTGACGATGTAATCACCTCCATGATAAGATCTGATATAATGTAATCACCTCCATGATGGGATCTGCTGTGAGCAGCCAATCAGTTGAAAGGGGGTCTCCTTGGGGGTTTGGCCTGCATCCAATACATGGACTTCCTGGCAAAGCTCAGTGGCTTCTGCTTTCCTCTGGATCCTGCATTCAGCTCATCAGCATCTGACCTCCAGTTCTTGGGACATGGACCAGCAGCCTGCTGTTCTACCTGTAGATCTTGGATTCATCAGCCTTCCCAGCCATGAGCCAGCAGCCTGCTGTCTGACCTTTGGATCTGGGGTTTGTCAGCCCCTGCAGCGACATGAGTCAGGAGTAGCCTTCAACCTGACACCTGACCCATGGTCTTGGGACTTGCCAGACTCTAATACGACCTCATGAGCCATCTCCTTAAGATGAATCTTTTCTCTCTCTCCATGTATATATGTAAATATACGCTTCACTGGTTTTGCTTCTCTAGAGAACCCAGCCTAAGGGTTCTCTATCTTCTTTATAAACACCATCCTATGAAGATCTTGCCCAGTCTGTACACCAACTTCTCACTCACTTGCATATTTTCTGCCTAAGAATTAATCTCCAAAGGTTTATTTAGATATGCTAAAACATTCAACAAGTACCAACTGACTAGCAAATATTTATTGAGTGTCTTTGCACTTTGGGTTCTGTTGTTGTTCACTGCCACCGAGTTGGCTCTGATTCATGGTGACCTTATGAATAACAGAACGAAACACTGCCCGGTCCTGCACCATCTTTGTGATCTTTGGTATGTTTAAGCCCAGTGTTGTGGCTATTGTGTCATCCATCTCATTGAAGACATGTATACTCTTTGGTTCCTGCTAACCCGTTTAAAGTTCCAAGACTAACTCATTTAAAACAATTACTATATGCAAGAAAGCACATAATTACTATATTACAGCTATGGCATTATAAATACCACAGAAGTTCAGAAATGAAGATCAAGGTCTTTTGGTGGAGTGAATGTCAAAAACACACACAAAAAAGAGATGTTCATTTATTCTCTCAACATTTTTCTGAAGTTTTCATATATAAGGCAGTATAATATACCTTACGTTATTGCACCTGAAGTCTTATATTGTCTCATTTCATCTTTAATTCAATATAAGACAGGTACAGCAAGTTGCAGTCATCAACTCAATTTTTCAACTGAGGAAACTGAGGCCCAGATGGTAGAAGGTATTTGTCTAAAACGCACATGCTAACAATAAAACCAACACTAGACCAAGTTTTCTAACCTCTCGTCCTGGGTTTCTAACCCTCTCCTCACCATTCATAATATTCCTGCCACATCTCCTCATTCCCCCCAACTCCTTCACCTACACACAATGACTATTCTACTTCCCCCATTACTGCTTACTTAGAAGCAGTAGTAAAAGGTTAAGACAACTAATGAAATGAATGGTTTCTGAGTTGTTTAAATATCTACTCCAGATCCTTAAAGGGAAAGATGCCTATCACATCCTTTTGCTTATATTTTTCATGAATGTGATAACTCAAGCCCATAATCTAAGCTCCTCTAAATCTAAAAGTATATCCAAAAAACAACTGGGAAGTGAGGGGTAAAGGGAGCGAGGAAACACAGAGCGAAATGAGAGAAAATACTTTTGTCTTAAAGATTAACATCTATAAGGGAGAGAAACCTACTCTGTACAGTTATGAATTTCTCATCTCTTTAAGTCCTGTATTTCCAGAGACAAGCAAGCGTCTGGCACAGGCAGATGATCAATAAATATTCGCTTAATGAAGAATGAATCTGTTTTTCCTGATATATCCTGAGCTCCTTGAGGGCAAAGACTGCCTTTCAAACACTTTTCTACACCCATTTCAAAACAGGCAGTCAATAATGCGTTGAATTCTTCAACTGGTAGAGAAAGAGTTCTACGTGGGAAGGGTGTGTTGGATATTACCATTATCATTGCCACCAGACACAAACAACTCAACCCAGCCTAATCCTAAGGGCTCACGCTACTGCTTACAAAATCTTACCTTCCCTATTAGATGGCAAACTCCTTAAAATATTTTGACAATATCTTTTGCACTCCCTACTTAATGCTCTGTATACAACAGTCAGGGCTCTGCAAGTGCAGTGGTTAAGAGCTCAGCTGCAAGAAGCCAAAAAAGATCTACATAAATGGAAAAACATACCATGCTCATGGACAGGTAGACTCAACATTGTGAAAATGTCAAATCTACCCAAACCAATCTACAAATACAATGCAATCCCTAACCAAATACCAACAGCATTCTTTAAAGAGATTGAAAAACTAATTATTAACTTTATATGGAAAGGGAAGAGGCCCTGGATAAGCAAAGCACTATTAAAGAAGAATAAAGTAGGAAGACTCACACTACTTGACCTCAGAACCCACTATATAGCTACAGTAGTCAAAACAGCCTGGCACTTGTACAACATTGGTACAGACACACACTGACCAATGGAATGGAATTGTGAACTCAGATGTAAATCTATCCAGCTATAGTCAGCTGATCTTCGACAAGGGCCCAAAGTCCATCGAATGGGGAAAAGACAGTCTTTTCTGCAAAAAAATGAAACAGGGCCCATATCTCACACCATATACATGACTAATTCAAAATGGATCAAAGACCTAAATGTAAAACCAAAACCTATATAGATCACAGAAGAAAAAATACGATCAACTGGAGGCCTAATACATGGCATTAAGAGAATACAAACCATAACTAACAACACACAAATTCCAGAGGATAAGCTAGATAACAAGGATCTTCTAAAAATTAAACACTTATGCTCAACAGAAGACTTCTCCGAAAGAATAAAAAGGGGACTTACAGACTGGGAAGATCTGGCTAGGGCAAATCCAACAAAAGTCTAATATCTAAAATCTATAGGAAAATCCAACAGCTCTACAACAAAAAGACAAATAATCCAATTAAAAAATGAGCAAAGGATGTGAACAGATACTTCACCAAAGAAGACATTCAAGTGGCTAACAGACAGGAGGAAACGCTCAGGATCACTAGCCATCAGAGAAATACAAATCAAAGCCACAATGAGATAAAATCTCACTCAGCATTACTGGCACAAATCGAAATAACAAATGTTGGAGAGGCTGGCAGGGAGACTGGAACTCTTAGGCACTGCTTGTGAGAATGCAAAATGGTACAACCATTTTGGAAAATGGTATTGTGCTTCCTTAGAAAGCTAGAAATAGAAATACCGTTTGAACCAGCAATCCCACTCCTTGGAATATATCCTAGAGAAATAAGAGCCATCATACGAGTAGACATATGCACACCCATGTTCACTGAATCGTTGTTCACAACAGCAAAAAGATGGAAACAACCTAGATGCCCATCAACAGACGAATGGATAAACAAACTGTGGTACATATACGCAATGGAGTACTGTTGTTGTTGTTGATAGGTGCCATCGAGTCAATTCCAACTCACAGCGACCCCATGCACAACAGAACGAAACACTGCCCGGTCCTGCTCCATCCTTACAATCGTTGTTATGCTTGAATTCATTGTTGTAGCCATTGTGTCAGTCCACCTCGTTGAGGGTCTTTCTCTTTTCTGCCCACCCAAACTTTGCCAAGCATGATGTCCTTCTCCAGGGACTGATCCCTCCTGACAACATTTCCGAAGTATGTAAGACCCAGTCTCATCATCCCTGCTTCTAAGGGGCATTCTGACTGTACTTCTTCTAAGATAGATTTTTTCATTCTTTTGGCAGTCCTTGGTATATTCAATATTCTTCACCAACACAATTCAAAGGTGTCAATTCTTCTTTGGTCTTCCTTATTCATCATCCAGCTTTCACATGGATATGATGCCACTGAAAATATCATGGCTTGGGTCAGGCGCACCTTAGTCTTCAGAGTGACATCTTTGCTCCTCAACACTTTAAAGAGGTCCTTTGCAGCAGATTTACCCAATGCAATGAGTCTCTTGATTTCTTGACTGCTGCTTCCATGGCTCTTGATTGTGGATCCAAGTAAAATGAAATCCTTGACAACTTCGATCTTTTCTCCGTTTATCATAATATTGCCATTGGTCCAGTTGTGAGGATTTTTGTTTTCTTTATGTTGAGGTGTAATCCATACTGAAGGCTGTGGTCTTTGATCTTCATTAGTAAGTGTTTCAAGTCCTTTTCACTTTGAGCAAGCAAGGTTGTGTCATCTGCGTAAGGCAGGTTGTTAATGAGTCTTCCTCCAATCCTGATGCCCCGTTCTTCTTCATATAGTCCAGCTTCTCGTATTATTTGCTCAGCACACAGATTGAATAGGCATGGTGAAAGAATACAAGCCTGACGCACACCTTTCCTGACTTTAAATCAATCAGTATCCCCTTGTTCTGTCTGAACAACTGGCTCTTGATCTATGTATAGGTTTCTCATGAGCACAATTAAGTGTTCTGGAATTCCTATTCTTTGCAATGTTACCCATAATTTGTTATGATCCACACAGTGGAAAGCCTTTGCATAGTCAATAAAACACAGGTAAATATCCTTCTGGTATTCTCTGCTTTCAACCAGGATCCATCTGACATCAGCAATGATATCCCTGGTTCCACATCCTCTTCTGAAACCGGCCTGAATTTCTGGCAGTTCCCCGTCGATATACTGCTATAGCCGTTTTTGAAGGATCGTCAGCAAAATTTTGCTTGCGTGTGATATTAATGATATTCTTCTATAATTTCCGCATTTGGTTGGATCACCTTTCTTGGGAATAGGCATAAATATGGATCTCTTCCAGTCAGTTGGCCAGGAAGCTGTCTTCCATATTTCTTGGCCTAGACGAGTGAGCACCTCTAGCGCAGCATCTGTTTGTTGAAACATCTCAATTGATATTCCATCAATTCCTGGAGCCTTGTTTTTATGCCAATGCCTTCAGAGCAGCTTGGGCTTCTTCCTTCAGTACCATCAGTTCCCGATCATATGCTACCCCTTGAAATGGATGAACGTCGACTAATACTTTTTGGTATAATGACTCTGTGTATTCCTTCCATCTTCTTTTGATGCTTCCTGCGTCATTTAATATTTTCACCATAGAATGCTTCACTATTGCAACTCGAGACTTGAATTTTTTCTTCAGTTCTTTCAGCTTGAAAAGCACCAAGCATGTTCTTCCATTTTGGTTTTCCATCTCCAGCTCTCTGCACATGTTATTATAATACTTTGTCTTTTCGAGCCGCCCTTTGAAATCTTCTGATCAATTCTTTTACTTCATCAATTCTTCCTTTTGCTTTAGCTCCTCGACGTTCAAAAGCAAGTTTCAGCGTCTCCTCTGACATCCATTTTGGTCTTTTCTTTCTTTCCTGTCTTTTCAATGACCTCGTTTCCTTCATGTATGATGTCCTCGATGTTATTCCACAACTCGTCTGGTCTTTGGTCACTTGTGTTCAATGCATCAAATCTGTTCTTCAAACTAGATGGTGCCCAGCTACAACCGATGACTGCCCTGACAGGGAACACAATAAAAAAAACCCTGAGGGAGCAGGAGAGCAGTGGGATGCAGACCCAAATTCTCATAAGACCAGACTCAATGGTCTGACTGAGACTAGAAGGACCCTGGTGGTCATGATCCCCAAACCTTCTGTTGGCCCAGGACAGGAACCATTCCGAAGCCAACTCTTCAGACATGGATTGGACTGGACAATGGGTTGGAGAGGGATGCTGGTGAGGAGCTTCTTGGATCAGGTGGACACTTGAGACTATGTTGGCATCTCCTGCCTGGAGGGGAGATGAGAGGGTGGAGGGGGTTAGAAGCTGGCAAAATGGACACGAAAAGAGAGAGAGGAGGGAGACAGCGGGCAGTCTCATTAGGAGGAGAGTAATTGGGAGTGTGTAGCAATGTGTATACGGGTTTTTGTGTGAGAGACTGACTTGATTTGTAAACTTTCACTTAAAGTACAATAAAAATTATTATTTTTTAAATCTGTTCAATGGACCAAATCTGTTCTTCAGATGGTCTCTAAATTCAGGTGGGATATACTCAAGGTCATATTTTGGCTCTCGTGGACTTGCTCTGATTTTCTTCAGTTTCAGCTTGAACTTGCATATGAGCAATTGATGGTCTCTTGCACAGTCGGCCCCTGGGCTTGTTCTGACTGACAATATTGAGCTTTTCCGTTGTCTCTTTCCACAGATGTAGTCAGTTTGATTTCTGTGTGTTCCATCTGGCGAGGTCCATGTGTATAGCTGCTGTTTATGTTGGTGAAAGAAGGTATTTGCAAAGAAGAAGTCGTTGGTCTTGCAAAAGTCTATCATTTAATCTTTGGCATTGTTTCTTTCACCAAGGCCGTATTTTCCAACTACTGATTCTTCTTTTTTGTTTCCAACTTTCCCATTCCAATCACCAGTAATTATCAATGTATCTTGACTGCATGTTCGATCAATTTCAGACTGCAGCAGCTGAGAAAAATCTTCTATTTCTTCATCTCTGGCCCTAGTGGTTGGTGCATAAATTTGAATAATAGTCGTATTAACTGGTCTTCCTTGTAGGCGTATGGATATTATCCTATCACTCTGACAGCATTGTACTTCAGGATGGATCTTGAAATGTTCTTTTTGACAGTGGATGTAACACCATTCCTCTTCGAGTTGTCATTCCCAGTAGACTATAGGACTGTCCGATTCAAAATGGCCAACACCAGTCCATTTCAGCTCACTAATGCCTAGGATATTGATGTTCATGCATCCCATTTCATTTTTGACAATTTCCAATTTTCCTAGATTCATACTTCGTACGTTCCAGGTTCTGATTATTAATCGATGTTTGCAGTTGTTTCTTCTCATTTTGAGTTGTGCCACATCAGCAAATGAAGGTCCTGAAAGCTTTACTCCATCCACGTCATTAAGGTCGGCTCTACTTTGAGGAGGCAGCTCTTCCCTAGTCATCTTTTGAGTGCCTTCCAACCTGGAGGGCTCATCTTCCAGCAGTATATCTGACAATGTTCCACTGCTATACCACATGATGATTAAGAACAATGATGAATCTGTGAAGCATCTCACAACATGGATGAATCTGGAGGGCATTATGTTGAGTGAAATAAGTCAATCACAAAGGACAAATATTGTAAGAGTCCACTACTATAAAAACTCATGAAAAGGTTTACACACAAAAAGAAACAATATTTGATGGTTACGAGGGAGGGGAGGGATGGGGATGGAAAAACACTAAGTAGACAACAGATTAAGTGGTAACTTTGGTGAAGGGTAAGATAGTACACAGTACTAGGGAAGCCAGCACAACTTGCCCAAGGCAAGGTCATGGGCGCTCCATAGACACATCCAAACTCCCTGAGGTACCCAACTGCTGGGCTGAGGGTTGTAGGGACTGTGGTCTTGGGGAACATCTAGCTCAGTTGGCATAACACAGTTTATAAAGAAAATGTTCTACATTCTACTCTGGTGAATAGCCTCTGGGGTCTTAAAAGCCTATGAGGAGCCATCTAGGATACTCCCCTGGTCTCACCCCTCAGGAGCAAGGAAGAATGAAGAAAACTAAAAATACAAGGGAAAAATTAGTCCTAAGGACTAATGGACCACATCTACCACGGGCTGCACCAGACTGAGTCCGGTACAATTATATGGTACCCAGTTACTACCACTGACGGCTCTGACAGGGATCAAAATAGAGAGTCCTGGACAGAGCTGGAGAAAAATGTACAACAAAATTCTAAGTCACAAAAAAAGACCAGACTTACTGACCTGACAGAGACAAGAGAAATGCCAAGAGTAGAGCCCCTGGACACCCTTTTAACTCAGTAATTAAGTCACTCCTGAGGTTCACCCTTCAGTTAAAGATTAGATAGGCCCATAAAATAAAATGAGACTAAAGGGGACGAGCCTAGGGACAAGGATTAGAAGGCAGGAGGAGACAGGAAAGCTGGTAGTAGGGAACCCAAGGCTGAGAAGGGAAAGTGCTGACACATTGTGGGGTTAGTAATCAATATCACAAAACAATATGTGTACTAAT
The DNA here is from genome assembly GCF_030014295.1 of Loxodonta africana. Lineage (NCBI taxonomy): Eukaryota > Metazoa > Chordata > Mammalia > Proboscidea > Elephantidae > Loxodonta > Loxodonta africana. Next base: position 90,414,453 of record NC_087345.1, read on the forward strand.
TGTTTAGTAAGAAGCTAGTTTGTTCTGTAAACCTTCATCTAAAGTTCATTACGAAAAAAAAAAAAAAGCTCAGGTGCTAACCAAAAGATCAGCAATTCGAATACACCGGCCGCTCCTTGGACACCCTATGGGGCAGTTCTACTCTGTCCAATAGGGTCACTACGAGTTGGAATCGACTTGATGGCAATGGGTTTGGTTTATACAGCAGTCACTTGATAAGCTGATTTTTACACAGACAAGTAACAATTTGTTGACTTTTTTTTAGCCTGAATCTTATCAACTGTTTAATTATCCCCACTTCTTTCAATAATAAAAACAAAAATGGGTGATTAAAATCTAATGCTCTAAAGTTTGGTAATATCCTATAAAGTTAACTATTAAACTTACCAGATGATCCAGCAATGACACTCCTAGGTCTTTACCCAAGTGAACCGAAAACTTACATTTACACAAAAACCTATACGCAAATGTTTATACCTCTTTTATCTATAATTGCCCCAAACCAGGAGCAACTGAGACATCCCTTAACAGGTAAGTGGAGAAACAAACTGTGGAATATCCATTGAATGGAATATTATTCAACAATAAAAAGGAACAAGCTATTGATTGATGTAATAATATGGATGAATCTTAAATACATTTTGCTAAGTAAAAGACTACATACTACAGGATTCCATTCATGTGACGTTTTGGAAAAGGCAAAACTGTAGAGATAAAAAAGAGATCGGTGGTTGCTAGGGTGGGTGGCTGACTACAAGGGGACACACAGGGAAATTTTTAGGGTGACAGAATTGTTCTGTATGGTACTAGGGTAGTAGATACATGCCTCTGCATTTGTCAAAACCCACAGAACTATACCTCATGAAGAGTGAATTTTAATGTACATAAATGTTAAAACAAAAAAAATCAATCAGGACATCAGGGGGTTCCAGGACAGAAGGCAGACTGTAACAAATGAATCTAACTGTATTACAAATGTATGACATAACTTCACTGAAAGGGATGGGGGGCAGGGAGGAAGATCTAAATATGTAACTAGAAAATCATGTTATGACTAGAAACTATAAGAGTAAGACAAAAGGAACTGTACATAAACACTGGACTCCGGTTGGTAAACTGCTGCCCATGGGGGTATGGGCTAACAATTCTGAACCTGCTTTACATATATACCGGGACCGAATAATTAAATGAATCCACTATCCACCCTGGTGGATGATGAAAGGCAGGTTTCTAACTGAGAGAAATGGAAATGCAGATAAGCAAGGGAGGAAGGCTAGAATAAACCCTGTGGTACTGGATTAAAGTCTGAGATTATCAGTGTGAACTCATGTTTAGGATAGAGATAGACAGGCAGACAGATGAGATATAGATAATTATAAATATGTGTGTACACATAGCTTAGTATGTGTGTGTGCGTGTATGTATATATGTATTCCCTAGCTCTATCCAACTGAGAGGGCCTAGTACAATATACATACCTAATTCCCAGATCTTGGTTTCTCCAGTAAAAAGGAAGTAGCGCTCCTTACGAAAATGGCTAATTCTAAGGTGAAACATCTAGACATTCTAGTTCCAAAAAGTAAGGAGTGCTCAAGTAGCAAAAGGTCGAGGGAATGTCAAAGGGACACGGAAGCCAACCTGAAAGAGCCCCCTAGTTGCCAAAGCTGGGACAATCTGAGCAACAAAATAACTAACACGGTATTGCATTACAACCCAAAGTATAAAATAAGCCTACAGTGATGTACTGCAAAACATCCGTTCAGGCAACGTCCGACCACATATACACCCATAAGGTTGTAACAGAGTTCAGAAATGCCAACTGGAGAACAGGACATGGCAGACGTAACACTTAAGAAACACTTTCAAACCACGCAATGTTTTCATGATCATCACAAAGTAGTGCCTGTGCTAGTTATTACGTGCCACTGTAGGTATTTAACTCAAAATTTTAACATAATAGGCTTTATGGCAGTCTGTTGTTAAGTGTGAGTTTTCCACAAGTCAGACATCCACAACTCAGGACTGCCTGTATATAATATTGTATTTGCATAACATCCTATTTCAAAGAACGTATCGTGGACGTTAATCGACGCATGACTATATGAGTCCACGCTGAAATGACTGAATAAATAAATACGTGGGGAGAAGGGACAAAACTTCCTTTACAGAACAATTTCAAATAATGTAAGTACACACTACCTCCTGAAGGAGACAGGGCTTAACCCCTATTTCTTCTCTCACAAGTGTGGGCTGTACTTAAGTGACTCATTTCCAAATACAGTATGGAAAAGCAAAATAAATAAATAACTACAGTGAAGAAGCCTGGCAAACACCACCTTAATCAAATGATCAAGGTTGACATCAGTGGTAAGTCATGTTAATATAGTAACACATACAGAATGTGATGAGGAAGGCACTTCACCTCTGGGTTATTCTTCTTCCCCAAAACCCGTAGTCCCAAAGTAATCAGGAGAAAAACATCAGGCAAACCTAAACTGCGGGACGTTCTACAAAATACCTCACCAGTACTCCTCAAAAAGGTCATGAAAAAAGGGAAGCCTGAGAGGTTGTCACCAATCAAAGGAAATTAGGAGACATAATGACTAACTGCAATGTGGTATCCTGGAAAAGAAAAAGGACATTAGCATAAGACTTTAGTTAATGGTAATGTATCAGTGTTGGTTTCTTAGTTTTGACAAACGTGCCATGATAAGATGCTAGCATTACGGGAAACTGGGTGAGATATACACAATTAATACTCTGTATTATCCTTGCAACTTCTTTGTAGATCTAAAATTATTCCAAAATAAAAAGTTGATTTAAAAATACTGAATACTGGTTTAGGGTCAAATTAGTGAGAGAAATTAATTCTGTATACTAATTAAAATTTCATTTGTATGCTTTCCATGTGACAGGAGTATAGGATCACATTTCTGGGCTTATCTTTTTACAAAAAGCAAGTATACTTGACATACTATCTTGTGAAATGATTCCGTTGTAATGGTACTTCTACTAATGAAGACAGCTATTAAGTTTCACGATCAGATGCTTCTTCACCAGAGGTAGAAGTAATTCCACAAACACAGGACCAAACATCCTTTCTTTGACGAGGGCTCCTTCATTCCCTCCCACTTCTCCAGACAAGGTAATCTGGGTTTCCCTGGCCATTACCCTTGTGAAGCAAAACTCTGGCCTTTCCTGGGCCCCTCACCTTGTCTGGTCTGGACCCTGGTCTGCATGCAAGAGGTCTACAGCTGTGGCTGAGACTTTGAACCTCTCTTCTTATTCACTACTGTGTCTGACACAGAACTAAAGAAATCTGAACTGCCCTAGTCTCTCCTCAATCAGATTAAATTATTCCTAGAGACATCACTGTGCATCTGAACCGATAATATAAAAAAGGCAATGTTCTAGACTACACAGGCTGTGTATAAGTGAGCAGAACTGAGGAATAACACCCGTAACCCATCCCTACTATTAAGGTTTTTGACAGTTCATTATCTAAAGGGGTCACCACTACCATGCACTTCTACACTGTTGCATTCCTAAATGAAAATTAGCATTTTTTTTTTTTAGTGAGCAAGTTAACCACTTTTTTTTTTAATAATTTTTATTGAGCTTTAAGTGAAAGTTTACAAATCAAGTCAGTCTGTCACATATAAGTTTATATACACCTTACTCTATACTCCCACTTACTCTCCCCCTAATGAGTCAGCCCTTCCAGTCTCTCCTTTCATGACAATTTTGCCAGTTTCTAACCCTCTCTACCCTCCTATCTCCCCTCCAGACAGGAGATGCTAACACAGTCTCAAGCGTCCACCTGATACAAGTAGCTCACTCTTCATCAGCATCTCTCTCCTACCCATTGTCCAGTCCCTTCCATGTCTGATGAGTTGTCTTTGGGAATGGTTCCTGTCCTGGGCCAACAGAAGGTTTGGGGACCATGACCGCCCGGATTCCTCTAGTCTCAGTCAGACCATTAAGTATGGTCTTTTTATGAGAATTTGGGGTCTGCATCCCACTGATCTCCTGCTCCCTCAGGGGTTCTCTGCTGTGCTCCCTGTCAGGGTAGTCATCGGTTGTGGCCGGGCACCAACTAGTTCTTCTGGTCTCAGGATGATGTAAGTCTCTGGTTCATGGGGCCCTTTCTGTCTCTTGGGCTCTTAGTTATCGTGTGACCTTGGTGTTCTTCATTCTCCTTTGATCCAGGTGGGTTGACACCAATTGATGCATCTTAGATGGCCACTTGTTAGCATTTAAGACCCCAGACGCCACATTTCAGAATGGGATGCAGAATGTTTTCATAATAGAATTATTTTGCGAATTGATTTAGAAGTCCTCTTAAGCCATAGTCTCCAAACCCCTGCCCTTGCTCCGCTGACCTCTGAAGCATTCAGTTTATCCCGGAAACTTCTTTGCTTTTGGTCCAGTCCAGTTGAGCTGACCTTCCGTGTATTCAGTATTGTCCTTCCCTTCACCTAAAGTAGTTCTTATCTACTAACTAATCAGTAAATAACCCTCTCCCACCCTCCCTCCCTCCCCCGCTCTAAACCACAAAAGTATGTGTTCTTCTCAGTTTATACTATTTCTCAAGATCTTATAATAGTGGTCTTACACAATATTTGTCCTTTTGCCTCTAATTTCGCTCAGCATAATGCCTTCCAGGTTCCTCCATGTTATGAAATGTTTCACAGATTCGTCACTGTTCTTTATCGATGAGTAGTATTTCATTGTGTGAATACACCACAATTTATTTAACCATTCATCCATTGATGGACACCTTGGCTGCTTCCAGCTTTTTGCTATTGTAAACAGAGCTGCAGTAAACATGGGTGTGCATATATCTGTTTATGTGAAGGCTCTTATTTCTCTAGGGTATATTCCAAGGAGTGGGATTTCTGGGTTGTATGGTAGTTCTATTTTTAACTATTTAAGAAAACGCCAGATAGATTTCCAAAGTGGTTATACCATTTTACATTCCCACCAGCAGTGTATAAGAGTTCCAATCTCTCCGCAGCCTCTCCAACATTTATTATTTTGTGCTTTTTGGATTAATGCCAGCCTTGTTGGAGTGAGATGGAATCTCATTGTTGTTTTGATTTGCATTTCTCTAATGGCTAATGATCGAGAGCATTTTCTCATGTATCTGTTAGCTGCCTGAATATCTTCTTTAGTGAAGTGCATGTTCATATCCTTTGCCCACTTCTTGATTGGGTTGTTTGTCTTTTTGTGGTTGAGTTTTGACAGAATCATGTAGATTTTAGAGATCAGGTGCTGGTCGGAGATGTCATAGCTGAAAATTCTTTCCCAGTCTGTAGGTGGTCTTTTTATTGTTTTGGTGAAGTCTTTAGATGAGCATAGGTGTTTGATTTTTAGGAGCTCCCAGTTATCTGGTTTCTCTTCGTCATTTTTGGTAATGTTTTGTATTCTGTTTATGCCTTGTATTAGGGCTCCTAGGGTTGTCCCTATTTTTTCTTCCATGATCTTTATCGTTTTAGTCTTTATGTTTAGGTCTTTGATCCACTTGGAGTTAGTTTTTGTGCATGGTGTGAGGTATGGGTCCTGTTTCATTTTTTTGCAAATGGATATCCAATTATGCCAGCACCATTTGTTAAAAAGACTATCTTTGCCCCAATTAACTGACACTGGGCCTTTGTCAAATATCAGCTGCTCATATGTGGATGGATTTATATCTGGGTTCTCAATTCTGTTCCACTGGTCTATGTGTCTGTTGTTGTATCAGTACCAGGCTGTTTTGACTGCTGTGGCTGTATAATAGGTTCTAAAATCAGGTAGAGTGAGGCCTCCCACTTCCTTCTTCTTTTTCAGTAATGCTTTACTTATCCGAGGCTTCCTTCCCTTCCATACGAAGTTGGTGATTTGTTTCTCCATCACATTAAAAAATGTCATTGGAATTTGGATTGGAAGTGCAAATTCTATGTATAGATGGCTTTTGGTAGAATAGACATTTTTGGTATGTTTTTCCACTTAAGTAGGTCCTTTTTAGTTTCCCGTAGTAGTACTTTGTAGTTTTCTTTATATAGGTCTTTTACATCTTTGGTAAGATCTATTCCTAAGTATTTTATCTTCTTGGGGGCTACTGTGAATGGTATTGATTTGGTGATTTCCTCTTCGATGTTCTTTTTGTTGATGTAGAGGAATCCAAGTGATTTTTGTATGTTTATCTTATAACCTGACTCTGCCGAACTCTTCTATTAGTTTCAGTAGCTTTCTGGAGGATTCCTTAGGGTTTTCTGTGTATAGATTATGTCATCGGCAAATAGAGATAATTTTACTACCTCCTTGCCAATCTGGATGCCCTTTATTTCTTTGTCTAGCCTAATTGCTCTGGCTAGGACCTCTAGCACAATGTTGAATAAGAGCGGTGATAAAGGGCATCCTTGTCTGGTTCCTGTTCTCAAGGGAAATGCTTTCATGCTCTCTCCATTTAGAGTGATGTTGGCCGTTGGCTTTGTATAGATGCCTTTTATTATGTTGAGGAATTTTCCTTCAATTCCTATTTTGCTGAGAGTTTTTATCATAAATGGGTGTTGGACTTTGTCAAATGCCTTTTCTGTATCAATTGATAAGATCATGTGGTTTTTGTCTTTTGTTTTATTTATATGGTAGATTACATTAATGGTTTTTCGAATATTAAACCAGCCTTGCATACCTGGTATAAATCCCACTTGGTCATGGTGGATTATTTTTTTGATATGTTGTTGAATTCTATTGGCTAGAATTTTGTTGAGGACTTTTGCATCTATGTTCATGAGGGATATAGGTCTGTAATTTTCTTTTTTTGTGATGTCTTTACCTGGTTTTGGTATCAGGGATATGGTGGCTTCATAGAATGAGTTAGACAGTATTCTGTCATTTTCTATGCTTTGAAATACCTTTAGTAATAGTGGTGTTAAAGCATTATTTTTTAAGGTAATGACTTAAAATTCTGAGAATTCATTGCCTTTCCATCTGGGAAAGATGTAGACCGATCATATAAAACTCTGATCTCTAAATCCAAATTCATGAAATAGCATTCAAAAGGGAATGTCTAGACCTAAAGAGACAAGATAAGCTTATAGTTGGCAAGGGTCACTCTTGCTTAACTTGCTGTCTTAGTTACCTAGGGCTATTACTGTAACAGAAATACTACCAGTGGATGGCTTCAACAAACAAAAGTTTATTCTCTCACAGTCTAGTAGGCTACAAGTCCAAATTCGGGGCATCAGCTCCAGAGGAAGACTTTCTCTCTCTGTCAGCTCTGGAGGAAGTTTCTTGTCAGCAATCTTCCCTGGTCTCGGAGCTTCTCGGCACAGGAACCTCGGGTCCAAAGGATGGGCTCTGCTCCCAGCACTGCTTTCTTGGTAGTATGAGGTCCCCCACTCTCTGCTCGCTTCCCTTTCCTTTTATCTCTTTTAAGACAAAAGGTGATGCAGGCTGTGCCGGGGTGGGCAGGGAGGACTCCCTTTACGTTGGATCAGGGATGTGATCTGAGTAAGGGTGCTACACCCCACCCTAATCCTCTTTAACTTAATCTAATCTTGCCTCATTAACCACAGGCAGAGATTAGAATTTACAACACATAGGAAAATTACATAAATCACAAAATGGAGGGCAACCACACAATACTGGGAATCATGGCCTAACCAAGTTGACACATATTTTGGGGGGACACAATTCAATCCATGACACTTGCTTTATATAATCCTAAGCAGAGAAGACCACAAAACCTTATGAAGACAAAAAGTAAAGGATACAGTGTCCAAGCCAGAAAAAATGTCTTGACGCTCCTTCCTCTCCTGCATTAATTACCCTATAAAGAGAGCAGTCTGAGAAAGGCCAAGGATATACTGAGGACCATACTGCTTAATGTCTTAATGTCTTCCAATAAGCCTGTTCCACTGAAGCCATAATAAGAACCACCACAGTTCAACAAATCTGCCTACAGAGTCTTTTTTTTTTTTTTAAACTGACTATGTGGAACAGGTTCAGAAGGCAAATTCAAACAAGAAATGTTTTGTGCAATAATTGCTTTATTGTATTAGGTATACAGTCTTTCAAGGTAACTACTTTTCTTTCCTTTGTATTTACTACTTCATTGTATTTCTTCACAAAACTAACACACGTCCATCCCAATTTTTCAAATAACATAATTATGGAAAGAAAAAATTAAAATACAATTGACTATTTGAAGAGCCACACCAAAACCACTTTTATTACCTAGAGTTCTCTCTTTGACAGACCACACCATTCACTTTAAATGCCATTTATTTCCAGATCAGCTTTATAGCTAATTTATTATTTTTTTAAATTGAGTAGCTACCAATAAAATCATAGCCAAGTAAACATGAAACATTATAAGCACCTCACTGATCTGATTCTTTAGTCCCAGGTGCAATGAAATAAGGTTGGTTTATTAGGAAAATAAGGGGCCCTGGTGGTTAAAAGGAAACCCTGGTGGCGTACTGGCCAAGAGCTATGGCTGCTAACCAAAAACCTGGCAGTTTGAATCCACCAGGAGCTACCTGGAAACTCTATGGGGCAGTTTTACTCTGTCCTATAGGGTCGCTATGAGTCAGACTTGACGGCACTGGGATAGGGCTGCTACGAGTCAGAATCAACTCAGCAGGAACGGGTTTGGTTTTGGGGTTTTTTTGTGTGTGTGTGTGGTTAAAAACACTCAGCTGCTAACTAAAAGGTCAGCAGTTTGAACCTACCAGCCATTCTGTGGGAGAAAGATGTGGCAGTCTGCTCCTGTAGAGATTACACACTTGGAAACCCTATGGGGGAGTTCTATTCTGTCCTACAGGGCTGCTATGAGCAGATGGAGCGGATGGAATCAACTGTACAGCAATGGGTTATCAGGAAAATGCTCCGATGATTAGTATGGCACAGCTGTATCTCAGGTTTTTCCAAGAGAGTCCTGATTTCAAATAAAACATCATAAACCATCAGAATAATCCTTCATGACAACTCTTTAGTCTCCATAATATTAAATATTTCTCCAAGACTGCTTCTTTACAAAATTCCTTCATCATATCACATAGGCTCATGTGGGGATCAGGTACAAATGATCATTACATTTGTGGAACTTCTGGGCTTCTGTTCCACCACAGGTACAGTAAATGATAACAATTGTCACCCACCCCCTCTACTTATCTAGGCATGGTTGTGTAGGTAAGAATACATAATACACAAAATATTCCTCAGAAGAAGAGCTTTAGGCCAAACCAACATATAAGGATTACGAATTGACTGCCCCATCAATTGGTCATCCGAATCCATTATCATATCCTTTCCTTTTTATTGTAGGGTTGCTATAAGTCAGAGCCAACTCGACAGCACCTAACAACATTTACTCATTTACTAGTCGTTTAATCATATTTCTTTCATAGTTTGTTGGCACATCTCTTTACTAAAACCAGAAGGGAGAGAAAAGAGGGACTTTATAAAGGTTGCTATTATATTAACATTCCTCACCTTACCAATGCTAATAAGACTTAAAAATTGACTTAAAAATGGATAATCTGCAGTTACATGAAATAAAATATCAATATGCTATGAACAATTTTGCAAATCTAAACAGACCTACCCTTTAGCCCAGCAATCCCATTCCCAGGAATTTTTTCTACAAATACAGCTGCACATATGCAAAAACTGTGTACAAAGACATTCAACACAGCTTTCCTGTAAAACAAAGGGTGAAATAATGGAGTAAACGTGTTTATTGAATAAATATACACTTATTGATGGAATAAGTGCCCATCAATAAAGGGCTTATTAAATAAATAATGGTACATCCATTTAACGGTATTCTATGCAGTACCTTCTATAGACACTGATAAAGAAAGATCCCCAGGATATATCAAGTGAGAAGAGTAAGGCACAGAAGAGTGTGTACAGTATGCAACCATTTTTGTTACTACATGTACATGTATCATATTCCATGTTAATGTATAAAATGTCTCTGTAAGGATGCACTAGAAATTGGTAAGTGGTTCGTTGCTTCCAGGGAATGGAACTGGGTGATTAAGAGATAGGTAAATGAGGGAGGCTTACCTGTTTCACTTTGTTCTCTTTGTATCTTTCACACTTGGTACTAAGTGCAGATATTATCTATTCAAGAATTTTTAATTTAAAAATTAAAAAGGAGAATGACAGTGCATCCTGCACCAAACACTGGAGTTATTCCTTGGGGCATGTCCTCCCCTCTGGACCCTGCAGCCTGTCAGTCCAGTCACCTGATCTCTCAGGGTTGATAACCTGTCTCAAAGCCACCATCTTTCTTGCCCCTTCAACCTTGGTCCTTTCTAAGTATGTGTCTAATAAATAACCAAGGTTTCTGGAGCCAGTTAAAATGGAGAAAGTCCACTCCAGTCTGTCCCTACCACTGAATTCAACTGGACAGAGCTGCTCCATGCATTATCTGATGACTCTGAAAAGTAACTGATAGCAAGCAAACGGGGAAAAGAAACCAAAACTCCAAGAATCACCAAACCAGCAGAGAGTTTTCTATTTCTTTTCGCTTGGCATTTCCTGACCTGGACTCAAAGGCAGCACAAGCCCAGAATTGTATATCAGGTGAAAACAGAAAGAGCTCCAAGTGAAGACCTCCATTTCTAATCCAAGAAACAGGAAACAAAGCCCCAAAAGGTCAAAGAGGTTGGAAGAAATCTCCTGATTTTTTGTTTGTCTGTTTGTTTTTTTCTGTTCTCTCCCAGTTCTGTTCTGTTTTCTGTCCTAATTTCCAGGCAATTCGGCAGCACTGACAGTGACAGCTGTGGCAGCTGGATGGGAAAATTTTTCATCTGACTGGAGAAATGGGGATCCCAAGAACATATGAGAATCCTCTTTGTTTCATCTTCTCTCTATAGCCTCTTGACATTTGGTACCCAAAGGAAATGTGGTTGCAGGAAGCGGAAGGCAGAACAGAGAAATTAAAGCCCCAGCTTTCTAGCAGAAAGCCAGGACAAGTGACCCTTTGGATTTGGAAAGTTTGGGGAACAAAAGAGAGAGGAAGGAGCTTGAGAAAGTAATTCTATAAAACAGTGTGTGAACTCTGGAACTCACTTTCAAGCTGCACGTGCATGCACCTCACCTTAAACAGCATAACCAAAGGTTCCGATAATAAAACTATGGGGTATACCACTGCCCAGGTCTAAGACTGCCCATTGGCTGGTGCATATATGGTTCAGACAAACAGCGTAGCAAAGACTTGGAAAATTGGATGGATGTTGGAATCTATTCCACCGAAGGCAGGTAGGAGCTTGCAGCCTGCACGTAACTGGACTGACTGCTAAAACAAAATTAAAAAAAGAAACATTTTCTATAGGATTTTAAAAAGACCCAAAGTTTCATAATACAATTTTCAAAATGTTCAGGACACAATCTACAATTACTCAATAAACAAAGAAACTTAAGAATCACAACATCTTGTAAGAGAAAAGACAATCAAGAGATACCTACTCCAGGATATTGGGATTATCAAACAAAGACTTTAAAGCAGCTATTATAACCATGTTCCAAAAAAGTAAGGGCAAATACTCATTAAAAAAAAAAAAAGGAAAGATAAAAAGTCTCAAGAAATGGATTTTAAAAAATGGAAATTTTAAAACTAGAGAATACAATAATTGAAATTAAAAAAATCATTAGGATGAGCCCAATAATTTAACAGACATGACAGAAGAGTCAGTGAACTTGAAGATACATCAACAGAAATTATTCAATCTGAACAAAAGAAAAAGAAAAAAGTTTGGAAAAAAAAAAAATGAACTGAGCCCTGAGGATCCATGAGATAATACCAAGAGGCCTAACAACTGGGTCACCAAAGGCTCAGATGGAGAGAAAAAAGTGTGGTACAGAAAAAAATTTTGAAGAAATAATAGTGGAAAAATTTCCAAATTTTTAGTAAAAGACATGAACTTATAGGTTCAAGAAACTCAATGAATACCAAACAGGATAAACTCAAAGAAATTCTTGCCCAAACACATCATATCAAACCACCAGAAATTAAAACAAAGAACAAATCTTGAAAGCACTCAGAGAAAAATGATGCATTATACATAGGGAATGACTATTGAGTTCTCATCAGAAACTACGGAGAACAGAGAACAGTGGAACATTTTTAAGTGCTAGGGAAAAAACAAACTATTAACCCAGAATTCTATATCCTTTAAATGTTGAATATCATTCATATGTCCTTCCAAAAATGATGGTGAAATAAATAAATCCTCAAATGACAAAAACCAAGAGAATTCACTGTCAGCAGACCTGCTCTAAAAGAAATGCTAAAGGAAATTCTTCAGATGGAAGGGAAATATACCACAGGGAGACTTAGAATTTCAGAAAAGAAGGAAGAAATGGCAAATATCTAAGTAAGTGTAATAGAATACTTTTCTTCTTTTAAGTCCTTTAAAATATAAATGACAGTTAAAAGCAAAAATTATAACATTGTCTTACGGAATTTTCAACATATGACAACTACAACATAAAAGGGAGTTGGTAAAAAGATCTATATGGTACTAAAGTTTCTACATTCCACTTCAGGTGGTAAAATATTAATTCTAAGTAGATAGATTACCTAAGTATATATATTAGAATTTAGTGCAACACTAAAATAACTATAAAAAGGAATATAGTGTAAAAAAAAAAAAAAGCTCAGAACAGCCTCCCTCCTGCCCCCAGTAGTCCAGGTCAGGCTGATGGGATTAGCTGGGCACTGGCTCCTTCCGCCTCCCAGGTTCTCTGCTTCTAGGAATGCAACCCTTCATCTGCTTCTGAAGCAGATCACCTCTCTGCCCCTCTGTATGTCACATCTCCCCTACTAGAGCAAGCTCAACATTATCTCCCTGTCTTGTGCCTAGCACAGGGCCCGACACAGAGTGGTTTCTCTAAAACCACTGGTAGAATGTTAAAAATGCATAATTTGTCCTGGGGAACTCACACTTTTTTTTTTTTTTTTTAGGTACTGTTGTGTCAGTTCCAACTCATAGTGACCCTATGTACAACAGAACAAAGCACTGTTCAATGCTGGGCTATCCTCACAATCAAGGTTATGCTTGAGCCCACTGTCGCAGCCACTGTGTCAATCCATCTTGTTAAAGGTCTTCCTCTTTTTCGCTGATCATCTACTCTACCAAGCATAATGTCCTTCTCCAGGGACTGGACCCTCCCAATAACATGTCCAAAGTATATGAGATGAAGTCTCACCATCCTCGCTTCTAATGAGCATTCTGGCTATACTTCTTCCAAGACAGATTTGTTCATTCTTCTGGGAGTCCATGGTATATCCAATATTCTTCGCCAACACCGTAATTCAAATGCATCAATTCTTCTTCATTCTTTCTTATTCATTGTCCAGCTTTCATATGCATATGAAGTGACTGAAAACACAATGGCTTGGGTCAGGTGCACCTTACTCCTTAGAGTGACATCTTTGCTGTTTAACACTTTAAAAAGATCTCTTACAGCAGATGTGCCCAATGCAATGCATTGTTTGATTTCTTGACTGCTGCTTCCATAGGCATTGATTGTGGACCCAAGTAAAAAGAAATCCTTTGCAAGTTCAATATTTTCTCCATTTATCATGATAAATAAATTAAAATAGAATTACTAAAAAATACTTAAGTAATCCAAAAGAAAAGAGAAACACAGGAACACAAAATAGAGGGAACAGAGGGAACAATGTATCTAATGCGAGTTTCTGGTAGATAGCATACAGATGTGTCCTTTTATTTTATTTTTTAATCCATTCTGTAGGTTAAATTCATACACGTAGAGTAAAAGTAAAAGGGTTCTAAGAGCAATATGGCAACCTGGAATGGAAAACAGGCATTGGTGGAAAAGCTGCTAAAATTTGAATAAGGTGTAGTTTATTTCATAGATACTGTGCCAACATTAATTTCTTAGTTAAAAGAGGGGAAAAGATATACCACAAAAACATGAATCAATGGAAAGCTGGAGTAGCTATATTAATATCTGATGAGGTAGATTTCAAAGCAAGGAAAATTACCAGGGATAAAGAGGGACATTACATAAATTCACTAAAAGATGTAACAATCCCAAATGTGTATATACCTAACAAAAGAGCCTCAAAATACATGAAGCAAAACTGATAGAAACAGACAAACCCACAATTGTAGCTGGAGACTTCAACATTCCTCTCTCAGTAATTAATGAATAAGCAGACAGAAAATAATCAAGGATATAGAGGAACTAAACACCATCAACCAAATGGATCTAACTGACATTTAGAGAACATTCCACCCAACAACAGCAGAACATACAGTCTTTTCAAGTGCACACAGAGCATTCACCAAGATAGATCATATCCTGAGTCATAAAACAAACCTTAACAAATTTAAAAGTATTGATATCATACAAAGTATGTTCTCTGACCATAATGGAATTAAACAGAAGATAACCGGAAATTCTCCTAGTGTTCCAGATACTCCAAACAACACCCTTCTGAATTATCTATGGGTCAAAGAAGAAGTCTGAAAGGCAACAAAAATTCAACACTGTAAGATGCAGCCAATGGCATGCTTAGAAGAAATTTATAACATTAAAAACTTATATTAGAAAAGAACATCTCAAATCAACAATCTAAGCGTCCACCTTTAAAAAATTGAAAAAAAAAAACAAAACAGCAAATTAACTTAAAATAAGCAGAAGGAAGAAAAAAAAGGACAAAAATCAATTAAATTGAAAACAGAAAAACAACTTAGAAAAATCAATAAAATAAAAAACTGAGTCTCTGAAAAGATCAATAAAATTTATAAACTTCTAGTCAGACAAAGAAAAAAAAGAGTCAATATACAAATTATCAATGTCACAGATGAAAGAGAGAACACCATAATGGACCTCAAAGGCAGTGAAAGGATAACCAGGGAATACTGTGACACATCTATGCACATAAATTTGACTACTTAGATAAAATGGATCAATTCCTTTAAAGCCACAAAGTACCAAAACTCAACCAGTAAGAAATAGATAACCTGAATTGCCCTGTATCTATTAAAGAAATCTAATCTGTAATTACAAACCTTTGCACAAAGAAAACCACAGGCTCAGGCGGTCTCAGTGGAGAATTCTACCAAACACTTAAGAGAAGAAATTCTATAAGATCTCTGCCAGAAAACAGAAAAGGAAACACTTCCTAATTTCCTCATTTATTTTATAAGGCCAGCATTATCTTGATACCAAAATTACACAAAGACATTACAAGAAAGAAAAAGAAAAAAAAAAAAAAGATCAATATCCTCAGGAAAACTGATACAAAAATGCTCAACAAACTATTAGCAAAATAAATGCAGCAATATAAAATAATAACACATCATAACTATTATGGATTGAACTATATTGGAAATCCTAACCTCTATGCCTGTGATTATAATCCCATTTGGGAATGGGTTGTCTTTGTTATGTTAATGAGGCAAGATTAGTATAGGGTGTATCTTGAGTCCATCTCTTACAAAATATAAAAGGAGTAAATTAAGAACTTTCTAAGAGCTCAACAAAATACTTAGGTATAAATCTAACAAAGCATGTGGGATCTATATGCTGAAAACCACAAAATTTTGATGAAAGAAATAAAAAAATGACCAAAATAAATATAGTCATGCACCACATAATGTCTGTTTGGGCAACATCCAACCACCTATACGTCCATGGTCCCATAATTTTATAATAGAGTTCAGAAATCACGCTTGGAGGATGGGACTTAGTGGACATAACACTTAAGAAACACTTCCAAACCACACAATGTTTCCATGAGCGTTACAAAGTAGGCGCATACATTAGTTACTATGAACCATTGTACGTATTTAACTTAACATTTTAACATAATAGACTTTGTGGCAATCTGTTCTTAAGCACAAGTGTTCGTAAGTCAGACATGTGTAACATGAGAATTGCCTGTATATAATATGGAGTTCGCACAACATTTAAATCACATAACATTCTATTTCACAGAATATATCGTGGACGTTACGTGACATATGACTGTTGATATATCATGTTTATGGATTAGAACATGCAATATAATTAAGATGTCACTTCTTCCCAAATTGATATATAGATTTAATGCAGTTCCAATCAAAACACCTGCAGAAGTTTTTGCAGACACAGACAAGCTGATGGTGAAATTTATATGGAAAGGCAAAGGGACCAGAACAGCCAAAACAATTTCAAAAAAGAAAAGATTAATTTGGAAGACTAACACATTCAATTTAAAGCTATACTGATCAGGACAGTGTGGTACTGGTGGAGGGACAGACACATAAATCAATGGAACAAAGTAGTCCAGAAATGACCCACATAAATATGACCAAGTGACTTTTGACAAAGGTGCAAAGTTAATTCAACGATCAAAGAGTAGTCTTTTCAACAAATGATATTGGAATAACTAGGCATCTATATTCAACAAAACAAACACATAACCTTTACCTAAATCTCAATTTACATAAAAATTAATTGAAGTCAATCATAGATCTAAATGTAAAATATTAAACTATAAAACTTTCAGAACATAGGAGACCATCTTCATAAACTTGGGTTAGAGAAAGTGTTCATATATATATATATCAACAATACAGTCAATAAATGAAAAAATTGACAATTGGGTTTCATCAAAATTAAAAATATAGCTCTAGACTGGAGAAACCCCAAGAGTATGGCCTCCAGATACCCCTTTAGCTAGTAATGAAGTCACTCCTGAGGTTCACCCGTCAGCCAAAGATTAGACAGGCCCATAAAATAAAACGAGACTACAGGGGCACACAAGCTAAGGGGCAAGGACTAGAGGCAGGAGGGGATAGGGAGGCTGGTAACAGGGAATCCAGAAGGGAGTGTTGATATGTCATGGGGTTGGTAACCAATGTCATAAAATATGTATACTATTTAATGAGAAGCTAGTTCGTTCTGTAAACCTTCATCTAAAGTACAATTAAAATAAAAATGTAGCTCTGCAAGACACTGTTAAGAAAACATACAGATTGGCAGAAAATATGCACAAATCATTTATTTGACAAAAATATTTGTATCTAAAATATATGAAGAAAAAAGAAAAAACACCTTCAAAGCTCAATAGTAAGAAAACAATCCAGTTCTTAAAAAGGTAGAAGTAAAAGATTGAAACAGACACTTCAAAAAAATATTTGCATGCAAACAAGCACGCAAAAAGATTCTCAACAACATTAGCAATTGTTGTTGTTAGCTGTCTTCAAGCTGCTTTTGACTCATAGCGTCCCTAAGTACAACAGAACGAAACACTGCCTGGTCCTGTACCATCCTCGCAATTGTTGCTATGCTTGAGCCCACTGTTGCAGCCATTACGTCAATCCATCTCACTGAAGGTCTTCTTTTTCACTGACCCTCTACTATACCAAGAATGAAGTCCTTCTCCAGGAACTGGTCCCTCCTGACAACATGTTCAAAGTACGTGAGTAGATTTGTTCACTCTTCTGGCAGTCCATGGTATATTCAATATTCTTTGCCAACACCATACTTCAAATGCATCAATTCTTCTTCGGTCTTCCTCACTCATTGTCCAACTTTCGTGTGCATATGAGGTAACTGAAAATACCACAGCTCGGGTCAGATGCACCTTAGTCCTCAAAGTGATTACCTTTGCTTTTTAACACCTGAAAGGTCTTTTGCAGCAGATTTGCCCAATGCAATGTCATTTGATTTCATGACTACTGCTCCCATGGGCGTTGACTATGGAACAAAGTAAAATGAAATCCTTGACAATTTCAATCTTTTCTCTGTTTATCATGATGTTGCTTATTGGACCAGTTGTGAGGACTTTTGTTTTCTTTATATTGAGGAATAATCCATACTGAAGGCTGTAGTCTTTGATCGTCATCAGTAAGTGCTTCAAGTCCTCTTTGCTTTCAGCAAGGGTGTATCATCTGTGTATAGCAGATTGTAAATTAGTCCTCCCCCAATCCTGATACCACATTCTTGTTTGTATAGTCCAGCTTCTCGGATTA
Source organism: Loxodonta africana (assembly GCF_030014295.1). Lineage (NCBI taxonomy): Eukaryota > Metazoa > Chordata > Mammalia > Proboscidea > Elephantidae > Loxodonta > Loxodonta africana. The sequence continues at coordinate 90,432,446 of NC_087345.1, forward strand.
TTTGCTCAGTATATAGACTGACTAAGTATGGTGAAAGGATACAACCCTGATGCACACCTTTCCTGATTTTAAACCACGCAGTATCCCCTTGTTCGTTAGAACAACTGCCGCTTGGTCTATGTACACGTTCTGCATGAGCACAATTAAGTGTTCTGGAATTCCCATTCTTTGCAGTGTTATCCATAATTTGTTATGATCCAAATAATCCGATGACTCTGCATAGTCAATAAAACACAGGTAAACATCTTTCTGGTATTCTCTGCTTTCAGCCAGGGTCCATCTGACATCAGAAATGATATCCCTCATTCCACATCCTCTTCTGAACCAGGCTTGAATTTCTGGCAGTTCCCTGTCAATGTACTCTTGCAACCACTTTTGAATTACCTTCAGCAAAATTTTACTTGCATGAGATATTAATGATATTGTTAAATAATTTCCGCATTCAGTTGGATCATCTTTCTTTGGAATGGGCATAAATATGGCCCTCTTCCAGTCAGTTGCCAGGTTGCTGTCTTCCAAATTTCTTGACATAGATAAGTGAGCACTTCCAACGCTGCATGTGTTTGTTGAAACATCTCAACTGGTATTCCGTCAATTCCTAGAGCCTTGTTTTGTGCCAATGCCTTCAATTTGGCTTGAATTTCTTCCTTCAATACCATTGGTTCTTGATCATATGCTACGCACTGAAATGGCTGAATGTCAACCAATTCTTTTTAGTACAGTGAGTCTGTGTATTCTTTTCATCTTCTTCTGATGCTTCCTACATCATTCAATATTTTGCCCAAAGAATCCTTCAATATTGCAACTTGAGGCTTGAATATTTTCTTTAGTTTTTTCAGCTTGAGAAATACCAAGCATGTTCTTCCCTTTTGGTTTCTAACTCTAGGTCTTTGCATATGTCATAATATTTTACTTTATCTTCTTGAGCTGCCCTTTGGAATCTTCCGTTCAGCTCTTTTACTTCATCATTTCTTCCATTTGCTTTAGCTACCAGATGTTCAAAAGCAAGTTTCAGGATCTCTTCTGACATCTATTTTGGCCCTTCCTTTCTTTCCTGTCTTTTTAATGACCTTCTGCTTTCTTCATGTATGATGTCCTTGATGTCATCTCACAACTCACCTGGTCTTCAGTCATTAGTCTTCAATGTGTCAAATCTATTCTTGAGATGGTCTCTAAATTCAGGTGGAAATACTCAACGTCGTACTTTGACTCTCATGGACTTGTTTTAATTTTCTTCAGCTTCAACTAGAACTTATATATGAGGGATTGATGATCTGTTCCGCAGTCAGCCCCTGGTCTTGTTCAGACTGATGATACTGAGTTTTTCCATCGTCTCTTTCCACAGACGTAGTCGGCTGGATTCCTGAGTATTCCATTCGTGAGGGCACATGTACAGTCGCTGTTTATGTTGTTGAAAAAAGGTGCAACGAATAGGTCATTGGTCTTGAAAAATTCTATCATGTGATCTCCGGTGTTGTTTCTATCACCAAAGCTGTATTTTCCCACTACTGATCCTTCATCATTTCCAAATTTTACACTTCAATCACCAGTAATTATCGATGCATTCTCGACTGCATATTTGATCAATTTCAGACTGCAGAAGTTAGTAAAAATCTTCAATTTCTTCATTGTTGGCCCTAGTGTTTGGCACGTAAATTTGAGTAACAGTCAAATTAACTGGTCTTTCTTGTAGGCATGTGGATATTATCCCATCACCGACAGCACTGTACTTCAGGATAGATCTTGAAATGTTCCTTTAGACAATGAACGTGACACCATTCCTCTTCAATTTGTCATTCCCAGCATAGTAGACCATATAATTGTCCAATTCAAAATGGTCACTAGCAGTCCCTTTCAACTCACAAATGCCTAGTATATCTATTTGCAATTCTTTCATTTCATTTTTGACAACTTCCAGTTTTCCTAAATTCATATTTCCTACATTCCATGTTCCAATTATTAATGGATGTTTGCAGCCATTTCTTCTCATTTTGAGTCATGCCACATTAGCAAATGGAGGTCCTGAAAGCTTTACTCTACCCATAACATTAAGGTCAACTCTATCATGAGGAGGCAGCTCTTTCCCAGTCATATTGTGAGTGCCTTCCAACTGGAGGGGCTCATCTTCTGACACTGTATTCATAAGGTTGTCACTGGCCAATTTTTAAGAAGTAAATTGCGAGGCCCTTCTTCCTAGTCTGTCTTAGTCTGGAAGCTCCACTAAGACCTGTCCACCACCAGTGACCCTGCTGGTATTTGAAATACCAGTGGCATAACTTCCAGCATCACAGCAACACACAAGCCACCACAGTATGACAAACTGACACACGAATGAGTGGTGGTATTAATTAAAAACCCCATTGCCATCGAGTTGATTTCGACTCACACTGACCCTACAGGACAGAGTAGACTGCCCGACAGGGTTTTCAAGAAGCGGCTGGTGGATTCAAATTGCTGACCTTTTGGTTAGCTGCCATAGCTCTTAATCAATGTACCACCAGGGCACCATTAAACCAAACCCACTGCCATCAAGTCGATTCCGACTCATAGCGACCCTATAGGACAGAGCAGAGCTGCCCCATAGAGTTTCCAAGGAGCCCTGGTGGATTTGAACTGCCAGCCTCTTGGTTAGCACCCATAGCACTTAATCACTACGCCACCAGGGTTTCCAGGGCACCATTAGAGGAATGTAAATTAAAACCACAATGGGATACCACTATATACTATTAAAATGGCTAAAAAGCAAATCTGACAATACCAAGTGCTGATGTGGATATAGAAAAACTAAAACTCTCATACGTTCTGGTATGATATGCAAAATGATATAGCCATTCTGGAAAAACAGTTTGGCAGTTTCTTATAAAGTTAAACAAACACTTACTATATTAAGCAGCAATCCAACTCTTGGGGATTACCCTTGAGAAGTGTAAACTTAGGCTCACACAAAAATCTGTACATTGATGTTACAGCAACTCTGTTCATAATTGCCAGACACCAAACACATTCCAAAAGTGTTATGCTGAGTGAAGAAGCCAGTCTCAAAAGATTATATACTGTAGTATGGTCCCATTTACACGACATTTTGGAAAAAGCAAAACTGTAGGAACAGAGAATAGATCAGAGGTTACCAAAGGTTAGGAGATGGAGGAGTTTGACTACAAAGGGGCAGCACAAGAATGTTTTTTGAGGTGACGGAACTGTTCTGTATCCTGATTGTGGTGGTGGTTATATGAATCTATGCGTGTATTAAAATTCATAGAGCTATACACCAAAAATTGCAAATTTACTGTTTATAAACTTAAAAAAACATAATCAAAACTTTTTAAAATTTTTAAAGGAAAAATATTTGTCATTCATCAGCTAGAATTTCAAAGGCTTTTGAAATATTAATTTCACTATTTATTCTTGTGACGGGAACAACACCCTATTTCGCTACAGGAACACTGTCCCAGGGGCATTGTGCATTGGCCCAAAGCTATGACAAGAATGCAAAGGTTCTGACACCTAAATTTTGGCCATTAAAAACATCAGATACCTCCTGCTAAGACTCTGGACTGACACTCATACTTGGAATTCTATAGATTCACTGGACTTTTATTATACTGCCAAAAGTCAGTATTCAATTCCTACAAATAAGAGTACTTACTAGGTTCTGTGATTAAACAATAGAAGGAAAAAACTGGAAAGGGATAAGAACTCAAGATCTATAAACAGAAGCAGTGCCTACAAAGGGCTGATGGTTCTGGAACCCTGGCTAGAAAGGTAATGTGGAAACTTTCCTTACATTCTGGGTCTTAGTTATCTAGTGCTGCTATAACAGAAATACTACAAGTCGATAGCTTTAACAAAGAGAAACATATTCTCTCACAGTCTAGGAGTCTGTAAGTCCAAATTCAGTGCACTAGCTGTTGGGGGAACGATTTCTCTCTGTGTTGGCTCTGGGGAGGGTCCCTCATCATCAATCTTCCCTTAGGTCTAGAAACTTCTCAGTGCAAGGACCCCAGGTTCAAAGGTGCACTCTGCTGCCGGTGCTTCTTTTTTGGTGGGATGAGGTCCGGTTCCTCTCTGCCTGATTCTCTCTTTTATATCTCAAAAGAGATTGACTCAAGATACAACCTCATCCTGTAGACTGAGTCCTGCCTTTTAACATTAACTGCCTCTAATCCTGCATCATTATCGTAGCAGTTAAGATTTACAACACATAGATCACAAAATGGTGGTTACACAATACTGGGAATCACCGCCTAGCCAAGTTGATACACATTTTTAGGGGACACAATTCAATCCATAACACTGGGGATGATTTTTTTTTTTCCTTGAGATTTTACAACAGATTGCACTGAGTGATAAATGCATTACTCTTAAAAAACAAACAAACAAAAAACCTTTCTCTGAGCACTACCTTGGGCAAAGGTTAGGGCTCCAGAGCAGAGTCTACACAGGGTACATAAGTCAGTTCCTATTATGGATTGAATTGTGTCCCCCAAAAATATGTGTTGTAAAGCCTAATCTCTATGCCTATGGTTATAATCCCATTTGGGAATGGGTTGTCTTTGTTATGTTAATGAGACAGGATTAATATAGGGTGTCTTCAGTCAAGCTCTTTTGAGATATAAAAGAGTTTAAACAAGCAAGCAAATGAACAGAGTTGGGGGTAACCCAGATGCTAAGACACATGGAGATCACCAAGGAACTAGGAAGCAGAAGCTGAAGAGACAAGGACCTTCCCTCCAGAGCCAACAGAGAAAGAAAGCACCCTGAATTTGGACTTCTAGCTTCCTAAACTATGAGAAAATAAATTTCTGTTTGCTAAACCCACCCGTTTGTGGTATTTCTGTTATAGCAACACTAGATAACTAAGACAATTTTCCTGTATGATTGCTTTGCCTCACCACTGGAAACCAGCAAGGTGGCCTGCTGAGGAGTAGGAGGTGAAAGACATATCAACTCCTACAACCTATAAGGGGACAATTTAACCAAAGATTTACTAATGGTCAGAAAGGAGCATACAGCTAGGAACAAAGCACATCAGCCCCCAAGGATCAGGTTCAATATACTCGAACTAAAATAAAAAATGGAAAATATTGGGATCTAATTAATAGCAAGTCTTTGATAACCACTCATCAAACAAAGCCAAACATGGGCTTATTTTCTCTGACATAAAGCCTTTGAGCAATTTCTACTGCCAAGACTCTACATTTCAGATCCTAAAATGAAAGAAGTCATACCCTCTTTGGGCATTGATGGCTAAAATTTCCTGTATGAGTCAGTGGCGGGGCGGGGGGGGAACACTGTGGGAGGGAATACTCTGTGAGGTAAGTGAGATGCTCATCTGATTCGCTCATATGATCATTCTACTTTGTTTCCCCATTACGCTTAATCACTCCAATGTGTGCATTCAGTAAAACCTTTCTTGGGTTTTACAACCGTCTTCCCCCCACTTTTCCAGAAACATGGAAGAAGAATTACAAAAAGACGTGAAAAAATAAGAAAAATGTATAAATCTACTAAAATATTACTTGCACTAGAATACCCAGATTCAAAAAACAAATTGCGATCAGTCAGGTAAGTGGTCTTTATGAACTTTCCTTATCCCAGGCTACTGTAAGGGTACCTTCCCGAGGGGCTGTTTTTTGTAACAGTTCTTAATCACTGTTACTTTGAGCGTTCAAACTAAGAGGCAGGTACAAGCTTACAATATGATTGCACAGAAAACCTCCTAATGGGATTACTGTAAGGATGCTTTGCATCCCGAAATACAGTACTAAATTTATTAACATCTTGTACATGAACTCTGCCTGCTCTACTGATTCCACAGCAAACCATGGACACTTTTGCCAAACGTATGAGTAAAAACTGTGGTAAATGTAATGGAATTTGCAAGAACTCAGTAACTTCAGTGGTGAGAAGAAAAATAATTTTAACAAATTAAGCGGGGTTTTTTATTGAGTTAAATCACCTTTCCGATTCTTCTCTCGAGGTATAGTCTGCTATTTTGCATGTATATGCTCTGATGCTCCAATCACTCTTTCCTTCTTTCTTTATTCAAAGACCTTTACTAACTAGGAAAGATAGGAACAGAAACCAAATTCCCTGAGCCCAGTCTTTGCTCTAAATTACCACTGAACTGTGAAGTCATGAAACTGAAATTGCATAAGGACCCACTGGCCAGTGTCTCCTATCCCAGCCACACCAAGGAAGTTCACACAAGTCAAGTCTGATATTTTATGTCCATAGCCCAAGATTCAGTACCCTAAATAGAAAGCTATAATAGCAATGGCTGATAAAGTCTTTTCCTTTTTCCTTCTGCTTTCACCCATTAGAATCCTTTCAGCTACAATTTTAATGCAGTCCGCAATTTCAAGTACTACAGTTCTCATTAAGTATAGGAATATAAGCAAATCGTCAAAGAAAGAAACCCACTGAGATTCAGTAAGGAGAAAATAGTTATCCACCAGGTCTATGAAAAGGTGTGTAATTCTTCTCTATTCATCAAACTGAAGATTAGTTGAGAATATCAAGGAGAAAGACAACAAATTAATTGTCTATAGCTGGATAGAATGAAAGACTCCAAAACAAGAAAAGAGACAGCAAAACAAAGGTTAAGTAATCTTTACCGCAGAGACAGCATAGAGGATAAAGAAGTTCAAAAGATTTAGGCTTTCTGTAAGGAGATAACATTAAAAGTGCGAGGGGGAAACCCCTCTGTAAAGACAGGATTAGAAAAATAGAAATAAAGAGAGCTTGCTACCCAAAATGCTCTGGATGAGACTGCCCACATGTATTATAGAACATACTTCTGAAGATTTTTTAAATAGTAAATTCCCTTTCTAAACTTTAAAACAGCAAAATAATCTTTAACTAGGGTCCACTATGAGTGGGAACCGACTCGATGTCAGTGCGTTTTGGGTTTTTAATCTTTAACTAGTCTCTCTCCCTTTCCCCCATGGCTTTCGAGTCATTCACGAAGTTCTACTGATTCTTCCCAAGAATTATTTCTTGCAATAGAAAAATGTCAATTAAACGTATACATCTGTGTGACACACGAATATACAATTTTCTTCGTTTCCAGCCTAATTACCACTTCATCACCACAGAACCAGGCCAAATCAACAGCCAAATAACTGGATGCCCATTCCTTGCTCCATTCCATGCTGTTCACTGCTGCTCAGCCTTCCTAAAACACTACAGTGTGGCTTTGATGACGTGTACACCCTCAAAAATCTTCTATGTTCTCCATTATCTCTAAGGGTAAAAAAAAGTCTTTAATGTCTGGCCAACTCTTGTCTTTGCAGCTTATCTATCACTGGGGGATTCAACCCCAGCCAAACTGGTTTGTTCACTGTTTCCCACGCACACTTTGTACGTTCTTACCTCCTCACTTTGACTCACACTGTTCTATTCACCCATTCTGTAAAGCCCAGATCAAATCATACTTCTTCCATCAACCTGTCTACGATCATACCAGCTTGAAGCTCTCTGTCTCTTCTAATAAGTCAATTCATCTGGCGATTAAACCTTTTTAAATTGTTATCATGAACCATTATGAAGCCTTGGCTTATTTAACATTTTTGTTTATGATTATTTTACTAAACGCAAAACACCTAGAACATAAAGTCTACCTTTTGTATACTTCTCAATACATGTTGTAATACCTTACCCTCAGATGCTACTCACTAAATAATTGTCCATTGGTGTGGTCAGGATAGGTGATTTATAGTTCCCCATAGAGGGCAATGGACCAAGAGCTCTCAAGGCCACATGTTCCTCTACACTTATTTTTCATAGGTAATTCTCTAACTGAAACCCTAAAAAGCAATGTAGTTAGCAGAAACAGGCTTTGGTCCAAACTAACTTTTTATATTAAATAATCTAAGAAATTACAATATAAGTTTCACTAAGAAAAAATAAAACATAGACAGATTAGGTATACCATACAGACAAAACCAAACCAAACTCATTGCCATCGAGTCGATTCCGATTCATAGAGATCCTACAGGACAGAATAGAACTGCCCCACAGGGTTTCCAAGTTTGTAAATCTTTATGGAAGCAGATGGCCACATCTTTCTCCCATGAAGCGGCTTGTGGGTTCAAACCACTGACCTTTAGGTTAGCAGCCCACTGCTTTAACCACTGTACCATCAGGGCTCCTCCATAAAGACAAGGGGGAATTAACTGATCTAAGATGATCTAGAATGAAAGTTCAAATTCCCTAACTATTTTAACAGTTCTCCTTAAAAAACAATGGAAAAATCTGAGGGGGGGGGGCGCCTATGCATGTGCACATATATGTAGGAAAGGATAAAAAAAAATTAGTAACCATAGCTGCCTTTATGAAGTGCATACTGGGTGACTGGAAGACAGTAAAGGAAGGCTTAACTTTGAACCTTCTGATTTTCAGTTCTGTGCCCCTGCCAATTATTCAAACAAATAAATGTATAAGGCATATTTTAAGACACAGAATGGAATACCTTCAACAGCGCCTTTTCAGAAAATGGTTTTATGTTAAATAACTAAAAATCTGAAGGGAAATCAAAGAAGCATTTAAGAACGTTACTTAAATTTGTTTTGTTTCATTTTGTTTGCTACTAAGCAAGAAAACATTTTCCCAATGAAGAGGCCAGATGAAGAAAGCAATCTGCAGTAAAGTTCTAGCAGAGCCAGAGATAAAGTTTTAGCAACAACAAACACCAACCCTCCTAAGGTTCTGAGCCCTACCCAGCAGATCAGGATCTCTAGTTCAGCTGCATGCGGTGATCTATCCAAAGGGGTCTTCAGAAAGGAAAGAATGCCTTCTCCTAAAATATGAGCAGCTCCTAATGTTCACAAATTCCCTGGTCCATTTTCACTGCCATCACTCTTCCACCTTCTCTCGCTCTCCTCCTCCGATATTCCTCACACTCCCAACATTTTCTTCGCCATCACAATACAAACCTTTAAAAATGCCTTATTATCTGCAAGGCATCTTTTCTAGAAACAAGGCATTTTGCCTCTTTAGTCTTCACCAAAATCTCAGGAAACCCAATTGAGAATTCTGTAGTGCATGAGATTTCTGGGTATCTGACCGCTGAGGAAGCACTACCAGTCTCATTTGCAACCTATTCAATTTTTCTCTGCAACTTAATAATAATGCATCAGTTCACTTTCATTAAAAGTAGTTTAGTCCACATCTTGCTAAGACAAAAGACACTAGTGAATGTGAAGTAAACGCCTGTTGTATTTTTCTTAAATGAAGATTTCCTCTTGAAATAAGACGCTAACCACATAATAAATTAAGCCTCATATGTTCACAGGGCTATCACTCAGTAAACCAAAGAGAAAATGCTACTTCATATTGGCTTCCAATGGACACCAAGGCTTTGGAGGCTAAGTCTTCATCTGTAGTATTAAAACAAGGAAAGAATAATAGTTAGATGAAATATGGCTTTTTTCATTCTTAAAGTACTTATGATCTCTTCCTTTATCAATCATCACTTAAAATTAAAAGTAACATTTTAATTTTGACTTTTCCTCCCTTCCCAAGTTTACTCTGTGGTGGAAATGCTAAGGATCAGTTAAATACTCCAAACGTAGAGGAAAATAAATAACATGGACAATTCACAACCTGATAATCCATCCCTGGACAAATAAGCATTCACTATTCTTCTCTAATGTTCTTACTCCCCAAGAACTAAAAAGATTTTACAGGATAAAAACCACACTAATCAGCTGAACTTGAAAGCAGCCTGTTAATATGTCTTCCAAGGGGCTTCAGTGCTCTTCATTTCTAGATCCTGGGACAAGCCCAGTAAACACAGATGCCTCTTTCTACCACTCAAAGCATGTATATGCAAGAAAGCTCCAAACCTCTCCCCGTCACATGTAAGCCATCCCACCCCAATCACCTCCTTCAGGAGTAGTGCCTCAGCTGTAAAGGAACTGAACCTCTTAGAGCCTCTCAGGCTCTGGAGTCAGTTCTGCTCTCCTGAGGATACACCTCCACACACCTGAAAAAAATCTTACCTATTATCCTCTATCACCTTTGCTCTTATGGCCCAAAAGCCTCCCAGAACTTTTTCAGCTCCAACTCCTATACTCCTCCCAGCACCAACCCCCAGCATACTCTATTCTTCCCTGAGTCTTACACTAATTTTAGTATTGCATAAGCCAAGAAGTCTAGGTGCTAGTGACGATAATTCCTGTTATGACCTATGCTGCAATGTGAGAGCATTTATGAGCAACCAAGGGTGTGTACTTATGTGCCAGAGAAATGGAGAAGATAAGGAAACACCAAGATATGATGACTTTTTAAAAAGTAGCTAGGGTAGCTTAAGAAAGAAAACAAGTGTGTTATTTCACTGCCTCCTATTCTTATCCATATTCTGCTTATTGATACATCTTCTGTTCATTTACCCTCATTCTTCCTGCTGCCAAAATGTTCTCCTTCAAAGGCACTTCTGCCCTCCCTCAGCCTATCGTAGAATCTTTCATTGTGCCCACTCACTAAGATATGTTTAGCTACCTAAGATAATGATAATTTCTTAAAATAAAACCAAAATAGTTCACATTACTTGGTCATATATGGTGATATGAGCACCAGAATAGAACACTACTAATTGAAAAGAATTCAAAGCATGAGTCAACCAATCTGGGTACTAGTTTCTAATCTATTATTTAATAGTCCTGTGGCCCTGGACAACTCACTTAACTCTTGGATACTCATGTTTCCTCGGCTGTAAAAAGGGCAGAATAATATTTGCCTTAGTTAACGCAAATAACCAACTGATAGGAGGATTTTTAGAAGGCTGTATAAACAGAATAATAACTACCAAAGGTAGATCATCAGCCATGAGACCTAAACACATCTTTTCAAATAAAGTAATTCAAAGACTACAGAATGAGAAAATCTAGAATGGTGCTGAAGACAAAAGCAACTCCAAACGTGTATAGTCCCTTACTACAATTCAAAACTCCAGTTCAAGTAAGAATAGAGGTGGGCCTGAGCCTTTGAGCCCATTCCACCTTCAGATCTCAGGCTGCAGCTAAAAACAGCCCAGTTGCCTGTGCACTGATGAGTGCCAGCGGTCCTTTTTGGTAAACAGTCCTTCTCCAGTGTAGTTTGGGAATGAAAGAGGAGAGTATGACTTTGGTAACTGCGTTTGCACCGTGGTGGTAGAGGCCAGCCCAGCAACTGTACAGTAAAACTTTTCTCCTTTTAGGTCCGTGTTCATTCAGGTCAGGGTACCTGCAGATTCTACCCTCTATGCCAGACTAAAAGATACAGCAATCTTCTGCTTTTCAGACTTTCAAAATGTAGTGCAGTACATATATATGATACCAAACACACATACAAATACACACTAAGCTGCTAAATCCCTACAGGGAAAGGAGCTAATATATTATTGAGCTCTATGTGTCAGAAACCATAAGGAAACAGAGATTTCATTTAATCCCTACAAACACCCTGCAAAGTAGGTATTATTACTCTTATTTCTATAGATGAGAACACTGAAGCTCGGAGAGATTAAATAACATGCCCAAGGTCACAAAGCTAATAAGTAGTAGGGTCAAGATTTGAAACTAGTTTTGTCTAACTGCAAAGCCCATACTGCCTCTGACTTTTTCTTTGCCATGGTGTAACTATGGCAACCTTCTTGGGTCTTCATATCATCTTAATTCCTGACATAGTACTTCACTGTATGTTCTGGTTTTGTCTCTAACACTTCATAAATGCATAGAGAAAAATTTTCCAGAAGCCTTCTTTGCCTTTCCTTTTCCTGCATTTACTTCCCATTCCTGTACAAACTGTTTTTTTTTTTTTTCAGGTTAAATCGCTGGACTATACCTAATAATCTGCTTGCCATACAACATTTCAGCAATAAATAAATCTAAAAGGTGAAGGTTCTGTTTCTTCCCTTTAACACTTTAATAGCTATAGTTTTTGAGCATGGTATTATGTTCTAAGCTGGTTCTTGCCATTTTAAAAAAGCATCAGTGCCTAACATGATGCTTTATAGAAGTAGGTGCAAAGTGACACTATTTGGTGATTCAGTGATTGAGAAGTTTTTTTTTTTTTTAATTTCACTAGTTAAGTTGCTAAATTTAAATTTTACGAATTCAATTTATGGAGTCCAATTCTATGAATGAATTCTGTGACATTAAAGATGGTTGTTTTGGAAAATTTTTTTAAAGGATTAAGAAAAAAGTAAATGGATGCAAAATAATCTATTGTTTAAGACCCAAAACAATTAACTAGTGGACTATGAGCTTAAGAGTTTAAAAGGCTCTGTTTTAAAATACTGTCTTTCTGAATAACTTGTTGCAAGTGCTTCTTGTCCTCTCTATGGCAAAAAAGACTGAAGAAATACAACAAAACATGAACAACTGCTTTGGTTAGGACGGATAATACTAAGGATGACTCCCTCTGTTTTTAGACACATTAAAAATTTTCTGAAGTATATGTTATTTTTATAAAAATTATGGTAACTGATCTCACACTAGATAAACTTTGTTATTTTTAACACTTTGTATGCAAACCAAAAAAATGGAAACCCTGGTGGCATAGTGGTTAAGTGCTATGGCTGCTAACCAAAGAGCCAGCAGTTCGAATCCGCCAGGCGCTCCTTGGGAACTCTATGGGGCAGTTCTACTCTGTCCTACAGGGTCGCTATAAGTCGGAATCAACTCAACGGCAGGGGGTTTGGTTTTTTTGGTTTTGTTAGATATAATCTACAGAAATTAAATATTAATTCATGTGTGTGCCTTCCAGAACAACTTGTTACGTAATATCAGTACATTAAAGATAATTGTCTTCCATTCATGGAATGTTTTTCCTGCTTTTAGGTGGGCATGTCTCTTTGCATTCTCTTCAAGCAGGTGTGGGTTTCTTGTGTAATCTCTACAGAACATCAATTCTCAACCTTTTCCTGGTAATCGTCACAAGAATGACATTTGCCCCTGGTATAGCTCCAACTGATATGTCTTTTAACTTCATGTTAAATGAGATTAAAGTGCTTCGATCACAGTGGACCCCAAATGGAATGATCCGTCTTATGTGGTAGTGACTTCCCTCTCGGTGGAAATATTCAAAGCAGAAATTTCCTATAGAAGGGATTCCTGTGCTGGGTGGGTGGTTGTACAAGCTCAATTTTACAGCCCCCCTTTCTATGATTTTAAAAGAAATTTTGTGACAAATCTACTTTTATGATACAATGGATCACACACTGGCCTCTTATATGAGCCTCTTTCCCAGCTCACTGTTCAAATCAACCCAGGAAAGATGCCCTTCTGATCCCAGCTTAATTTAGCGAGCTAATTATAATTACTTCTTCATGGGGAAAAAATTCCCATAATACTAACAGTTTCCTGCTATTTGAAGTTATTGAAATGTGCTGAAATAACGCTGTCAGCAAAATGTCATTGTATGACTTACATATGGATCTGCTGCAGTCTGCAAAACATTGTCTCCATGAGGGACAGCCAAAATGAAGTTATGTGGGAGTAATAAAATATGATAACTATGCCTTCAACCACAAATACAAACCCAAGTGCGCATGCACACACACACACATCCACAGGAAAATCTGCGGGTAATAAAAACAAAGGAAAACCCAGATCAAGTCCAACACTGAGCACCTCACCACAGTGCTAACCAGGGAACTGTCCGTTCAGCACTACGGCAAGAAACCCTAGCACGAGCCTAAGCACAGGCATCCACAGCTGGGCCACGAGAACATTTTGCAAAGGGTCCCAAAAGGAAAGCTGCAAGCAACTGCATGGCTGTTTCAGTATGCCATATTCCACTTCACTGGCCTTTATTAACTTAAAGTAAAATCTCCCAAATATTTTATTGAAAGTCGACAAAACCCCAAATAAGAACCAAAGACATATTAAGTCAGCCTCTTTTCTCAAACTGAACCCAGGAAACCAATAACTGACCTGGAACATCAAGATTTGCTTTGCAATACCCACAACTAAGAAACATAGCATATTTATATACACCATGAATCAGATGTTCAGAGAACACAGAACATGCTTGCAGCCCTCTCCAAGGAGAGCTTTAATTTCTAGGACAGAGAATGCTTGCTGCACACCAAACCACCATTACCACCTCCCTCTCAAGCAATCAAATCCTCTTTCAGAGAGAACTGAAGGCCTTATGGGTCATGAGTTCCAAAGAAAAAATGCTGCAGTATTTCAAGAACCAGGTTACAGGCAATGTGCTACAAAGCTTTCAGCATTTTAAGTCTTATTCTCCTGAGATTCCTGACAGGGTGGTACCAGGTGGTAATGTTATCCAGCCATTTGCATTACACATCGGAAAAAAAAAGTTAATGAGTGGGGTAAAGCCCCCTTCATATCTGCTAATACACATGGAGAAAAGAGAAGTACAGAGATTGTGAGACAGTGAAAAGCCTACCTGGAATCCCCTTGGAAAGCTAAAATATTCCCCAGCCCTGACACACAGTTAACTCTCTAAAGGCTCTCCAGGTTCAAACTTGAGAAAACAGTTATAAAAAGCACTCTCTCCCTTTGCCCCCAAAGCCCTCATCCACACTTTGTGCTTCATCCCCGTTTCTCTGGTGCCCACTGTGTGTTAAAAACAGTTCTCCTTGTATGGTTGGGCTCGATCCGTAGTAATTATCTCTTCCACCTCTGAATTTTTTTTTTCCTCTGAATTTAGCCAGATGCAACTGCAAAGTTTCTTCTATTTCCCCCACCTCCCAAAAAACAGATGACATCCTCTTATTACGAACACTTATGCCGAATGTTGGAACCTCCGGATGGAAAACGTATTCTTCTCCCATGCTTCAAAAACTGCAGTGTAAGTGAAGATGAGGGCATAGGGTGGAGTAGTTGGAAGGAATGCATGATTTGAATAATTACATTTATCAGGCTGAAAAACGACTCCCACTCCACCCCTCCTCAAAGCTAGGGCCCCTGAAGGGGTCCCAAAGTCCTCGCTAACCCCCGCCCCCCGAAAGTTAACTGCAAGTCTCCACCGGTGGTTGCTGCTGGCATTGAGGGGATAGAGCAAAGCTCTCAGGCAAAATGCAGAGGCTTTGCGGTCCCCCAAGATTCCAAGAGAGGACTAGAGAGGAGGGGTCGAAGCCCGTGGAGCTGGACAAACAGTCCTGTAACCCTAACGCTAACAAGAAGCCCAGAGTGCTCCTGCTGCTGCTGCTGCTGCTGCTGCTGGTAGGTGGGGGATGGAAGGGAGAGAGGAGGAGGGGAATAAGCTCCGCATCGGGTGGCGTAGGGGTGGGGGTGGGGGAAGGGGATATTCTGAAAGTGTATGTATTCTATAATGCAGGAATCCTGGCCTGCCGAGGAAGGTCCCGGGGCGGGGGGGTCCCAACATAGCCCCCGAGCATCCTGCTGGGCGGGGGACGGGCGCATCCGAGTAAAGGACGGGGGACTCCTGGTTGCCCAGAGAACCCAGGAGCCCCTGGCTTCTGCAGCTGCTAACAATCTGGAGCCGAATGAGGGAGATGGATGCAGTAAGACATGGGGGAAGGGACAGAGCTGAGAAGCTGCTGTAAGAACATTCTGACAGCGCTGCCCTTCCCGATGCAGCCCCTCGGCACTGGGGGCTGGGCTGGGGGTTGCAGCACCGAGGGGCGCCGAAGCCAGGCCCGTGCCCCTCAGTGTAGTCGAGACAAGAAGAGAGCGAGGACTTACAGGGAATGGGGGCTGGTGGTCCTCAGTTATCCTAAGGGGTCCCCGGTAAAAAAGGTAGAGGGAGACCAAGGCTTCCAAACACCTGTCCAAAACAGGGAGGGCAGAAAGCCGATGGCCCTCCGAGCCCCGCCGCGCACTCTGCGGCAGAGCCCCTGACTAGAGGTGGGCGAGACCGGCTCAGGGGTCCCGGGGCGAGAAGGGGAAGCCGGCAGGCGAGGAGCAGCGCCGGGGCAGGGGCTCCGGGGTGACTTACGGCAGCTGCGGCGAGGGAGGCAGCGGCGGCCCTAGCGCGGGGCCCGGGAGGTGCAGCCGGACTGCAGAGGCGCCGGGGCTGCGGCGGGCGGGACTGCGGTGGGCGCCATCTTGGAGCGCTCCCCGCGCCCGCCCCCCGCGCCGCCCGAGTCCTTGCATAATTGATGACTCGCGCCCGCCGCGCGCCACGGCGCGCGCACCCCGCCCTCCGGGCCCCCCGCCCGCCCGCCCGCTCCGCCCCCGCGCGGTGGACCCTCCGTGCGCGCCCCCTGCTCGCCCCGGCCCCCGCCCGCGCGCTCACCGCCCCCGCCCGCGCCCCCGGGGCCCACCTACCCCAGCGGGGCGCGCCCGCTCGTCCGCAGCGGAGAGCGCCGCCGGTCCACCCGCTCGCAGGCTCTCAGGCCGGCGTCCCCGCGCCGCCAGGACCGGATCCGGGGCGAGGGAGCAGGGCACCAGCAGGGGGCGCCGCGCTGGAGCGCCTGGCGAGCGTCTCCGGGCCCGCCTCCCTGACGCCCCCGCCGAGCCGCGCGGGAGGGGCTCCGGGACTGAGGGCCGGCCGGCACGTGGCTGCGAGACGCCGGCGGTTGGCCTGCCGGCACCTGGGCGTTTAAAACAAAAAGGTGTTATGTTGATTCGTAAGCTCTGTGACCCTTGTAAATGCCAAATATTACCTTTTTCCTGAATAGCACTCACAGAAGGAAATGCCCAGTACTATTGGCAATGCTCAGTTGTTGGAGTTTCTGACTTCTGTAAACACCAGGGACTCATTTTGCATGATCTTTAACCAAGTAAAAGACACAGAAGTCTATCAAGAGCAGTTGGAGGCTTATGATTCAGTGGACAGGACCCCGGTATGAGGATTTGGGAGACACTGCTTCCATGCCCAGCCCTGATAGCCGCCGGGTCTGAAATGTGTAAACCAAAAACCAAACCCATTGCCGTCCGGTAGATTCTGACTCGTAGCGACCCTATAGGACAGAGTAGAACTGCCGTATAAGGTTTCCAAGGAGCACCTGGTGGATTCGAACTTCCAACCTTTTGGTTAGCAGCCATGGCTCTTAATCACTACGCCACCAGGGTTTCCTGAAGTTGTGTTGAGGTCGCCTTAATCTTTTTGAACCTCAGTTTGTGCATCTCTAAAGTAGGCACAGGAAACCCTGGTGGCGTAGTGATAAGTGCTATGGCTGCAAAAGGTACACAGTTCGAATTCACCAGGAGCCTCTTGGAAACTCTATGGAACAAGGACTTAAACTATTTCACACTCTTAGGACCAAAACCAAACCCACTGCTGTCGAATCGATTCCGACTCATAGTGACCCTGTAAGACAGGGTAGAAGTGCCCCATAGAGTTTCCAAGGAGCACCTGGCAGGTTCGAACTCCTGACCTTTTGATTAGCAGCTGTAGCACTTAACCACTACGCTACCAGGCTTTCCCATGCTTAGGAGGATCTAGATAAATTAATGTGAGAACTCTTAGCACTTTATCGTGTCTCTCTTCTACATGATGTTTCTTTCTATCACAAATTCACAGTTAAGAGTGTAAGAGCCGTCAGGCTACAACTTACTAACTGGTTAGCCTTGGACATGTAACAACCTAAGCATTCTTACCTGTAAAAAGGAACAACCACAGTACCAACCTGATGGGTTTATTATGAGGATAACTGTCCATCCCATGCTTATAACAACTCCTGCAACAAGATGTGCCTACCACGTAGTGAGCCCACTGCACACATTTTAATAGCTTTATTGAAATACAATTAACATGCAACAAACTGCACATATTTAGAACATACAGTTTTTACATACGTATACATGTGTGAAGCTATCATCATGATCAAAGTAAGAAAACATTTCCGTTACCTCCAAAAGTTTCTCTTGCCCCTTGGTTATCCCTTCCTGATCACCCTTCCTCACACACTCCTCCAGGCAACCTCTCATCTTCTATTACTGTACATTCGTTTGCATTTCCCAAAACTTTGAATAAAATGGAGTCACACAGTATGTACTCTCTCTTGTGTGGCTTCTTCCATTCAGCATAATTATTTTGAGATTATTTGGTTGTTGCCTATCAGTATTTCATTCCTTTTTGTTGCTGAGTAGTATTCTGTTATAGATACCACAATTGGTTTATCCATTCACCTGTTGATGACATTTACCTTATATCCAGTTTGTGGCTATTACAAGGAAACCCTGGTGACGTAGTGGTTAAGAGTTCAGCTGCTAACCAAAAGGTCGGCAGTTCTAATCTACCATGCACTCCTTGCAAACCCTATGGGGCAGTTCTACTTTGTCCTGTAGGGTTGCTATGAGTCGGAATCTCCACCGCAACAGGTTCAGGGGCTATCACAAATAAGGCTGTTAGGAACAGTTGTGTGCAAGTCTTTGTACAGACATATGCTTTTATTTCTCTAGGGTTAAGATATCTAGGAGTGGGATGACATGACTGGGTCTATTGTAGATGTATATTTAACATATTAATCGCTGAACTGCTTTCCCAAGTGGTTGTGCTACTAGCAGTGTATGTGAGTTTCCCTTGTTCCACATCCTCGCCAACATTTGGTATGGTCAGTTTTTTAATTTTAGCCATTCTAATAAGTCTGTGGAGTCCCTGGGTGGTGCAAACAGTGAAGCATGTGGCTGCTAATTGAAAGGTTGGCTATTCAAGTCTACCTAGAGGCTCCTCAGAACAAAGTCCTGGTAATCTAATTCTGAAAAATCAATCATTGAAAACCCTTCGGAGCATAATTCTACTCTGAAACACATGGGGTCACCATGAGTCAGAATCTACTCAAGGGCAACTGGCTTTTTAAAATATAGGTATGTATTATTATCCTGTCATGGTTTTGATTGGCTTTTTTGCCATCTGTAAAGCCTCTTGGGTGAAGTGTCTGTTCTTTTCCTGCTTTTTAAAATTTGGTTGTTTCTTTTGTTATTATTGAGTTGTGAGAGTGTTTATGTATTCTGGATACACATCTTTTATCAGATATGTTATTTGCAAATGCAGTTTCCCAGTCTGGGCTTGTCTTTTTATTCTCTTAACACTGTCAGATATCAGAAGTTCTTAATTTTTATGACGTCCAATTTATTAATTTTTTCTTCAATGGGTGATGCTTTTGTTGTTGTATCTAGGAAATTTTTGCCTAACCCAAGATTACAAATATTTTTCCTATGTTTTCTTCTAGAAGTTTTAGGTTTTATATTTAGCTTTATAATGCATTTTGAATTAATTTTTATATATGGTGTGAGGTATAGTTTGAAGTTTTTTTTTTTTTTCCCCTGCATGGATATCTAGTTGTTCTCACACTGTTTGTTGAAAAAACGATCATTTTTTCCACTGATTACCCTTGTACTTCTGCCAAAAATCAATTAACCATGTATGTAAAGGTCTATTTCTAGACTCTCTATTCTGTTTCATTGATCTCTTTGTCTGTCTTGACACTAATACCACCCTGTCTTGATTACTCTAGCTTTATAATAAATTGTCAAGTCAGAAAGTTTAAGCCTTCCAACTTTGTTCTTCTTTTTCATTATTGATTTTGCTATTCTAGGTCTTTTGCATTTCCATATGAATTTAAGAATCAGTTTGTCAGATTCCACAAAAAAGCCTGCTGGAATTTTGATCAAGATTGCATTGAATTTATAGATCAGTTTGAGGAGAACTGACATCTTAACAAAATCGAACCTTCTGTTCTATGAACATAGTATTTCACTTCATTTATTTCAGTTTTCTTCTCTCAATGCTGTTTTGTAATTTTCAGGATACTGTTTTAGTTTTTAGGACTTCCACAACAAAATACCACAAAGTGGGAGGCTTTAAAGAACAGAAACTAATTTTCTCATAGTTCTGGAGGCTAGAAGCCCAAATCAGGGTATTACCCATGTCAATTCCTCCTGAGGACTTTGAGAGAAAAGCTATCCTACGCCTCTCTCCTAACTGCCGGCAGTCCTGTGTGTCCCCTTGCTGCTTATAGATGTACCTGCCTTCATTGCCATATGGCGTCTGTCTTGCCCCAATGTAACTCTCCATGTCTGTTCTCTCCTTTTATAAGACACTACTCAGAAAGGATTAGAACTAGGACCCATCCTACTCCAGCATGACTTAACTGATAATATCCTCAAAGAAAGACCCTATCTCCCCAAACATTGACATTCACAGATACAGGTTTAGGACTTCGACATATCTTTGTGGGGCAGGGGAGGGCATAATTCAATCCATAATACAGGTCTTGCCCATCTTTTGTGGTATTTATTCCTAAATATTTCATATTTTTATGCTATTGCATGTTGTTGTTGTTAGGTGCCATTAAGTCAGTTCTGATTCATAGCAACCCTATATACAGCAGAACGAAACACTGCCTAGTCCTGCACCATCCTCACAATTGTCGCTATCTTTGAGCCCATTGTTGCAGCCATTTGTGTCAATCCATCTCATTGAGGGACTTCCTCTTTTTCGCTGACCCTCTATTCTACCAAGGTATAGGTTGTTGTCTTTCTCCAGGGATTGGTCTCTCCTGATAACATGTCCTAAGTACGTGACATAAAGTCTTGCCATCCTTGCTTCTAAGGCATTCTGGCTGTATTTCTTCCAAGACAGATTTTTTTGTCCTTCTGGCAGTCCATGATGTATTCAATATTCTTGCCAACACCATAATTCAAAGGCATCAATTCTTCTTCAGTCTTACTTATTCGTTGTCCAGCTTTAGCGTGCTTATGAGGGGATTGAAAATACCATGGCTTAAGCTATTGCATAGTATTTGTCTTAGTCATTTCATGCTGCTATAACAGAAATACCACAAATGCATTGCTTCAACAAAGAGAAATTTATTCTCTCACAGTAAAGTAGGCTAAAAGTCCAAACTCAGTGCGTCAGCTCGATGGGAACTGTTTATTAGCTCTGGAGGAAGGTCCTCATCCACAATCTTCCCATAGTTGAGGAGTTTCTCGGGCGCAGGGACCCCAGGTCCAAAGGATGCTCTCAGCTCCTGACATTGCTTCCTTGGTGGTATGAGGTCCCCCTGACTCTCTGCTCACTTCTTTCTTTTATATCTCAAAAGATTGCCTCAAGACACAATCCAGTCTTGTAGGTTGAGTCCTGCCTCACTAACACAGCTGCTGCCCGTCCTCCCTCATTGACACCATAGAGTCAGGATTTACAACATATAGGAAAATCACACAATACGGGGAATCATGGCCCAGCCCAATTGATACACACATTTGGGGGGAACATAATTCAATCCATGACATTATTTTTATATTTCAACTTCCAGTGGTCCCTTGGTAGTATATAAAAAACCCATTGCCATCAAGTCAATTGCAACTCACAGCAACCCTATGGTAGTATATAGAAATACAATTAATTTTGGTATATTGGTCTTGTATCTGCAGCTTTGGTGAATTTATTTATTAGTTCTAGTATGTTTTTTTGTCGATCCCTTAAGATTTTCTACATAGACCATGTTATCTGCAGATAAACAGTTTTCTTTCTTCTTCTTCAATCTGCATGCCTCTTACTCCTTTTTCTTGCCTGTTGTACTGGCTAGAACCTTCAGTACAACGTTGAATAGAAGTGGCGAGAACAGACATCTTTGTTTTGCTCCTGACCTTAGGGGAAAGTTTCCCATTTTTCACCATTAAAATGGCGGGAATAGTAATAGTAGCATCACCAGAACCTGTCTAACTCCAGGGGGGATAATGAGAATCAAGATCAACCCAAGGCTGATCCCTTATGAAGTAGAGGTCAGACATACCTCTACTCTCCAAGCTTTTTACAAATTCTGACACCAGCTGTCCCTCCCATGGCACTCTAGTTCTCTTCTGGGTTTCATAATCCGTTGCAACAGCCACACAGAACTCACAGACCATACTTACAGTTAAGTGGTTTATTAAGTAAGTAACACGGTGCAGCTCAGGATCAGGATCAATAGGCTACAACTCAGATTCAGGAAGCATGTAGGCAAAGTCTCCCTTCTTCAGTTCATGACAGTTCTCTCAGCTACTCTAGGCAGGCTTCTCTCAGCCCACTCAGGACAGGCTTTCTCTCTGCCCCCTGAGGACAGGCTCCTCTTGGCCCCCTCAGGACAGGCTCCTTTTGGCCCTGCCATCTGTTCTTGCCAGTTCTGTGTCTCTGGGCCCATTCTGGGCCTGTTGCCACTGGCTCTGCTGCTGAGCCCCTTCTGAGCCTCTCACCGTCTTCAGTGTTACAGCCCTCGACAGATGTTATAGTCCTTTAGAAGGTTCCTTGACTCCTCTCTTTTTCTGCTTCTTTTCTCTTCCTTTTGCTTCTCTTGCTGCTTCTTTCTGTCTGAAAAACCTCTGTTGGGTTGGCTGCATATATACACAACTCTTTGCCAATTTCAAGGCATGGCCCCGCCCAGCAGGGGGCCACAAACTGACCAATCCCCTCTCAGTAGGCCACAGATACTTCATTTGCATAGTAGGCTACAAGTACTTAATTTGCATAGTCTATTGACCAGTTCCTGCAAGGTGCTTACCAATCACAGGGCAGGGTGCCGCCCAGGACCATACAAAATGTATCAACCCACAAGTTGTTTACAGCTTATGCAGGAAATGTCAATCAACCTGGACAAAAGTAACAAATGCTCTGGGGTAGAAAACTAGAGCAAAGGTAACTTCTCCGGGCTTAGGGGAAAAATTTCTCAAGCTGTTTTTCCAAAGAATTAAGGCAAAAGACCACCTAAAGGAACTCATTTCACCACAAGCATGATGTTAACTATATAGGCTTTCCTAGATACACTTTATCATGTTGAAGAAAGTCTCTTCTGTACCTACTTTGCTGAAGGGTTGTTTGTTTTAATCAGGAGTGGATTGAATTTTGTCAAATGCTTTTTTCTGCATGTGGGTTTTTTTTTAGTCTGTTAGTATGGTGAATTAAGTCGATTGATTTTCAATGTTAAATCAACCTTGCATTCCTAGGATAATGTATTGGCCATGATGTTGTTGTTAGATGCTTCCATGGATTGAATTGTGTCCCCCCAAAATAGATGTCAGCTTGGTTAGGCCATCATTCCCAGTATTGTGTGGTTGTCCTCCATTTTGTGATTGTAATTTTATGTTAGAGAGGGTTAGGGTAGGATTGTAACACCACCCTTACCCAGGTCACATCCCTGATCCAATGTAAAGGGAGTTTCCCTGGGGAGTGGCCTGCACCACCTTTTATCTCTCAAAAGATAAAAAGGAAAGGAAAGCAAGTAGAGAAGGGGACCTCATACCACCAAGAAAGCAGTGCCAGGAGCAGAGCATGTCCTCTGGATGTGAGGTTCCTGTGCTGAGATGCTCCCAGACCAAGGGAAGGCTGATGATGAGGACCTTCCTCCAGAGCCAACAGAGAGAGAAAGCCTTCCCCTGGAGCCTGCCCTGAATTTGGATTTCTAACTTACTGAACTGTGAGAGAATAAACTCTTTGTTAAAGCCATCCACTTGTGGTATTTCTGTTATAGCAGTATTAGATGACTAAGACCAATGCTATTGAGTCGGTTCTGACTCTGGCAGCCCTACGTAAAACAGAATGAAACACTGCCCAGTCCTATGCCATCTTAACAATTGTTGTTATGACTGACCCCATTGTTGCAGATACTGTGTCAATCCATCTCCTTGAAGGTCTTCCTCTTTTTCACTGACCATCTACTTCACCAAGCATAATGTCCTTCTCCAGGGACTGAGACCCCTGATGACATGTCCAAAGTATGTCATGATGGAGTATCCTTTTTATATATTGTTGGATTTGATTTGTTAATATATCGTTAAGAATTACTATATATATGTTCATGAGGTGTATTGGTCTCTAGTTTTCTTGCAATGCCTTGTCTGGCTCTGATGTCAGAGTAATACTGGCCTCATAGACTAGCTTAGGAAGATTTCCCTCCTCTTCGATTTCCTGGAAGAGTTTGTGTAGAATTCATATTCTTGTTTGCTAGAATTCTCAAGTGAAATCATCTGGGCCTGGAGGTTTATTTGAGGGAAAATTTTTAACTATAAATTTAATTTCTTTAATAGTTATAGAGCTATCTAGGCTTTTTATTTCTTCTTGAATGAATTTTGGTAATTTGTGTCTTTTAGAGAATTTGTCCATTTCATCCAAGTTGTTGAATTTATGGGTGTAAAGTTGTTCATAATATTCCCATATTTTTCTTTTATTATCTATAGAGGAAACCCTGGTGGTGTAGTGGTTAAGGGCCATGGCTGCTAACCAAAAGGCCGGCAGTTCGAATCCACCAGGCGCCCCTTGGAAACTCTATGGGGCAGTTCTACTCTGCTCTATAGGGTTGCTGTGAGTTGGAATCAACTTGACGGCAACGTTTTTTTTTTTTAATCTAGAGAATCTGTAGTGATGTCACCTCTTTCGTTCCTGATATTCACAATTTGTGTCTTTTTTTTTTCTTTCCTGATTAATCTGGCTAGAGGTTTATCAATTTTATTATCTTCTGAAGAACCACTGTTCTTTATGTTTCTATAATGATCCTAAATCATGTAAGGTATAACTCACTATCGTGCTTTTAAAATACATACATATACTCATAATATGAACTTAGAAATATATCTACCTTTGTGAGGCTCTCTAACATTAACTATAATTATTAGAAACCTGTAAGTCATTAGAAAGTTATTAGAAAATTTCTGAACTTAGACATAGCAGCATGTGAAGTATGTTAAGAATGTAAAAAACCTTTAAGCTCACTTTGACCTGGCATGCTCTGACAAGAGAAAACAAACACAGCAGAGTTAATCTTTGTAAACTAGCCTTGAGACATAAGTCTAAACAAACTTCCTAATCTCTGACCTTGAAGAGAAGATGCAACATTCAGTTAACCTCTAACCCTGGAGAAAAGACGTAACATACTAGTCTTTGATGTCATAGTGACTCGTCATGTGAAGCCAAGATGAGAGTTTCACATATAAACCTTGAATTCTTGCTCACTTACTGAGAGAAGGCAGAGGCAAAAGGATCTTTCTCTAGTCTCTTACTCTATCTGAACACCAAAAGCGTGCTGAGACTGCCTGCTGCAGCCGGCCTTAAATCCTAACTACGAGGGACTACTCCTGAATTTAAGTCGTGGTCAAGCCTTCCTCTCAAGACCTCTTGTTAAATGGTAAATGCCTGGAGCCTAAAAATTTGAACTCTAGCCATTGAATTAACCTTGTCATTTTAATTGTTAATTCTGATTCTCTGGTTCTAAATGATCTTACTTACATACCTTGCCATGACTATCTTGCAATAAACTAGATGAGTTTATACATGTCAAACCTGGATAACTCTCTATTAAGTTTCCGAGATTAAATCCTACACAACAACCACTTTTTGGTTTCATTGATTTTGTCTACAGATTTTCTGTGTTCTATTTCATTGATTATTTCCTTTCTTCTAGTTTCTTAATGGAGAAGCTGAGGTCATTGATTTTGACACCTTCTTTTCTAAAAATGGTATTTGGTGCTATAAATTTCTAAGTACTGCTTTAGCTGAATCCCACAAATTTTAATATGTTGGATTTTCATTTTTAATTCAAAGATAATTTCTAATTTCCCTTTTGAGTTCTTTGACTCTCAAGTTATTTAGAAGTATATTTTTTAGTTTTCAAATGTTTGGAGATTTTCCAGATATTATTCTATTATTAATTTCTAATCCTACTGCATTGTAGTCAGAGAACATAATTTGTATGGCTTGTATCCTTTTACATTTTTGAGACTTGTTTTATGGCCCAGAATATGATCTCTGTTGGAAAATGTTGCACTTGGGAAGAATATATTCTCTACTGTTTTTGGATGGAGTGTCCTATAAATGTCAGTTAGGTCAAGTTCCTTTATGTAATATTCAAGTATTTTATGTCCTTCCTGATTTTTTTTACTTTTTATGTTATTTAAAAATTTTTTTTTTATTTTGCTTTAAGTGAAAGTTTACAAATCAAGTCAGTCTCTCATACAAAAATTTATATACACCTTGCTATTTACTTTTAGTTGCTCTCCCCCTAATGATACGGCAACTTTTCTCCTCTCCACCCTCTATTTTCATGTCCATTCAGCCAGCTTACCCCCTCTGTCTTCTCATCTCCCTTCAAGACAGGAGCTGCTCACATAGTCGCATGTGCCTACTTGATCCAAGAAGCTCACTCCTCACCAGTATCATTTTCTATCCTATGGTCCAGTCCAATCCCTGTCTGAAGAGTTCACTTTGGGAATGGCTCCTGTCTTGGGCTAACAGAAGGTCTGGGGACCATGACCTCCGGGGTCCTTCTAGTCTCAGTCAGACCATTAAGTCTGGCCTTTTTACAAAAAAAATGAAGTCTGCATCCCACTGCTCTCCTGCTCCATCAAGAACTCTGTTGTCATCTAAGATGCATCAGTTGGTCTCAACCCACCTGGAGCAAAAGAAAATGAAGAACACCAAGGCCACACGACAACTAAGAGCCCAAGAGACAGAAAGGGCCACATGAACCAGAGACCTACATCACCCTGAGACCAGAAGAACTAGTTGGTGCCCGGCCACAATCGATGACTGCCCTGACAGGGAGCACAGCAGAGGACCCCTGAGGGAGCAGGAGATCAGTGGGATGCAGACCCCAAATTCTCATAAAAAGACCAGACTTAATGGTCTGACTGAGACTAGAGGAATCCCGGCGGCCATGGTCCCCAGACCTTCTGTTGGCACAGGACAGGAACCATCCCTGAAGACAACTCATCAGACATGAAAGGGACTGGTCAGCGGGTGGGAGAGAGACGCTGATGAAGAGTGAGCTAATTATATCAGGTGGACACTTGAGATTGTGTTGGCAACTCTTGTCTGGAGGTGGGATGGGAGGATAGAGAGAGAGGGAAGCCGGCAAAACTCTCACGAAAGGAGAGACTGAAAGGGCTGACTCAAGAGGAGGAGAGCAAGTGGGAGTACGGAGTAAGATGTATGTAAACTTATATGTGACAGACTGATTGGATTTGTAAACGTTCACTTGAAGCTTAATAAAAGTTAAAAAAAAAAAAGAACTCTGTTGTGTTCCCTGTCAGGGCAGTCATTGGTTATAGCCAGGCACCATCTATTTCTTCTGGTCTCAGGCTGATGTAGTCTCTGATTTATGTCGCCTT
This sequence comes from Loxodonta africana, assembly GCF_030014295.1. Classification (NCBI taxonomy): domain Eukaryota; kingdom Metazoa; phylum Chordata; class Mammalia; order Proboscidea; family Elephantidae; genus Loxodonta; species Loxodonta africana. Next base: position 90,459,448 of record NC_087345.1, read on the forward strand.
CTCTGTCTCTTGGGCTCATAATTACCTTGTGTCTTTGGTGTTCTTCATTCTCCTTTGGTTCAGGTGGGTTGAGACCAATTGATGCATCTTAGATGGCTGCTTGCTAGCGTTTAAGACCCCAGACACCACTCTCCAAAGTGGAATGCAGAATGTTTTCTTAATAGATTTTATTATGCCAATTGACCTAGATGTCCCCTGAAACCGTGGTCCCTAAACCCCAGCCCCTGCTACGCTGGCGTTTGAAGTGTTCGGTTTATTCAGGAAACTTCTATGCTTTTGGTTTAGTACAGTTGTGCCGACCTCTGCTATATTGTGTGTTGTCTTTCCCTTCACCTAAAATAGTTCTTTTCTACTATCTAATTAGTGAATACCCCTTTCTTTCCCTCCCTCCCCACTCTCATAACCATCAAAGAATATTTTCTTCTCTGTTTAAACTATTTCTCCAGTTATTATAATAGTGGTCTCGTACAATATTTGTCCTTTTGCAACTAATTTCACTCAGCATAATGCCTTCCAGATTCCTCCATGTTATGAAATGTTTCATGGAATTTCATCATTGTTCTTTATCAATATATGGCATTCCATTGTGTGAATATACCATAATTTATTATCCATTCATCTGTTGATGGGCACCTTAGTTGCTTCCATCTTTTTGCTATTGTAAACAGTGCTGCAGTGAACATGGGTGTGCATATATCTGTTCGTGTAAAGGCTCTTATTTCTCTAGGATATATTCCAAGGAGTGGGATTGCTGGATTGTATGGTAGTTCTATTTCTAGCTTTTTAAGGAAGGACCAAATCGATTTCCAAAGTGGTTGTACCATTTTATGTTCCCACCAACAGTAAGTGTTCCAGTCTCTCCACAACCTCTCCAACGTTTATTATTTTGTGTTTTTTTAATTAATGCCAGCCTTGCTGGAGTGAAATGGAATCTTATTGTAGCTTTGATTTGCATTTCTCTAATGACTAATGATTGTGAGCATTTCCTCATGTATCTGTTAGCAACCTGAATGTCTTCTTTAGCGAAGTGCCTGTTCATATCCTTTGTCCGTTGGGGTATTTGTTTTTTTGTAGTTGAGTTTTTACAGTATCATGTAGATTTAGAGACCAGACACTGATTGGAAATGTCATAGCTAAAAACTTTTTCCTAGTCTGTGGGTAATCATTTTACTCTTTTGGTGAAGTCTTTGGATGAGCATAGGTGTTGTTGATTTTTAGGAGCTCCCAGTTATCTAGTTTTTCTTCAGGTGTTTGTTTTACATCATTTATTGAGAAAGGGGTATTGAAATCTCTGAATATAATTGTGGATTAGTCTATTTCTTCTTGCAGTTCTATCGGTTTTTGATTCAAGTATTTTGAAGCTCTGTTATTAGGTACATTAATGTTTAGGATTATGACCTTGTCTTAGACATCTAGTGCTGCTATAACAGAAATACCACAAGTGGATTGCTTTAACAAAGAGAAATTTATTCTCTCACAGTCTAGTAGGTTACAAGTCCAAATTCAGAGTGTCAGCTCCAGGGAATGGCTTTCTCTCTCTGTCGGCTCTGAAGGAGCTCCTCAGGCGCAGGGACCCCAAGTCCAAAGGACGTGCTCTGCTTGGTGCTGCTTTCTTGGTGCTTTGAGGTCCCTGCTCTCTGCTACCTTTCCTTTCATCTCTTATAAAAGCTGGTGTAGGCCACACCTCGGGGAAACTCCCTTTACATTGAATCAGGGATGTGACCTTGTAAGGGTGTTACAATCCCACCCTAATCCTCTCTAATATAAAATTACAATCACAAAATGGAGGACAACTACACAGTACTTGGAATCATGGCCTAACCAAGTTGACACATATTTTGTTGGGGGGCGGGCATAATTCAATCCATGACAGTTCTCTTTATGAACTGACTACTTTGTCATTATGGAAGACTCTCTTAATCCCTGGCAATATTTTTTGCTCTGAAATCCACTTTGTCTAATAGAGCAATCACTTGATATTTCCTTCTTTTACTTTTTAATCTATTTGTGTCTTTAAATTTAAAGTGAATTTCTTTTAGGCAACATATGGTTAGGTCTTGCTTTTTTTTTTTTTTTTCCAATATGAGAATCTTTCAATTGGGATGATTGAAAAAAAAAAAATCCATTGCCGTCGGGTCAATTCTGACTCATAGTGACTCTAGAGAAACAGAATAGAACTGCCCCCCAGGGTTTCTAAGGAGCGGCTGGTGGATTCAAACTGCCAACCTTTTGGTTCGCAGCTGAGCTCTTAACCGTTACACCACCAGGGCTCAGGGGGTGATTAGACCATTACATTTAATGTGATTGTTGACATAGTTGGGTTTATATCTAACATTGTGCTATGTGTTTCCTATCTGTGCCATCTGTTCTTTGTTTCCTCTCTTCTCTTCTTCTGTATTTTTTGATTAATTGGAATGTATTTCATTTTATCTACTTTGTTAGCTACAACTTTTTCTTGTGTTATTTTACCACTAAATAAATTTAAGTATTTGTTTTAACGTGGGTACTAAACTGAACTGTAAGTTCTTTGACTACTAGACTTTGTGTACTTTGTACGTAGTGGGTTGTCTTACATACTTAATGAATGAATAACTATTTGTTTCTTCTCATCTATATCAAGAAACATTTAGTGATTACCTACTAAGGTGCTCCAGATAACTGAGTTAGAAATTTACTTCAATCGGAGCAGCCTTTATACTAGACGAGGAGCTGGGGTAACTAAATCAAGATAATCGTAAAGAGAAGGAAAGAAAGAGAAATCCACAAAGGTGGTTAAAATAGAATTAATAAAGGCTTTATGTGGTATAATTTATCAGCAATGCCAATGTGAAAATAATTTAGAAAGAGAAGTGTGAAGTCACAGAGGAAGCAAAGTTCAATCCCAGATATAGAAAAATCCTTTTTTCATAATAAATAGACTGGCTTTTGTAAATAGCTTTTAGTTTGCATTTTCTGAAGCTCTGTGGTTGTTACAGGAGCCCTGGTGACATAGTGGTTAATAGCTTGGCTGCTAACCAAAAGGTGGGCAGTTCAGCTCCACCAACCGCTCTTTGGAAACCCTGTGGGACAGTTCTACTCTGTCCTGTAGGGTCGCTATGAGTCAGAAGCGACTTGACAGCACCTAACAACAACAGCAACAACATGGTTGTTACACTTGGGATGTGAATTCTCTTTATTAAAGCTGCTTTTCCTGAAAATCGAACCCTTGGGAGTTATCCTTAGGCATTGAGAGAGTGAGAGAGGACAGAGTACTGTATTATTTCTCCAGTTTTTTGATGAGCATGAAGTTTAGTCCCATGGGATTACATGGGGTCCAAGTAACAGATCCTGCTACCTTTAAGATCCAAGTAGCTAAATTTATAAACTTTTCAAAATATGAGGATATTCACTGACTCCATGAGGACCTTTGAAGGCATCAAAAAGGTCATGGATTTCCCTTAATAACTAAGCTCATATGAGGAAAAAAATTCAATACACTGAAAAATGAGTTTCCATTTAGAAAAATGAAAGAGGGATCAGACTTATCCAGTGTTGCTTCAGACAGCACAACCAAGACCAGGGGAGGGAGTTCCTAGAGGATAGATGCCAGTTTAATATGAGGAAGGATGTTCTCACAGTTAGAGCTGATCACAACAAAACAGGCCACTCCATAGGAAAGGAGCCAACAGTGTTCGCTCAAAAAGCTGTAAGATGGGATTAGTGTGTGTGTGTGTGTGTGCACACACGCGCATGCACACACACACACTAATGCAGTTTTACATTCAGTTGTGAAACTTATCCTTGAACCTATGTTTAAAACGTGAAGTAGGATTAGGCCCGTTCCAACTTCTGAGGGTCTGTGACCTTTTCATTCTACCCTCATCCTTATCACTTCCTTTAGAGGTCATCTCAGGTTTCTTGGTAGAAATCCTGCAGAAGTATTTTCTTTCTTCAGATATTCTGCCTCACTTCTCCTTTCTACCTTCTTAACCAGTAATAATTTATGTAATCTTCTATCCCTCATTCCAGACATTACTGCTTCCTCTGAATTTACTGCTCTCTTCAGTGGAAACAGATCTTAATTCTTTAGCTTTCTGAGATGCCAGCAGACCCCAGTCTGAGGATTTTATCTCTGAAATTACTCCTAATCTTCTCCCACGCTGGCAGGCCCTGCGGATATATTGGTGATGTAGAAGATACCACTTATTCTATCCTTCCTTTTCACTGTAACCACTGTGAAATCCCCTATGACAATATGCCTTATGTGTTCGCCTGGACTTTTCTTGGTTTATTCTATTTTTGGACTATTGTAGCTTTGCAAATCATTTACCACTCAAATGAGTGAAACTGCATCTACAATAGCATACCCCATTCCCTTAGGTCAGGATCTGAGACCCCATTGATGGCATTGCTATGCACCCTTTGATAGGTATAATCAAGAGATAATGTTCAGAGTGGTCAGTTATGTGGACTGAGGAGCCAGATGCTAGGGGTTCAAATCCGAGCTCCACCATGTAGTAGCCTTATTGTCTTGGGCAAGTAATGTAACTACTGTGCTTTGATTTCCTTATCTGTAAAATGGAGATGTTAGCTCCTATCTCAGAGGGTTGTTATGAGAGGATTACACGAGTCATGTACATGAACACTTGGAGTGGTATCTAGCGCCTACTAAGCACCCCGTTAAGTATTAGTTTATTATCCAGTTGCTCAAGATAGAATCCTCCTTCTTGCCACTCACCTCATGTCTAATGGACCCTACGTCCTGGAAGCTCTCTCCCCTAATACTTTTGGCTCTATTTCCGTTGTCACTGCTGGGATTATCTCTTGCCACTACTACAGAGACTGTAGTATTGTTCACGGAGAGTTGTTCATTCTTTCTTCCCTTGCCCAGGCACATGACCTTGCGATGTCCTAGGACTGGGTTGTTGGCTGCCATCGAGGTGGCCGCCAACTCACGGTGATGCCTTGCACAACAAGATCAGGCCGTTGTGATCCATAGGGTTGTCACTGGCTGACTTTTGGAAGTAGATCACCAGGGCTTTCTACCTAGTCTGTCTTAGTCTACAAGCTCCACTGAAACTTGTTCAGCATCGTAGGAACACAGAAGACTTCACTGACAGATGGTTAATGGCTGTATTTGAGGTGCAGTGGCTGGGAATTGAACCCGGTCTCCCACATAGAAGGCGAGGATCCTACCACTGAATCACCACTGCCCTCATCCTGGAGTAGACAGAACATATTTCCCTACCTCAGTGATGTTGTATTTGGCATTGAGAGAATGCTTAGTTCAGTAGAAAGTTTGCAGATATAAGCAGAGGCTTTACATGCGTCTGTGCACCATTTAGCTTGGTCTTTTGCACTAGGATCCACCATGAGAAGAGCATGACCCAAGTAGCCGCTGGTCCAAGGCTAATGTGGAGACAGACGTAAACCCAGCCTGCAGCCTGAAGCCTAGAATCCAGCCTAGGCCAGCTGAATTGTAGCCAACCACAGGTCCATGAGTGAGGAATGCCTGGAGTGATAAACACTTACTTTTGGAGTGGTTTGCGATGCACATTATTGCAGCCATAGCTGACTAATACAATCATCTTTCTAGCTAATCTCTCTGCTCCTATCTCTCCCCATTCCAGCCCATCTTCATGCTGCCAAATTTATCTTTCTTAAACACAAAACTAGTCAAATAGTTCACCTCTTAAAAATATTTGATGGCTTCTTAAAGTTCTCAGAATAAAATCTAAACTCCACATACTGCATGCAAAGCCCTTCACAGTTAAGCCCCAGGCTACCTTGTCATTCTCACCTCCTGCCATTTTAATTCCTTGGCCCCAGCCATCCCAGTCCTGCACAATTTGCAAATAGGCCACGAACTGTCACACTTATGTTCATTTGCTTTTGCTGTTGACTCTTTTTTCTGGTTAACTGTTCTTCGTTTTTCAAGGGTCAACCTATAGGTTCTATGCTTTGTGAAGCTTTCTCTAACCTCTTCCCAAGTCAAAATTAATGATTTTTTTTCCTTTAATCTGGATTTTATTGATCTTTATGTTGAAAATTTTGTGTTTTAATTCCTCATTACAAGGAAATATATCACCATCTCTGACATCACTGCCCTTTGGATTTTTTTGTGTGTGTGTGTGCTTTAGGTGAAAGTTTACAGAGCAAATTAGTTTCTCATTAAACAGTTAATACACAATTGTTTTGTGACATTGATTGCCAACCCCATGATGTGTCAACACTCTCCCCTTCTCTACCCCCCAGGTTCCCTGTTTCCATTTGTCCAGTTTTCTTGTCCCTTACTGCGTTTTCATCTTTGTTTTTGGGCTGGTGTGCCCATTAGTCTCCTATATATTAATTGAACGATGAAGCACATTCCTCATGTATGTTATTGTTGGCCCTATAGAACTGTCTAATCTTCGGCTGAAGGATGAACCTCAGGAGTTACTTCAGTACTGAGTTAAAAGGATGTCCAGGGGTCATACTCGTGGGGTTTCTCCAGTCACTGTCAGACCAGCAAGCCTGGTCTATTTTTTTTTTTTTTTGTAAATTTGAATTTTGTTCTACATTTTTCTTCCACTCTGTCCTGGGCTTTTTATTGTGGCCCCTGCCAGAGCGGTTGGTGGTGGTAAATGGGCACCATCTAGTTGTTCTGGGCTCCATCTGATGGAGGTTACGGCAGTTGTGGCCCATTAATCCTTTGAACTAATCTTTCCCTTGTGTCTTTGGTGTTCTTCATCCTCCTTTGCACCAGCCAGAATGGGACAAGTAGATGTACCTCAGATGGCTGCTCACAGGCTTTTAAGACCCCAAATGCTACTCATCAAAGTAGGATGTAGAACATTTTCTTCATAGACTATGTTATGCCAATTGCGCTAGATGTCCCCTAAGACCATGGTCCCCAGCCCTCAGCCCAGTAGCTTGGTCTCTCAGGGTGTTTGGATGTGTTTGTGACGCTTCTATGAGTTTTCCCTGGTCGAGTTGTGCTGACTTCCCCAGTATTGTGTACTGTCTTACCCTTCACCAAACTTACCACTTATCTACTATCTAGTTAGTGTTTTTCTCTCCCCACCTCTCCTCTCTCTCATAACCATCAAAGATTATTCCTATGTGGAAACATGGTCTCATGCAGTATTTGTTGTTTTGTGACTTATTTCACTCAACATAATGCCCTCCAGATTTGTCCATATTGTGTACGTTTTGCAGATTCATCAATATTCTTTATTGTTGCCTACTATTTCAATGTGTGTACATACTATAATTTGTTAATCCATTCATCAGTGGATGGACACTTAGATTGTTTCCATCTTTTGGCTATTGTGAATAATGCTGCAGTGAACCTGGGTGTGCACGTCTATTCATATGACAGCTCTTATTTCTCTGGGACATATTTCTAGGAGTGGGATTTCTGGATGATGTGGTATTTCTATTTCTAGCTTTTTAAGGAAGTGCCGTATCATTTTCCAAAATGGTTTTACCATTTTGCATTCCTACCAGCAGTGCATAAGAGTTCTAATCTCCCCACAACAAAATCAATTATTTAGTATACACTTTTGTTGGAATAGTCCCAATGTATCACACCTATATAGGTGTCTGTCTTCCCAGCCACAACGTGCATTTTCAGAAACTGAGACTGTGTATTTCCAGGATTCTATTGGGCCTGGACAAAAATTAACGTGATAGACAATACCTTGCATAAGTTGCCTCCTGCCTAATAGTTTCACTCATTCCCTCGCTCTCCCCCTGCACAAACATGTTATCTTCTAAACCAGTTCCTGTCAAGTCGATTTCTACTCGTGGTGACCCTGTGTATGTCAGAGTAGTACTGTAAATCCGTAGGGTTTTCAGGGGTTGATTTTTTGGTTGTAGATCACTAGGTAGTACTGAAATGCTTTAAGTTCTCCCAAATACCTCATGCCTGCAGTTCCCAACTGCACCAACGTGCCTCAGGACATTGAACTCACAGGGGCTTTGGGGAATATTTTAACTTTCCAAGGGAAATACATCAGTACTCAGCTATGTCAGATACTACATAAACTACTAACTTGAGGTAGCTCACAATTTCAGCATTAGGTGATAAGCATTCTTTCAGTGACATTATGTCAGCAAAGCCAGACTTTCGAGAGTTGCTGTAATAAAAAGCAAGTACCATGTTGTCATGGATTGTATAGTGTCCCCCCAAAATATGTGCATTAATTTAGCTAGGCCATGATTTCCAGTATTGTGTGATTGTCTCCTACTTTGTCAAACCCAAAAAACCAAACCCAGTGCCATCGAGTTGATTCCGACTCATAGCGACCCTATAGGACAGAGTAGAACTGCCCCATAGAGTTTCCAAGGAGCACCTGGCGGATTCGAACTGCTGACCCTTTGGTCAGTAGCCATAGCACTTAACCACTGCACCACCAGGGTTTCCCCTATTTTGGTCTGATATGATTTTCCTATATGTTGTAAGTCCTACCTCTATGATGTTAATGAGGTGGGATAGGCGGCAGTTATGTTAATGAGACAGGACTCAATCTACAGGATTGGTTTGTGTTTTGAGCCAATCTCTTTTGAGATATAAAAAAGAGAAGTGAGCAGAGAGACATGGGGACCTCATACCACCAAGAAAGCAGCTCTTGGGGAGCACAGTGCATCCTTAGGACCCAGGGCTCTTGCACTAAAAAGCTCCTAATCAAGGACCTTCCTCCAGAGCCAAGAGAGAAACCTTTCCCCTGGAGCTGACACCCTGAATTCAGACTTCTAACCCACTAGGCTGTGAGAAGATAAACTTCTCCTTGTTAAAGCCATCCACTTGTGGTATTTCTGTTACAGCAGCACTAGATGACTAAGACACATGTGACAATCAATGTGGAACAGGAAATTATGGTGGTGGTGTCCAATTTGACTCCAACATTTGAGAAATTGTTCTCACATCCCATTAGTATGTGATTGTGGTTATTTCAGAATAAAATAAAAATGTTTTATTTAAATTTATGCATATTACTTTTTCAAACAGCTACTAAGTTGTTAAGACATAAATACTCATTGTTTGGACCTGTCTAGTTTGTTTTTAGTCAATAATGGAACTGTTAGGCATTTCTTTTCACTATGGGTGTCATGAACAAGTGACCAAGACACTAAGGGTGCAGTAAACTGAGAAAGTTTGAAAATGTCTGTTCCATGCTCTTCCACTCTTCCAGACCTGTGCCCATGCTGTTCCCATGCTTGAAATGCCCAGGGCTTATCTGGCAAACTCTCATTTGTCCTTCAAAAAAAAGCAGCTTGGGTTCAGCCTCCTCCAAGAAGTCTTCCTTGACTTTCTAGATAAAGGTGGTGATGAATGAGTCTGACCCAGTACCTATATCACAGTGAAGTTCTTGTTCTCTATTTGTCAGCATTCTATGTATAGTAATGCTCATCAGATAAAAAAAAATTGTTCCTTTGTGAAAATATGCCCAAGGAGAAACTCTGAATCATCTTTGGCTCCTCTTTTTTCTCTCAGACCTCACATCTGATCTATCAGCAAATCCACAATCTAATTAATCTCTCTCACTGTACCTACCTTCCTGGCCCAAGTCAACATTAACTTCACCTGGCTTGATTCAACAGCATCTTAGCTGATCTCCACCCTGGTCCCTCTTCAGCCTTTTCTCAATGCAATATCCAAAGTGATCTTTTAAAATATAAATCAGATCAAGTTATTCCACTCAAAACCCTCCAATAGCAGAAAAAGCCAAAATCCTTGCTGTGAATTCAAGGCTCCCCTGGATCAGCCCTCAGTGCCT